>NC_060121.1:426135568-427335568 GCF_021461395.2 Schistocerca americana | reverse complement strand
TCTGTCATCTCGACTGCTAGTGACACGAGGCCGTTGGGATCCAGCACGGCGTTCCGTATTACCCTCCTGAACCCACCGATTCCATATTCTGCTAACAGTCATTGGATCTCGACCAACGCGAGCAGCAATGTCGGGATACGATAAACCGCAATCGCGATAGGCTACAATCCGACCTTTATCAAGTCGGAAACGTGATGGCACGCAATTCTCATCCTTACACGAGGCATCACAACAACGTTTCAGCAGGCAACGCCGGTCAACTGGTGTTTGTATATGAGAAATCGGTTGGAAACTTTCCTCATGTCAGTGCGTTGTAGGTGTCGCCACCGGCGCCAGCCTTGTGGGAATGCTCTGAACAGCCAATCATTTGCATATCACAGCATCTTCTTCCTGTCGGTTAAATTTCGCGTCTGTAGCATGTCATCTTCGTGGTGCAGCAATTTTAATGACCAGTAGTGTAATTTTGGTATTCGTTCTTCTGACATACTTTGAATGTGTCTTGCCATTTCTTTCTGTATTCCTCTATTTTATGAAGGATACTTTTGACCACCAGTTAACTTCTTATTTCAATATTAACCAGCTGCAGCTCTTAGGAGTCTTATCTCAGCTGCCTCAGTCCTCTTCCTTTGACTAGCATTTAGAGCCCAAGTCTCTGACCCATGTATTGCATGTGGTACTGTCGTCACATTATAAAATTTCAATTCCATCACATTTTTAACTTTTTTGCTGAGAGAGCGATTTACAGTACCTAGCAACTGGTGGAATCTATACAATTTGTATTATTGATCATTGTGTGTGAGTATGAGACTCCACATCTCAGGTATTTAAAATTGTGCTAGTGGTTTAACATCAATTAATATTTTTGTTCATAAGTGTCCCTAGTATGGAATACTATTATCTTACTTTTACGTATTGAAATTGTCATATTATAATCATTTACTACTTTGTGCAAGGACCAAAGGGCTCTCTGTAATTTATCTTCTGAGTTCGGTAAGCTTATTTGATCATCTGCAAAGAGGAGTGTATTTATTACTTCAGTATTAATCTTATTATGCTGAAATCTCTTTATGACGACGTCTGTGTATATATTAAATCATGTGGGTGGTAAAAGACACTCTTCTCTCACTCCATGAAAACTGTTTCTCCCAAACGGACTTCGTTTTTGTACTTTGATTTTATTGTACCTGGTGATCAAAAATTCAGAATAAATTTGAAAACTTAATAAACCACGGAATAATGTAGATAGCGAGGTAAAAATTGACACATATCCTTGGAATGACACGGGGTTTTATTAGAACCGCCCCATATCGCTATACGAGTGAAAGATCTCTTGAGCGCGTCGTTTGGTGATGATCGTCTGCTCAGCCGCCACTTTCGTCATGCTTGGCCTCCTAGGTCCCCAGACCTCAGTCCGTGCGATTATTTGCTTTGGGGTTACCTGAAGCGGCAAGTGTATCGTGATTGACCGATATCTCTATGGATGCTGAAAGACAACATCCGACGCCAATGCCTCACCATAACTCCGGACATGCTTTACAGTGCTGTTCACAACATTATTCCTCGACTACAGCTATTATTGAGGAATGATGGTGGACGTATTGAGTATTTCCTGTAAAGAACATCATCTTTGCTTTGTCTTACTTTGTTATGCTAATTATTGCTATTCTGATCAGATGAAGCGCCATCTGTCGCA
The DNA here is from genome assembly GCF_021461395.2 of Schistocerca americana. NCBI lineage: Eukaryota > Metazoa > Arthropoda > Insecta > Orthoptera > Acrididae > Schistocerca > Schistocerca americana. The sequence goes on along the minus strand of NC_060121.1, from coordinate 427,333,875 downwards.
CATTTTTTGAACGTTTGTACTTTTTGGTTCTAATAAAACCCCGCGTCATTCCAAGCAAGTGTGTCAATTTGTACCTCTCTATCTACATTATTCCGTGATTTATACAGTTTTCATATTTATACTGACTTTTTGATCACCCAGTATATTCACACATTTTTGAGTTACACTTACTAGATGCAGGAGTATACCATTCTTTCCTAAAATTTCCCCTGCAATAACTCTGTTAACTTCATCAAAGGATTTCTCATAGTCGATAAAGGATATGTAAGTGGGATGATTCTATTCTCTGTGTTTTTCAGTAATTTGGCGGACTGAAAAACACTATCCAAACAAGATCTTCCAATCCGAAACCCATTCTGTTCTTCAGTAAGAAACGTTCCCGAAAGACCTTCATTACATTTGTTATTAGTTTTGCTTATGTCTTGTATCCAGAGTTCAGAATAACTGTCACATTTTCCGCGATCTCCTGTTTTTCAGTAATGGGCCAACAACTGCTGTAATTTCGGAGCCGATCATTCTGACCGCACTGCCCGACGCGTGGTGGTTCAAAAATGGCTCTGACCACTATGGGATTTAACATCTATGGTCATCAGTCCCTTGAACTTAGAACTACTTAAACCTAACTGACCTAAGGACATCACACAACACCCAGTCATCACGAGGCAGAGAAAATCCCTGACCCCGCCGGGAATCGAACCCGGGAACCCGGGCGCGGGAAGCGAGAACGCTACCACACGACCACGAGCTGCGGACGTGGTGGTTCCTTACGATACAGCATTAATTGTTTTGGTCTCCTTTTAATGAACTCCGTTTTAGGTAAACCTTAATTATTTGTGGTATTTAGTGAAACACATTCTAAAGATGAAACAACCTAGCAGATTAAAACTGTGAGCCGGACCGAGACTCGAACTCGGGACCATTGCCTTTCGCGGGCAAGTGCTCTGCCCACTGAGCTACCCAAGCACGACTCACGCCCCATCCTCACAGCTTTACTTCTGCCAGTACCTCTTCTCATACCTTCCAAACTTTACAGAAGCTCTCCTGCGAACCTTGCAGAACTAGCACTCCTGAAGGAAAGGATATTGCGGAGACATGGCTTAGCCACAGCCTAGGGGATGTTTCCAGAATAAGATTTTCACTCTGCAGCGGAGTGTGTGCTGATATGAAACTCATTCTGGAAACGTCTCCTAGGCTGTGGCTAAGCGATGTCCCCGCAATATCCTTTTCTTCAGGAGTGCTAGTTCTGCAAGGTTCGCAGGAGAGCTTCTGTAAAGTTTGGAAGGTAGGAGACGAGGTACTGGCAGAAGTAAAGCTGTGAAGAGCGGGCGTGAGTCCTGCTTGGGTGTCTCAGTTGGTAGAGCACTCCCCCCGAAAGGCAAAGGTCCGAGTTCGAGTCGCGGTCCAGCACACAGTTTTAATCTTCCAGGAAGTTTCATATCAGTGCACACTCCACTGCAGAGTGAAAATCTCATACTGTAAACATTCTAAAGATGTTTGTGGTCTGGTGCGTTTCTGTATTTCGAAAAAGTATTTACAAATTTCAATTGTTTTATAAGTAATGATTCCGAGGCATATGTAAATAACTCCACATTGAGGATGTCTTTCCCCAGGGGATTTTCTGTTTTAGATGTTTTTGGCACAACGTCTAGTTTTTCCATTGATGTAAGATCAACATACACATCTCTAACTGCAATTTTCACATTTTCCTCATCATCTGTACATAGATTTTGGAGATATTCCAACCATTTTACTTCTGAAACGAGGTTAATTTGAACCATATAGACTTTATTATTTTCAGTATCCTATAAGCTTTTGCTTGTTTTCCAAATACATCTTGCTCCATTTCACTCAGAAAATGTTCCCGGTTTATTTGGTTTATTTTTCTTCTCACCCTTTTGACCATTGTTGTGTGCTCTCTTATACTCGGTATAGTCTTCCTGTTACTTTGATTGGAGATATTTCAATTAGGTACGTTTCTTACATTTTATGGTATCCGTTACTTCTTGGTTCCAGATAGGGAGTTTCCTTTGGATTTTGTACTTCATCCTTTTCCCTAAAATTTCACCAGCAGTTGTGTGTATTATTGTATTTCTTTCACTCTACATTAATGCTAGATTTACCTTGTAAATTTCATAGTGGCACGCACTACAGACGTATGGTTCTCTGGGAGTGGGAAGACCGGTCAGAGTAAGGACTGAACAGTATTCATATCAAGATTTTTATTACCACTCCTCAGGGAAACTAATTTTAGCAGTTAGGTCAACATTTCCTTGATATAGTAAGACAAAACTATACAAATACGTAAAATTATTTAAGAACAATTATTGATAATCGAGCAACAATGTAATCAAATATTTCAGTGATATCAAATACCAAAGGTTATAGTGCTAATTCAAGTACTTGCTATCAACTCTCCAAACGTTATTATTGGAATACGAGTATTAAGTATGAAAGTTTACTTTTACAACAAATGTTATTCTCTTACCAAAAATACACACAATTAGTGCGTCGCTGGTTACTATTGCTGAAACATTAACAGCAAATTTCAATAAGAAGAGCAAGATAATATTTCACACAAATTGAATTTAATTAAAAATCTCTTCAAAGATTCTAAGAAAACAGTCTTCAAAACAGGCAGGTCACAGACATCTTTAGAATGTGTTTGAGTAAATACAACAAATAATTCAGGTTTATCTAAAACGGAGTTCATTAAAAGGAAACCAAAACAGTTAAGGCTGCTTCGTAAGAAACCACCACGCGTCGGGCAATGTGGTCCAGGCTGTCGGCTCCGAAAGTACTTAGGGCCAGCCCAATACTTTGCTCACCGCACTCTTCCTGTTCTAAGCTGCTAGTGGGGACAACACCAAAGGCACAAACAAAACAATGATAGCCCGATTAACAGAGAGTGATTTGCAAGTAAAATGAGTAAAAACTTAAGTCATCAGGTTACACGCTGGAAGCGTAGACAAAACAGTTGGGAAAAGTCGCTAAAGATAATACGGTAATTGGCCAAGGCAACCACTCCCACTCACACTTGATAGTAAAGAATCTCACTGGCCACACAACATTCAGTATCACGCCAAGAGGCGGAAACAGTAAATACTTAACTGTCGCGCGGAACAGAAAACATACATGGTTGGTGGTGGTTAGTGTTTAACGTCCCGTCGACAACGAGCTCATTAGAGACGGAGCGCAAGCTCGGATTAGGGAAAGATTGGGACGAAAATCGGCCGTGCCCTTTCAAAGGAACCATCCCAGCATTTGCCTGAAACGATTTAGGGAAATCGCGGAATACCTAAATCAGGATGGCTGGAGACGGGATTGAACCGTCGTCCTCCCGAATGCGAGTCCAGTGTGCTAACCACTGCGCCACCTCGTTCGGTACATACATGGAAGGATGACGCAAACGGTTGGCTGGTGAAGCTCACCTACGCAAACGACGGCTTGGCTTGGAAAAATAACCCACCAATATACATGCAAGAAGATTTTATCCGGTAAAGATTTGATCCGGTAAGATGCATACGCATGCGAGCTCCAGACAACTAAAGGAAGCGATTTGGCAGGTTAGTGCACAACGTACCAGGCAAAGAAACAGCGGAGGTCTTGACTAACGACACATTGAATACAAAAGAAATTTGCAAAACCCCGATGATTAAAACGCAACTCTATGACAATCCTCAAATGGAAGCTACAAAGTTTTGATAAGAGCGACACGCTCCTCAAATTGCCTGGCCAGACGTAGGAACATGGAACAACAACAATAGGAGGCTGGATCGAGTCCGCTATAGAAGCAGCAGTGCAGAAAGAGAGGCAGGTTGCGAACCAGTCACAATTACCACGCTCACAGCGGGAGAGAGATCTGTCTTTACTAATGCCGCGTGGTCTCGGCACCGAAGCAACGAACTAGAAGTATCTCACCGAGCATGCAAAGGCGCTGTGGTATGACAAACAGTGGAGAGACTTTGAGCCCCCAGGAGATGTGTAGACGACGACGACACACCACCCGCCTCCAGACCTGGGTGGCCAAAGGAATAATGTGACCAGTCCCGTTTCTGGTGCACGTCCCTCGTGTTCGGGAGATGCTCAGCCAGATCAGCTTGAAAGCCACACGGGCGACAGAACAAACAGCCGGCTACCGCCCGGCAGACCTGTGCTGTCTGTGCGGCACTCTCTGTCTCTCCCGGAAAACGGCCTCGATTGCCAAAGATTGTGTTCCAGCAGACGTAGTGCGAGCTGTCGATCGCGCATCGGTTCACTTAGTACTTCATCTAAGCGTTTTCTGTACAACCATCTAATGCTTGGATCTTGCAGCAAATGTATCGTGTAGACTTCTTCTCGTCTCTTTCTTTTATTGTGCTTTTATTGCTACAAAGTGCGATTCTTAGCTTTGATATCACTAGAAAATAATCAGTTCTAACATCATATCCTCCGTAGCCTCTGGTTCTTCTATTAATGGGATTGTTTTCTGACTTTCAATAACAAAATCTATTATATAGCTAGCACCCTTAGCACACCATGTTAACTTAAGGATATTTTTATGGGGATTAAACAGTCCGTTATCCTTAAATGGTTGAAAGCAGAAAACTCTCTTAATTGATCTTCATTATAGTTTTTAGTATGTTCTAGATGTAACCTCACAATTTCTTTAATGTTAGATTTACCTAACATTGCATTGAAATCTCCAGCAATTATCAAATATTCTGCTCTAGGTATTTCATTAATCGTCATCTGCATGCATTCGTAGCTTGCATGCGTTTCTTCACTCTTTCCCTCCTCATCAATTATAATCGCCAGGTTTTCCAATCGTTTATATAATTGCATCCATTTTATATGGGTACTTTGGATCATAACTGCAACGCCACCTCTTGCCCGTTCATTTGTACTTGCTCTACTGTATATCGTAATATAACCATTAATTTCTGTAGAGGCCTGTAGTTCCTTCTTTGATTCTGTCATTAGGGCTGTATAAACTTTTGGAGGTTTAGTTGTTCTTCTTTTTTGCTCATTCCTCTAACATTACATGTGGCTATTTTCTACATTTTCCCACTACTTTCATTCTTAACCTTTTACCTCCCTTTGCTCATCATCAAAAGATCAGTCCGTTGTTCTACTTGACTTTAGTGAGTAATGTTGTATTCCTGCTGTTACGAGATATCGACCTGTGTGTAGCTAGATGGTGGGGAGTTTTTCTTTAGTGGCTACCTCCCTTTAGATGATTGCTTTCACTATGGCTATGGGTTCATCTCTACAAGCTCTGTAGGGTTTTTAATCCAGTTTATCACCAGTTAGACAGTCGGTTAGATTAGATTAGATTAATTATTCATTCCATAGACCCATAAAAGAGGGAATCCTCCTGGGTGTGGAACATGTCAGATAAACACATTTCAAAAATGTAATTAGAAAAACTTGAGTTTCATTAATTTTAATGATCCTCAGTCAATAAACAGTAAAATTATGAACATGAATTAAATTTAAACTTCTAATATTTACAGGTTTAATACTTACATCTCCTTTCATTAAATCCATCGTTCAGACATTTGCTAGTTTCTTGGCTATTACAACCAGGTATTGTCAAAAATTAAAGTAAATCATTCATTTCAGTGATCCTAAGTTAAGAACAGTCACATTATGTACAAGATTTGAAATTAAACTTCCAATATTTACAGACTTAAGACTTACATCTCATTTCCATACATCCATCATTCACACAGTAGATAGTTACTTGGCTGTTACAACCAAGTATTGTCAAAAATTAGAGTATAATAAATTTTCATTAAAATCGTCTACTGCGTGTGTTGAGAAACTCGTGGATGGAATAGAAGGAGTTGGCCACCAAAAATTCTTTTGAATTATGTTTAAATTGTGCCTTGTCTGAAACTAAACTTAATGGTTGCTGGTAAATTATTGAAAATATGCATTGCTGAATACTGGACTCCATTCTGGGCAAGAGTAAGTGATTTTATATCTTTATGTGTATTGTTCTTATTACTAGTACTGATACTGTGTACTAAGCAGTTAGTTGGAAAAAGAGGTGTTTTATTTACAACAAACTTCATTAAGGAATAAATATACTGAGAAGCTGCGGTTAATATGCCCAATTCTTTGAATAGGTCTCGACATGATGTTCTTGGATTTACACTACTCATTACTCTTATTATACACTTCTGTACTCAAAAAAGTTTTTCTCTGTTTGTGGAGTTACCCCAAAATATGATACCATATGACATAATGGAGTGAAAATAAGCAAAATGTGCCAGTTTTTTTATATTTATATCTCCTATGTCTGACATCATTCGCATTGCAAACACCGACTTGTTTAGGCCCTTTAACAGTTCGTTTGAATGTTGCTCTCAAATGAATTTATTATCAAGTTGTAATCCCAAGAATTTTACACTCTCAAATTCTCCTATTTCCATGTCATATTTTATACACACACCAGAAGGAAATCTCTTGGAAGTTCTGAACTGCATATAGTGGGTCTTTTCGAAGTTTAATGACAGTGAATTGGCTATGTACCACTTATTAATGTCAGTAAAAATTTGATTAGCTGCCCTTTATAAATTTATATTTGTATACTATTTATTGCAATGTTTGTATCATCTGCAAATAAGACAAACTTGGTAATATAGCAGATGACAGGTCATTAATATACACAAGAAACAGTAGTGGATCTATTATGGATCCCTGGGGAACACCACATGTAATTTCCTCCCAGTCAGATGGTGCCTGATTGCCTACTGCTGAAGTGTTACGTAATGAAACCTTTTTTTTCTGTTAGTGAGATATGACTGAAACCACTTTGCAGCACTACCAGCAACGCCATAATATTTTAATTTACTGAAAAGAATGCTGTGATTCACACAGTCAAACGCCTTTGACAATTGCCTCTAATTTGTTGTCCAATGAATTAAGGACATTTTTGCTGTAAGTGTAAATAACTTTCTCAATATCAGAACCCTTAAGAAACCCAAACTGTGACTTTGACAGTATCTTATTTTCACTAAGGTGCTTAAGTACATGCTTGAATATAACCTTTTCAAAGATTTTTGAAAAAGCTGGCAAAAGTGAGATTGGTCAGTAATTTGACGGCATTTCTTTGTCCCCTTTCTTGTGGAAAGGTATAAATTCAGCATATTTATGCCAGTCCGGGAATGTTTCTGTGACAAGTGCTTGATTACACAAATAACTTAAGATATGACTAAGCTCACATGAACACTCTTTTATTATCTTTGTTGATATGTTATCATAACCATTAGAATGCTTTGATTTCAAGGACTTTATGATGGGTTCTATTTCTTTGGGTGAACTAAGTGTCAATTCCATTTTACTAATGGCTCTGAGCACTATGGGACTTAACTTCTGAGGTTATCAGTCCCCTAGAAATTAGAACTACTTAAACCTAACTAACCTAAGGACATCACATACATCCATGCCCGAGGCAGGATTCGAACCTGCGACCGTAGCGGTCGCGCGGTTCCAGACTGTAGCGCCTAGAACCGCTCGATGACTCCGGCCGGCTCCATTTTACTGAGATTGCTTGTGTGCACTGGTCTCAAACATTCTGCTGCATTACTTACTGAACCTGACAACCCCATGCAATCAGTAACAGAGAAAAAACACTTGTTTAAATGGTTTGCAACACAACATGTGTTTGTTCCCAGGGTTTCATTTATTTTTAGAGCTATTTGTTCCTCCTCATTTCTGGTCCTACCTGTCTCTGACTCAACTATATCCCATATTGTTTTTATTTTATTGGTGGATGTATTTATCTCCTTCTCATAATGCAGGTGTTTAGATTTCTGGATAACTTTCTTCAATATTTTGCAGAAATTTTTGTAATGAGCAATAATGCTAGTACCAAAGGTGTCCCTACGTATCAGATAGAGTTTCCTTTTTGGCTCACATGATACGTTTATCCCTTGTGTGATCCATGGGTTTATATTAGACTTCTTCTTAATTTGAGTTACCTTCAGGGGAAAACAATTTTCATTCCCTACGACACCTTGCCCCACCCCCTCTGCGCCCCTCCCCTCAGTTATGGACTGCTCTTCGTCTGCCCGAAAGAGCTGTCTGGCCACGGTGGCCCTCCAAGGAGCTTGCGCTGCCTCAAGCAGTGCTCTCTGGGTCATAGCTGAGTGCACGTACCTCCTCGCCGCAGTAAGGCGGCAGTCATTGAAGAGGTGGTTAAGCGACGCGAAACGATATTCCTTTATGATACCTGTGCTGGAACAAAAAATGAATTTCTTGATCGAAAACATGCCAAGAAACTGAAGTGCCGCCATTAACGGGATCCTAAAGAATTTCTCACTAAATATTGGCGTATTTTAGGTACCGAATTTTTCGAGATCAACAAAAGATGAAACCAAAACAGGAAGCTATACATGGCTTCAGATCCAGGAATAATAGTATTTCTGCCGAAACACCCAACTGGGAGCACAATATCCAAATACTGTCCAGTTACATTACTTTGCGCAAACTACACGATAACAACAAAAATGCTTGCGATGAGAATATAGAGGATACTGAAACACATTACTGGCACAAACACGCCCAAAGGAATCAAGAGCCTGCGAGACACCGATTACACGCCCACAGAAAACAACAACAATGGTTTGGTTGCCTCAGTATTGACTTCGACCGTGCACTGGACAAAGTGACCCATGAATTCTTGAGAGCAGTGGTGGTTCACGTTCGTTTTCCGGAATCAATAACTCACACAATCTTACCAGTACCCGCAAACATGATTTCGAGGGTACAAGTGAACCGGACACACAATGGAAGGACTTCCAGTGCACAGATGTGCAGACAAAGGTGCACGTGGTCCAAGGTTTTATTTGTAATATCCTTAGAGCCAATAATACGTTCACCACAACGCAATACATTAGAGTAAATAAGTTGGAAATAGCAGCTTTACAGTCAATACCTATGCAGATGACTTCACGATAATAGTGAAAAATAACACTGAAGTAGTATTCATTAACCGTAGTTTGGAAACTTTTGGGTTGTCATATGGAGCAGATGTTAACGTCCTCTGATTAACGTATCACATACAGCTTGACACTCGTCCATTTTAGAAATGCGAAGAAAAAAAAATACTGTACATTCGTTTTAGGAAAAGAGTAGATGAGTTCCTTAAAGAGAACGCAAAAGAAAGTGTACAGAAAATAAGGGGAGCCTTGATACGTTTTCATCAAAATCAACTGAAAATAAAATTACGTGTTCTCCAAGTCAAACGACATTCTGAAACGCGAGAGGTAAAATTGAATGACTTTCCCATTAATTTTTCTGCGGGGCGACCGGAGAAATGGGCATGACTTCGTGGAACTGGGGCTGCCACGGCGTGCTAGGTGCACTAAACACTGTCCACTTTACAACTTCGGGCAGCCGAGTGGATCAGCAGGGGGCAGAATGGGCGTCACGAGCTGCTGGCGACGGCTGCTTTCTCAGTGGTTTTCCAGACCAGCTTTACAGATACACATATCAGCTTTCGTAAATACGAGGTGCACAAAAAATGGGGCATGTCTCGCGAGCAGTATTCCCTAATTCTAGGGGCCCTCTGATACAGGCTAACTCCATGGCTTCGAAGACGCGAGATCGGAACGGTGAGCCGTCCTCACACGCTGATGGTACATCTGACCTCACGAGAGACAGCGCTGTTGGAACACGGGACGAGTTAATTAATGTTATTTTCTCTCTCAGCACTCTCCAGTGACAGTAGTCGGCCCTCTTTGGCTCGTAAACCACACATTTTTTCAGAACTCAAATGGTAGAGCACTTGTCCGAAAGGCCAAGGTCCCGAGTTCGAGTCTCGGTCCGATACACAGCTTTAATCTGCCAGGAAGTTCATAACAGCGCAACTCAGTTGCAGAAAGAAAATTTCGTTCTGGAAACATCCCCCAGGCTGTGGCTAAGCCATGTCTCTGTAATATTCTTTCTTTCAGGAGTGCTTGTCATGCAAGGTTCGAAAGAGAGCTTGTGTGAAGTTTGGAAAGTAGGAGACGAGGCACTGGCACTGTGAGGAGGGGTCGTGAGTCGTGCTTGTGTTGCTCAGATGGTAGAGCACTTGCTCGCGATGGGCAAAGGTTCGGGTCTCGGTCCAGCGCAACACTTTCAATATGCCAGGAAGTTTTTTTTTTCTTTTTCAAACAGGGAAGCTCGTAATATGGCTGCTTTAACTCAGTTAGCGAATTGGCGAGGAAGAGCCGAGAAAATCGACGAAGAATTTTCTGGATTCCTCGATAGATTGGACAGCGAACTGCTAGTAAGGAAACACTATACAATGCCGTACAATGATACATAATAGAAGAAGTTGTTCATCAACATAACTGAACTTTTATCCTATTTTCTGTTATAAATTGAGTAAAGTTAAGGTACAGTGTCTGATGTCAAATAAGGTTCAAATTGCTCTGAGCACTATGGGACTTAACATCTGAGGTCATCAGTCCCCTAGACTTAGAACTACTTACACCTAACTATCCTAAGGACAACACACGTCCATGCCCGAAGCGGGATTCGAACCTTGTACCGTAGCAGCAGAGCAGTTCCGGACTGAAGTGCCTAGAACCGCTCGCCACAGCGGCTGGCGTCTAATGTCAGTTTGTGCGCACATATCATTGAAAAAGATATTTGGTGGCCAGATACAAACATGAGCCAGTCCATAAACCCTGAGTCATGTACGTGTATTTTACACAAAGTTATACGCTGACAAAAACTTCTCGTGTGTAACTTTTATTTGCTTTCAGGCATATACTAGGAGTGAAATTAAGATTTCTGGGCACTCGGTAAACATTCCAGTCTAGTCGTTGGCTTTTGAAACAAGAATTGCAGAAATTGCGTTATTTATAATAAATAATATCAACCCTTGAGATCATTCTTCTATTAAATAAATAAGAAAGACCCAGAATCTTTTAGAAAACGAAAGTGAGAAGCATATGGAAGAGTAGGGACTGAATCTGCTACCCTTCCCTTCATACGTGAATAGCCCACAACACTGTCAACTGCGCTATAGCTTCGACATACTAGCTTTTGATGACTCATCGTTGTGCGGTATCATTGAAACCATATACTTTCGTAGTACACAAGTAATAGCACTAGAAACATCAACTGCAGGAAACCTTTACATTCCGATATGAAGTTTCTGTTTTCGAGAGATTCTCAATTTACTGATGATTTGAAGCAACTTATGTTCATACCACTGGCTCTATGCGAAAGAAAAACCACCAGATACTATGTTTAACACATTTTCGAGAGGGCATCAACTTGCTGATGATTTGAAACAGCTTAGAAAAGCCACCACATACTATGTTTAACGCCATTAAGTATCGCAGCTCCTCTGTTCTGCTTATGACTTCAAAAATGATGTCGCATCTCATTGGCCACTTTCCTCTCAACGAGGCCAAAACCTGACATGCCAGGTTCTTTATTTCACGCTCCGCAGTGTAGAGTAATTCCACGCTGTGTGACGTCACCAGCTCCTCATCCACGAGCGTTTACATGTCGCATGACGTTATGACTTAAGAGTGTGACGTCACGAACACAGAGCTGGTGCGGACGTTTTTCGGCACGAGGGGAGACTTTTGCGATATCATTAGCATCTGAAGCTAACGTGCTGTTTTAGCGTGACACTCTATGTTGAACCTCGCTACTGGGTCGACGTGTTTTTTAATTTTGTGATTTGCAATGGAAGCGGTTCGGCGGAAACGAAGAGAGCAGAGCGTAAAGAAAAGCCAAAATTTTAATTCACGATTGGGGATTGACGGCCTGACTTTGGTCGATGGCGATCTGTAGAGTTTCACGGGCGACTTAAGGTCGTCGACGAGATTTTCTGGAGGATTTCGAAATGAAGAGGAGTGCTTCTTAGCAGGCAACCGGGGAACGACGGTCTTGCAGATATCGTGATGCGTGCTCATCTTCTCTGGAGAACCACCTTCAAGCCAGCGGCAGTTATCTCGGAGTACGAGAATTTTACGGTTAGCATTAAAGGTGGCACCGCCCATAGGGGTCCCCGTCCGCCTGACAGCGGGGACGCAGCGGGGGCGTGTGTCTTCCCCCATTCGCTCCCCCCCAACCCTTCCTCCAATATTGCTTGAGTAGCGATTTCAATTTCTTGAGTCTCAGTTGGCAAAAAATGACACTGTTAAACCAATATACCCAAGCTTAAGTAATTACACGTATTAAAAGCTCTTGCGCAGTAAAAATTAATAGTTTGCAGGATTTACTGAGATGCCAATAAATCAAATACACTTATATTATTCATTAAAAAGACGATATTTCAGGTTTTAATGAACTGTGTTGGTGCGGCTACGAGTGATGAAGGAGCGGGATAGATAACCACAAATCTGCTTTAAGCTTGTAGGAGAGGTTGTCAGGAGGCTGACGACTAACAATCGAACTGAATGAAATAATCACTTACAATACAGTGCTGGTAAATAATTAATTTTTAGTCAGCGCATGTACCAAAAGGAACTGCTATGAAGATAGTTCAAGGCAATTCATCAGTGTTTTCTTCTTTTAAAAGGCAAAGGAATGAGGTTAAGTAAATACTTATTACAAAAAGGATTCCAGTTTTGACATTTAGGGTAAATGTATTTGGATCACTAGAACAGGAACTTGGGAATATTATTTCATCTTATGCTCTTTACAACGAGCTTAACTATCGTTTCTGACTAATTTTGACCGTAATAGCGTGGGGACGTAACATGCTGCACAAGCGAGGAATAGCCACAAAGTATTAAATGTCGAGAACCCTTTGACAGCCCTGGGTATGTTGTTCTAATCCCGTGAATGTTTCATATTAGAGACAGGAAAGGGGATGTGAAATTGCAAACAATACTGAGTGCATTTAATCCCGACTACGAAGATCTATTTCTATTTAAAGGCTGTTTATCAGTTAGACAGAAGTAGACTGAGACACCTGCGTTACGTAGTATTTGAATACTTTAAGAGACTTCGCAGATAACCTTCATGAGCAAAAAATCAGTTTAATATTCTAGTCTCGTGATGCAGGACGGCCGGCCGGACCTCTACGGTCGCAGGTTCGAATCCTGCCTCGGGTATGGATGTGTGTGGTGTCCTTAGGCTAGCTAGGTTTAAGTAGTTCTAAGTTCTAGGGTACTGATGACCTCAGCAGTTGAGTCCCATAGTGCTCAGAGCCATTTGAACCTTTTGATCCTTATCACAGGCTAACACTTGTCTAATACGTAATACTAAATCTGACGAATGGCAATACGAGAAGGAGAGCATATCTCAGTGATAAAAAATTTCGACAGGTATAGGTGTGAGGGAGGAATAGAGGTGTCAGCAGTGAGAAGCATCAAGGAATAGGTTTGAGCAGCCTAATGTTTTTCCTACCTGAGCCTAATTTTACTTAAATGAGGACCTCATTCAGACAGTGTTGGCACTTCCCGAACGTTTGAAAACACGCTGCCATCGACCGTGCAGTTCTTCATCTGTGAGGATTAATCAGTTATTTCGCTATTGTTCCAGGGGGTCCAGTTTCACCGAGAAATACGCTTAACGCCTTGCAGGAAGTGTACTGTACTTGAGTCTTTTGTGCTTGTGTGACTCATTTCTGCAAACCAGAAACAGAAACGTCTTTTTTGACATCGCGGAAGTGTTATCAGTGCCCTCTCATATCTTTCTCGGGCTATAGTGAGGAAAGTCGTTACGATTCTCTCTGTCTTTGCGTGTCGTTCGACTGTGAGATATATGCCATTCTACAAATTTAGCGTTTCTATTTGGTTAACAGAACATCGATAATGATGTTTTGATTGCATCGGAATAGTGAAATACCAGATTATGAGTGTTATAAACTTAGTTCCTTTGTAAAGTATAAGTCATTTATGATAATTTTTATTTGTGTTTTAGATCACTGAAGAGTGTGATCCTCTCTGTGTACAGTTAACTATTGTTATTATTAGTGTCTTTACTATTATTGTTCTTATTGTTATTGTTATTGATGCATTTGCAATATCAGTGTTCAATAATGTTCATTTTATGGTACAACTTAGGAAAACATTGTCGTTTGATTCTTAGCTATCTGATTCGTTTCACTGTATGACTCCATGTACTTACAGTCTTTGGGAGAAATGACACATGTACAAATTCTTTACCTTTTATTAGATCAGCTTTCATACAATTGAAATTGTGATTGATCATACTGATGGTCACTATGACTGAGAATGGGAAACACTTTTCCAAGGAAATATTACGCAAAAACTGGAATTTCAAGCTATAATTTTCACAAACTACTTTTGTTGAGCACACAGGTATTTATCTCAAAACCTACATCTTTGATGTATTACAGAACAGCTGTATGTTTACAACATTACAAGACTTAAAAAGTGTATACTTCCTAGGAAATCCAAAAGTATGTAAACACTAAAGTCCAGGCAGAGACGTTCAACGTATGTCAAACAGTGATGGTGGAAGCAATAACATGTGTGTCAGAGTTAAAGGCCGACTCCTCTCTCCTGCTGTCTACACATTGTACACTTTACCAGTGAACACTAACGTTTTTTTTTACCAACGATTCATGCTGTATGATTCATACACATGAATAAGAATCGAATATTTTTTGTTGTGTACTGATATTACACCCTACTAACCATGAGCCATGTATCTGTCAAGTGTACAAATAGGTTTCACTTTATGGTAAAACTATTCGATGATCTTCAAGAGCGTCATGTTATCTCACTTGAAGGAACTTATTATTGTGTATGTGTAACTCTGAATAGTGATAAATGAGAGTGCCTTGACAGTAATTATAATGATACTTGTAAGAGATTGTTAATGACTTTAATGAAAATTCTTAATGATTAAATAATGCCACAGTAATGAAAAATACTGTAATGAGCTTTTAAACAGAATACTGCTCCATTGGAGAGTATTATACAAATAAAATAAATTTAGAGTATAGTAAATAAAAGGTAAAGCAGGCCTAGCGAAGTTAATAACTTTTTTCGTCTTTAAGAAATTTGTAGTTAACTCCTTGTAAAACAGTATAAAACATAAGTGATTTGTATTTACGTTAATATGTTAGTATAAAAAAAAATATTCCCACGAAAGGAAGGATATAGGATACCTGTATTTTTATCTCAACAGAAAGTACGGTTACTGTACAGTTAGTGTTTTCATGTATCCATGGTCCAACATGCCAAGTACAAAATAAGCTCTTTGATAATCTGATGACGAGTCGCATAGCCACTCATTAAACTAACTGCTTAATGCAGTTTACTGGTAGTTTAAAAAACTAATGAGCCAGTTATTTATTCCAGCTGAGTTGTTTCTTATCACATCAAGAAGTACTGAGTTGCAAGTTGGACACAACTTATAACCATGCTAGTAGCTAGCAGGTGGTTCTACTTACCAAGAAGCAGTATGTGTAAGAGCTATGGTTAGCAACAGAGCAAAACATTTTCCTATTGCCAGACACAGTGCTAACCGTCGGCCGTGCCAGTTATCGAGTACTTGTCTACAACCCTGCGGAATTATCAACTCTCGTTCAATAAATGAAAACTTCATCTGCGACAGTTGGTTTGTAGATGAATATGGGAAAATACTTAAGTCCTGAATCTACACACTGAATTAGTTAGAGTATGAAACTATCGAAGCCGTCACCAGATACTACTACCTCGACCACAAAACTCGGACAGGGAAACCAATCAGACCGGAGAATTTCAAGGACGAATGTACATCCACGTGCGTGCGCATCAAGCCACTTTACATGGCGGGGTGAAGGATACATCCTAGGGCTACCATCGACGTTCTGCTCTAGTTTATTTGCGTATCGAGCGACGGAAAAATAAGTCTGTATGGTTGTGAATGTGACCTAATCCCTCTCACCTTATTCTGATGATTCCTACGCGGAAGACATGGTGGTGACAACATAATGGTCGCGCAGTCTTCTTCAGATACAGGTATTCTAGATCCACCCGAGACGGTTTTCCGTGGACTGCGTTCTCTTTTTGCAAAGAATTGTTATTTAAGCTGCCAAAACATCTGCTTCACGATCTTCCGTGTGGGTTGTACCAAAGTCTGATGGATACAGCCCTGCAAATTTTTAGTTATGCACAGTGATAGTAGAGCGCCTACTGCCCACTACGCAACACTACTGAATTTGATATCTGATTAATACGAAAGTATCGCATTTATTGATTTGTATAATAGTTTTTACAAAAAGGGGATTATGAAACACAGTCAATTACAGCAATGACAAAAAGGAGACAACACACTTGTCTTTCCTAAGAACCCTCAGGGAATTGAAACATCGCACTATAAGGCTACGTAGCACATTAAAAGAAGATTAATATTTCTGTTTGGAGCAAGACGTAGTTACTAAATAGCAGGAGAAAATACCTTTGAAGACAGATGTACATGTGCACAATAGTTGTGTTTTCCACACTTTGAGCCAGAACGGTTTATCAACGTGGAAAATAAAACCTGTCATGGAGTACAGTATGTAAATTATTTAACGTATCAAATGAGCCACGCGAACTATCGCTGGCATCAAAACTTCCACGCAGGTGCGGTAACTTAACATCAAAAGAGGTAAAACTGTTCCCGACACAGAAGAAACCATTTTCAAAGGAACCAGTTCCACTGCTTTGTTTATATTAAGATCAAAAACAGCTCCAGAAACCTCTGAATCCACAATATAGGCATTTTTTGAGTATAAAATAATTTTATTAAATAAAAGTATTCGTATTGGAAAATCGATTGAAATGGAAGAATGTTCAAATCGTCAGACTCTGTACCAAATTACTACTTGCTAAGGCAATTGTCTATCATTGATTGCAGAAATGGAAAGCTACTAATGTCATAGCAACCAGAGACAAATATATTTAAAAAAATTTACGTCCAGGTGCTTAAGAAAACAAGAAGCTTGCTCATTACGGCTGCTCTTTTTTAGTTTATGCTTATTTCTGTTGTTAGCATCTTTATTGCCTCACAGTGGATTCACGTGACGTTTTTTGTGGTCGATATGGAATGACAGAGAACAATTAATATTATCTCAAGAAATGCAGTAGTGGAATGTAGCAAGCACACATATCCATAAATAAACATGTACAGTCCTTCACAATTTTATTTTATCAAGTAATTCCAAGGGCAACGACCAACTTAGAAATATGGGGTTTAACCGTAAAGGTCACCAAGAATGAACGACAGTATTTCATTAAAACATTTACAGTTTAAACGTTAAACTAAATAAAAATTTCTTTTTTTGGGTGCAACATTTTCCGAAATCTTTTACAGACTAACCACCGTTCCCGACATTCAAAACATGTTCCCATCTCAAACAGATATCAATTTGTACACAGAGAGGATCACACTCTTCAGTGATCTAAAACACAAATAAAAATTATCATAAATGCCCTGGCTCCCAATTTTCGAGTATTAGCTGCTTGTTCGGAGACACCGTCAGAGTGAAAAAAACTTTTAGACACCTACAGCTATTGTGGTGTTCATTACTTTTATGAAACACTGAATGGGATGTTTACATTTTCATGAGATATTTTGAAACCACAAAGGATGTCCTGAGGCACTCTGACGTCATAGAATTTCCTGTGAAGAGAGCATCCTGATTCGTTCTTAAGCATCCTGATTGGTTGTTACTCAATTTACCCTCCAAAAGGCTGATGCTGGTGTGAGACCACTGTCCACTCTTCAGCTGAAGAGTGAAAATTTCGTTCTGGAAACATTCCCCAGGCTGTGGCTAAGCCATGTCTCCGCAAAATTCTTTCTTTCAGGAGTGCTAGTCATGCAAGGTTCGAAAGAGAGCTTGTGTGAAGTTTGGAAAGTAGGAGACGAGGCACTGGCACTGTGAGGAGGGGTCGTGAGTCGTGCTTGTGTTGCTCAGATGGTAGAGCACTTGCTCGCGATGGGCAAAGGTTCGGGTCTCGGTCCAGCGCAACACTTTCAATATGCCAGGAAGTTTTTTTTTTCTTTTTCAAACAGGGAAGCTCGTAATATGGCTGCTTTAACTCTGTTAGCGAATTGGCGAGGAAGAGCCGAGAAAATCGAAGAAGAAGTTTCTGGACTCCTCGATAGATTGGACAGCGAACTGCTAGTAAGGAAACACTACACAATGCCGTACAATGATACATAATAGCAGAAGTTATTCATCAACATAACTGAACTTTTATCCTATTTTCTGTTATAAATTGAGTAAAGTTAAGGTTCAGTGTCTAATGTCAAAAATGGTTCAAATTGCTCTGAGCACTATGGGACTTAACATCTGAGGTCATCAGTCCCCTAGACTTAGAACTACTTACACCTAACTATCCTAAGGACAACACACGTCCATGCCCGAAGCGGGATTCGAACCTTGGACCGTAGCAGCAGAGCAGTTCCGGACTGAAGTGCCTAGAACCGCACGGCCACAGCGGCTGGCGTCTAATGTCATTTCGTGCATGCATATCATTGAAAAAGATATTTGGTGGCCAGATACAAACATGAGCCAGTCCATAAACCCTGAGTCATGTGCGTGTATTTTACACAAAGTTATACGCTGACAAAAACTTCTCGTGTGTAACTTTTATTTGCTTTCAGGCGTATACTAGGAGTAACATTAAGATTTCTGGGCATTCGGTAAACATTCCAGTCTAGTCGTTGGCTTTTGAAACAAGAATTGCAGAAATTGCGTTATTTATAATAAATAATATCAACCCTTGAGATCATTCTTCTATTAAATAAATAAGAAAGACCCAGAATCTTTTAGAGAACGGTAGGAGAGAAACATATGGAAGAGTAGGGACTGAATCTGCTACCCTTGCCTTCATACGTGAATAGCTCACAACACTGTCAACTATGCTATAGCTTCGACATACTAGCTTTTAATGACTCATCATTGTGCGGTACCATTGAAACCATATACTTTCGTAGTACACAAGTAATAGCACTAGAAACATCAACTACAGGAAACTCTTACATTCCGATATGAAGTTTCTGTTTTCGAGAGATCCTCAATTTACTGATGGTTTGAAGCAGCTTATGTTCATACCACTGGCTCTATGCGAAAGAAAAACCACCAGATGCTATGTTTAACACATTTTCGAGAGATCATCAACTTGCTGATGATTTGAAACAGCTTAGAAAAGCCACCACATACTATGTTTAACTACATTGAGTATCGCAGCTCCTCTGTTCTGCTTATGACTTCAAAAATGATGTCGCATCTCATTGGCCACTTTCCTCTCAACGAGGCAAAAACCTGACATGCCAGGTTCTTTATTTCACGCTCCGCAGTGTAGAGTAATTCCACGCTGTGTGACGTCACCAGCTCCTCATCCACGAGCGTTTTCATGTCGCATGACATTGGCGGCCGAAGACTTCCGGCATAAGAAGTCAGCCTCATTCTGCCAACGGCCTTGTCAAAGAGGGCGGAGGAGCGGATAGAGGTGCAGGGCACTCTCTTGTCCTAGGGGTGAGAAATTGCCCCTGAAGGCGGAAGAATCAGCAATGATCAACGACATGACGATGCAGAAGGCAATGGAAACCACTGCATTAAAGACACGTAACGTGTATCCACAGGACATGTGGCCTGTAATTGAAGAAGTGTCATGATGATCTCTCCATTGGCAAAAGATTCCGGAATAGCCCCCATTCGGATCTCCGGGAGGGGACTGCCAAGGGGGAGGTTACCATGCGGAAAAGATTGAATAATCAACGTAAGGATAACGTTCTACGAGTTGGGGCGTGGAATGTCAGAAGCTTGAACGTGGTAGGGAAACTAGAAAATCTGAAAAGGGAAATGCAAAGGCTCAATCTAGATATAGTAGGGGTCAGTGAAGTGAAGTGGGAGGAAGAGAAGGATTTCTGGTCAGATGAGTATCGGGTAATATCAACAGCAGCAGAATATGGTATAACAGGTGTTGGATTCGTTATGAATAGGAAGGTAGGGCAGAGGGTGTGTTACTGTGAACAGTTCAGTGACTGGGTTGTTCTAATCAGAATCGACAGCAGACCAACACCGACAACGATAGTTCAGGTATACATGCCGACGTCGCAAGCTGAAGATGAACAGATAGAGAAAGTGTATGAGGATATTGAAAGGGTAATGCAGTATGTAAAGGGGGACGAAAATCTAATAGTTATGGGCGACTGGAATGCAGTTGTAGGGGAAGGAGTAGAAGAAAAGGTTACAGGAGAATGTGGGCTTGGGGCAAGGAATGAAAGAGGAGAAAGACTAATTGAGCTCTGTAACAAGTTTCAGCTAGTAATAGCGAATACCCTGTTCAAGAATCACAAGAGGAGGAGGTATACTTGGAAAAGGCCGGGAGATGCGGGAAGATTTCAATTAGATTACGTCATGGTCAGACAGAGATTCCGAAATCAGATACTAGATTGTAAGGCGTACCC
This sequence comes from Schistocerca americana, assembly GCF_021461395.2. Taxonomy (NCBI): domain Eukaryota; kingdom Metazoa; phylum Arthropoda; class Insecta; order Orthoptera; family Acrididae; genus Schistocerca; species Schistocerca americana. The sequence continues at coordinate 427,313,517 of NC_060121.1, read as the reverse complement.
AGGAGCAGATATAGATTCAGATCACAATATAGTAGTGATGAAGAGTAGGCTGACGTTCAAGACATTAGTCAGGAAGAATCAGTACGCAAAGAAGTGGGATACGGAAGTACTAAGGAATGACCAGATACGTTTGAACTTCTCTAACGCTATAGATAAAGCAATAAGGAATAGCGCAGTAGGCAGTACAGTTGAAGAGGAATGGACATCTCTAAAAAGGGCCATCACAGAAGTTGGGAAGGAAAACATAGGTACAATGAAGGTAGCTGCGAAGAAACCATGGGTAACAGAAGAAGTACTTCAGTCGATTGATGAAAGGAGGAGGCACAAACATGTTGCGGGAAAATCAGGAATACAGAAATACAAGTAGCTGAGGAATGAAATAAATAGAAAGTGCAGGGAAGCTAAGACGAAATGGCTGCAGGAAAAATGTGAAGACATCGAAAAAGATATGATTGTCGGAAGGACAGACTCAGCATACAGGAAAGTCAAAACAACCTTTGGTGACATTAAAAACAACGGTGGTAACGTTAAGAGTGCAACGGGAATTCCACTGTTAAATGCAGATGAGAGAGCAGATAGGTGGAAAGAATACATTGAAAGCCTCTATGAGGGTGAAGATTTGTCTGATGTGATAGAAGAAGAAACAAGAGTCGATTTAGAAGAGATAGGGGATCCAGTATTAGAAACGGAAATTAAAAGAGCTTTGGAGGACTTACGGTCAAATAAGGCAGAAGGGATAGATAACATTCCATCAGAACTTCTAAAATCATTGGGAGAAGTGGCAGCAAAACGGCTATTCACGTTGGTGTGTAGAATATATGAGTCTGGCGACAAACCATCTGACTTTCGGAAAAGCATCATTCACACAATTCCGAAGACGGCAAGAGCTGACAAGTGTGAGAATTATCGCACAATCAGCTTAAAAGCTCATGCATCAAAGCTGCTTACAAGAATAATATACAGAAGAATGGAAAAGAAAACTGAGAATGCGCTAGGTGACGATCAGTTTGGCTTTAGGAAAAGTAAAGGGACGAGAGAGGCAATTCTGACGTTACGGCTAATAATGGAAGCAAGGCTAAAGAAAAATCGGGACACTTTCATAGGATTTGTCGACCTGGAAAAAGCGTTCGACAATATAAAATGGTGCAAGCTGTTCGAGATTCTGAAAAAAGTAGGGGTTAGCTATAGGGATAGACGGATCATATACTATATGTACAACAACCAAAAGGGAATAATAAGAGTGGACGATCAAGAACGAAGTGCTCGTATTAAGAAGGGTGTAAGACAAGGCTGTAGCCTTTCGCCCCTACTCTTCAATCTGTACATCGAGGAAGCAATGATGGAAATAAAAGAAAGGTTCAGGAGTGGAATTAAAATACAAGGTGAAAGGATATCAATGATACGATTCGCTGATGACATTGCTATCCTGAGTGAAAGTGAAGAAGAATTAAATGATCTGCTGAACGGAATGAACAGTCTAATGAGTACACAGTGTGGTTTGAGAGTAAATCGGAGAAAGACGAAGGTAATGAGAAGCAGTAGAAATGAGAACAGCGAGAAACTTAACATCAGGATTGATGGTCACGAAGTCAATGAAGTTAAGGAATTCTGCTACCTAGGCAGTAAAATAACCAATGACAATCTTCCTGGCAGATTAAAGTTGTGTATCGGACCGAGACTCGAACTCGGGACCTTGGCCTTCCGGACAAGTGCTCTACCAACCGAGTTCTGAAAAAATGTGTGGTTTACGAGCCAAAGAAAGTCGACTACTGTCACTGGAGAGGGCTGAGAGAGAAAATAACATTAATTAACTCGTCCTGTGATCCAACAGCGCTGTGTCTCGTGAGGTCGGATGTACCATCAGCGTGTGAGGACGGCTCACCGTTCCAATCTCGCGTCTTCGAAGCCATGGAGTTAGCCTGTGTCAGAGGGTCCCTAGAATTAGGGAATACTGCTCGCGAGTCATGCCCCATTTTTTGTGCATCTCGTATTTACGAAAGCTGATATGTGTATCTGTAAAGCTGGTCTGGAAAACCACTGAGGAAGCAGTCGTCGCCAGCAGCTCGTGACGCCCATTCTGCCCCCTGCTGATCCACTCGGCTGCCCGAAGTTGTAAAGTGGACAGTGTTTAGTGCCCCTAGCACGCCATGGCTGCCCCAGTTCCACGAAGTCATGCCCATTTCTCCGGTCGCTCCGCAGAAAAATTAATGGGAAAGACATTCAAGTTTACCTGCCGCGTTTCAGTATGTCGTTTGACTTGGAGAACACGTAATTTTATTTTCAGTTGATTTTGATGAAAACGTATCGTGGCTCCCCTTATTTTCTGTACACTTTCTTTTGCGTTCTCTTTAAGGAACTCATCTACTCTTTTCCTAAAGCGAATGCCCAGTATTTTTATTTCTTCGCATTTCTAAAATGGATGAATGCCAAGCTGTATGTGATACGTTAATCAGAGCAGCTCCATATGACAACCCAAAAGTTTCCAAACTACGGTTAATGAATACTACTTCAGTGTTATTTTTCATTATTATCGTGAAGTCATCCGCATAGGTATTGACTGTAAAGCTGCTATTTCCTACTTATTTACTCTAATGTATTGCTGTGTAGTGAACGTATTATTGGCTCTAAGGATATTACAAATAAAACCTTGGACAACGTGCACCTTTGTCTGCACATCTGTGCACTGGAAGTCCTTCCATTGTGTGTCCGGTTCACTTGTACCCTCGAAATCATGTTTGCGGGTACTGGTAAGATTGTGTGAGTTATTGATTCCGGAAAACGAACGTGAACCACCACTGCTCTCAAGAATTCATGGGTCACTTTGTCCAGTGCACGGTCGAAGTCAATACTGAGGGAACCAAAACATTGTTGTTGTTTTCTGTGGGCGTGTAAAACGGTGTCTCGCAGGCTCTTGATTCCTTTGGGGGTGTTTGTGCCAGGCACGCCACATGTCTGGCGTGATCCAGTAATGTGTTTCAGTATCCTCTATATTCTCATCGCAAGCATTTTTGTTGTTATCGTGTAGTTTGCGCAAAGTAATGTAACTGGACAGTATTTGGATATTGTGCTCCCAGTTGGGTGTTTCGGCAGAAATACTATTATTCCTGGATCTGAAGCCATGTATAGCTTCCTGTTTTGGTTTCATCTTTTATTGATCTCGAAAATTTCGGTACCTAAAATACGTCAATATTTTGTGAGAAATTGTTTAGGATCCCATTAATGGCGGCACTTCAGTTTCTTGGCATGTTTTCGATCAATAAGTTCATTTTGTGTTTCAGCACAGGTATCATAAACGAATACCGTTTCGCGTCGCTTAACCACCTCTTCAATGACTGCCGCCTTACTGCGGCGAGGAGGTACGTGCACTCAGCTATGACCCAGAGAGCACTGCTTGAGGCAGCGCAAGCTCCTTGGAGGGCCACCGTGGCCAGACAGCTCTTTTGGGCAGGGGTCAGACGAAGAGCAGTCCATAACTTAGGGGAGGGGTGGAGAGGGGAGTGGGTCAAGGTGCCGTAGGGAATGAAAATTGTTTTCTTCTGAAGGTAACTCAAATTAAGCAGAAGTCTAATAAACACCCATGAATCCCACAAGGGATAAACGTATCATGTGAGACAAAAAGGAAACTCTATCTGATACGTAGGGACACCTTTGGTACTAGCATTATAACTCAGTACAAAAATTACTGCAAAATATTGAAGAAAGTTATCCAGAAATCTAAACACCTGCATTATGAGAAGAAGATAAATACATCCAGCAATAAAATAAAAACAATATGGGATATAGGTAAGTCAGAGACAGGTAGGACCAGAAATGAGGAGGAACAAATGGCTCTAAAAATAAATGAAACCCTGGGAACAAACGCATGTTGTGTTGCAAACCATTTAAACAAGTGTTTTTTCTCTGTTACTGATTGCATGGGTTTGTCAGGTGCAGTAAATAATGCAATAGAATATCCGAGACCAGTGCACACCAGCAATCTCAGTAAAATGGAATTGGCACTTAGTTTACCCAAAGAAATAGAATCCATCATAAAGTCCTTGAAATCAAAGCATTCTAGTGGTTATGATAACATATCAACAAAGATAATAAAAGAGTGTTCATGTGAGCTTAGTCATATCTTAAGTTATTTGTGTAATCAAGCACTTGTCACAGAACATTCCCGGACTGGCTTAAATATGCTGAATATACACCTCTCCACAAGAAAGGGGACAAAGAAATGCCATCAAATTACTGACCAATCTCACTTTTCATAGTATGAAGGCTTTCACGACCGGATGCCATTTCTTCTGGTAAACCATCCGGGATGTTAGGAGCTGAAGAGTTTCATGGACCACGACCTTACATCCCGGAAGGTTTACCAATCTCACTTTTGCCAGCTTTTTCAAAAATCTTTGAAAATGTTATATTCAAGCATGTACTTAAGCACCTTAGTGAAAATAACATATTGTCAAAGTCACAGTTTGGGTTTCTTAAGGGTTCTGATATTGAGAAAGCTATTTACACTTACAGCGAAAATGTCCTTAATTCATTGGACAACAAATTAGAGGCAATTGTCAAAGGTGTTTGACTGTGTGAATCACAGCATTCTTTTCAGTAAATTAAAATATTATGGCGTTGCTGGTAGTGCTGCAAAGTGGTTTCAGTCATAACTCACTAACAGAAAACAAAGGGTGTCATTACGTAACACTTCAGCAGTAGGCAATCAGGCACCATCTGACTGGGAGGAAATTACATGTGGTGTTCCCCAGGGATCCATAATAGGTCCACTACTGTTTCTTGTGTATATTAATGACCTGTCATCTGTTACATTACCAAGGTTGTCTTATTTGCAGATGATACAAACATTGCAATAAATAGTATACAAATATAAATTTATGAAGGGCAGCTAATCAAATTTTTACTGATATTAATAAGTGGTACATAGGCAATTCACCGTCATTAAACTTTGAAAAGACCCACTATATGCAGTTCAGAACTTCCAAGAGATTTCCTTCTGGTGTGTGTATAAAATATGATGTAATGGAAATAGGAGAAGGTGAGAGTGTAAAATCTTGGGATTACAACTTGATAATAAATTCACTTGGGAGCAACATTCGAACGAACTGTTAAAGGGCCTAAACAAGTCGGTGTTTGCAATGCGAATGATGTCAGACATAGGGGATATAAATATAAAAAAACTGGCACATTTTGCTTATTTTCACTCCATTATGTCATATGGTATCATATTTTGGGGCAACTCCACAAATAGAGAAAGACGTTTTAGAGTACAGAATGTATAATAAGAGTAATGAATAGTGTAAATCCAAGAACATCATGTCGAAACCTATTCAAAGAATTGGGCATATTAACAACAGCTTCTCAGTATATTTATTCCTTAATGAAGTTTGTTGTAAATAAAACACCTCTTTTTCCAACTAACTGCTTAGTACACAGTATCAGTACTAGGAATAAGAACAATATACATAAAGATTTAAAATTACTAACTCTTGCCCAGAAAGGAGTCCAGTATTCAGCAATGCATATTTTCAATAAGTTACCAGTAACCATTAAGTTTAGTTTCAGACAAGGCACAATTTAAACATAATTTAAAAGAATCTTTGGTGGCCAAATCCTTATATTCCATCCACGAGTTTCTCAAGACGTGCAGTAGACAATTTTAATGAAAATTTATTATACGCTAATTTTTGACAATACTTGGTTGTAATAGCCAAGTAACTATCTACTGTGTGAATGATGGATGTATGGAAATCAGATGTAAGTCTTATGTCTGTAAATAGTGGAAGTTTAATTACAAAACTTGTACATAATGTGATTGTTCTTAACTGAGGATCACTGAAATGAATAATTTACTTTAATTTTTGGCACTACTTGGTTGTAAAAGTCAAGAAACTAGCAACTGTCTGAATGATAGATTTAATGAAAGGATATGTAAGTATTAAACCTGTAAATATTAGAAGTTTAAATTTAATTCATGTACATAATTTTACTGTTTATTGACTGAGGATCATTAAAATTAATGAAACTCAAGTTTTTCTAATTACATTTTTGAAATGTGTTTATCTGACATGTTCCACACCCAGGAGGATTCCCTCTTTTATGGGTCTATGGAATGAATAATTAATCTAATCTAATCTAACCGACTGTCTAACTGGAGATAAACTGGATTAAAAACCCTACAGAGCTTGTAGAGATGAACCCATAGCCATAGTGAAAGCAATCATCTAAAGGGAGGTAGCCACTAAAGAAAAACTCCCCACCATCTAGCTACACACAGGTCGATATCTCGTAACAGCAGGAATACAACATTACTCACTAAAGTCAAGTAGAACAACGGACTGATCTTTTGATGATGAGCAAAGGGAGGTAAAAGGTTAAGAATGAAAGTAGTGGGAAAATGTAGAAAATAGCCACATGTAATGTTAGAGGAATGAGCAAAAAAGAAGAACAACTAAACCTCCAAAAGTTTATACAGCCCTAATGTCAGAATCAAAGAAGAAACTACAGGCCTCTACAGAAATTAATGGTTATATTACGATATACAGTAGAGCAAGTAGAAATGAACGGGCAAGAGGTGGCGTTGCAGTTATGATCCTAAGTACCCATATAAAATGGATGCAATTATATAAACGATTGGAAAACCTGTCGATTATAATTGATGAGGAGGGAAAGAGTGAAGAAACGCATGCAAGCTACGAATGCATGCAGATGACGATTAATGAAATACCTAGAGCAGAATATTTGATAATTGCTGGAGATTTCAATGCAATGTTAGGTAAATCTAACATTAAAGAAATTGTGAGGTTACATCGAGAACATACTAAAAACTATAATGAAGATCAATTAAGAGAGTTTTCTGCTTTCAACCATTTAAGGATAACGGACTGTTTAATCCCCATAAAAATATCCTTAAGTTAACATGGTGTGCTAAGGGTGCTAGCTATATAATAGATTTTGTTATTGAAAGTCAGAAAACAATCCCATTAATAGAAGAACCAGAGGCTACGGAGGATATGATGTTAGAACTGATTATTTTCTAGTGATATCAAAGCTAAGAATCGCACTTTGTAGCAATAAAAGCACAATAAAAGAAAGAGACGAGAAGAAGTCTACACGATACACTTGCTGCAAGATCCAAGCATTAGATGGTTATACAGAAAACGCTTAGATGAAGTACTAAGTGAACCGATGCGCGATCGACAGCTCGCATTACGTATACTGGAACACAATCTTTGGCAATCGAGGCTGTTTTCCGGGAGAGACAGGGAGTGCCGCACAGACAGCACAGGTCTGCCGGGCGGTAGCCGGCTGTTTGTTCTGTCGCCCGTGTGGCTTTCAAGCTGATCTGGCTGAGCATCTTCCGAACACGAGGGACGTGCACCAGAAACGGGACTGGTCACATTATTCCTTTAGCCACCCAGGTCTGGAGGCGGGCGGTGTGTCGTCGTCATCTACACATCTCCTGGGGGCTCAAAGTGTCTCCACTGTTTGTCATACCACAGCACCTTTGCATGCTCGGTGAGATACTTCTAGTTCGTTGCTTCGGTGCCGAGACCACGCGGCATTAGTAAAGACAGATCTCTCTCCCGCTGTGAGCGTGGTAATTGTGACTGGATCGCAACCTGCCTCTCTTTGTGCACTGCTGCTTCTATAGCGGAATCGATCCAGTCTCCTATTGTTGTTGTTCCATGTTCCTACGTCTGGCCAGGCAATTTGAGGAGCGTGTCGCTCTTATCAAAACTTTGTAGCTTCCATTTGAGGATTGTCATAGAGTTGCGTTTTAATCATCGGGGTTTTGCAAATTTCTTTTGTATTCAATGTGTCGTTAGTCAAGACCTCCGCTGTTTCTTTGCCTGGTACGTTGTGCACTAACCTGCCAAATCGCTTCCTTTAGTTATCTGGAGCTCGCATGCGTATGCATCTAACCGGATCAAATCTTTACCGGGTGAAATCTTGTTGCATGTATATTGGTGGGTTATTTTTCCAAGCCAAGCCGTCGTTTGCGCAGGTGAGCTTCACCAGCCAACCATTTGCGTCATCCTTCCATGTATGTACCGAACGAGGTGGCGCAGTGGTTAGCACACTGGACTCGCATTCGGGAGGACGACGGTTCAATCCCGTCTCCAGCCATCCTGATTTAGGTATTCCGTGATTTCCCTAAATCGTTTCAGGCAAATGCTGGGATGGTTCCTTTGAAAGGGCACGGCCGATTTTCCTCCCAATCCTTCTCTAATCCGAGCTTGCGCTCCGTCTCTAATGAGCTCGTTGTCGACGGGACGTTAAACACTAACCACCACCAACTATGTATGTTTTCTGTTCCGCGCGACAGTTAAGTATTTACTGTTTCCGCCTCTTGGCGTGATACTGAATGTTGTGTGTCCAGTGAGATTCTTTGCTGTCAAGTGTGAGTGGGAGTGGTTGCCTTGGCCAATTACCGTATTATCTTTAGCGACTTTTCCCAACTGGTTTGTCTACGCTTCCAGCGTGTAACCTGATGACTTAAGTTTTTACTCATTTTACTTGCAAATCACTCTCTGTCAATCGGGCTATCATTGTTTTGTTTGTGCCTTTGGTGTTGTCCCCACTAGCAGCTGAGAATAGGAAGAGTGCGGTGAGCAAAGTATTGGGCTGGCCCTAAGTAATTTCGGAGCCGACAGCCTGAACCACATTGCCCGACGCGTGGTGGTTTCTTACGAAGCAGCCTTAATTGTTTTGGTTTCCATTTAATGAACTCCGTTTTAGATAAACCTGAATTATTTGTTGTATTTACTCAAACACATTCTAAAGATGTCTGTGACCTGCCTGTTTTGAAGACTGTTTTCTTAGAATCTTTGAAGAGATTTTTAATTAAATTCAATTTGTGTGAAATATTATCTTGCTCTTCTTATTGAAATTTGCTGTTAATGTTTCAGCAATAGTAACCAGCGACGCACTAATTGTGTGTATTTTTGGTAAGAGAATAACATTTGTTGTAAAAGTAAACTTTCATACTTAATACTCGTATTCCAATAATAACGTTTGGAGAGTTGATAGCAAGTACTTGATTTAGCACTATAACATTTGGTATTTGATATCACTGAAATATTTGATTACATTGTTGCTCGATTATCAATAATTGTTCTTAAATAATTTTACGTATTTGTATAGTTTTGTCTTACTATATCAAGGAAATGTTGACCTAACTGCTAAAATTAGTTTCCCTGAGGAGTGGTAATAAAAATCTTGATATGAATACTGTTCAGTCCTTACTCTGACCGGTCTTCCCACTCCCAGAGAACCATACGTCTGTAGTGCGTGCCACTATGAAATTTACAAGGTAAATCTAGCATTAATGTAGAGTGAAAGAAATACAATAATACACACAACTGCTGGTGAAATTTTAGGGAAAAGGATGAAGTACAAAATCCAAAGGAAACTCCCTATCTGGAACCAAGAAGTAACAGATACCATAAAATGTAAGAAACATACCTAATTGAAATATCTCCAATCAAAGTAACAGGAAGACTATACCGAGTATAAGAGAGCACACAACAATGGTCAAAAGGGTGAGAAGAAAAATAAACCAAATAAACCGGGAACATTTTCTGAGTGAAATGGAGCAAGATATATTTGGAAAACAAGCAAAAGCTTATAGGATACTGAAAATAATAAAGTCTATATGGTTCAAATTATGGTTCAAATTAACCTCGTTTCAGAGTGAAAATCTCATTCTGGAAACATCCCCTAGGCTGTGGCTAAGCCATGTCTCCGCAATATCCTTTCCTTCAGGAGTGCTAGTTCGCAAGGTTCGCAGGAGAGCTTCTGTAAAGTTTGGAAGGTAGGAGAAGAGGTACTGGCAGAAGTAAAGCTGTGAGGATGGGGCGTGAGTCGTGCTTGGGTAGCTCAGTGGGCAGAGCACTTGCCCGCGAAAGGCAACGGTCCCGAGTTCGAGTCTCGGTCTGGCTCACAGTTTTAATCTGCTAGGAAGTTTCATCTTTAGAATGTGTTTCACTAAATACCACAAATAATTAAGGTTTACCTAAAACGGAGTTCATTAAAAGGAGACCAAAACAATTAATGCTGTATCGTAAGGAACCACCACGTCCGCAGCTCGTGGTCGTGTGGTAGCGTTCTCGCTTCCCGCGCCCGGGTTCCCGGGTTCTATTCCCGGCGGGGTCAGGGATTTTCTCTGCCTCGTGATGACTGGGTGTTGTGTGATGTCCTTAGGTCAGTTAGGTTTAAGTAGTTCTAAGTTCAAGGGACTGATGACCATAGATGTTAAGTCCCATAGTGCTCAGAGCCATTTTTGAACCACCACGCGTCGGGCAGTGCGGTCAGAATGATCGGCTCCGAAATTACAGCAGTTGTTGGCCCATTACTGATAAACAGGAGATCGCGGAAAATGTGACAGTTATTCTGAACTCTGGATACAAGACATAAGCAAAACTAATAACATATGTAATGAAGGTCTTTAGGGAACGTTTCTTACTGAAGAACAGAATGGGTTTCGGATTGGAAGATCTTGTTTGGATAGTGTTTTTCAGTCCGCCAAATTACTGAAAAACACAGAGAATAGAATCATCCCACTTACATATCCTTTATCGACTATGAGAAATCCTTTGATGAAGTTAACAGAGTTATTGCAGGAGAAATTTTAGGAAAGAATGGTATGCTCCTGCATCTAGTAAGTGTAACTCAAACATGTGTGAATATACTGGGTGATCAAAAAGTCAGTATAAATATGAAAACTGTATAAATCACGGAATAATGTAGATAGAGAGGTACAAATTAACACACTTGCTTGGAATGACGCGGGGTTTTATTAGGACCAAAAAGTACAAACGTTCAAAGAATGTGCGACAGATGGCGCTTCATCTGATCAGAATAGCAATAATTAGCATAACAAAGTAAGACAAAGCAAAGATGATGTTCTTTACAGGAAATACTCAATACGTCCACCATCATTCCTCAATAATAGCTGTAGTCGAGGAATAATGTTGTGAACAGCACTGTAAAGCATGTCCGGAGTTATGGTGAGGCATTGGCGTCGGATGTTGTCTTTCAACATCCATAGAGATATCGGTCAATCATGATACACTTGCCGCTTCAGGTAACCCCAAAGCAAATAATCGCACGGACTGAGGTCTGGGGACCTAGGAGGCCAAGCATGACGAAAGTGGCGGCTGAGCAGACGATCATCACCAAACGACGCGCTCAAGAGATCTTTCACTCGTATAGCGATATGGGGCGGTTCTAATAAAACCCCGTGTCATTCCAAGCATATGTGTCAATTTTTACCTCGCTATCTACATTATTCCGTGGTTTATTAAGTTTTCAAATTTATTCTGAATTTTTGATCACCAGGTACAATAAAATCAAAGTACAAAAACGAAGTCCGTTTGGGAGAAACAGTTTTCATGGAGTGAGAGAAGAGTGTCTTTTACCACCCACATGATTTAATATATGCACAGACGTCTTCATAAAGAGATTTCAGCATAATAAGATTAATACTGAAGTAATAAATACACTCCTCTTTGCAGATGATCAAATAAGCTTACCGAACTCAGAAGATAAATTACAGAGAGCCCTTTGGTCCTTGCACAAAGTAGTAAATGATTATAATATGACAATTTCAATACGTAAAAGTAAGATAATGGTATTCCATATTAGGGACACTTATGAGCAAAAATATTAATTGATGTTAAACCACTAGCACAATTTTAAATACCTGAGATGTGGAGTCTCATACTCACACACAATGATCAATAATACAAATTGTATAGATTCCACCAGTTGCTAGGTACTGTAAATCGCTCTCTCAGCAAAAAAGTTAAAAATGTGATGGAATTGAAATTTTATAATGTGACGACAGTACCACATGCAATACATGGGTCAGAGACTTGGGCTCTAAATGCTAGTCAAAGGAAGAGGACTGAGGCAGCTGAGATAAGACTCCTAAGAGCTGCAGCTGGTTAATATTGAAATAAGAAGTTAACTGGTGGTCAAAAGTATCCTTCATAAAATAGAGGAATACAGAAAGAAATGGCAAGACACATTCAAAGTATGTCAGAAGAACGAATACCAAAATTACACTACTGGTCATTAAAATTGCTGCACCACGAAGATGACATGCTACAGACGCGAAATTTAACCGACAGGAAGAAGATGCTGTGATATGCAAATGATTGGCTGTTCAGAGCATTCCCACAAGGCTGGCGCCGGTGGCGACACCTACAACGCACTGACATGAGGAAAGTTTCCAACCGATTTCTCATATACAAACACCAGTTGACCGGCGTTGCCTGCTGAAACGTTGTTGTGATGCCTCGTGTAAGGATGAGAATTGCGTGCCATCACGTTTCCGACTTTGATAAAGGTCGGATTGTAGCTTATCGCGATTGCGGTTTATCGTATCTCGACATTGCTGCTCGCGTTGGTCGAGATCCAATGACTGTTAGCAGAATATGGAATCGGTGGGTTCAGGAGGGTAATACGGAACGCCGTGCTGGATCCCAACGGCCTCGTGTCACTAGCAGTCGAGATGACAGACATCTTATCCGCATGGTTGTAATGGATCGTGCAGCCACGTCTCGATCCCTCAGTCAACAGATGGGGACGTTAGCAAGACAACAACAATCTGCACGAACAGTTCGACGACGTTTGCAGCAGCATGGACCATCAGCTCGGAGACCATGGCAGCGGTTACCCTTGACGCTGCATCACGGACGGGAGCGCCTGCCATGGTGTACTCAACGACGAATCTGGGTGCACGAATGGCAAAACGTTATTTTTTCGGATGAATCCAGGTTCTGTTTACAGCATCATAATGGTCGCATTCCTGTTTGGCGACATCGCGGTGCGCGCACATTGGAAGCGTGTATTTGTCATCGCCATACTGGCGTTTCACCCGGCGGGATGGTATGGGGTGCCACTGGTTACACGTGCCGGTCAGGTCTTGTTCGCATTGACGACACTTTCAACAGTGGACGTTACATTTCAGATGTGTTACGACCCGTAGTCTACCCTTCATTCGATCTCTGCGAAACCATACATTTCAGCAGGATAATGCACGACCGCATGTTGCAGGTCCTGTACGGGCCTTTCGACTGCTGCCCTGGCCAGCACATTCTGCAGATCTCTCACCAATTGAAAACGTCTGGTCAATGGCTGCCGAGCAACTGGCTCGTCACAATACGCCAGTCACTACTCTTGATGAATTGTGGTATTGTGTTGAAGCTGCATGGGCAGCTGTACCTGTACACGCCATCCAAGCTCTGTTTGACTCAATGCCCAGGCGTATCAAGGCCGTTATTACGGCAAGAGGTTGTTGTTCTGGGTACTGATTTCTCAGGATATATGCTCCCAAATTGGGTGAAAATGTAATCACATGTCAGTTCTAGTATAATATATTTGTCCAATGAATACCCATTTATCATCTGCATTTCTTCTTGGTGTAGCAACTTTAATGGCCAGTAGTGTAATATACGAATATACACCTCAAAGAAAAGGAATGTTGGGCGTTCTAAGAAGAGATGGGAAGATCAGCTGCATTCTGATCGAAATTGTAACCGGAAACAACGCCTAATTCAAGATTGGATATGATGATGTCTCTTCAATACTGTTCACAACTGTTTAAGAATGTGGCGATTTTCGTATGGTAAGTTTGGTAGGAACTGCAGGGGGTCTTGAAATCTTTTCTTATTGCCAGAAGGTGTGGCGACTTGCGTGTCGTTGATAGCCCTCAGTCTGTCATGTTTCCTACAATTCTACCCCTTATCTTCCTTAGTTATCTTCCTAAATGGCAGAGACTCCACTTTTCATCTGAGTGACATGCTGGTCTTTGGCTCAAACAATATATCCTTTCACTCTTTTGCCTGTAATTCGAATATTCTGTTTGAGCGTCCTCAGTTCCCTATTTTATTATAGCCATCATTTACTTTTTTTCCGTATGTTACTGTAATGAAATTGTATGGTACCTGGCCTTTCCCTTTATATTTGATATGAATCATTTAAAAAGAATCTGATAATACTTGGCTTAACTATCGTCTCCTCCCTTTCGCTGTGATTTCCATAAAACCATTTCTTTCTTTTCCAACTGGAGAATTCAGCGCTGAAGTTTTCTTCAACACGGTTGTCATCAAGGTCGCTAGTGTTTAGTTTCCAGTGGCTGCTGGTATACGAGAGTCGTCTCGGGAATCCCTTTCCTCAAATTATAACTGCGTGCTGATCACTCATGGTCATATCCGTCTATGTCGATAATTTCCGAAACACAAAAAGTGTCCATTCGGGACGCTATGTTTGAGCTTATATTGCACTGACAGCAGTTGTTGCATCTCGTAGGGACTCACAGACTAGAGTGTTACTCTTGATATCCACGTATCGTAGTACAAAAAAGTCACCCCCAAGTCTATTATGGGAACTTCTTAAATTATAAGTGAGAGTTTCCCGAAAAAAATTCCATCGAGCCTCCTTCTTTTTCGATACGCCCGGAGCACACACTTTTGCAAGTTTAATATCAGCAGTTTTACAACACGGCCCTCTGGATGAAATTCGCGTTGACTCATTTCTAGACGCATCATTGTTAAGAGTGCTGGGCCACGTTCGTTTTCTTTCATATTCCGTATCCGTGCACGCCTTCCGGACCGGCTCAAATCTCTATGCACAGTCACAGTGTTCACGTCTCATGCTCGCACAACTTCCTGTCATTCCCGCAGCCAGAGAGACATTGCTGTTCTCTTCGTTTTGCCCCGCGTGGTATGACATACAGGTTCAAATCTCTGTGTTGTTCAGTTTTTGTTTAGTCTAAAGCAGTGTTATTGAAGAATGCATTCATATCCAAAGGAACTGACACTGCTGGAGATTTATTGCCGTGTTAAATTAAGGAAATGTATTCGCATTTAAGAAGACGATTGCACACCAGCTGTACTAATGATTAGTGTCAAATGAAAATTTGTGCCTTACCGGGGCTCGAACACAGATTTCCCGCGTAATACGGAGCCTCAGCCACCTTGGCCTCATTTCAGTCGTGAGGTCACTATTTTCTCATGTATTCCCAAATTTCTCCATAAACTAAATGATCTTCTCCAAAGTTATCTTCTACCAGTTTTCCACTCTTCTGTAAATACTTCGTGTCAGTATTTTACAACGATGACTTATTAAATTGATTGTTCTGTAATATTATTAAATTCTTCTTGAAGTTTTTGGGTATTTAGCCAATCTACACTACATTTGCATCTACATACATACTGCGCAAGCCACTGTACGGGGCGTGGCGGAGGGTACCTTCTACCACCCCTAGTTACTTCCTTTCCTGCTCCACTCGGAAAAAGAGCAAATGAGAAACGACTACCTATACGCCTCCGTACGAACTCTCTCATATATCATCTTTTTGTTTCTTAAGTTAAATGTTCGTTGGCGGCAGCAGAATCATTCTGGTTCTCTAAATTTTCTCTACAGTGTTCCTTCTATAGATTCCCATTTGAGTTCCCAAAGCATCTCCGTAACACTAGGCTGTTGGTCGAACCCTCCGTACCAAATTTACCAGCCCTCCTCTGTCCTGCTTCGATGTCTTCTATTAAGTAGACCTGGTGGGAATCACAGACACTCGAGCAGTACTCACGAGTGGGTCGCACTAGTGTTGTATACGCAGTCTCCTTTGCAGATGACCATTCCTAAAATTCTCCCAATAAACCGCAGTGGACCATTCGCCATCCATGCTTACATGTTCATACTATTCCACATCGCTTTGTAGTGTCCGCCTAGATATTTAATGGCTGTAGGCGTGTCAACCAGCCATACACCAGCAATACATTAGTGTTCAGACAGGTACATAAAGGAGGTATATCGTGACATAAAAATTGGAGGCGGAGCGTTCCATATTCTGTTGTTCATTTCCCGGATTCCTCAGTTGCCTTTCATGCATACAATCACGATGTTGCGACACCTCCTCTGCACTCGAAACACAACGTCGATAACTGCTGCAACTATGGGGTTGGTACTGTTGCTATAATGGTTTCTAACTGTTTGTAGGGCGGGTCAAAGATGATATTTAATCTGATGTGGTCGTCGGTGCGAATAGCAGGGATTTCAAAATGGCAATCAGCTGGGCTGTCATAATGGTGGAAATGGGTCCAGCTTGTATTGGTGTTGTTGTTGGCTTTGAGTATCCAATGAGTAATACTAGAGCCTCCACTAGACACATCTGTATAGGTCACGCACACATCATGGCAGTCAGCCAGGAATTCCAGTTCCATTACGTTAGTTGGGTATTTGTTTTGATACGTTAAACTTGTCCTGGCATCAGTCTACACAGTCGACGTTTCGTATGGCCTGCTCTAGTGCTGCAGGAGTTTTCCACGCCTGGTGCGGTAATGCCTGCATCTCCATATTCAGCCGCGACGGCTGGAAATTGCTTATTTATACAGTATCTTCCGCGCACACATAACGATGTTGATTACCGGATTTTTTCGTCAAGGGGTTCATATTTGTCGAAATAGAGTCGCAGGAGAAATTTCTTGCAGAGAAATATTCGCCGCAACTTCAATGGTGGTTTATTCGCTTCATCCAATAATGTATTGGTTGGCATTGACATGAACGCCTCAGTAACTGAATACAAGGCTTTGTAATGCACAGTGCCGAGTCTTTGGAGCGTGATGTCTGTGCGTATTCGACATATCATTACCGGACGTGAAAAAGCTGAAGTCCCATTAGAGCTAAGACTGGAATATGGTGAGACTCTGATCTTCCAGCGAAAACGTTTTTGCAATGGCGCTGTTGTCCTGTTCATATTCCGCCTCATCTTCCTTGCTCATTACGTCAGGTGCGGCTGTAGACAAGAACGATTCTAAGAGTTCGTCGAATGGTGGATGCGTCTGCACGTCCATTGCCACACAGTTTTTTTATGTTCCTTATCATATTCCAAATCCCAATTATTTGTGTGTATCTGCAATCTGTGAAGCAGAAATTGTGTCGCGATTTTCTGTATTTGTACATTAATACTTTTTTGGCTTTAGTTTATGATTTCTTTAGAGCAAGGAAGTTTGAATAATTATAGACATTTTTGTGTTTTCTCAATGACTCGTTCGTGGTATTCTGAATCCCACCAACAGGTTGACGACCTATCAGCAGTGCGATCAGGTATTTAGACTACTTTTGCTTCACTCATGAGTGATACCGAGACCCCATTGTCTCCTTCTGGATCCATAGTTTCGATAATCGGTTTAAGTTTCTCTTCCACTAGTGTTTCATGTAAGTTCCATTTGGCTTTGTTTTGTTTTCTTTTTATTTCTGCCTAACTGCGTCTCGAGAGTCTTCCTAGGTTGTGTGTTTATTATGACTTGGAGTGGCAAGTGATCCGAACCTAGAGTATCCGGTATCATTTCCCTTGTTGTTCCGGTAGACAGTGCAGGGGATGCTATGCTCAAGTCCGCTGCCGCCGGAAGTTCATTTGGTTGGCCAATTCGTGTGGGTGAGCCGTCACTTACAAGGGAACCTCCCCATCGCACCCCCCTCAGATTTAGTTATAAATTGACACAGTGGATAGGCCTTGAAAAACTGAACACAGATCAATCGAGAAAACAGGAAGAAGTTGTGTGGAGCTATGAAAAAATAAGCAAAATACACAAACTGAGTAGTCCAAGTGTAAGATATGCAACATCAAGGACTTTGTAGGCTGAAGAGCGCCGTGGTTCCGTAGTTGGAGTGAGTAACTGCGAAACGAGAGGTCCTTGGTTCGAGTCCTCCCTCGAATAAATATTTTACTTACTTTATTTTTGCAAAGTTACTATCTGACCGTTCATTCATTGGCGTCTCTGTTCACTGTAATAAGTTTAGTGTCTGTGTTTTGCGACCGCACCGCAAAACCGTGCGATTAGTAGACGAAAGGACGTGCCTCTCCGATAGGAACCGAAAACATTTGATCGCAAATTCATAGGTCAACCGATTCCTCCACAGGAAAACACGTCTGAAATATTCTATACGACACTGGTGACGGCATGTCCGTCACATTACAGGAATATGTTGTCGACCCACCTAACTTGCGCACTTGGCGAATGCGTAAAAAGATTCTTCTACCTTGCCCGATTTAGGTTTTCTTGTGGATGTGATAATCACTCCCAAAAAACTGATGAAAACATAAGAGTTTGTCACATAAACGGCAACAAATGAATGCAACAGTTCCACAGTCGCACAGTTTTCCCTGTGCTCTGTCAAAACATACGTTTTTAACGTTTTCAAGCTTTTCCGTGTGTAGACCGTCAAATCCTGCATGTCTCCAAGCAAATCTGAACATGTCCCGGAATTTTGCAGAGCGAAGTTGATCATGTCTGAGTGCATGAACTTCGATAATTGTCTGAAAATAAAAAATTAAAACTTTTCACTCGAGGGGGGATTAAACCAGGGACCTTCTGTTCCGTAGTTGCTCACGGTAACCACGGGACCACGGTGCTCCTCAGTGTACACGTATCTTGATGTGTTTTATCTTGCACACGGACTACTCAGTTTCTATATTTTGCTTATTTTTTTCATAGTTCCATACAACTTCTTCCTGTTTTCTCGATTGATCTGTGTTCAGTTTTTCATGGCCTATCCCTGTGCCAACTTATAACTAAATCTGAGGGGGGTGCGATGGGGAGGTTCCCTTGTTAGTATTATGAGATTTTGCGATCTAATATAGCCTGTAAGTAGGCTGTTTAGGTTTTCATGTTGGTAACGCCAAGCAGCGCTCTGTATTACAAATCACTGACTGCGCTGTGTGCAGTCTGTGGCTGGTTGGACTGATTGTTGGACGTTATTCGCTGTGTAGGGTTGGGTAGTTGGATGTGAACAGTCCGTAGCGTTGGACAGTTGGAGGTGAGTCGCCAGCAGTGGTGGGTGTTGGGAGAGAGATGCCAGAGTTTTGAGATATAAATATGAGCGGACGATACGGATGTGTGTCCGTCAGAAAAAGAATTTTTTTAAACTGGATGTCACTTAGTATTATGAGGTTTTGCGATCTAATACAGCCTCTAAGTAGGCTGAGCACTTTTAAGGTAAATACATTGTTCTCTATCAAAATTTTCATTTGCTAACTATATGCCTATCAGTAGTTAGTGCCTTCAGTAGTTAGTATCTTTTATTTTGCTTTCAGTATTTGCGCTCGCTCTATTGCAATAGTTCGAGTAACGAAGATTTTTGTAAGGTAAGTGATTCATGAAGGGTATAAGTTATTGTTAGTCAGGGCTATTCTTTTGTAGGGATTACTGAATGTCAGACTGCATTGATCCAAAATATCGTGTGTCTGTTTAGAAATATTGAGAATAAGTAAAGAGAAAACCGTTTCAGTACGTTCAGTTTCAGTCTGGAGTTAAATCAAATAACGGATTAGCTCTAACAGCACAGTCATTCTTTACATTCAAAGGCGAAGTTTCATATGTCAACCCTTAGCCGAGGATACCTCACTGGAATCTTCTGATTTTTTTTCTGGTAGTTTGAATACTTAGTGTAGTTAATGTTTATTGCCAGCGCGTAATTGTACAGAGAAATTCCATTGTAGTTGTAGTTTTTCATTGTTTTACAGTAAAATAGTTGTGGCATACATGTAGTTTTGCACCATATATTTCGCAACTGTGCTTGCAATTAATTAGATATTATTTTCGGTGGTATTGTAATGTGTTTTCCTATTTTTTCTCTTCAAATTGTGCTTTTCTTTGTTAGTCTGTGAAATACGTGATAATTATGGCGTATGAAAAACGTAACACTAGGCTCCAAAGTAAATGATAGTTACGACGAGCGTAGATAACCAGCACCACCGTGTAATGAATTAACAGATATTCAAAGCCGTAAGTTGGTAATTGTGCATAGGGAAATGGACCAGGCAAGAAATAATGGTGTAGACAGTAAAATAATTAGTGAACAGGGAAGTACTGTCGATCGATGGGTAGGAAATAGCTCGCCTCAGGAATCCGAAATGACAGGACAAGATGTTGCAAATACTGTACATTCAGGTTTTGAGTCATTACCCTTTTCTCAATCAAGTCAAGATACATTTTCTGCTTTTCAAAAAATGCGGATGCTGCCAGTGCAAATGCACTGCCGAAAAGCACAAAGGAACTAGTTCCAGACACACACATTGTTATTGCAAATAATGCAACAGCTTCAAAAGTTAGACACAATGGAACAAAAGAAGAGAAAAACACAGGAAAAGCTTCAAAACTTAGACATAATGGATCAAAATCAGAGACAAACACAGCAAAAGCTTCAAAAGTTAGACTCAATGGAACAAACGCTTGAACAAACACGTGAAGATTTAACTACTGCGTTACATAACATCGAATCTAAATATAAGTAAGTCTGTAACGACGTAAAAATACAAATTTTTGAGCATTTTCCACCTATTTTTTCGCCTCATCAAAACGCATTACAGAATCACGAAGCAGCCATAAAAGAACTGCAAACTACTGTTCATGAAAATCACGACACCTTGCAGGCTAAAATTGACTCAGTTGCGTCCAACGATACGGTTACACAACTTGTACAAACTCAGGAAAGCTTAATGACACAGTAGATACTCTAAGACTTGGTTAAAAAAAAAAAAAAAAAAAAAAAAAAAACAAAAAAACACACGGAAGAAATCAGTTCATTATCGGAGAAAGCAGCCGAACTTTTGGATCAGATCGTTAACTTATCTACAAAGGTATGATGATCTGAATGACATAAGACCGGTAGATTTCACTGACACAGAAGAGTATGAACAAATTAAGAAATTTGAACAAAATCAGAATCAAATTAATACACAGTACAAAAGAGAAATTCGGAAGGTACAAGATCAGTTGACACACGTAATGCAAGAATCACATATTTCAGAGGAGACTCGCGCTCCGACACGGGAAGAGGGACTCAGAAATACGGAAAAGTCACAGAGTAATAACACAGGGCATTTCGGAAATTTTGAAAGCAATTGGCAAGGTGTGCCGAATTTTGAGATGGAACCGCCGACACGACGTAACAGTGACCGACTTGCGACCCGCCGACACGAGGACTTTGACTATAAGCTCTTCATTACTACACATAAATTAAAAATATTTAAGAATTCTGGCAACGACATTAATCCACAAGCGTGGCTTCATCAATTGTCTCACCGTTTTCCTTCCAACTAGTCATTAGAGCACAGATTATAATTTACGTGTGGCTACTTATAGAATGAACCAGTTGCAAGAATGCGATCGGTCATTCGCGAATGTCACAGTGATGGAGAATTTTATCATGCCTTCTTCTCAGCATATTGGTCTCAAGCTACTCAAGATCGAGTAAAACATAGCATCATAATAATGAAACACTTTGAACAATATGAATTTTCCAGTCTTGTCAAATATTTTGAAGACATTTTGCGTAAGAATCAGTATCTGTCAAAACCACAAAACCTCTTAGAACTTACTCGCATTTGTTTAATTAAGTTGGCGGAACATTTAACACATTTTATTGTGGCAGAACGTTGCAAAGACGACATCGGAGCTATTCAGGGACTGTTGCAAGAATTGGAAATAGACACTGACAGTCGCAGAGTGCGAAAACTGGAACACAACAATTACAGGTCATATCCATCACAATTGCATGACAAAAGAAATAATAACTGGACACGACAAGACTACTTTCATAACGCAAATCGTGATCAAAACAGACACCAATCGTATGACAACCGTTGGCAGAATAATAATAATTACAGGGAAAGATCACCTCTCTGTGGTAATGACTACGACAGAGACAATCAGAGAAACAGACAATATAGGAACCAAAATAAATATTATCAAGGGAGACAGAATAACTTCAGACGCAACGGTCCACTGCACAAATACGCTTCCGGGACAAATTCTCCACCAAGTGACCGACAAGAAAGAAACTATGGAAAGTATCGACAAGACGACAGACGATATAATCTTAACAACAGAGCAGAATTTAACCAAAATTGGCGTGATTCAAATAGGGCAGGGCCCTATCGACAAGTTGAAATTGTAGAGGTTAGATCTCCTAATCCTAATAACGACGAGCGACAACAAAGAGACAGTAGACAATGACTCACACTGCTGCCAGCCACAAAACGTACTAATGAAGCTGACAAGATAGCTGCCGTGGCTATTAATTTCGTAAAAATGGAAGACATTAGGGACATCTTACTCCAGGAACACGACGTAAAACAGAACAACATTGCATATCCTGTAATTCATATTACAGTAAATGTTGTAAAATTTACGGCAATAATTGACTCTGGCAGTCCCATTTCAGTAACTAGTGAAACAGCTTTTAGCAAATGCAACAAATCGAACGATTGCCCCACACTTCCTTTACGCAAGATGAAATTACAAGGTGCAATTTTTGGAAAAGCAGTAGATGTTCACCACCAAACTAACTTAGAATTCTTTTGTCAAAGCCACAGATACACTATGAACTCTGTTATTGTTCAGTTATTGTCGACGGAAATTGTATTGGTTGTAGACTTTTTGAATGAATATAAAGCAGTTTTAAATTTTCACGACGTTGTAATAAGTTTAGAGAAAGAAGGTAATTCAATAGCTTTGAAATCTGAAGATTGGCTCTCAAACCATGACGAGGAAATTAATCGGCTTTACCTCTTGTTAGACAACACTTCGAAACTTTCGACGGAACTTGACACTAATGATCACTTTGCAAGTATTGACAGGGATGATTACGACGACGTATTTGATACTAATGACCTAATTCAGAACAAAATTCAAACTATTGAAAACTGTAATGATACTGATAGATAGGACCTTTTTGACATTTTACAAGCACATTCCACAGTTTTTACTCACAAAACAGGAACAATCAAAGGATTTCAATACCAGTTTCGTGTTCGTGAGCATACTAAATTTTGTGTCAGACCATATGTAATTCCGGCACATTATAGGGACCGTGTCAGAACAGAAATACAATCTATGCTTGACGAGGGCATTATTGAACATACTGTAAGCTCATACAACAATCTTTTGCATGCTGTTGAGAAGAAAAATGGATCGATCAGACTTGTGTTGGGTTCGAGACAAATAAATACTATCGTCATTCCGGCAACAGACAGGCCGCCAACGTTGGAAGAACTTCTTCAAAATTTTAATGGTGTAAAAGTGTTGTCTTCTGTTGATCTGAGATCCAGCTCTCATCACATCGAATTTCATCCAGACTGTAGGCCGGCCGCGGTGGTCTAGCGGTTCAGGCGCTCAGTCCGGAACCGCCCGACTACTACGGTCGCAGATTCGAATCCTGCCTCGGGCGTGGATGTGTGTGAAGTCCTTAGGTTAGTTGGGTTTAAGTAGTTCTAAGTTCTAGGGGACTGATGACCACAGATGTTAAGTCCCGTAGTGCTCAGAGCCATTTGAACTATTTTTTGAACCAGAATGTAGAAAATACACAGCTTTTCTTTGTATCGGCGTTTGTTCTCAATTTGGGAAACTTCGTTTTGGTTTGAACATTTCTTCGGAAGCATTCATTTGTGGGCTAAATTACATATTACCTGAGGTCTTAAAACATCATATCACCTTATATATGGACGATATGCTAACAGCAGAAGCCTCGTGGAACAGCATAATCGCATCCTCAACAGTGTGTTACGTATTTTTGCAGAATCTGGAGTCACAGTTAACTTGGAAAAGTCTGAATTCGGCAGGACAAAGGTGAAGTTTTTGGGACACATTATTTCTTCTGAAGGCCTTCAGCCGGATCCTGAAAAGTTAGAAGCAATCAGAGCCATTCCAGTTCCATCCTAAAAAAAAAAAAAAATAAGAAGCCCGCAGTTTTCTAGGTCTCGTGAACTTTTACCATCGTTTTATGAATATGCAAATTCTAGTAACACCAAAACTTTGTTCTCTTACTGGAAAAAATACAATTTGGAACTGGGACGAACAGGCGCAGTTGGAATTCAATTCTTTGAAAGAAGCGTTATTTAACGCGCCAATTTTAGTTCACCCAGATCTGTCGCAAGATTTCTGCCTCAGCACGCATTCTTATAGTGTCGGTCTTGGTGCCCATTTATTTCAAGTAGCGTTAGGAAATGACACTATTCAGAAAACCATGGCCTTTGCTAGCCCCGTGCTAACAAATTCCGAAAAAAATTATTCCGTAACTGAATTAGAAGCTTTAGCTGTCGCTCGGACATTTAACAAATTCCGTTTCTTTCTTTCTGATAAACACGTAAAAGTATACAGTGATCATCGTGCATTACAATTTCTGATGTCTAAAAAATTAAATCATGACAGGTGAAAACGTTGGGCATGGTTTCTGCAAGAATTCCACTTCACAATAGTCTACATTCCCGTCAAGGAAAACATTATTCCGGTTGCACTGTCACTTGCACCGGCTGGGCTTGAGAAAAGTAACACAGAGAAAAATCTCAGTATTCTTTACATTCAGAAAGTCGCCTTTGAAAACTTCATCACCACATCTTTAAAAGACATTGCTCATGAACAAGATAAAGATCCGATTTGGAAAGACATCAAAAGTAAATGGCATGAAAAGACACATACGCAGGTTCGGCATTATTATCTGGTTAGAAACAACATACTCTTCAAACGTTGCACTGTTGATGACAAGCTATGGGCACTTTGCATTCCTGTCCATTTTGTTAATAAGCTTATCTGGTACATTCATTTCAGCTACACACACTTAGGTCCACGAAAATGTTATCATATTCTTCGAACGACTTGTTACTTTAACAATATGGAAAAGAGAATTCGAAGAGTCTTGTCTGTTTATAAAATTTGTCAAAAAGCAAAACCATCTACCATTTCACATCGTGCTCCGTTGTTTCCTATAATTCCTACTAAATTAAAAGAATTTGCTGCTGTTGATCTCTTGGGACCCCTTGTCAGAACATCGAATGGATTTTCATACGTTCTAGTCACTGTTCAACTTACGTCAAAATTCCTTTCACACCGTTACGTAAAGCCACTGGATGGTCTGTACTCAAAGCCATCGTTAAAAATTTCTTATCTGAAGTTGGACACGTTGCGTTCAGATGACAGACCACATTTCAGAACTGTTGTTTGGACACGCATGCTTCTGAATCGTAAAATCAAACCTGTTTTTGTTTCACTGTACTCACTACATTGTAATCCGCCTGAACGGATTATGAAAGAAATCGATAAGCTTTGCGGACTTTATTGCCACAGAATGCATCAGTATTGGGACAGATATTTACACTTATTTCAAAACGTGCTGAATGAAATGCCTCATGACTCCACTGCTTTACCACCTATTCTTGTACTGAAGAATGAAGAACCACCGAACAGAATCAGAGAGCTTGTACCTTTTCCGAATACACATAAACTTCGACACAAAGATATAATTGATATGGCTATTAAAAGTATCAATTCTGCTGTAAGCAAAAGGAGAAAACTGCACGGAAAATCAAATGCAAAGAAACTATATATTCGTCAGAGAGTTCTCATTAAAGCTCATTCATTGTCACATAAGAAGAAACACCTGAGTCACAAGTTCTTTCTGATTTACAATGGACGTTACGGGATCTGACGTATACCACATGATAATTGCGTTGAAGTTGAAACTCTGTGTAAAGGTCAACACCACATTTGACATGTAAAACCATTTATTGAGAGATAATTTGCTTCCTGACTTAACCATTGATATAAAATTTCTACTTTATGTTATCAGTGCACTTTGTCACCCTTAGAAACTGTTAACATGTAACAATGCTTTGAAGTTAACTATCCAGTCAAGAACCTAGCAAACTTATTTAGACAGTAATTACGAGTGCATTTTATAAGGAACAGACGACACTGTCTCAGTGTGTATACATTTTGGTTGTTGTTTGCAGTATTATGTAACGACTATAATGCTTACATACTTCGAACCCATACTGCTAATGAGATTTTAATGCAACATTTTGGTTTACTTAAAAAGATATTTTGTATTTAAAGTACTTTCTGAGATATCACAGTGGACATAGTATTTGGTTTGTTTGACAGCTACACGATTGTATTACGACGCTACTAATGAGTGACACAATCATCATGATTGCTTTTGCACTGTATCTGTTTATGTCTGCATAGTTTTCTGCCTTATTCTGAAAATTAAGACATGTTTTAGCATTAACTTTTGTAGTATAGCTACAATGAGATAGCCTTTTCCGTAAAACAACAATATGTTACAGTACAGTACTTTCTTGGTTACGGTAATGAACGTAAAAACAACGACATCTGTCTGCGTAGGACTTTACTTTCGTAAATGATAAGGGGAGTATGCTTACTTTGTGTACTAAGCATGTGGCAAGCGCTAGGAGCTCTAGCTAATATGGTATTTGCTTACTCAGTTTTACACAGCAGTACCATATTTCTCTAACACAGAATTGCACAGTTATCTGATCATTTAACTAATAGAGATAAACATTTTTTTTACTATGTCAGTGACACATGTTTACATAATTGCGCAGTTGGATAACTTCACACTTATGAAATTGTATTTTTGTCTCCATTTTGGGAACTGTTCATATTCACTTGAGAAACCACTGTAATACTACGAGAGCATTTTTTTAGAGACTTTGAAATTATTGAAGAAAGCTACAACGCTTTTGAGATTTGATTAAGGTGTTATGATGTTATTTTTGTGACGACGATGTGTATTGTGACATCGAGGTGTGGTTGTGATCATTATGAAAGGTGAATGTGTGTGTGAATGTGAGTACCACAATGCCGCCGGAATATTTTTTGGACACTGTTAGTTATGAGATTTTTTTCTATATATTTCTAACGTAAATTTTCAACATGTGAAATGTTTTTATTCATATGAGACTGTCACTGTAGAGTAAACTACTGTCGTAAATTATTCAGTAAGGAAGGTAGGTGACCTTGACTTGCTGCAGTCTGGGCGCCCAGCTGCGCGACAGTCGCCTGGGGGGGGAGGGCGGGGGGGGGGGAGGGGGAAACAACATTAGTGTGTGCCTTTCAGAGGCACAGGTGTAGAAAAAAGAGGCCATTAATCTCGCTATAGAATTTCTTTTTAGAAAGCATCATAAACATGACACACTCATACTTGAAAACATATGATTGCACTTTGGAGCTTGTACTTCCTGATATTTACTGAAATGCCTATGAAATGTTGAGAAATATTTTACATCTACACACCTGATTATGACTACTGTCTTTCTAGTTGAGAGATTTTTTACTGCCTTATGAAATGCCATATGGCTAGTGAATGATGTTCCATGCCTTGTTTTGTGTATATATTTACCTATTTTGTTTGATATCTAATCTCTAGCTGCTCTGCAGCGTTGGTTAAAATAAAATTTAATAGATGTACTAATGTAAATATTTTCTGTCTACAGATCCATTAAATGATAATTTTATGACCTACTTTCTTAAAAAAAGAGGGAGCACTAGGAAACAAAAGAAGTACAGGAAGGAGAACTGATATAGACATTAGGATATAAATAGACGTAAGTTATTGTGATGCATTACTCTAGTGTTAAGATGTGCCATAGATATTAAGGTGTAAATAGACATTTCCATTATCTGTGTTGCTGTCTTTACTGTAATATTTTTTCCACTTGAGCTTTATCATGTTTAAGTATAGTTTATTGCTATTGCTGCTACTGCTTGTCACGTATTATCCTACTGAATTTCACTTTGTATTACTCTGCTAAGCCAGTTTTACTACTGATTTATTTTTCTTGTTGCTGCACATTGCCTCATACTAGTTATAATGTTGTATTTGCTTTGCTAATTTATATCATCACAGAAGATAGTGTAGTGATTAGGATACTAGATTGTTGCATAGTGGGATGTGAGTTCAAAACTCACCTGAACTGAAAAATTTTAATTTCTATATTCGGTTTGAGTACATTATAGAAGTATCCACAAATGGCAAGGATCATTGTACTGGAATGTTCTGTAGCTGCATATATACCGTATGTGTTCTGTACGGAGCTGCTCTTGAATGTGCAGGTGCTGAATAAACCTTCGTTAAGTGAAGTTAGTGTTCATCATTCATCTACTTACACCTTCCTCTACATGACAATATTTATTGCTGCTTGCTTTGACACTTTGGATTTTTTCTCATTCATGTTTGTGCTGCAGCATTGCCTCATCTCTTAGTTTCTGTATCTGAGCTTAGTAGATATAAGTTCACTTAAGACCAACTATGAAGAATGTGGAAAGAATGTATTGAGAAGTTACATGAAAAAGAATTGGGCCAATATGAGTATTGTACAAAGAGGAACAATTATTTTGAAAGCGGAAATAAACAGATAAGTAGGGTTTAAGGACAACAGGGTTAGGTAGAATTTTCTTGAAAACAAAGAAGGAGGTAAAGAATATGTAAAAATACTAATGCAGAAAGCTTGCATAGATAGGACTTCTTGGGAATAATGATGAACTAACGGAGATCTCCGAGAAATAAAGAAAGTTTTGTTATACTGCTGTACCAAATTTTATGCTGAAAACAAATACTGTCCTTTCTTTTTCTGTGATTCCAATACGTGTTTATGTGTACCCTTGTGTTTCGATGTTCTTCGTGTCTTTATGTGTTTATCTGATAAGAGTTATGTTGCAGAATTTTTCTAATACTAAGCTGCACTTAATATGATGAGGAGTACTGTTATCCTCAAATACATCCTGTTCTTTACTTTGGAAAAATGTTTAGATGTTACTTATTCTGCTATGTTTCCTTTTTTATGCTCATGTATCAATTTGATGTTCTAATTAATATTCTCAATTTTTTTCAATTCCTATAATACTCATGTATATGCTTATTTCTATTCTTTCGTAAAGCCTGGATTACTACTAATGTTATCAGTATGTTTTTAATGATTTTTTGTGCCTTTGTAATTGTATTCTCATGTTATAAAATTGAAATTGACACCAGTTCATCAAATTAAGTAAATAGTAGGGATTCATTTCGCTGCACCCATTTATGTTGGTCATAGTATATGCACAATATGTGAGAAGTTAAAAAAAAGGATTGTAAGTGCTCGCACATGTGTTCATAATTCAGCAAAGGACTCGTTAACAGCATTGTTGGTTCTAAGGACATTTCAAAATTTTTTATGAGTGCACAAGTGGTGTTTCATGGACTTGCTATATTATCTGCAAGACTCTTCGATGGTGATTGTGCCCCCACACAGTCGCAACGGATGGCTGCTCGCCATCTCTACAAGGACTACAGTGGGTCTGCACCTTTGGTGGCCCACCAGTACCATAATCTCTACAAGGACTACAGTGGGTCTGCACCTGTGGTGGCCCACTACTACCATTATCTCTACAAGATACGCCAGGCGTATAAAACTTTGTCCACACCGTACACACCTGCATACCATACCGTTGCTCAGCCTCCTCTGGCACGGTTATTTCATAACCGTCAACGTGCGACGCAGCCCTATGGGATTCGCGCACAGGATTGCCTCGCTGCAATGTCTATGGCTGGTCTTCGTGTTTTACGTCGCGGTTGGAGCAGATCTCCACCTTGGCTCCTCCGGAGACCCAAACTTATTTTAGATTTGACTCGTTTTAAGAAGGATGGCACGCCAGATTTTAGATTCCAGTCACTTTTTTTAAACATTTTAGATGTGTATCACGGTTTCACTGTCGTTTACACTGATGGCTCCAAACAGGAGAATTTCCTTGGCTGTTCTGTGGTGTTCTCTGACCATGTTACCCGGATTCGCCTCCCTGCTGAATATACCGTTTTCGCAGCGGAGCTCCACGCGATCCTGACGGCACTGGAGCAGATGCATCGTGTTCGGGGCGATCGATTTCTTCTCTGCTCCGATTCTCTTAGTGCCTTACAATCGCTGCAGAACCTGTACCCGACTGAAGAGATGGTCCAGCTGATACATAGCCAACTGCACTTGCTCGAACAGCGGGGTAAAGAGATATCCTCCTGCTGGGTGCCTGGTCATGTCGGCATCTGGGGCAATGAACAGGCTGATCGGGCTGCCAAGGAGGCCTGCAGAGAGCAGGATGTGGTCCAGTGTTCTATCCCCTTGCAGTCAGTCATCGCTGCACTCCACAGGAAGTGCATGGAGTTGTGGGAGGACGAATGGCTGGCGGTGACGGCCAATAAACTGCGGTCGGTAAAGTCAACCACTCGGCCGTGGCGTTCCTCCTGTCGGTTGCTCAGGCGGGAAGAGGTGGCCCTCACACGTCTTCGGATCGGGCACTGTCCTCTGACGCATAGCTATTTATTACGGCGGGAGGATCCTCCGTTTTGTGATGCTTGTGGTGTGCACATCTCTGTCCGCCACATTTTAACAGACTGCATTTTATACCGTGATGCAAGGGCAGAAGCACAAGTTGATGGTGATCTGCCCTGTGTTTTAGCTAATGATGAGACGTGTGTGTCTAGGGTTTTCAAGTTTTGTGCTGTGTCTGGACTCTGGCCTAAACTTCTAGGCTGGAGGTTTTAGTGTATTGCAGAGTGGCTGACTCCTCCCTTTTTTTCCCTTGCGGTCAGCCAGCCACTTCCATCTGCTACATTGTTTGAGCCCCCTCTCTCGTTTTCTTCCTGTGTTGTCCATGTTTCACTGCTGACGCCCTGCTTCATCCCACGCTTCGGTGTGGGTGAGCACATCTTTTCCGATGATTGTTTCCCGTGTTTTATGTTCCGGTTTATGTAAATATTCTGAGCTTTTTTTTTTTTTTTTTTTTTTTTCCTTGATGATACTGAACGGGCGCTGAAGACCTTGCTGTCGTGCGCCCACAAATCCCCTCTACTACTACTACTACTACTACTACTACTACTCTACAAGATATACTGTGGGTTTTCTCTGTGATAACCTACCTACCAATATTCCTCAAAACGTCGACTGACTGCTGTGGGTTTGCTCTGTTGCGACCCATTACCTGTCTGCATGTCAAGAGTCAGCACTGTCTTTCCTTTTGGAAGGACTACGCTACTTCTTCAAGACTGCATGGAAATCCACTACTTCCTTGTGCATTCTCTTTTACTGCTCAACCTTTGTGCATAAAACTGTAATTACTACTGTGATGAATGATCAGGACTGTCTTTATGGAGTGTGAGGACAATTTTTGCTTTTGACCAACAGTGTGTCAATAAGTGTCTGCATTTGATTTATTTGTTACTGTTAATATGAAAAATTTTATCAAATCATTATTGGCCACTGCCCAAAACAATTTAAAAGATTTTTTGTGGCGAGCATGGGGGCTATGTAAGTAGGCTGTTTAGGTTTTTATGTTGGTAACCCCAAGTAGCGCTCTGTATTAAAATCACTGACTGTGATGTGTGCAGTCTGTGGCTGGTTGGACTCATTGTTGGAAGTTTTTCGCCTGTGTAGTGTTGGGCAGTTGGATGTGAATAGTCCATAGCGTTGGGCGGTTGTAGGTGAGCCACGAGCAGTGGTGGATATGGGGACAGAGATGCCAGAGTTTGAAATGTTAATATGAGCAGACGATCTGAACGTGTGTCCGTCAGAGAAAGAAATTTTTTAAACTGGACAATTCTACTGTACGTGTGTATGTCACAACTCCTAAACGGCTGGACCGATTTGAACGAATTTTTTTGTATGCGTTTGGGTGGCGCCCTGGATGGTTTAGATTTACAAATCAGCCCGGCAGATGGCGCCTGCAGTCGGTATCTAGGTTATTTATCTATACTGCAACTAAATGGCTGGATCAACTTGAATGATTTTTTGTGTATGAATTCAAGTGGGGGTCTGGAAAATTTACATTCTTAAATCAGCACGGTAGGTGGCGTTGCATTTTTGTGTGCAATATTGAGCATATTATATTCAGATATAAGTTACGCGCATAGGATTTCGTTTATTTTTCTACATTTTAATTTGAGTGTATTATGTTACATGTGTTTCGTTATTTTGACATTTTAACTTTTTTGTACGGTGTCTTTTGATATTTCTTGTGTTGCATTTCAGTGAATATTAAGTGTATTATATTCACATATAAATTACGTACATAAAACAATGCCACGTCTTAATGGGAGGAAATATTGGTCGACGGACTCGGAATTCACAGTTAGTCCAGAACCGACGGTTAAATAGGTCGGCAGACGATCAACTGACGGACAATGAAAATTTAAGAAACCAGGCAGCAATCAGACGTGCTAATGAAAGTCAAGAGCAACGCAACGAACGCCTTCGAGCTAATGCATTGAGACAAAGACTGGCCTGTCAACGGGTCACTGACACATTCAGAACACGTGAACAACAGCGTTTGCAAGTGTGTCGCACATTGACACGATGCCTTCTTTAGTAGTGAAGAACTTCAGAATATGGGCCTCCAGATTTGTTTTGTCTAAGGAAGAATGTTGAACTAAGGCATTGGCAGCTAATCCTGACACAGTCTCAATTTTAAACATTGATTATGTGCTTGAACAACGTCGCACGCCTTGCGTTTCAATATGAGTCGGACATCCACTATTCGTCACATTCACAAATTGTAATCGGAGCTATGAACAAACAATGCCAACACTGTCATGCACTCAAATGCAAAGGTGAATCGGCCGGTTTCTGCTGCGCGTCTGAAAAAGTTGTATTGCCACCGTTGAATTAGCCGCCAGAACCATTGAAAACACTATTGGCTGGAGTTACATCTCAATCTAAATTGTTTTTGCATAAAATTCGCAAATTCAATTCGTGCATTCAAATGACATCATTTGGAGCAACAAAAATCGTTCAGAATAAGGATGGTCGTAATTTTCAATCATCGTATAAGATTCAGGGCCAAGTGTATCATCAAATTGGTTCCCTAATGCCAGTGCCCGATACCGATTCAAAATTTCTGCAAATCTACTTCATGGGTCATGAGGAGCAGCAAATAAACGCACGCTGCCAGTACAAACTTATCGAGCAGATGGAGGAGCGAGAAATTGTGGGTGTTTTAGAACCGTTTTTACAGAATAACAACCAGTGGGTCTAGTTGTTCAATACCGTTTCAAACAGACCGCAAAATGACAACTATACGATCGTCATCAAAGCAGACAAAGTACCATCTGGGCAGCACACGGGCCGATATAATGCACCAAACATTAATGAAGATAATAAAAATGTGGCTACAATCTTAGCAAGGCTTGAGAAGCAGTGATTGGGTTAATCAAGAGTAAATCGAGCAAACGTATAGTTGTGACGATCACGGCAGACAGAGCCATCACACAGACGTCATCTCAGACACCGTCGCAATCCGTTCCACCGCGCGACCGTGGCGCGGGGCGCAGACGGCGGAAGGAGTGCGCCGCGGGCGGAGGGTATTTAAATCGGCCGCCGCCGCGACCGAACCCAGTTACCTCTGAGCAGCAATAGCGTACGTATCTCCGTGCCGGCACGAACACAGGAGCTGAGTCCGTCAGTTCACCTGATGATGGTGACATGTATGATCGCCGAAATATTGTGCCCGTTGGACACTGTAGACCGGCAGTACGCCCGTGGATATTTTGACTATCAAATACGCCGGGAGAAACTCAAGAATCACGTCATACACCATTACGGGGAGGAGATGTACCGCAGCATGAAGAAATTTGAAAAGTTGCGCCACCGTAGATGTCGTTTGCTAAGTACTCTTGCGTTTCTGAAGAGATGTCGTTCTGAGAATGTTGTTCCAAATTTTGCTACGGTTATGCATCACATCGATTCTACAGCAGCTAAGAGAAGAAACGAGCCTGCCTCGCATTGGCATGTGAGAGAGTGCAATTCACCCGCCGGAGCCTTGAGTTTATCTCACAGGAATTACTGAAACTACATTTGCAACTGGCTAGTAATTTCACTTCTTTTTCCTGGTATTGGATTGATGGTGTCACCTGGGTTGCAGCTGGTTCCGCCCATAAGAAGGCAACGGGACGTCAAACAGCTAAATTCTCACGTCTCCTTGACAACCATCTCTGCAGGTTTCGTGCAAGACTGTCATCAATTTGAGTGGCATGGTGTTGAGTGATGATGCGGTCTCGATTTTGCGGAAAAGTCTCAACTTCGCTCCCACCCCCAAGTTCACTCCGGTCGCAGAAATTGCCAGTGCTGTTGAACAGGTTGCAGCTCGACTTCTGCCTGAATCAGCTGAGGAAATACGTCGTGAAATTTGTGCATTGACGAAATCCAAACCGATGAAGTCAAATATCACCAGTAAAGAGAGGGCGGCCCTTCGTGGTCTGAGGGAGCGCTCTGAAATTGCTGTCTTACCGACTGACAAAGGCAATGCTACAGTTGATGTCTCCCATAAGGACTACTCTGATAAGATGCAGAGCCTGCTAAATGACGATTTCTACTGGAAGATCAGCGTTGACCCAACAAAGAAGGTGGAGAACAAGACGAGGTCGCTTCTCAAGAACGCAGATTTACCAGAGGGTGACGCTAAGAAATTGTTACCCCAAGGTCCGGTACCTCCTAGACTATATAGACTCCCGAAGGTTCACAAAGAGGGGGTACCATTACGCCCCATTGTCAGCAACATCTGGGC
Source organism: Schistocerca americana (assembly GCF_021461395.2). Classification (NCBI taxonomy): domain Eukaryota; kingdom Metazoa; phylum Arthropoda; class Insecta; order Orthoptera; family Acrididae; genus Schistocerca; species Schistocerca americana. The sequence goes on along the minus strand of NC_060121.1, from coordinate 427,279,126 downwards.
ACCTACATATTTATATATATGGTTCTCGGGCGAGACGTCGGATGTCATAGTGAAAACTCCACAATATTTCGTCAGCGCAACTGGCCGACATCTTCAGGTGTGACGAACACACTGCTAAGGCAGGACCAGGGCCCCCTATTTATGCCAGTTTTGGGCAGGAAGTGCGCGTGCGTGGAGGCGCCAAATTCGATGGCCAATAGCGACGATATCAACTGATAGCTGGAAGGACAGTAACGCCACCTACAGGATGAAGAACCAAATACTTCGGCGCACGCGCGGAGGCTGCCGCCGCTGCTCTGCGCTGCCATCGGCAGCCCCAGCGACCTCTGCCGGAAGCCGCAAGCAAACAGCGCGTCCACGTAGGCGCCTTGATTATCCTCCCGTTGTCAACAGAATATTCATGTTGCTGGCGAATCGTCGTCCGTCTTACGACCAATAGTATTCGTCTCTTCTTGAAGCGACTTCAATATGGCCAGTGCAGGGTCCCATGCTGAACTAAGCTGAAAGCCCCTGTCTCTGTTTACAAGATTCGTCGAGCTACGTATTTCCACTGCTTCCTTAATAACACTGTCCCACTATGAACTCGTCGATGCGAGAATTTTTGTATGTTGATAATTCATAGAATGTCCTGTATTGAGACAATGCTCGGCCACTGCAGACTTTTCTGGTTGCTCCAGACGAGTGTAGCGTCGGTGTTCAGTGCATCTCTCTTCTACAGTGCGACAAGTTTGTCCGTTGTATGACATGCCGCAGCTACAAGGAATTTCGTTTTTTCTATTTTTCTTTATTGTATTTCAATTCCCCATCGGGGCGGGCTGGCAGCAGCATATGCACTGCTCTTCAGCCGAAAGACATAGAACAAACAATAGAAGACATTTAAAAAGAACAAAGGAGAGAACATGGTGAACATAGATATAAAAAAGGGGGATCATCATGGAAGGCAATAGACAAAAAACGGTCTGACCGTAAAATGGAGATGAAAAACTGTTAAAACTGTTTAAAAGTAGCACACACAAAAAGCCACACACTGCGACAATTAAAAGAACACAAGGCACAGTATGACTGGAGCATGAACGGTATCGACGGATGGTGTAGCACATAACAAACACTGATGGCGAACCTCAAGGCAGTACACAATTAAAATCACACCTCTTGACGCGCAGGAGAAACAGCACTGAACACAACACTGATGTGGCACACTGACGATGATCAAGACAGAGGATTTGCCAGGCGCAAGGAGATGAGGGAAACTGGAAGAAGGGAGGGAGGGGAAGAGATGGGGGAGATGAGTGGGGGGCGCGCTGAAGAGGGCCAGGTAGGGAGGGACGTGGGAAGGAAAGAGGCAAGTATGGGGTGCAGGGTCTCAGGAGGAGGGGGGGAAGGAGGAAAATCCGCTCTGGGAGAAGGAGGGAAGAGGAAAAAAGGGAGCCCTGGGGAGGGGGGGGGGGGGGAAACAAGGCCAGGTTATAGTTGGAAGGAAGGGTAGATGTCACGGCAAAGTTCGTCATCCGGGAGGGGGAGGCGTTGGAAATTGCCCTGATGAAGGAGATGGAGGGTGTGGAGGTGGAGAGAGGGAGGGATACAGCGATAGAGGCGTGGCAACGTGCGTGGGGTGGAGCGGAAGGAGGAAACCAGAGGGTGGGGGGATCAAGCCTGCAGAAATGTAAAGAATGCGGAGATGTTGGAGGAACAGGAGGAGGTGGGGGAAGGGGATCAGTTCATACAGGAGCCTTGTGGGGGAAGGAAGGCGGATACAGAAGGCAAGGCGGAGCGCATGGCGTTCAAGGATTTGGAGGGCCTTGTAAAAGCGGGTGGGGGCGGAGATCCAGGCAATGCTGGCATAACAGAGGATAGGACGGATGAGGGATTTGTAGGTGTGGAGGATGGTAGAAGGATGCAATCCCCATGTCCGGCCAGACAGGAGTTTCAGAAGTCGGAGGCGGGAATGGGCTTTCTGCTGGATTGTCTGGAGATGAGGCATCCAGGCGAGGTGTCGGTTGAGGGTGAGGCCAAGGTATTTCAGGGTGGGGGTGAGCTGGATAGGACGACCATAAAGGGTGAGGTAGAAATCATGGAGGCGAATGGAGCGAGTGGTGCGGCCTATGATGATTGCCTGGGTTTTGGAGGGGTTGAGACGGAGGAACCACTGGTTACACCAAGTGGTGAACTGCTTAAGGTGGGTTTGGAGGATACGTTGAGACCGTTGAAGGGTAGGATAGAGAGCCAGGAAGGCAGTGTCATCAGCATACTGGAGAAGGTGAACTGGTGGGGGTGGCTTGGGCATATCAGCTGTGTACAAGAGATAAAGGAGAGGAGAGAGGACGAACCCTGGGGGACGCCAGCTGTGGGATAAAAGATACGGGAGTTGGTGTTGTGGAGGGTGACATAGGAAGGACAGTGCGAGAGGAAGGAAGCGACCAGATGGACAAAATTGATAGGCAAGGCGTAGGTTTGGAGTTTAAAGAGGAGACCAGGATGCCATACACGGTAATAGGCATTTTGGAGGTCAAGGGAAACAAAAATGGCGGAGCGACGGGAGTTGAGCTGTAGGGACAGAAGGTGGACAAGGTTGAGGAGTTGGTCTTCAGCAGAGAAGGAGGGTCGGAAGCCACACTGGGTAAGGGGGGAGGAGGTGGTGTTGAGCAAGGTGCTGATGGATACGGTGGGAGAGGATGGATTCAAGGACCTTACTGAAGATGGAGGTAAGGCAGATGGGACGAGGAAGACGTTCCAGAAGGGGGTTTGTTGGGTTTGAGGAATAAGAGGATGCGGGAGGTCTTCCACAGGTCAGGGTAGAAGCCAGTAGAGAGGATGACATTATAGAGATGGGCGAGAACAGTCAGGAAGGAATAGGGGCTTTCTCAAAGGTGATGGTAGGTGACACAGTTGTGACCAGGGGCCGTGTTGTGTTTGGACTGGAGGATAAGTTTAATGTCTTGTGCTGTGATGGGAGTGTTTATGTTGGAGGGGGGCAACTGCCCCAAGTACTGGAGACTAGGAGCAAGTGGATCGACCGAGGTATTGGCACATTCCATGACAGTGGGGAAAAGAGAATAATCAAAGTGGGGATCATCGGGGATGGAGAAGACCTCGGAAAGGTGGGAAGCGAAGTGGTTGGCCTTACTGAGGTTGTCAGGGAGGGGGCGATCGTTATGGAGAAGGGGGTAGTGGGGAGTGGAAAGGGAACCAGTAAGGCGATGGAAGGCGGACCAGTACTTGGAGGAGTTGATAGGGAGGATGGTGTTGAGTCGTGTGCAGGTCTGGCGCCAGTCTCGGCGTTTCGTTGCTGTAATAAGGTTCCGTACGTGTTGCTGTATTTGCCGGTGGCGTTGAAGTGTATCCCTGTCACGAGTGCGCAGGAAGGAGCGATAGAGGTGGCGGGATTCATGGAGGAGGAGGACAGCCCGCGGAGGGAGAGTGGGACGGTGTGGGTGGCTGGTTATAGCAGGAACATGGGCCTCCACGGCGTCAGTAATTACCTTCCGAAGGAAGGACGAGGCGTGGATGATGTCGTCAGGATGGCGATAGGTAAGAGGGTGGCTTTCGACCTGGGTGGAGATGGAGTCCCGGTAAGCATCCCAGTTGGCACGGTGATAGTCATGGACGACCTTGGGAGGGGGTGCAGGGTGCGGAGCCGGAGGGGGCGGTGAGCAGACATTATGGTGAGAAGGATAGGGAGGTGATCGCTACCTGTGGGGTCAAGGACAGCGACAGCGATATGCCCAAGGAGGTTGGCGGAGGCAATGACAACATCGGGGATGGTTCACTTTCGGGTCGGGTGTGCTGGGGAAGGGGAACAAGGTCACCTTGGATTGAGGAGAGGAACTGATGCCAACGCTGAAGGGCAGCAGGAGTGCGGCTATGGATGTTGAGGTCGGCGGCAACCACATAGGTGGAGAAGGTGCGGTCAATGTTAGAGATGAAGTCATAAGGAAGAGGAGCAGTGGAGCAGACATAGATCGTGGCACAGGTAATGGTGAGGGAGGGGAGGAATCTCGCAAACACCGGGTCTTCTAGGCCGAGGCTGCCCTTAGATGAGCCCAAGAGAGCTCTGAGTTTTGCCGGCCGACGAAAAACACATTTAACTTTATGCCTCTTCAGAGCAGAGAGGAATACTATTGGTCATAAGACGGACGACGATTCGCCAGCAACATGAATAATCTGTTGACAACGGGAGGATAATCAAGGCGCCTATGTGGACGTGCAGTTTGCTTGCGGCTTCCGACAAAGGTCGCTGGGGCGGCCGATGGCAGTGCAGAGTAACAGCGGCAGCCTCCGCCCATGCGGCTTCCGACAGAGGTCGCTGGGGCTGCCGATGGCAGTGCAGAGCAGCGGCGGCAGACTCCGCGTATGCGCCGAAGTATTTGGTTCTTCATCCTGTAGGTGGCGTTACTGTCCTTCCAGCTATCAGTTGATATCGTCGCTATTGGCCACCGAATTAGGCGCCTCCACGCATGCGCACTTCTTGCCTAAAACTGGCATAAATAGGGGCCCTGGTCCTGCCTTAGCCCCCCCAAATTCTATAAGTCCCTCCAGATCCTTGAGCGTCATGCACTCCGCCTCGCCATCCGTATACGCCTCCCGTCCCCCACGCGGATCCTCTATGATCTCATTCCTTTCCCCCATCTGCTCCTATTCCTTGAACATATCCGCATCCTCTACACCTCCCGCCATCTTGAACCCCCTCACCCCCTGGTTGCTCCTCTCCTCTCCCATGCCCCCCCTGCCACGTCTTCCCCGTTGTGTCCCCCCTACTCTCCATCTCTACACCCTACATCTCCTTTCCCAAGGTGGCTTCCATCAACTCCCCCTCCCAGACGATGCCCTCTCTCCCTCCATTTATCCCTCCTATCATCTCTGATCCTCACTCCCCCTCCTTTCCTCTGTCCTTTCCCTGGGCTCCCTCTTCCCCCCTTCCGTCCTGTTTTCTCCCCACTAAACCTCTCCCTACCTCCCTTCTCCCCCCCCCCCCAAGTCCTTTTGTATTCCCCTCCTCTGCCTACCCCACTCCCTGTCGCATCTGCCCCCCACCCCTCTTATGGGTCCTCATCCTCTATCAGCTCCTTTCCCGGTTCCCCCCTTCACTTTTACTCTCCTTTCCCCCCTTTTTTGTTTTCCCATCATCTGTCCAGTTTCCCCCCACCTGCTCTCGGCTGTGGTATGTCACATTTGCGCCCGCATCTCGTGGTCGTGCGGTAGCGTTCTCGCTTCCCACGCCCGGGTTCCCGGGTTCGATTCCCGGCGGGGTCAGGGATTTTCTCTGCCTTGTGATGGCTGGGTGTTGTGTGCTGTCCTTAGGTTAGTTAGGTTTAAGTAGTTCTAAGTTCTAGGGGACTTATGACCACAGCAGTTGAGTCCCATAGTGCTCAGAGCCATTTGAACCATTTTGTCACATTTGCCAACTTTTTAGTGCAGTGTTCCAGTGACTATTCAGTGTTGTTCGTCTTTCTCGTTTTGCGAAAAGAAACTATGCTGCCGCTAGGTGTGAATTTTATGTCTTTTGCGAACAGAATCCAGACTGACGCCGTGTTTTTTTAATTGTCTGTCTATTGTTTTACCTGTCTGCTTCGTATGTATTTTATTAGCATCATCATACCCCTGTTCTTTGTTTTAAGTTCCACGATTTCTTTTCGCCATGTTACTCTTTAAGTCTCCGATTTTATCGCCTGTTTTTATTATTTATTCTCTTCATCTTTCTCACAAAGTCTGTAGGCTGAAGAGCGGCATACTAAGCTGCTGCCAGCCTTCCCCCTTCGGGGGGAATTGAAATTCAATAAAGAAAAAAAAAACCTGCCTTAGCAGTGTGTTCGTCGCACCTGAAGATGTCGGCCAGTTGCGCTGACGAAATATTGTGGAGTTTTCACTATGACATCTGACGTCTCGCCCGAGAACCATATATACAACATGTCCGTCGGGAAAGCCTCAAGCAACACATCCGATACCTGTACGGGGAGGAGATGGTAAAAGAAGTTAACAGTTTTGATAAATTACGGAATAAGAAGAGCAGACTGCTATGTGCCCTTACGTTTTTATTAAGATGCCGAGATCATCGAGTTATTCCGACGTTCGCTAAGGTGACGCACTTCATGACCTCTGCAGCCGCTAAAAGGATAAAAAATCGAGCAAGCTACGCACTGGTAAGACAAAGGATTCACCATACTCGACGAGAACTGGACTTCGTATCCAGAGAGCTCTTGGCACTTCATTTGAAGATATCGTCAAGACTGTCCGCTGATTCTTGGACGTGGGTTGAAAGCGCTATTTCGGCGTTCTCAGACTGGAAACAACAACAAGACGCAGCACGTCAAATTGATAAGTTTCATCGCTTCGGGGACCGTTTACCACAAGAAGAGAACAACGAAGTTCGTAGACGAACTGTATACAATCTGGCGGACAAACCTTTGCCTGACGCGGCGGTATCGGTCCTGGAGAAAGGATTGAACTTCGCACCCATTGCGAGGACACCACCTGTTCTGGACTTCATTAGCTCCGTCGAACAAGGCATCCTAAAACTTCCCAGGGAATCTGCCGAGGAGATCCGGCGGGAGACTTGCCGTGCTCTGACACGGGCTCAAGTGCCTAGGAACAATCTGACAGCTACAGAGAGGTCAGTGGTTCGATCCCTACGAGAAGATCCTGATATTGTGATTTTGCTGGCGGATAAGGGAAATGCGACTGTTAACCTCTCCACGTCGATGTATCTGAGCAAGATGCACCAGCTTCTGGACGACTCTGCATATCGCACGCTAAATAAGGACCCCGCAGCAAAAATTCAGCGAAAAACTTTGGAGCTCCTGAAAAACAGCACGGTCTCCGATGTGGTTGCTAAGAGACTACGCACACAGGCGCCCGTACCTCCCAGGCTATACGGATTGCCCAAAATTCACAAGGATAATGTGCCACTGCGGCCTATTGTGAGTAATATCGGGGCACCAACGTATACTCTCGCGAAACATCTGGCAGCACAATTGAGCCTTTTAGTAGGAAAGTGTGAGCATCATATCTGTAACTCACAAGACTTTATTCGTCGGCTCAAGAACTTACGACTCGCACCATCTGATATACTCGTGAGTTTTGACGTAGCCTCACTTTTTACTCGAGTACCATTGCAGGAATCGTTGTTGCTCATTAGCGAGAAGCTGGATGGGGAATTTTTAGACTTATTCCAACATGTGCTCACCTCGACATACTTTTTATTTAATAGACAATACTTTGAACAGACTGACGGCGTCGCAATGGGTAGTCCCCTGTCACCCATTGTGGCTAATCTTTTTATGGAAGGCTTTGAGGAGAGAGCGCTCCAGACGTCGGATTTGAAACCTACGTGTTTTTGGCGATATGTGGACGACACCTTTGATATCTGGCCTCACGGCATTGCATCGCTGAATGTTTTTCTTGAGCATCTTAACTCGCTTCATCCCAACATCAAGTTCACGATGGAGATGGAGAAAAACGGCGAACTTCCATTCCTGGACGTGTTGGTACGGAGAAAAGAAGATGGCACATTAGGTCACGCAGTCTACCGTAAACCAACGCACACGGACTTATACTTACAGGCCACCAGCTGTCACCATCCTTCGCAACGAAGTGGCGTACTGAGGACGTTGGTCCACAGAGCACGAGCCATATCAGACTCAGACAGCTAATCCAATGAGCTACTCCATCTGCGTACCATTTTCCAACAAAATGGATACTCCGAACGGGAGATTCGCCGTGCCTTACAAATAAAGCGGGTTACCCAACGTGAGGAAGTGGAAGAAGGCGAAGAACAAAGGGGAATGGTCATCTTGCCATACATCGGCGGTGTCGCTTCAAAAATAGGAAGACTATTGAAGTGGCATAAAGTTAAATGTGTTTTTCGTCCGCCGGCAAAACTCAGAGCTCTCTTGGGCTCATCTAAGGACAGCCTTGGCCTAAGAAGACCCGGTGTTTATGGGATTCCTTGTAGCTGCGGCATGCCGTACATCGGACAAACTTGTCGCACTGTAGAAGAGAGATGCACTGAACACTGACGCTACACTCGTCTGGAGCAACCAGAAAAGTCTGCAGTGGCCGAGCATTGTCTCAGTACATGACATTCTATGAATTATCAACATACAAAAATTTTCGCATCGACGATTTCGTAGTGGGACAGTGTTATTAAGGAAGCAGTGGAAATACGTAGCTCGACGAATCTTGTAGACAGAGCAGGGGCTTTCAGCTTAGTTCAGCATGGGACCCTGCACTGGCCATATTGAAGTCGCTTCAAGAAGAGACGAATACTATTGGTCGTAAGACGGACGACGATTCGCCAGCAACATGAATATTCTGTTGACAACGGGAGGATAATCAAGGCGCCTACGTGGACGCGCAGTTTGCTTGCGGCTTCCGACAGAGGTCGCTGGGGCTGCCGATGGCAGCGCAGAGCAGCGGCGGCAGCCTCCGCGCGTGCGCCGAAGTATTTGGTTCTTCATCCTGTAGGTGGCGTTACTGTCCTTCCAGCTATCAGTTGATATCGTCGCTATTGGCCATCGAATTTGGCGCCTCCACGCACGCGCACTTCCTGCCCAAAACTGGCATAAATAGGGGGCCCTGGTCCTGCCTTAGCCCCCACTTTCTCCTTTTCCTTGAACACGTCCGCACACTATATATTGTCCGCCGCCTTGATCCCCCTCACCCCCTGGTATCTCCCTTCCTCTCCACTCCCAACCAGTTGCCGTGCCTTTACCGTTGTGTCCCTCCCTCTCTCCATCTCCACACCCTCCATCTCCTTTCCCAACACAACTTCCACCGTCTACCCCTCCCGGATGATGAGCTTCGCCCTGACATCTACCCTTTCTACCAACTCTAACCCCCTCTTCCTGCCTCCTCCTCAGGGCTCCCTCTCCCCCCCTCCCTCCTTCTGAGCGTATTTTCCCTCCTACTCCCCCTCCATCTCTTGTGCCTTCTTTCAGTGTCTCTGCGCTCCCTCCTGCCCTGTCATCCCTTTTCCTCTCCCGCCCCATGTGTCTCCTGCCTCTTTGTGAACCCACGGTTGCCCCTCCTCTCTTCATCCCGCCACTTCCCCAGCTGCCCCATGCTCTCCCCTCCTTTTCCATCCCCTCTGGCCTTTCCCTCGGCAGGTCCCACCTGGTAGTTTTATTCTTCATCGTGTGTGCTCTAAGTGGGTTTTAAGTGTGTTGTTTCAGAGTGTTTTTAATACTGTGGCCAACTTTTAACCTGTGCATGCGCATCCAGTGTCTTCTCTGTGTTTTAAGAATCGCCAACTGTGTTTTTTAACTTTCTGGTGACTTTTTTAACTGTCCCCAATGAACGTCTACGTGTCACTGTATTTTTACCTCCATTTTCTCCCCTTACTCTGTTTTATGTTCCCCTTTTTTATCTCCTTATGTATGTATTATTTTATTCTTGTATTAGTTGTCGTAACACTCGGCTGAAAAGCGGCGGATTGTGCTGCTGACAGCCCTCCCCTGCTCATATGGGGCAGGGGAATGAAATCACAATAAAGAAAGAAAAAAAACCTGCCTTAGCAGTGTGTTCGTCGCACCTGAAGATGTCGGCCAGTTGCGCTGACGAAATATTGTGGAGTTTTCACTATGGCATCCGACGTCTCGCCCGAGAACCATATATACAACATGTCCGTCGGGAAAGCCTCAAGCAACACACCTACATATTTATTGGCCAAATACCTGACGGGAATATTAAGTCCTTACGTGGGTAAATGCCCTCATCACATCCGTAATTCCGTGGATTTTGTTAAACGCCTAGATAGCTTCAGGTTGGATGAGTCAGATATCATGGTGAGTTTTGATGTCGTTTCCTTGTTTACGAGGGTACCCCTGCGAGGGTCACTAGAATTGATTAGTCAGAAGTTTGACGAGAAGACCATTGAACATTTTAGCCATGTCTTGACTTCCACGTATTTTCTTTTTAATGGAGAATACTACGAACAGACGGAGGGGGTAGCCATGGGTAGCTCACTCTCACCGGTGGTAGCGAATTTGTACATGGAGAACTTCGAGGGGGAAGCCCTGTCGTCATCCAAATGGAAACCTACTTGCTTTTTCCGTTACGTGAACGACACGTTCGTCATCTGGCCACATGGTATGGATAAACTCCTTGACTTCCTTACACATCTAAACTCCATACACCCCAACATCAAATTCACTATGGAGACTGAAACGGAGGGTAAATTACCTTTCTTTGACGTCTTGGTCAAGAGAAGGGCTGACGGCACCCTAGGTCATGGGGTGTATCGGAAGACAACGCACACTGATCTGTATTTGCACGCAGACAGCTGCCACCACCCTTCACAGAGGAATGGGGTACTTAAAACTCTAGTACATAGGGCGCGCACTATCTCTGACGCAGATTGTCTACCCCAGGAATTAACATCTGAGAACTGTATTTCGAAAAAATGGGTACTCAGAGTGGCAGATTCAACGGGCTCTCCGCCCAACCACTACAGCACGACCTGTGGAGCTGGATGAAATCACGACGGAGGAGGTAGGCACTGCGTTTATTCCATATACAGGCGAACTCTCGGGGAAAATCGCCCGCATTTTGAAGAAACACCGGGTCGGAACTGTGTTTTGTCCTCCGAATAAAACTCGTGCACTGGTGGGGAGCGCCAAAGATGACCTCGGTTTGAGTAAGGCCGGCGTGTACCACATTCCGTGTCAATGTGGCAAGTCGTATATTGGTCAGACGATGCGTACCGTCGAGGATCGATGGCGTGAACACCAGAAGCACACTCGACTGATGTATCCGAGCAAGTCGGTGGTCGCTGAACATTGTTTGTCGGAAAATCACGCTATGGAGTATGAGCGCACGAGGATTCTAGTACAGACGTCGAGATACTGGGACAGCGTTGTTAGAGAGGCCATCGAAATTCGCACAAATGACGACCTCATAAACCGTGACTGTGGCTATAATCTTAGCAAGGCTTGGGAACCAACGATTGGGTTAATCAAGAAAAAAATGATTCAAATGGCTCCGAGCACTATGCGACTTAACTTGTGAGGTCATCAGTCACCTACGACTTAGAACTAATAAACCTAACTAACATCACACACATCCATGCCCGAGGCAGGATTCGAACCTGCGACCGTAACGGTCGCTCGGCTCCAGACTGTAGCGCCTAAAATCGCACGGCCACTCCGGCCGGCGTTTAATCAAGAGTAAATTGAGCAAACGTATAGTTGTGACGACCACGGCGGACAGAGCCCTCATACCGACGTCATCTCAGACGCCGTCGCAATCTGTTCCACTGCTCGACCGTTTCGCGGGGCGCGGAAGGCGGAAGGAGCCCGCCGCGGGCGGAGGGTATTTAAATCGGCCGCCGCCGCGACCGAACCCAGTACCCTTTGAGCAGCCATAGCGTACGGATCTCCGTGGCAGCACGTTCACAGGAGCTCAGTCCGTCAGTCCACCTGATGATGCCGATATGTATGATCGCCGAAATATTGTGCCCGTTTTTACACTGTAGACCGGCAGTAAACACGTATTGATATTTTGGGAAAGAGAAGATTGATATCATTTAAATATCAAGCAAAGAAATCCAGCAACAGTTAAAATCTACACATGTAATTGCTTAGTATTTTATTTGTATGCACGACTAATTTCTTTTTGATTAATTATATTTTTACTTAGCAGGTGCAGAAACCAGCAAGAAAGTGAGCGCGATGAACTTCAACGCATATCGGTTGATGGTTCGTGCCAATGAAGACAATAATATTCTCCGATGCCTCCAGCTGTTTCATCAATATATCGTTGATATGTATGCGAAAATTGAAAGCGAGCGATTACGATACATCAGCTATAATCAGGTGAAACTTCGAGCTGAGGAATACATTCATTTGCGTGATGCTGTTCTTGGTAACGTAGATGGAATAACTAATATCAACGGCATCGGTACTTCATATATTCTTCCATCATCATATATTGGTAGCCCACGTCATATGCAATAATATGTTCAAGACGCCGTGACTTTGTGCGACCAGATTAGTTCATTACATTTAGGTGTAGTCCAGAATGGGATGAAATTAAAATTGCGTTATTGCCAGGTCAAACTGCAATAGATCGGCACGAAATCACTGCACGTGTCTTCAGACAAAAGTTTAAACTGTTGATGAACTTGATTAAACATTCCTCTGTATTTGGCAAAACACGTTGCTGGCTATATTCTGTTGAATGACAACGAAGTTTGCCACACCCGCATATTTTGATTTGGTTGGTCGACAAAATACAGTCTGAAGAAATTGATAAAATTATCTAAGCAGAAATTCCTGATCGGAATATTGATCAAGAATTGTATGATATTGTTACCGCTAACATGGTGCATGCGGTGCTATAAACATAACGGCGCCGTGCATAGACAATGGAAAATGTACGAAAAGTTTTCCAAAATATTGTATAAATGATACAATCACTATATGGGTAGTTATCCATTGTATCGTCGTAGAGACACTGACCATGGTGGTCAATCACATCAATTACGCATGTCAAACGGTACAACAGTTGACAATGACAATCACTGGGTGGTTCCGTATTCACCATTGCTGTGTAAAAGCACACATAAACATTGAGCTCTGCAGTTCGGTGAAGTCCATAAGATATATATGCAAATATGTCCATAAGAGCAGTGATATGGCTGTATTTGCTATTCACAGTGTTAACGAAAACGATGAAATAACACGGTATCAAATTGGCCGAAACATCAGCAGCAATGAAGCAGTTTGGCGTATTTTGGGTTTTCCGATACACGAAAGAGACCCTGCTGTTATGCATTCGGCCGTGCACCTTGAAAATGGACAGCGTGTTTATTTCACGCAAGAGACTGCACTACAACGTGCATCAATTGCCCCAAAAACCACATTAACTGAGCTTTTCGAATTATGCAACCGACCAGGTATTCCCGGTAAATTCGCGAAGACAGTTATGGATACCTATTGGCCACGATATTTCACATGGAGCAAACAGTCAAAAAAGTGGGAACCACGAAAGCGAGGTCTTTTGGTTGAAGGATGCAACGGCGTATTTATGGGAAATACATTATGCCGATTATACGCAATCCATCCACAGCAACGCGAATGTTTCTTCTTGCGCTTATGTTGGTTAATGTTCCTGGACCGACGTCCCTCCAATACTTGCGAACACTCAATCGCATTTTGTACGACACATATCCTGATGCGTGTCGTGAATTACATTTGCTGGAAGATGACAACCATTGCAATATTACACTTGCAGATGCAGTATTGAGTTCCTCTCCTCATCAAATTCGCCAATTATTCGCCATATTATTGACGACATGTTTTCCATCTCAAGCTTCTGTCCTCTGGGACAAATATAAAGATTCCATGAGCGATGACATTCTGCATCGTTTTCGGATCGCTGATCAAGATCCCAATATCGATTTTTCGCCAGAAATATATTACGAGGCGCTAATAAAGATTGAAGATATTGGCATTTTGATTTCTAATATGACACTCATTTATTTTGGTATGCTCTCAGCTAACCGCCCAGCAACAGACACCATTAACAGTGAGATTCAGCGCGAGCAACAGTCCAATACGGTCTTTCGTTGAAAATAATGAGCAACTACTCGCTGATGAACAAAAGAATGTATACGATCGAATTAATTTGCCAATTGCAGCAGAGGAAGGTGGATTCTTTTTTTTGGACGCACCAGGTGACACTGGAAAAACGTTTCTCATCTCACTAATACTTGCGCGCTTTCGATCACAAAATCATGTTGCGTCAGCAATTGTTTCATTAGGTATTGCAGCCACTTTGCTTGATGGCGGACGGACTGCACATTCAGCACTCAAGTTGCAGTTGAACATTCACGCAAATCCAGATGCAGTGTGCAATATAAAAATTCATTCCGGTATGGCTGAAGTTTTGCAAAAATGCAAAATTATTATCTGGGATGAATGCACTATGGCCCACAAGCATTCACTTTACGCTCTCGATAGAACGATGAAAGATCTAAATAATAACACCAGGCTTTTCGGTGGTGCCTTACTGCTGCTGCCCGGTGATTTTAGACAGACATTCCCGGTCATTCCACGCGCTACATATGCGGATGACATTAACGCATGTATAAAACAATCTTATCTATGGGGAAGTGTCAGTACATTACGTCTTAACACAAATATACGTGTTCAACTGCAAAACGATCCATTGGCACTATCATTCTATGAGCAATTGCTCAACATTGGAAATGGTACAATACCATTGAATGGAGATACACAATGCATCAAATTGCCAGACAATTTCTGGAACATGGGAAGTACGAAAGATGCATTGATTGAAAGCAAATTTCCAGATTTCCGTGGCTACGTGAACGAGTTATTTTAGTCGCAAAAAATATCGATGTTGACGCTATTAACTTCGAAATACAACAGTCATTTCCCGGCAATGAGATATTGTTCAAATCGATCGACACTGTTACCGATCCTGACGAACCAGTCAACTATCCTGTTGAATTTTTGAATTCGCCGGATTTACCAGGAATGCCACCACATAACTTGCGATTAAAAATTGGCTCCCCTAACAGTTTGCTTCGGAATTGCAATCCACCTAAGCAATCCAACGGTACAAGATTAGTCATAAAAAAATATGTGCAATGTTTTTGAAGCTACACTTTGAACGACAAATTTGAAGATGAAGTTGTTCTCCTGCCACGAATCCCAATGGTCTCTTCAGACTCACCCATTCCATTCAGACGTCTGCAATTTCCAATTCGCTTGGCATTTGCCATGACTATTAACAAGTCACAAGGTGAAACAATGTCGATTTGTGGGTTGGATCTAGAAAATCCGGTCTTTTCACATGTCCATTATATGTGGCGTGTTCTCGCGTTGGAAAACCGTCAAGTTTATTCATTTATACTCCTCAGGAGTTGACTAAAAATATTGTTCATCAACTAGCATTAAGATAAAATTAGACAAACATTATTGATTATAACGAATTGTTTTTAGAAAAATTGATGTTATTTCAAAATAAAGAATAATGAAATTATTATATTATTTGTCTTTTATTTCATACTTCAGTATACAGTATGTTACAAAAAGGTACGACCAAACTTTCAGGAAACGTTCCTCACACACAAATAACGAAAAGATGTAATGTGGACATGTGTCCGGAAACGCTTAATTTCCATGTTAGAGCTCATTTTAGTTTCGCCAGTATGTACTGTACTTCCTCGATTCACCGCCATGATTTCATACGAGATACTCTACCTGTGCTGCTAGAACATGTGCCTTTAGAAGTACGACACAACATGTGGTTCATGCACGATGGAGCTCCTGCACATTTCAGTCGAAGTGTTCGTACGCTACTCAACAACAGATTCAGTGACCGATGGATTGGTAGAGGCGGACCAATTCCATGGCCTCCACGCTCTCCTGACCTCAACCCTCTTGACTTTCATTTATGGGGGCATTTGAAAGTTCTTGTCTACGCAACCCCGGTACCAAATGTAGGGACCCTTCGTGCTCGTATTGTGGACGGCTGTGATACAATACACCATTCTCCAGGGCTGCATCAGCGCCTCAGGGATTCCATGCGACGGAGGGTGGATGCATGTATCCTCGCTAACGGAGGACATTTTGAACATTTCCTGTAACAAAGTGTTTGAAGTCACGCTGCTACGTTCTGTTGCTGTGTGTTTCCATTCCATGATTATTGTGATTTGAAGAGAAGTAATAAAATGAGCTCTAACATGGAAAGTAATCGTTTCCGGACACATGTCCATATAACATATTTTCTTTCTTTGTGTGTGAGGAATGTTTCCTGAAAGTTTGGCCGTACCTTTTTGTAACACCCTATATATATATATATATATATATATATATATATATATATATATATATATATATATATGGGAAGAATTCGAAAGCATTCAGATCAAAAATGCCAGTAAATCTGAAGAAAGCAGTATTTGATCAATGCATTCTTCCTGTGATGACGTATGGCTGCGAGACATAGACACTGAACTCATTCACAAAAGGGAAACTTAGGACAGCACAGAGAGCCATGGAGAGATCAATGCTGGGCTATACGAGAAATGACAGGGAAAGGGCAGATGACATCCGGTCTGTGACGAAGGTTAATGACATCTTAGAGAGAGTAGGTTCCTTGAAATGGCAGTGGGCTGGCCACGTTGCAAGAAGAAAAGACAACAGATAGGCGAAGCTAGTACTGGAGTGGAGTCCGAGAGAGCACCAGAGGCCTAGAGGAAGACCACCAGACAGATGGGACAAAGACATCAAGAACATCGCTGGTAACACCTGGCAGAGAACTGCCCTGGACCGTCCCACTTGGAGAAGACTTCTGAAAGCCTATCTGAATCCACGACTCGATGAGGCCACATCATCTAATGATTGAATTGGCTGATGATGATGATGATGATGATGATGATGATATATAATAACGTAAAAGTTTTACCAGCACAGTCATTCTTTACATTCAAAGGGGAAGTTTCAAGCCACCAGCATTTTCCTCATCGCGCTGGAACTTCTGCAGACCCACAGTGAAGGTGGCCTTTAACGTCATCTAGTAGCAGAAGGGGTTCCCCCTTGGAACCAATGATTGTTGATAACTGTCTTTCAGAAAATCTGTCATTGGGTGCTTTGTATGCAGAGAACAAATTCAGATGGAGATCCTTGATCCTCAAGTGGATACCTAATGTATCATGCTGAGTACCAGTATTGAGAACGAAAAGGAGGGTATCTTGTTTTATCAACAATGATGCACCGACGTAGCCATCACCTCTTTTCGGTGACGACAGAAATATCTACATTAGCTTCGAGCACAAAATGTCTAAGCTGTCTTTGTTTGCCTTGAGCGATCGCACGTTCCATTGGATGATTTTATAGGTCTTTTGGGGTGTAATTTGTGGGCTAAAAATATTATGGTTTGACATTCTTATCGAATCTGTTTGTAAAAAACCACTCAAAAACGAAGGTCGCATAAAAAATTTCTTTATTTAAGACGACCTGTTTCTACAATCATTGGTGTCATCTTCAGGTCTTTAACATCTTTTTGTTGTAAAACATGTTAATTTTGCGCTGAACCTTACGTACAATGTAAAATGGACATGTTT
Organism: Schistocerca americana; assembly: GCF_021461395.2. Classification (NCBI taxonomy): domain Eukaryota; kingdom Metazoa; phylum Arthropoda; class Insecta; order Orthoptera; family Acrididae; genus Schistocerca; species Schistocerca americana. Next base: position 427,262,037 of record NC_060121.1, on the reverse strand, counting down.
TCCAACAGACAGATGTTAAAGACCTGAAGATGTCAGCGATGATTAATGAAACAGGTCATCTTAAGTAAAGAAATATTTTATGCGACCTTGGCTTTTGAATGGTTTTTAACAGTTAAAACAGAGCGTCCATCAGTATTCTGAAAATGAGAAAATTCAATCGAATCTTTTTGTAATACTGGAATGGGTCCATTAGTAGCCTGCTGGTATGATATAGGCTTATCTTTTATCATAGGCGTAATTATACTTAAAATTTTGTTAACGTGATAGATGATAGCGTCACTCTATAGGATGAATCTGTGAAATTGTGGTGGGTACGGGTTGGGACCCACTGGAGCGAGAGGGACGCTGAGTTCTGCTTGGTACAATTGGTCCTGGGGAATAATGTTTTGATGAGGTCCTCTGTGTTCCATAGAAGTTATTTGTTGCGGATGGTGTAGTTAGCATGGCTGTTCCCTGACTCGTAATGTTTGGTAGTGTGGTAACTGCATTCGCATAAAGCTTGTATTCAAATAAAGCTGCTGCTTCACGCGAGGCAATATTATTGGCAGATATAGTTTCACTACTTTCCTTGTGGCTGATTCCTGATAGGAGACTGTGCCCACCGTTACAGTGAATACAGGTGGTTGATCGGCCGTCCCATAGGCATCCCTGCTGTGTGGGCCTGTGCACGACTCACATATTGTGTTACTTCTACACTCTTTGCTGCACTGTCCAAATCGCAAGCAATTGTAGCATAGTAAGACGGAGGGTATATACACACCCCTCGGACGGCGAACTCAGTGAATATAAACAATCTGTGAGAGCCGCTGTGATCTAAATGTCACCACAAACTATTGTTATGTCTTGCTTATTTAATATTATAATTTTACTAAACTTTCTGGTGGCAATAACTTCGCAGAAACACGACATTTCCGTTAGTAATTCGTCCTCCACAAGGGAGATTTGAGCATTATTGACGATGCCTTCTTTAGTAGTGAAGAACGTCACAATACGGGCCTCCAAATTTGCTTTGTCTAAGGAAGAATGTTGGACTAAGCCATTGGCAGTTAATCCTGACACAGTCTCAATTTTAAATATTGATTATGTGCTTGAATAACGTCGCACGTTCCTTCTAATAATTTTGCCTAGTGCAGTTGGGTGGAGCCTGTCTCTGTTTTCAACAAATAACATGAAAGGACCATTGTCGATAGTTGCATGTTAATTAGCTGTCCCACTTAACTTCTTAGGTGGCGTTGACACGTAGCACTTTCTCCACTTTGTTTCGCTGGTAATCGTCTCCTTCCTCCTCCGTGCGGTTCCGTTGGCGTTTTTGTGAGGGCTGCAGGTCTCTCTCTGTAGTTGCTTCAACAAGTGCAACACGTCGGTGCGCATCTTCTTGGTGCAACAACGTGATTGCGTAGCAAATCACTTCACTACTGCATGTATGAAGCACATTAGTATCCATTGTAACACTGTGCCGCAGTTTTTGCAAAGTTTGTGTTGCAGAAGGCTTGTCACTGCCATTGTCCATGGTGGTGATCGCAGCGCAACAAATGTCTTAACGATTCCGCGGTATTTATCGAATACCGGAACGAATTATCACTGTTTACACTTCACGAGACCTGGACGAGAAATAAGTGTTCACACTACCAGAGCGTATGGATGTCAACACTTCTTTGTCCCGAAGCGAAATGAGGTAGCACATTACTAATACTGTATTCGAACATTGCGTGGTAGTTTTTTCTACTCATCTGCGTTTATTTGCATTTTTCTACATTTGGAACTGGCTGCCATTCATTACAAAAAAATGGTTCAAATGGTGCTGAGCACTATGGGACTTAACTTCTGAGGTCATCAGTCCCCTAGAGCTTAGAACCACTTAAACCTAACTAACCTAAGGACAACACACACATCCATGCCCGAGACAGGATTCGAACTTGCGACCGTAGCGGTCGCGCGGCTCCAGACTGTAGCGCCTAGAATCGCTCGGCCATCCCGGCCGCCCATTCATTACACCAACTAGAAATTTTGCCTACGATATATTGTATACTTCTACAGTCACTGAACGACGACACATTCGCGTACAACACGATATCATCAGCAAACCGCTCCACAACCTATCGGTCAGGTCATTGAACTATATAAAGAATAAAAGCGGTCCAGTCACAGTTCCCTGGGGCATTCCTGAAGATGTTCTTGTCTCTCACGAACAGACGCAGTCGAGGACCACGAACTGGGCTCCGTTGCTTGAGAAGTCTTCGACCGACTCGCGAATCTGGGAATCTACTCCGTATACTTCGACCATCTTCAGCAGTTCACAGTGGGATACCTTATCAAAAGATTTTCAGAAATCTAGGAATATGGTATCTGCCTTTTGCCGTTCATCAATAGTTCACAAAATACCATGACAAAAGGGCTTGCTCACTCAAGCACGAGTGACGCTTTCTAAATCCATGCTGATTTGTGGACAAAAGCTTTTCTGCCTCAAGGAAATTTGTTATATTACCACTGGAAACATGTTCAAGATCTCTGCAGCAAAGTGATGTTAAGAAAATTGGTCTGCAATGTTGTAGGTCCGTTCTTTTACCCTTGTATACACTCATGCATATAAATTGAGGACAGTGCTGATACATGGCGAAACAACGCTCTGGTGGGCGGTTTGCGGGTTTAAATCACCTCGGGGTATGACCATGCGGTGCATTTGACCTGCGGTCGTCGCACGGTGGCGCTGGATGCAGTCCACATACGCAGAGGTGTGTTGGTGCATGTCAGAGTATGGTGCAGCGAGTAAATGTGCAGATGTTTTCAGACGTGCTAATTGTGCCTTTGTGTTGAAAATGGCTCAAAGAACACATATTGATAACGTTGTGAGGGGTAGAATACTAGGGCAACTGGAGGCTGGTCAAATACGGGCTTGTGGTAGCACGGGCCTTCCGTGTGCCACAAAGTGTGATCTCAAGATTATGGTAACGATTCCAGCAGACAGGAAACGTGTCCAGGCGCTACAGTACGGGACGTCCACAGTGTACAACACCACCCGAAATCCGATATATCACCATCAGTGCCCGCAGATGGCCACGTAGTACTGCAGGTAGCCTTGCTCGGGACCTTACCGCAGCCACTGGAACAGTTGTCTCCAGACACACAGTCTACAGGCGACTGAGCAGACATGGTTTATTCGCCCTGAGACCTGCAAGGTGCATTCCACTGACCCCTGGTCACAGAAGAGCCCGTAAAGCCTGGTGTCAAGAACACAGAACATGGTCACTGGAACAGTAGTCCGAAGTTAAGTTTAAGCACGAGTCCAGGTATAGTCTGAAACAGTGATTCTCGCCGGATTTTCATCTGGCGTGAACCAGGAGCCAGATACCAAACCCTTAATGTCTCTGAAAGGGGCCTGTATGGAGGTCGTGGTTTGATGGTGTGGGGTGGGATTATGACTGGTGCACGTACACACCTGCATGTCTTTGACAAAGGAACTGTAACAGGTCAAGTGTATAGGGACGTCATTTTGCACCAGTATACCCGGCTTTTCAGGGGTGTAGTGGATCCCACCTTCCTCCTGATGGATGATAACGCATGGCCGAACCGAGCTGCCATCGTGGAGGAGTACCTTGATACAGAAGATATCAGCCGAATGGAGTGGCCTGCGTGTTCTCCGGACCTAGCCCCATCGAGCACGTCTGGGATGCTCTCGGTCGACGTATCGTTGCACGTCTTCAAACCCCTATGACACTTCAGGAGCTCCGACAGGCACTGATGCAAGAATGGGAGGCTGTACCCCAGAAGCTGCTCGACCACCTGATCCAGAGTATGGCAACCCGTTGTGCGGCCTGTGTACATGTGCATGGTGATCATATCCCATATTGATGTCGGGGTACATGGGCAGGAAACAGTGGAGCTTTGTAGCACATGTGTTTCGGGACGGCTCTCTTGCATTCGTTTGGAACTATTCTTTGGACGACAGATTCGCGATAAATACAACTAAGTAAGGGACCTGTGCAGTAAACTACTCTCTGTAAATCCGAATTGGGATTCCATACGAATATAGCGACTTACTTGTTGTAAACTCTTTCAGCTGCTTCTCTATGCCAGGGGCACCTATTACTACGAGTATGTCTTCTGTTCGGGAGTCTGTGTGATGATCAAACGACAGTTTGTTTGTACGATCCCCCAGCGTGATTGATTTCTTAAACACGAAATTTAGTACTTCAGCTTTCCTTTTGCTATCTTCTGTTGTCACACGTCACTGACAAAAGAGTCGGAATTGCTAAAGTCATTGAGGGAAGTGGAAACAAAACAATTGTTCAGGTTGGTTTGTAGAATGTATGAGACTGGCGATGTCCCACCAGACTTTCGGAGAAACATCATCCACACAGTTCCCAAGACAGCAAGAGCTGAGAAGCGCGAGAATTATCCCACAGTCGGATTAACACCTCATGCATCCAAGATTAGGATCAGTTTGACGTTAGGAACGGCAAAGGCACCAAACAGGCAGTTCCTTGATGGAAACAAGTCTGAAGAAAAATCAAGACACGTGCACAGGATTTGTCGACCTGGAAAAAGCGTTCGACAATGGAAGATGGTACAAGATGTTCAAAATCCTGACAGAAATAGGGGTAAGTTATACGGAAAGACGCATGATATAGAATACGAAGAATAACCAACATGAAAAAATAAGAGTGCAAGGACAAAAAGAAATTCTCGGATTAAAAAGGTTGTAAGACAGGGACGTAGTCTTTTGCTCCTCCTGTTCAGTCTATATATCAAAGAAGCAATGACGAAAATAAAAGACAGGTTCAAGAGTGGGATTAAAGTTCAAGGTGAACAAATACCAAAGATTCGCTGATGAATTTGATATCCTGAGTGAAAGTGAAAAAGAATCACAGGATGAGTTGAATGGAATAGTCTAATGAGTACAGAATATGGGTTGAGAATAAATCGGAAAAGGACAAGTCATGAGATGAAGCAAAAATGAGAATAGCGAGAAACTCCACATTAAAACTCGTGATCACGAAATGAACAAAGTTAGAAAATTCTGCTACCTTGCATTCAAAATAGCCCACGATGGACGAAGCAAGGAGAACATAAAAGAACAGACTAGCACAGCCAAAGAGAGCTTTCGTGACGAAGGGGAGTCTACTGATGGGAAACATAGCTCTATTTTTGTAGAAGAAATTTCTGTGATGCAACGTGTAACTGCAGTCGCCACTATCTTTATCTTAAAGAAAACTCATATCTAACTCGTCGATGCCCGTTTTTGCGTGATTATGGTGCCCTCCTTTCACTGCAAGTGGCGCGATTGCTAAGCACGCTGAGCAGTTAACAGCGATTAGCAAGGAGTACAAACCGTATGGTTGTGCAGAAGTCATACAGTCGTCCTGTGTGCAAGACGCTGGGGGCAAAACACCACAAAAACAACGCGCCATGGCAGACTGCAAGGTAAGCAGGCATTGTGGTTCCATGTTGTGATCATCTAACTGTCGTCAGTGCCAGCATCCGATTCAGACGATAACGTTCTTCATATTATAAACAGAGGTGTAAGATAGAGAAGGGGAATTCAGTTTACTGTCATTACCTGTACTGCTAATACGTTTCCTTTGGTTTTTTCCTCTGCGAAAACAACTGTGAGTTACATCTTGAAGCTAGTTTTTCAGATAATGCTCCGCTCTTGTTGTATAAATATCAAAATCTGTTATACTAGGACGAACTGATTCAAACAAATGTTTGTCTTTATCCAGAGTTGTAGTTCTAAGCGACTCTTTCCTGCAAAGATCTGGAACAGGGAACACCTCATTTTTACTTTTTGTAAGACTTGGTTTGTTTACAAGTACCTCATGCAAAATTTACAAGTACCAACGTCAATCTAATTCTCCTAACAATTTTTTAAATCAATATTACAACGGAGAGAGAAACAGCTGTACTAAAATTCTATGCTTCTGAATATGTCGAGTTTCAGGATGGAGTTAAACACAACTTGATTAACCAAAATATTAAATTTGAAGATATAATAGAAGAACTTGGAAGTTTTGGAAAGTTCCAAATACGAATGAACATCATCTTCAATGGCATCGCAGTAATATTTTCAACAATGTCTTCATACGCCAGGATAATTGCTCTGACGGTACCTGAACACTGGTGCCATGTCCCAGGAAGGGAAGGTACAAATTTAACGGCGGAAATGTGGAAGAATGTTACAATACCAAGGCAAGTAAATAACCTGTTATATTTAGCTAAACGGTTGTATCTAGTATATAGCAAAACGACGGCTGAATAGTATAATATTTTACAATGTTTTATAATTTTTGGGGGTAAATGAAGTATTCAGAGACACAATAACACATTAAAATAGCAGAGCGGTAGGCAAAGGTTTGTTGAGTGGGATGAGAAAAGGAGGGTCTCGAATTTACAAGCACATAAGCGTCACTGAACACAGAAAATGAATAATGAGATTCTTTGTCTGCGAAAGTTGTGCCAAGACCGACAAATCCAAGCATGCAAAGGCAAAGAAACGCTGTATTTATTTTTGTTTGAAATACCACATAAAGTGAATATGTTGGCGAACGATATTTCGTTCATGCGATGGATTCAGTAATCATATAGCGAATTGGACTGGAGAGGGGAAGGCACAACGCAAACTAAATTCAATGTTTAGATGGCTTCCTGAAATATTCGTACTATAAGGCACTGCCAAAAGTACCATGTACGCACATGAACACTTTGTAGGTTTCAGTCTTAACCAATGTCTAAAAATCGTAGTCAATGAAACCATAAAGCATTCTGATCTTCTATTATGTTTTCATCTACAAACGTTAGTTTACGGCTTACGCTAGGAACTCTTCAGGAGAATCTGAATAGAGCAATTGGCTCCCGGCTCCCAACAATACGCAGATCATATCACTTAATGAATTCTCTCTCCCCAAGATTTATAATGATTCAAAGTGCAAATGTGAATGAACTGAGATGTTTTAGGAGCTAAAAACTGTGTTTCCTGCAGTTTAAATCTTCATCAAACTACAAACCTAAAAGTTTTGAAGTATCCATTCCAGTTACACTGTCCTCACTGTGTGTTACCTTCATCATTGGTGAAGTACTTGCAGATGTAGAGAGTTCAGTTAATTGTGGCTTCTAAATTTAGAGTGAGAGAATTTGTAGAAAAGCACTCTTTACTATAAGAACATTATTCATCTTTTCTTATGTTGTTGTATGTATGTCAGTATTGATTACAATACCCGTATTATCAACAAAAGAATTAACTATGTTTATCGTGTATTACAAGAAAGGTCGTGTACATATATGAGTGCAGGTGGAGTGGCCGTGCGGTTCTAGGCGCTACAGTCTGGAGCCGAGCGACCGCTACGGTCGCAGGTTCGAATCCTGCCACGGGCATGGATGTGTGTAATGTCCTTAGGTTAGTTAGGTTTAATTAGTTCTAAGTTCTAGGCGACTGATGACCCCAGAAGTTAAGTCGCATAGTGCTCAGAGCCATTTGAACCATTTGAACATATATGAGTAACAACAGAGGACCTGCAATAGAGCCTTATGAAACCCAATAAGTTATTTCCCCTATCAGAAGAGTCTCCCATCCTTACAAAGGAAGAATTAGTAAGTATAACATTATGCATTAGGTTTGTTAGATATATCATCCATTGGTTGGCAGTACCACCAATTCTATAAAACCTCCTAATTCATACAGTCAGATTTCTTAGATAATCAACAGAAAATGTTAGTCGCTGTTCCATTATCGTTTTATGGTAGTAAATTTTGGTGAGCGGTCGTGCGAATAGCATTCTCAGTTGTGCAACTCCTCTGATGTGCACATTTGTGATTTACTAAGGAAATTGTTGTTGATCAGTTAAGATCTGGAGTTCAGCACAATAGCAAATATTTTGGAAAATGATGTCAGTAGTGAAATGGGTCGGTTCTTATTGAAATTTCTCCTATCACCTTTCATATGGCGGGGTGAGGGTGTGGTTGTTATCAATGGTATATTGCTGTCTGCCCTGAGTTAGTGATGCATGACATATTTCGCAGTAGACGGGACTTATTTTATGAGGTTCGTCTTTAGTACTCTGTTGAAAACACTGTGGATTCTAGATAAACGTTTATTTTTCAAAGAACATGTAATTTTCTTACTTTTAGGAGGGGAATGTGTGAGACATCCCTATGATTGAAATTGACTTGAGCTGCATTTTCAGCATTCTGCGATTCTTCTCACTAACTGCTTGTCGATATATTTCTTAGTACATTTAAGAAATGATTATTAAACTTATCTATTACCTGAGACTGACAATTTACAGATCTTCTACTTAAATCAATAGTGATGTAAAGATGTTATGTGAGCATTTGTCCTCTCTATCACTATACTGCATATATCTGTTGTCAGATTTACTAATTTCTCACAAAATGTGGATGTTATTAATACCTTTTCTTAGTAATTTGGATAGTGATTCACTTTCAATTATGTGCCAGTTTAATGGCTTTTCTGATTAGTTTGTGATAAAAGCTGGGTAGAAATAATGATATGAGCATATCACACAACCTATTGAACTTCATATGAGCATTTGTTTCACTATAAATTTTATCCCATGTCATCTCTTCTGATTTTCAAAAATGCCAGTCCTTTTGTCATTAATTATTAAGGCTGATTTACATTCAGGAGACTCGATTTCATAATGTACTCTCTTATTTATCCTAACTTGTAAACATAAGCAGTGAGAGCATTTGTTACTGGGTCTACAATTATTTTCTTGCTTTGAACGTAATAAAAGGAAACATTATTAGTCACATTTCGACTGTCTTTACCCGCCTGCGTTTGAAAAATTACTGAGATCTACTTATAGGGTACAAAAAAGGTTACCAGATCATTTTTTTTTTGTCAGAATCCTTTCAAAAAATCTAATCTGATAGCGCCACCGAGTATTAACTGCTCATTTTCTGACGTATCTCATTGTAAAGAATCCTTATATCACATAAAAAGTCCAGTGTTTCCCAGTACGAATTTACATAAAAGTCAACGATTTTTCACAGTTAATTCACAAGCAAAAACTTCTATGGGCTGGTCTCTACAATATTCACTTGTTTCAACGTATTCGCATTTTTGTAACATCTTTATGTATCTAACAAGCCCTTCTTTTCCCATATTCATTTCATATGAGTAATATTTTTGAATCTTTCATATATTCCACTCTGAAACTCTCTTTGAATTCATGCACAGTTTGGGATATCTTCACTTAGTGGCTCATACTTTAAGTTTCTTGTAGCTCTTTCTTGAAATAATTCTCTGTCATTACAAACGTTGGAGCTTGTTCCTCTCTTTACTGGATATCGGCAATGTTTTACACTAATAGTAAACTTGTTACCAAGCAGCAGCTGCCGTTGCACTGATAACAACAACAACAACAACAACAATTGTGTCAAAACTAAGTCATTCTACCGTCTAAGGGCGTAACTGTCTGCACACTAGATTGTTTTCGATCTTGTATGAACACATAGTTAGCACCCAGTCATTATCCATCATGAATATGTACAGATAACAGTTGGTGAGTGTTTTTGCGGTTTATCTGGAATGTGTAAGTTCAGCGGCTACGTAGCAGCCCTTGCGAATGAACGCAAATTTACTTGATTCCGGTGACGTTCTTTCTTGTTTAATAACATTGTATACAACAAAGCACTAACTTCACTTCTAAGACGAGCTGCGCAAATACGTCCCAGTCGCGATAACCTCCAGCGGCGCTTTCACGGCGGTCTCGTTAATCCCAGTCGCAGAACTCGTTTGAACTTTCCATGACGTCTACCGATAGAGGCTAAAAACTAAGGCACTTTAGATAACAAAAAGCGTGAAAACAAAGCATTTAGTTATTTTTAAACGTCTGAGCATGTTCGCAGACTCACAGGTAGTTTCGTGAAGTTCTCTGAAAAGGAACTGGGTTTGGGCAGCTTGGGCCCAAAAGCCTCCGACTGTAGCGGCAAGCCAATAGAAGAAACTGCTATATTCAACAAAGACAATCCACAGAAGATAAGTAAATATTCCAGAATTCTAATCAAGAACAAATGCCAACATGAGTAACTTTGATACAGATATCCTCCATGTAGCGAAGCTGTTTAAATCACTTAATAAAGATAAGACTCCGGTCTATATTCGATACCGTTTATATTCTCTTCACAGTATACTGACATTATAGCTCCATATTTATCAATGATATAAAATTCAACAGCTCGTCCGTCGATAGATGCGTGCCTAAAGGCTGGAAAGGTTCACAGCTCACACCAGTACTCAAGAATGGAGATAGAAGTAATTGGCTGTGTTACTGATCGATGTCACTAACATCGATTTGCAGTACGATTTTAGAAACTTGTACTGTGTTCGAACGTTATGATTTACCTCGAAGAAAACGATTTATTGACAAATAGTCTACATGGATTTAGAAAACATCGTTTTTGTGAAGCACAACCAGCTTATTATTCTCGCGAGTTAATGAGTACTATCGACATGGTATGTCAGTTCAGTCCACACTTTAATACACATATCAAAAAAAGTTTGCCATCACCTCGGTTCCTAGAGGTCGGGAACCTGTACAGAAAATTGGAATAGAGATCAACATAAACATCATTTCCACCCTGTTTACTCCTCACGAAAACCGCACATTGCATGTTCTACCATCATATAGCGAGACTTTCAGAGGTACCTCTAATATCTAGCAGCACGTCCTCTTGCATTGATGCTTGTCTGTATTCGTCTATCCACAAGTTCATCAAGGCACTGGTGGTCCAGATTGTCCCACTCCTCAACGGCCATTCGGCGTAGGTCCGTCAGAGAGATTAGTGGTCACGTCGTCCACAAACAGCCCTTTTCAATCAATCCCAGGCATGTTCGATTGGGTTCATGTCTGGAGAATATGCTGACCACTCTAGACGAGCGAAGTCGTTATCCTGAAGGAAATCATTCACAAGATGTGCACGATGGGAGCGCGAATAGTCGTCCATGAAGGCGAATGCGTCGCGAATATTCTGTTAATATGGTTGCACTGTCGGTTGGAGGACGGCATTCACGTACCGTACAGCCATTACGGCCCCTTCCATGATCACCAGCGGCGTGAGTCGGCCCCACATAATGTCACCCCAAAACAGCAGGGAACTTCCAACTTGCTGCACTCGCTGGACAGTGTGTCTAAGGCGTTCAGCCTGACCGGGTGCCTCCAAGTACGACTCCGACGATTGTCTGGTCGAAGGCATATGCGACACTCATCGCTGAAAAGAACATGATGCCTTTCCCGAGCAATCTATTCAGCACGTTGTACCAACCGGCATGGTGTCATGGTTGCAAAGATGAACCTCGCCATGGACGTAGGGATTGAAGTTGCGCATCATGCAGCCTATTCCACACAGTTTGAGTTGTAAGACGACGTCCCGTGGCTGCACAAAAAGCGTTATTCAACATGGTGGCGTTGCTGTCAGGGTTCCTCAAAGCCATAATCCATAGGTAGCGTTCATGCACCACAGCAGTTCACTTGGGCCACCTGAGCGAGGCATGTCATCGATAGCTCCTGTCTCTCTGCATCTCCTCCATGTCTGAACAACATTGCTTTGGTTCACTCTGAGCTGCTCTTACTGTGAGCCCTTCATGGCACAAAGCAACAATGCAGACACGATCGAACAGCGGTACTGAGCATCTAGGCATGGTTGAACTACAGACAACACGAGCTGTGAGTAATGGACCAAAGACGTTTGTGGTGCATTATCTACATCTACATTTATTCTCCGCAACCCACCCAACGGTGTGTGGCGCAGGGCACTTTACATGCCACTGTCATTACCTCCCTTTTCTGTTCCAGTCACGTATGGTTCACGGGAAGAACGACTGCCGGAAAGTCTCCATGCGCGCACGAATCTCTCTAATTTTACATTCGTGATCTCCTCGGGAGGTATAAGTAGGGGGAAACAATATATTCGATACCTCATCCAGAAACGCACCCTCTCGAAACCTGGACAGTAAGCTACACCACGATGCAGACCGCCTCTCTTGCAGAGTCTGCCACTTGAGTTTGCCAAATATCTCCGTAACGCTATCACGCTTACCAAATAACCCTGTGACGAAACGCGCCACTCTTCTTTGGATCTTCTCTATCTCCTCCGTCAACCTGATCTGGTACAGATCCCACACTGATGAGCAATACTCAAGTATATGTCGAAGGACTCTCCCAATGAATCTCAACCTGGCACCCGCTTTACCAACAATTAATTTTATATGATCATTCCACTTCAAATCGTTCTGGACACATGCTCCCAGATATTTTACAGAAGTAACTACTACCAATGTTTGTTCCGCTATCATTTAATCATACAATAAAGGATCCTTCTTTCTATGTATTCGTAATACATTACACTTGTCTATGTTAAGGATCAGTTACCACTCCCTGCACCAAGTGCCTATCTGCTATCAGGGGCAGGTATGCACTCAGGGGAAGCCTATTATTCTCCTTTGATTGACAGGTAATTCACCTATTTTTCTCCATTGATTGACAGATAATTAACCTATTGCTCTCCTTTGACTGGTAGGTACTTAAGCTATTGATCTGCTAAAAGGACGCTTCCTTTTCATTGACAAGTACTTAACCTATTGTTCAGCTAAAAGAATCCGTCCTTTTGACTGACAGGTACTTAACCATTGTGCCTCTGCCCCCTCCTCCTCCCTTCAGCCCCCTCAGCCTCTCAGGAAACCTCCCCCCTAGCTGCTACAGGTACACTTTCAGGTCTGAATTATTGGAATAGCCCCTCTCACGCTTATCAATTTGATTTACCACTTCTTGAAGTTGATCAATTAATTAATCTCTCCTCCTCTGGTAAACACCCTCCCACCGTCCCTCCCGAAAATTGGCTGAGCTGTCGTGCAGGGGAAGGATCTCATGACAAGAAATTCGACGGAATATTGTTTGTTTATAAAAATTGAGTTTGTGTGGGTTGGATTTCTATTGCTCATCATTCTCTGTTGTTTGGAGAGATGTAGGTCTTGTAAGAAGTAATTAAATTGATCGCTTGTCTTTTTTTATTCTGGTCATACAAGGAATTCCATCATGAGACTCCTATGACACGTAATTACACTGGCATATCTTTTGATCACAAAGCACACACCGCCTGCCTCCCCCATGTCTACTGGACCACACAGAATGCCACTGGGCACGCTCCCAGGAATCGGGATGCACGGGCGGCACCCACAAAGTGACGAGGCGGCTGTCAGCTGCAGAACGATGCACAGGTGTCAGCTGGGGTCCCGTAAGAATGAGGCGGCGGCATCCCATTCATACTTGACACCTGAGGAATACCTGTTGAAATACGTGTTCACCTAGGCACCATTGCTGGTGTGATGACACAAAGCTTTTTTATCCAGTGAGATGTCTGCATAAGAGCTCACCTGCGCATGCACAGCTACTCAATGTTATACTGCTGTCACATGTCTATGTAAATAAGAGCCAAGTCCACCTCTCGGAAATAGTAAACTGCTGCAGAATTAATTAACGGTCGATTTTCCAGGAGCTTTAGTGATGTCTCAGCTTGTCAGCATGTAAATTCTGATCCTAACGGGACCTGTTCACGAAAATAACGCCAGATAACACCAACTGAGTTCTTCCTCGCGATCCTACCAGAACAGCCCATCTGTCACTGAATTTCCCCTTCTAACTGCTGCTGGTGCCGGCATGCAACCACCATCCACCATTGTTTTCTGCGGACGAGTCTTTCAGTGACAAAACTTTTTTGTACAGCTCGCCATATTGCACTGACAGTTAAACGCCACAAAAGTCACCAAATGCTTCCAACGTACTCACCGCGCTGCAATGCAGCGCCATTGTAGGAAATTGGCGCCATCAACGTGTCCAATGTCCGCGGCCACAGAAGCACATGTAAACCAGCCGAGACGCCAGCCAGCCGTGGATGAGCGTGCACCTCAGGAGGACCTAAGTGGAATTACACCTCTCGTGCAGCACGAATTGGGTTATGGGAGCAGGAGCCACAAGACTGTGTCAACTTACAAGGATATATAAAAGACATGTCTAAAATTATATCTCCTGTGCTTGAAGAAAACCGTAGACATAGGATGTGGTTAAAACTCTACACTGTGAAAGTGGTAACAGGGTCGAAAACAAGAACACAGAGGTTGTGAGGTAAAAATTCATTTATTTCTCATCCAACTTTAAGTAATTTTACTTTTTCATAAGTGGACACAGCAACACTATTTTCACACATCTTCTTATTCTTCTTGAGTCGGTGGAGACAAGGATACCTGTAGAATTCCAGATCTTGGAAACGAGCAAACTTAAAGATTCGACGCATCCATGAGATCTTCTCCATCCCTTTCACGTAGATGATGGTATCATGTGGTCGAATAATTGAAGCGACGTCACCATATATTTATAGGGTATGTCAGTATGCCAGGATCATCGCTGTGGATTCCATGGTAGAAATGCGTTAACCACTTTGCACCCTTCCGTGTCTTAGCACACTTCACATACTTGAAAGACCTAGGTGATGCAACGTTTCTTGAGAATGTCGCCATTATTCTTGTATTTTCTGTGTTCGCTACAAACACAACCTCTTTAAATATGAAGTTTCTACACTCACCATCATAGAAACCCAGAGCATCTGCAATGACTTTCTCACCTTGAGATGCCATTGTGAAATGCTCTAGGTATAGTGCAGAACATGTTCATGTATACAGCTCATTGTACAACACTGGTGAGTGGGCAGTAGTTGATAACAGGGTCATGTAGAACTGGAGCATATATGGCAGTGTGTTCTGGGAAATCTGTCAAAGAATCAAATTCAATTCGCACATCTGTAGGTCCAGACTTAATTATCTCATTCTGTTTTGAGCAGTCTATTTCGATGATTTGTGATAGCTCCTTGTACTTCCCTGGACTGAGTAGACACCCTCCTCCTTCCTCTTCACCACTTTCAAAGTAAGAAGCACAGATTCTTGCATACATGTTATATGCTAGACTGTACACATTTTCATTCCCCTGCAGGTTTAAACTGTCATAAGGGTAGAATTCTGATTTCAGGTAGGCTTTGACATTAGTGAACTCGAAGTTGTCCAACACATCGGAATCATTTGCTATATTCCCTCTTCTATCAGTCTGAAACGCAAGTATGATGAATCTAGCTGTCTCCAGCTGCAAAGAGGTTTTAATAACCCATGTCTGTCTGCTCACAGTCGGTAACACCGGGTACTCGAAAACATCGAATGAGCGAAATGTCAGTGACAGAAATGTACCGGAATTCAGGACTTTTTAACCATTCGAATGCTCCTCATCTGATATGCTGATGTGAGGCATTTTCCATATTATCTTGCTGATTGTGATCATATTCTCCTCTTGAGCTCGTTGAATGTATGAGTTCCAGAATTAGTTCCTGTTTAGCATTCATAATAATATGCCTCATGTCCTCGAAGTACCCCTTAATCATTTCTAGAGGTATGCATGCAGTAAATCGCTTGTACTCTACAACTGTTCTACCCTCTGGTTCGTTTATGGGCCATCCCGCATTTTCGTAAGTGTGCAAATCTGTGGTTGATGCTGAGATGTTTCAAGGGTTGATGGTATGCCAACATTGCATGTATGGCCAATCTCAGACCCACTGAGTTCATAGCGTATCTCTTGGAACAGGAATGCTAGAGTATTACGTGTAAGCTTGGATCCCAGTGTATCGCTGCCATCGATTTTCTTGAATGAGCCCTCTAGATATATGAAACTCTTGCATGGAAGCGCCAGTCTGCCTTGGTGCTGGATGACAATCCTAATGTCATCGTTCTTGTTAAATGTGGTTGAATCGTAGGGTTAATGAGAGAAGTATTCCTGACATATAAGTCTCTCATCATATTCTACTGGGCTGGTTGTACTGAGTGAGGACATCATTGCTAGGTTTCGAGCCAACTGATTTAAGGAACTTGTAGTTCGCACGTATTACCACTTTGCAGTTTGTAGCGAAGTGACATGCTGTGGATTGCCTACAATGGTTTTATACTGTACATCCATCTTGTCTTAGATGTAATCGTACAATGACTTACTCACCACGAAAGTCTACACGTTGATTATTCTGGTCCATAATACACAGCTCCAAATAATCCAATATTTGAGCTGTCATCAGAAGGTATATTGCAATGGCAGGAGACTAACAATCTTATACCCTGTTGCAAATGAGGGGAAGAATCCGTAAATAGCACGAATTAGACTGTCGTTGAGATAGGAGTTCGTTTGGAATGTTACGCTCAACTCGGATTGCGCTGACGGACAGTTTGTCCGCAGATTGATCTCACTTGCAAAATTTACTATGATCCTTCCTCAAAACCTGCCCTTTCATGAAACCCAGTAGGCGCTTTATTGAAAATTTCTGGTTAAAGTCAATTTAGTTCTTATTTCTGTAGCAGTTTACTATTTCCGAGAGGTGGACTTGGCTCTTCTTTACATAGACATGTGACGGCAGTATAACATTGAGTAGCTGTGCATGCGCAGGTGAGCTCTTATGCAGACATCTCACTGGATACAAAAGCTTTGTGTCATCACACCAGGAATGGTGCCTAGGTGAACACGTATTTCAACAGGTATTCCTCAGGTGTCAAGTATGAAATGGATGCAATTGCCTCATGCTTGCGGGACCGCAACTGACACCTGTGCATGGTTTGGCAGCTGACAGCTGCATCGTCACTTTGTGGGGGCCACCTGTCCATCCCGATTCTTCTGAGTGTGTACAATGGCGTTCTGTGTGGTCCAGTGGACATGGGTGGCAAGCAGTGAGTGGTGATCAAAAGATGTGACAGTGTAATTACGTGTGATAGATGTTTCGTGATGGTATTCTTTGTGTGACCGGGATAAAAAGAAACAAACAATCCATGTAATTACTTCTTACAAGACCTACATCTCTCCAAACAGCAGAGAATGATGAGCAACAGAAATCCAACCCACACAAACTCAATTTTTATAAATGAACAATATTCCCTCGAATTTCCTGTCATGAGATCCTTCCTCTGCACCACAGAGCAGCCAATTTTCGGGAGGGAGGGTGGGAGGGTGTTTACCAGAGGGGGGAGAGGTTAATTAATTGATCAATTTAAAGAAGTAGTCAATCAACGTGATAAGTGTGAGAGGGGCTATTCCAATAACTCAGACCTGAAAGTGTACCTGTAGCAGCTAGGGGTGAGGTTTCCTGAGAAGTGGGAGGGAGGTGAAGGGAAGGAGGAGGGGTAGAGGAACAATAGTTAAGGACCTGTCAGTCAAAAGGAAGGATTCTTTTAGCTGAACAATAGGTTAAGTACTTGTCAGTCTAAAGGAAGGATCCCTTTAGCAGAACAATAGGTTAAGTATGTGTCAATCAAAGGAGAACAATAGGTTATGTACCAGTCAATCAAAGAAGAACAATACGTTTGTCCCTGAATGCATACCTGCCCCTGATTTGGGCAACATGCACGAACAAAATGTGTCACATAATTCTGTAGGAGTTGTTTGCTGACCAGTTCCACGATTCACTTATCGTATCTTCACATCCCACACGTGCTCAATTGGAGACAAATTCAGAGATCATGCTGACCAGGGAAGTTATTGCACATCTTGCAGATGACGTTGGTTTCATGAGCAGTGTGTGGACGGGCATTATCTTACTGTAACAATACATCATCTTTCTGTTGCAAGAATGACAAAGAACGGCTCTAAGACCGTTCCACAGGCACCAAACGCTGGTTAGTGTCCCTTAGAGAAATACCAAGGATGACTACAGTTGTAACTTGTCCGTCAGGTGCTGGAAGGTTTCTTGGGGAATGGCAGCCCATTCTTGACGGAGTACAGCACTGAGGAAAGGTATCGATGTCGGTCGGTGAGGCCTGACACGAAGTCGGCGTTGCAAAACATCCCAAAAGTATTCTATGGGATTCATGTCAGGACCCTGTGCAGGCCAGTCCATTACAAGGATGTTATTGTCGTGTAACCACTCCGTCACAGGCCGTACATTATGAACACGTGCTCGATTATGTTGAAAGATGCAATCACAATCTCCGAATTGCTCTTCAACGGTGGGAAGCAAGAAGGCGCTTAAGACATCGATGTACACCTGTGCTGTGATAGTGCCACGCAAACAATAAGGGGTGCAAGCCCCCTCCATGAAAACACGTCCACACCATAACACGACCGCCTCCGAATTTTACTGTTGGCACTACACACACTGGCAGGTGACATTCACCGGGCATTCGCCATACCCACACCCTGCCATCGGATCACCACATTGTGTACCGTGATTCTTCACTCCACACAAATTCTTTCCACTGTTCAATCGTTCCATGCCGGCCGCGGTGGCCGTGCGGTTCTGGCGCTGCAGTCCGGAACCGCGGGACTGCTACGGTCGCAGGTTCGAATCCTGCCTCGGGCATGGATGTGTGTGATGCCCTTAGGTTAGTTAGGTTTAAGTAGTTCTAAGTTCTAGGGGACTGATAACCTAAGATGTTAAGTCCCATAGTGCTGAGAGCCATTTGAACCATTTTTCAATCGTTCCATGTTTACGCTCCTTACACCAAGCGAGGCGTCGTTTGGCATTTACCGACATGATGTGTGACTTATGAGCAGCCGCTCGACCGTGAAATCCAAGTTTTCTCACTTCCCGCCTGTCATTGTACTTGCAGTGGATCTTGATGCAGTTTGGAATTGCTGAGTGATGGCCTGGATAGATGTGCGGAGCGGCCATTCTGCTCTCTCACGATGGCTAATGACTACTGAGGTCGCCGATATAGATTACATGGCAGTAGGTGGCAACACAATGCACCTAATATGAAAAACGTATGTTTTTGGGGGTGTCCGGATACTTTTGATCAGATGGTGTACTTCGTACGCGCAGTCGACCATCACTTGCGTGCAGGCAGAATCTGGTTTTATCGCTGAAGACCACGGCGCGCCATTCCATCTTCCAAGTGATCCTCTGACGGCACCAGTCGTACCGTGCACGTCGATGCGGTGGCGTGAGTGGAAGACGGGCCAGAGGTGTTCGTGCCCGTAGTCCCACTGATTATAATCGGCTTGCAACACTTCGGGTTCAGACGTTTGGACTCACAAGCCTTCTTATCTGCGCTGTGGTAGCTGTACGATATGCCACTGGTGCCCTTACAATACGACGATCGAGCCGTGAGTCTGTGCTCTTCTTAGGCTGCGAGAATATCCATGTGATAACTGATACCTGTAACTGACGCAGCCCCCTTCCACTTGGTGATAATTTTCCGAATGAATCATCCCATCACTCGAAAGGCTTACATACTCGTTCAGTTGGCTGTGGAAAGCACGAGTGCGTGTCTGTGGCAAAGTTTCGACACGTTTGCACCACACGGAGCCTTCTGGCTGTGAGCATTCCCTATTAACGGATAGACACAGCTGGCATTCTGTCAGGTGTGCCCCTACGCTATCTGTCGGCGGACGACGTTGAAACCATAATCAGTACATCTTCTACCCCCAGGTAGCATAGGCCGCCATCGAACCAAAATCGACGTCTTCTTTCCAGATGTACTATGTTTTTACAGCAGTGTAGGGTAGCACAGGTAGTAATATCAGTTTCCGCTCTTACAGCATACGGCATATGAAACATTGAGGTGTATAATTGTCCATTACGATTACAGTTTTCCCAAAATACAAACAAATAAATCACTGTGACAGTTTGCAGGGAAAGGATATTTCAATAGAATGAAAAGTAATTGGAATACAATCTTGCCCCACCCTACTACGAGAATGCATAAGTACGTTCTTGGAGAGAGAAGCAAGAATAAACGCAATCAAATAGTTATTCATTTGAGGAGTCAGAAGACAAGAACTTGAAAATTACGTTCATTATCACAGACACTAAACTGCATATTTTGGCAATGTGCTAATCTACCTCTTCATATGTTATTCACCATGAGATCCATACTTTTCAGGCCTTTCGATTGCTTTGGTAATGTTTCCTTCTCGTTTGCTAAATAATGAAAAAAATCCAATTCCATGGTACTGATGTTTCTTTCGAATCTTTGCAGCGACGTTCTTTGTACGTTGTTGCTTGGTATTCGTAAAGCAGGCTACCATTCCTGCTCCCACTGGATCGAGGTTTCCAGAAGGACTTACGAATTGTGTTCGAAATCGAAGTTAACAAGTGAAAAACTTGGCCAGACGTGTCGTACGGTCAAAGACAGATGCGACGAACATAAACGTCACACGAGGTTGGGTCAGCCAGAGAAATCTGCGGTTGCTGAACATTGCCTTGACACGGGACACGGCATGAATTATGAAGAAACCAAGATCCTCTCGCATGCTTCCACATACTGGGACTCCATCATCAAAGAGGCGGTCGAAATACGTATAAGCAGTGATCGAATAAACAGAGACACGGGGTTTCACCTGAGCAAAGCCTGGGAACCAGCCTTGGCGGCACTAAGGAATCGTCAGCCACAGATTAGCAACCGCACCGAGTCAACGCAGATGGGAAGCCTTAGCGTAGATGCTTAAATCGCGCGCCAACACCTCGCGCGCGCGAACGGGGTCCGTCGCTCCCGGGCGCATTTTTCCGCGCCGCGGCGCGCTTCCGCAGACCGCGACCCGTTTCTCCAGCAGAGCACTCTGGTATTCGACGCTTTCTACGATTGGTCTTCGATGACGTTATGCCCCGCTGGCGCCTGCGCTATTCTAGAAGGCCAGCATATAAATTGGCGCGTTTCTCAGCGACGCGACAGTAGCATCTGAAGATGGCGGGCAGTTGTCTCGCTGAAATATTGTGCGGTTTCTACAATATTATCCGGTGTAAGTCCCGGGAACCTATCAAGCAGATGCAGCGCCGGGAAAGCCTCAAACAGCAAGTGAACAACACTCTAGATCACCCCGAATTTCCATGTTAGTTTACGTAGGTACATAAATAATAGTAAGAGGAAACCTAATTTATCCATTGGCATAGCTCATTCGAACAGCAGCAGAACAAAATTATCAAGATCATCAGATTTAAATCCTCTCATGCGAAAATTATAATGAATTTCTTTCAGTGATGTATTCGTTATTTCTCTGTCGTTACAAATTTTTCCACAAAGTTCCGTTCTCCTATGGTCACTCTTTTTTTCTTTGGGCTCATTCAAGTAGCGAAATTTTAAGTATGACCACCCCATACTACAGAAAGGAACTAATAAGATACAGCATTTTCAGCAAAATTGGAACTGATTACGAAATCAGGTACCGTTTTAGAAAGAGAGCACTTTACAACTATGTAGACATGGCGTTGGTTCAGGAAACTTTCCGTCATTGACATAGTCGTGGCTGAGATAGACAACTCAGAACGCAAAAGATGAAAGAAGAGGTAGCTTAAGCATGAGACGACCTTCTTGGAACGTTACAGAGCCTTAGTTAAGGCAATGGCAAGAAAAAAGCGTTTTTGTTTCTGTAATCCTTCATGGCAAATGGTTCACATGGCTCTGCGCACTATGGGACTTAACATCTGAGGTCATCAGTCCCCTAGAACTTAGAACTACTTAAACCTAACTCTCCTAAGGACATCACACACATCCATGGCCGAGACAGGATTCGAACCTGCAACCGTAGCGGTCGCACGGTTCCAGACTGAAGCGCCTAGAACCGCTCTGCCACACCGGCCGGTCAATCCTTCATGATGGGACCAGTTCGTCGAGTGTAGCGCGAGACACTGTTCTCTCCAAATTTCAGGTAGGCAGTGGGGCCAGCTGTCTAAAAAGAGTAGAAAACTGAACGATAGTCCAGCAAATGTTATTCTCATTTCTGTGACTCTAATCCTGAGTAATGTTAAACTAGAAATAATGTGTATGTTTACTTTCAACAACGTACACCATTAAATAGTAGCAGGAATGCTGACAATTACTTTTCGAAAAGACTTCCTAACTTTAAAATTCATCATTGATGTTGGCATTTTTATCTTTCGAGAAAAGTTGTTCTTGCTACTGTCAATCTAGGTTTTACATCCTTTTTCCTTTTGCCATCATAATTTTTTTTTGCTGTCTAGAGAGCAAAATTCCTTCTGCATCACCAGACTTAATTTGAATACACTTTACCGCCCGTCTATTTGTAGCTGTACATCAAAGGAACGAGTGCTTATTTAGGAAGCTTTGTCAGTAAATGAGAACAGAGTCTGCTGAATGAGTTTTTCAATTTTCAGTACACTTAAGACAAAAATAAACGCAATAGTAATAAGAGTAAAAGTATACCAGACTAAGCGTGGGCAGGTTTGCTGCAGTGCCCTAAAATTAGGTACAGTTTTTAACCAATTTACCACCTGATTGCTCCTAAGGAAGTGGTTAGAGGAAAAATATTGACATATTCATATGGCAGCTACCGTTGTTGTTTTTGCGGTCTTCAGTCCAGAGACAGGTTTGTGCCGCTCTCCATGCTACTCTATCCCGCGCAAGCTTCATCATCTCCGGATATATACTGCAACCTACATCCTTCTGAATCTGTTTAGTGTATTCATGCCTTGGTCTCCCTCTGCTATTTTTATCCTTTGCATTTGCCTCCAATACTAAATTCAGGATCCCTTGATGCCTCAGAACGTGTCCTATCAACCGATCCCTTCCTCTAGTCAAGTTGTGCCACTAACTCCTCTTCTCCACAATTCTGTTCAGTACCTCCTCATTAGTTACGTAATCTGCCCATTTAGTCTTCAACATTCTTCTGTAGCTCCACATTTCTTGTCTAAACTATTTATCGTCCATGTTTCACTTCCATACATGGCTACACTCCAAATACTTTCTGAAAAAACTTCCTGGCACTTAAGTCTGTACTCGATGTTAATATATTTCTCTTCTTCAGAAACGCTTTCATTGCCATTGCCAGTCTTCATTTCATAGCCTCTCTACTTTGACCATCATCAGTTATATTGCTCCCCAAATAGCAAAACTCATTTACTACTCTAAGTGCCTCATTTCCTAATCTAATTCTCTCAGCATCATCTGATTTAATTCGACTACGTTCCATTATCCTCGTTTCGCTTTTGTTGATGTTCATCTTATATGCTCCTTTGAAGGCACTGTCTATTCCGTTCAACTGGTCTTCCAGGTCCTTTGATGTCTCTGACAGAATTGTAATGTCGTTGGCAAACCTTAAAATTTTTATTTCTTCTCAATGGATTTTAATTCCTACTCCAAATTTTTCTTTTGTTTCCTTTACTGCTTGCTTAACATATAGATTGAATAACATCTGAGACAGGTTACAACCCTGTCTCACTCACTTCCCAGCCACTGCTTCCCTTTCATGCCGCTCGACTCGTATAACTGCCATCTGGTTTTTGTGCAAATCGTAAATAGCCTTTAGTTCCCTGTATTTGACCCCTGCCAGCTTCAGAATTTGAAAGAGAGTATTCCAGTCAACATTGTCAAAAGCTTTCTCAAAGTCTACAAATGCCAGAAACGTAGGTTTATCTTTTCTTAATTTATCTTCTAAGATCAGTCGTAGGGTCAATATTGCCTCACGTGTTCCAACCTTTCTACGGAATCCAAACTGATCTTCCCCGAGGTCAGCTTCTACCAATTCTTCCATTCGTCTGTAAAAAATCCGCGTTAATATTCTGCAGCGGTGACTTATTAAACTGATAGTTCGCTAATTTTCACAGCTGTCGACACTTGCTTTCTTTGGGATTGGAATTATTATATTCTTCTTGAAGTCTGAGAGTATTTCGCCTGTCTCATACATTTTGCTCACCAGATGGTAGAGTTTTGTCAGGGCTGCCTCTCCCAACACTATCAGCGGTTCTAATGAAATGTTGGCTACTCCCGGGGCCTTGTTTCGACTTAGGTCTTTCAGTGCTCTGTCAAACTCTTCACCTAGTATCATATTTCCTATTTCATCTTCATCTACATTCTCTTCCATTTTTATAATATTGTCCTCAAGAACATCGCCCTTGTATAGACCCTCTATATACTCCTTCCACCTTTCTGCTCTCCCTGCTTTGCTTAGAACTGGGTTTCCATCTGAACTCGTGATACAGGTCTCTGTGTGCTCTGTCAACTCTTCCAGCAATATCATATCTCCCATTTGATCTTCATCTACGTCCTCTTCCATTTCCAAATTATTGTTCTCAACTACATCGCCCTTGTAGAGTCAATCCAGCTTTCAGCCGTCCCTTCTTTGCTTAGAGTTGGTTTCCCATCTGAGCTGTTCAGATGTTCAAATGTGTGTGAATTCCTAAGGGACCAAACTGCTGAGGTCGTCGGTACCTAGACTTAAACGCTACTTAAACTGACTTATGCTAAGAACAACACACACAGCCATGCCTGAGGGAGGACTCGAACCTCCGACGGGAGGGGCCTCGCAGTCCGTGGCATAGCGCCTCAAACGCGCGTCCACTCCACGTGGGACATCTGAGCTCTTGTTATTCATACAATTATTTCTCTTCTCTCCAAAGCTCTCTTTAATTTTCCTGAGGCAGTATCTATCTTACCCTAGTGAGATAAGCCTCTACATCATTACATTTGTCCTCTAGCCTACCGAGCGAGGTGGCGCAGTGGTTAGCACACTGGACTCGCATTCGGGAGGACGACGGTTCAATCCCGTCTCCAGCCATCCTGATTTAGGTTTTCCGTGATTTCCCTAAATCGTTTCAGGCAAATGCCGGGATGGTTCCTTTGAAAGGGCACGGCCGATTTCCTTCCCAATCCTTCCCTAACCCGAGCTTGCGCTCCGTCTCTAATGACCTCGTTGTCGACGGGACGTTAAACACTAACCACCACCACCACCACCACCACCACCACCTCTAGCCATTCCTGCTTAGGCATTTTGCACTTCCTGTCGATCTCATTTTTCAGACGTTTGTATTCCTTTTTGCATGCTTCATTTACTGCATTTTTATATTTTCTTCTTTCAACAAGTAAATTCAATATCTCTACTGCTACCCAAGGATTTCTATTATCCCTCGTCTTTTTACGTGCTTGATCCTCTGCTGCCTTTAATATTTCATCTCTCGAAGCTACTCATTCTGCTTCTACCATATTTCTTTCCCCCGTTCTTTTCAATCGTTCGCTAATGCTCCCTCTGAAACTCTGTACAACCTCTGGTTTAGTCAATTTATCCAGGCCCCATCTCTTTAAATTAC
The DNA here is from genome assembly GCF_021461395.2 of Schistocerca americana. Lineage (NCBI taxonomy): Eukaryota > Metazoa > Arthropoda > Insecta > Orthoptera > Acrididae > Schistocerca > Schistocerca americana. Next base: position 427,236,969 of record NC_060121.1, on the reverse strand, counting down.
ATCCTTTTTACAGTTTCTTCAGTTTTAAGCTACAGTTGATAACCATTAGATTGTGGTCGGAGTCCACATCTGCCCCTGGAAATGTCTTACAGTGTAAAACTTGGTTCCTAAATCTCTGTCTTACCATTATATAATCTATCTGAAACCCAGCGTCTCCAGGCCTCTTCCACATATACAACCTTCTTTCATGATTCTTAAACCAAGTGTTAGCTATGATTAAGTTATGCTCTGTGCAAAATTCTACAATGCGGCTTACTCTTTCATAGCTTACCCCCATTCCATATCACCTACTACTTTGCCTTCTCTTCCTTTTCCTACTGTCGCATTCCATTCCTCCATGACTATTACATTTTCGTCTCCTTTCACTACCTGAATAATTTCCTTTATCTCATCATACATTTCTTCAATCTCCTCGTCATCTGCGGAGCTAGTTTGCATATAGACTTGTACTGCTGTCGTAAGCGTGGGCTTCGTGTCTATCTTGACCACAATAATGCGTTCCCTATGTTGTTTGTAGTAGCTTACCCGAACTCCTATTTTTGTATTCATTATTAAACCTACTCCTGCATTACCCCTATTTGATTTTGTATCTATAACCCTGTATTCACCTGACCAATAGTCTTGTTCCTCCTGCCACCGAACTTCGCTAATTCCCACTATATCTAACTTTAACCTATCCATTTCCCTTATTAAATTTTCTAACCTACCTGCCCGATTAAGGGATCTGACATTCCTCGCTCCGAACCGTAGAACGCCATATTTGTTTCTCCTGATAACGGCGTTCTCCTGAGGAGTCCCCACACGGAGATAAGAATGGGGGACTATTTTACCTCCGTAATATTGTACCCAAGAGGACGCCATCATCATTTAATTATACAGTAAAGCTGCAAGCCCTCGGGAAAACTTACGGCTGTAGTTTCCTCTTGCTTTCAGCGTTCGCAGTACCAGCACACAAGGCCGTTTTGGTTAATGTTACAAAGTCAGATCAGCCAATCATGCAGACTGTTGCCCCTGCAACTACTGAAAAGGCTGCTGCCCCTCTTCAGGAACCACGCGTTTGTCTGGCCTCTCAACAGATACCCCTCCGTTGTGGGTGCACCTGCGGTACGGCCATCTGTATCGCTGAGGCACGCAAGCCTCCCCACCAACGGCAAGGTCCTTGGTTCATAGGTGTAATAGTGAAAATAATATGCTACTTCACGTGGCATTCAGTGTTAGCCCTTTTCTTGATGGCTTGCTGTATGTATTCCGAACTTCTTTCACTGTTTCCTGCCTCACTGATTTTGTAAAGCGTTCCTTCGTGTGGCAGTCAGACATTACTGCAGACACGTAGAAGCTCTTCATTGCTGTATAGAATCAAATAGTTTCAGCTACAAGATGCTCCGTACGGACATTCGAAAATAAAGACTATGAGAAGTTTGGAGGACACAGAGTGTCGTGCTAGAATGAACGTTCGGAACAGACAAGTCTTGATTCCAACTACGAAAACGCACTCTTCTTGCCGCGAGCGTAGTCAAGTCTTGGAAACTTCTAGGTATTGTTTGACGACTCAGTTGTGATAAGAATGGTTTGTGAGCGTGAGACTGGTTTACCCTGCTAAATTCGCTTGAATTTCCCTAGTCATCTTGATGGAATAGTCTAAAGCAGTAAGGTAAATTTTTTGATTACAAGAAAGTTGTTTCATGCATAGGCTACTCCTACTTCCACGTTCCACGTTGCAAGCTGTCTACCTCAGCTACGATTGTCCCAGGGAGAAGTGTTTACTGCACCAATGCGCTTTGTCTGCATAGTTGTAAAGCACTCACTTTCTATAACTGTAGCTGCTCTCGAAATCAGTTCCAGTTTTTCTACAAAAATAGTATTTTATCACTTCCTTTCCCTAGGAGTTTAATTGATGTTTTACATATGACAAGTAAATGACGAATCTTAACCCTCCTTGTCAAATGTCTATTGGCAACCTCGGAGGAGTAGCCATAGTCATCTGCTCCATGAATCTCGGGTTACATGACCGGCAGAGCAAGTGAAAGTCTCTAAACAGAGTCGGCAACTGTCAGTTCCACGACTTTATATTTTGTTCATTGTCTCAGTATCAACCAAGAACAAAAAAAAAAAAAAAAAAAAAAAAAAATGGAAGCAATGAACAAACTTGTTAATATGCATTACTTATGGTAGATCTGGAGATGAAAAATGTGTGGAAGTGCACAATTGCATATATGCTAATATGTTCTGTTTCGCTCCTGCTGAAATAGTCAAATGGTTCAAATGGCTCTAAGCACTATGGGACTTAACATCTGAGGTCATCAGTCCCCTAGACTTAGAACTACTTAAACCTAACTAACCTAAGGACATCACACACATCCATGCCCAAGGCAGGATTCGAACCTGCAACCGTAGCAGCAGCACGGTTCCGGATTGAAGGGCCTAGAACCGCTCGGCCACAGCGGCCGGCCTGCAATAGTCATACAATCAGTTTTTTCTTGTGAATCCACAAAGTGATTTATCACTCTGTGGAGTCAATGATTTAGTCTGTTATCCATTATATCTCCACATTTCTGTGGTATTCCTCATATTCTAGTTGTGTATCACACAAAATGTAGATAAAGTCCGTTTGTGGTCAACAGTGTGTGGTACGAATCACTTACACGACGGAACACTAAGGGCCAGATTTTGGTCTTTCTGGGGGTAGAGCTATGAATTACGCTAACTCTATAATTATATCGCTTTTCATGAGGTTAATTAAAGCAATTCATTAATTTAATTGTAGCTTGACATTATTACGTAAAGATATTTTATGGGACACAGTGCTGTCGTTCTTAGTAACTTAAAAATATTTTCGAGAAGTAAGTAATAAGAGAATTGACATTTCATGTCTGAAACTGCATTCATCATTTTGTATTTTCCCTGAGATCGGTATAAAAACTGATATACTTTTATTTGTCACACATTGAGAAGAACTATTTTTGGACAGTTTTATTTCTTTGATCTGTTATCAGTCTGTTTTTTTCATAGTCTGGCGTCTTTTCTGGCATTATAATTAGAACAATGGTTGATCGTTTGGAGTCGGTTGCCACACTGGACAATAGGCTACTCAACATGTGTTATCAACAAATAAGCATACCCTCATATCAGAGGTCCTTTTAAAATATATTGACTTCTACAGACAAGACGGAGAGTACAGTCGATGCCTGATGAAGACCCAAGGGGAAGAGAACGGAACTACACCCTGCTTGTATGGCTGGGAGTACGACACCACGTGGCTGTCCCTTACTGCCGCTTCGCAGGAGGACTGGGTGTGCGATAAGGAACTGTACCCAAATACCGTGTATTCCGTGAGCCTCTTCGTTTCCACCGCCATTGGAGTTATTCTCCTTTACATTGGTGACAGGTGAGTACCTCATAGTAAGATTAAAATTTGCTAAAAAATTTGAATAATAATGATAACTGTTCTCCGTTTATGGAAGATGAGACAGTCAAGTCATTGTAAGTCTGCAGACTTTGGTGGTCGTCGTCACTGAAGGTAAAAACTTCTGGGTTGTTAGGTTCCATCGTATATCTTCTATACAGCCGACGTTTCGACCTCTCTGATTCAGGACCTTGTGGTATTCGCGATTGATTGAAGACTGTCAGAGAGCAGTGTCGCGATCTCTTACACAGCAGGAGCTTTCCCTCGCTCATGCCGGAAAAGTGGGATTAAAATACCTGTTGCTCTCGTTGGTGGGCCATCTTCATTGGCTAGTAAGCGAAGTATTCAAGAGCTAATACTTAAGAAGTAGGGTTACTGCTTGAAATTATTGTGACTTGTTTTAGTGTACCATTGTCATTGGATATAAATGGATTTTTCCCACACTTATGCCAGAGGAGAATTACTGGTTAAAATTCTTCTTGCTGCTACTGGGGGGCCACCGTTATTGGATAGAAGTGGAACGGACAGAGCAAGAGAGGGGTACTGTTTACCAAACAATATTATTGTCCTCAGAGATGGCTTCCTTGACGTTGTTTTTATTTCCCACACACCGCAGCGGCGTATTCAGTTTCTTGATGATGGGTATTGTAACAACCCTACCACAACAATGGCCAAAATTTAACAATGATTGTGGTGTTGCTCACGCTCCTAAATACTGCATTTTCGGTCAACAACAAAGTTGTTATGTGGCAGGTGTCATTAGAGCACAGTTAATAAAGTCATTTCATGTAATAATAAATAAACTAGGCACTCATCTTTTCGTGTTTCCCACGCTGGTCTCGTTGTAAAATCATGGCTCAATCATCGAAAATCTAGGTGGTGCTGATTCCAAGCTCGGATGCAAAGAGGCCTAGGTTTTATTCTGCTATATTTCTGCTATATTCCAAAGTTTTATAAATGTGTTTCACAAACCATTCTTGAAGATTAAACCTTTGAAAATTAGCACAATGGTGATGTAAAAAAATAATCAGCACTCCGAATTTAAGTTACACTTCCTTTTTACTGCTTTTGTTGCAATATCACGTAACACACAAAAACATCACTCCACAATACAAAACATACTTGAAAACATCTTCCTCACTGTTAAAGTTCACATTTTATAAGCTGACAACAATATGTGTATTTTCAACATGACGTCCAAGACTTGACTTTCTCAAGGTCCGACGCTCTAACAACTAATAATCGCTTACGCGCCCAAAAATCAGAGTTACAAGAATGTCAACGATCATTGTGACAAAAGAAAGAATACACATAAGAATAATATCACTGCAACATAAACATATCGATGTATCAAAGTACCTCTACATTAATGAAATCAAATCTGTATATTGTCTCAGAAACATGTTAACTACTTTACAGAAACACAGTAGAATATTGCTGGTATCGAGAGGTTCAGGTGTGCTGCCGTAATGGTTACGTAATTCAAGTACCATTACAGTATCCACGGAGCCAGCAACCTGTTGCTGTCCTATCTCTTGAAGTTACATTAGTTCTTAGAAATTTAGCCGGCTGCTGTGACCGAGCAGTTCTAGGCGCTTGGTCAGGAACCGCGCTGCTGATACGGTCGCAGGTTCAAATCCTGCCTCTGTCACGGATTTGTGTGATGTCCTTAGGTTAGTTAGGTTTAAGTAGTTCTAAGTCTAGGGGACTGATGACCTCAGATGTTAAGTCCCATAGTGCTTAGAGCCTGTGGGGCGGCAGGTGGGATAACTGAAAGTCACAGACCAAAAAGAATCCACACAATCCAACTACCAGAGCAGTTCAGAGTGTAATGCGCTGATGCAACTATTACTGTTCAAATTAAATGTTTATGTGAATGTTCGCCATAATATGATGATAATGTTCATCAAACGCCACACTAATAATGGTAGAATGTCTGTCCTGCGGCGGCACGTGAAAATACGACATACGCAAACTAAAGATAGATCATTAACGTCGTCCCAAAATTAACACTTCACTCGAAAACGATTTCATGGTTACACGTATCCCGAGTAACTTATTACTGCATCTGATGCTGTTTATATCAACGATACCGACGCGACTCCCGGCACAGGTGGTGCGCTAATCAGCTTCTGGAGAGAACTGGGGCCTTCCTTTTTCTCACATTTTTATGATTATAGCGGATCTCCCTTCTACTTAAATTTAAACATCCTAGCTTTATTTATTCGCCTACTTAATCTATCTTGCTTCCTTAACTTCTAAGACAAAAACAAGAAAATGATGAATTTTAACTAAAATTTTAATTTGTGAGATCCAGAATACTGTTTCTACTAAATTATTATGCAAAAGGAATCTAAATATAAATTTTTAAGTTTCTAGCTCATTTCTGTTGCACCAATGATTTTTACAGAAAAACATCCAAATTTCGAAAATGGTTAAAGTTATTGAACTGATATTAAAGTTATTGAACTGATATCCAACACATATTGATTTTGTATTACTCCTGACATGCTAGAAACGTTTCAGGTTATTTACTTCATTTTAAAGTACTGCGCAATATTTATGACGTCAGAGCTAGTACAGCGGACTAGGCTGGCACACAATGGAAAGACTGATGTGAATTTTATAAGGCGTGAGTAGGCTGCTTCCCTACATCACCCTCTACATAATTTTTTTGAATGTAAATGGAAAAAAATTAGTTACAAAAAGGGAAGCCAGAGTACAGCTTAACTCCCTATGAAAATTAAAATTGAAATGTAAAGATATAGAAATATTAAAAGAAAACTTATTACCTACTTCAATTATTTAAATTGCTGGCATGTTCACTGCCTCTTAAGCAACATTATCACTCAAAATTTAACCAAAATCAATGAAATACTTTGGCATACATATTGCGTTAGACAGACAAACACATAAAATACGTAAAATTATGAAAATCTTAAATCCATTAAATTGTCTGTAAATATTTTTACGTACACAAATTCAAAGAAAATAACACAGTTATTCATGATACATAAACAGATAATTATATCTTAGCAGTCTTTTCTAAACCTGAAAGAAAATTTCGCAAATCATGACAATTTCATTTTTACACACGTGGTTGTAGCCGCGTTGGCTGGCTTTCTACACTTCCATTCACAAGGGTAGAGGAGGGGGGAGTTGCTATGGTGTGCGTCCTTCACGTTCACTCTAAATTACATGGGGAAAGGGGAGGGGTCACTGTGAGTTCTGTCCAAGTCACTCCACGCTTTCATGCAGCTACCAGGCTGCCATTATCTGGTTTGTCCTGTAGAACAAACAAAAAGAGTGCCTCAGACTCTGTTCACTTAATATCTAAGGGTGGGTCACAGTTAAGTGGGGATATATACTTTTTATCTTTCAATATGTTACTGGAACAAAGTTAACAGAACTTTTTCAATTTTACTCTCGCAGTTACTTAACTGTCATTACATCGGTAAACAAATGGCTCAAAACGCCGTTAGTCACGTACTAGAGAAAATTTATGCTCAAGGCATACAATCATAAATCCTATTTAACCTCAATTTATTATTTCTGGGCCGGAACACTGAACCAATGCTCGGTACATTCCTGACATATCTGTATTTTATTTTCTTAACTGACTCATTTTCGATTACCTTATTCTTAGAGATAGTATGAGTATATTTGATTAGCAGTTGTCTTCTCAGCCTCTTTGTACATGTGAGTTACTTGTGGTAATAGTACAGTTCTGAGTGTCCAAAACACACTACGTTTAGTTGACTACTAAATCCACTTATTGGTCCTCTGCTGCTGTGTCAGTTCCACATCTGCAATTATGTACTTACTTCATCGAAGTATATTTATGCTGAGCTATAAATAATGTTTCACGTCTGCCATTATGTTACTCAATTATGTTGCTTTAACACCCACTCTATTAACATTTAATGCAAAGGATAGCACATTTATTTCATATCTATAGTGTATTGCAGCTGATCAGTTTGCTCACGTTGCAATCCATTTCCACTTGATTGGATGCTGAAACCACAGGTAGTCTCTCTCGACCTACCATTAAAGTGCATTAAGTAATTATGGCCGAGCGTAATGCTAAATTCCTTAAGCCTATAGGACATCATGAGCTGCTCTGTCTCATATAACACAAGGGTACCTATGGTCGCATTCACGCCTCCTACTCATAACCTCAATACGTGTAGGTGTGTCCTGTCACACACTACACCAAATAACGGCCAGTTCCAAACTTATAAATATTTCAAGGACGTGTCCTTCACGTCTCAACCACAAACACTGTTCACTTCTATTACACTGCCATTCCTTGCTACACAAGGTGAGTTCATTCTTACAATTATCTGCATATTTTTCATAACACTAAGCAATCTCTTTTACTATTAATTAGTTAGCTCTACAGCATACAATAGGTTTCACTGCCACTTCAGATCCTGCTTGTACACGAATTTGTATAACTTTTTAAATTACTGTTGGTGGACCATTTCCAATAAAACAACAACTTTGTACTTATAACATTACCAGGGTTCTATACATACTTGTTACACAAATACCTTTGTATCTTAATTACATCATACTTCTCTATTGTTTATGTCACTGTTAGGTTTGTCACATTAGTTATTTTCTTCACTAATCGGTGGATAGAATGGTTACAGAAGTCATGGCTTGATAGCCATGACGAAAAATTTTTGTATTGCAAAGGAGTCAAAATTTTGGTTGATAGGAAAGATGAAGAATGAGTGAGACCTGTGTAGAGGTTACAGAACAATCTCCTCCCTACAGAATTCATTAGTTTATTATTGGCTTGATAACCATAACGGAAAATTTAATGTGTTGGAACGAAGAGGTCTAAATTTTAGGTGGATAGAAAAGATGAAGAGAGAGTGAAATGTGAAATGGGAAAGAAGATCTCACACAGCTGGGACTGCACAGCTGCCATACTGTGTAGAGGTTACAGAACAACCTCCTCCCTACAGAATTCATTCACTACCTATGAACTTCTTTAGGTCGATCACGTTGCTGGGACCGAACAGCTTTTTACTCTTAGGGTACTCTAGCCTATATGCATTGGCATGTGGTTTTCCTATGATCCTGAAAGGTCCTTGGTATACGAACATGAATTTCTTTGTTTCTGCATTTATTTTCTTTGATTTTTCCTTGGTTTTGACAAGGAGTAACTGACCTATTTCAAAACTGGTGGGTACAGATTTTAGCGTCATGACGCTTCTTTCTTTCTAATGTTCTTTTCCTTATATTTGCCCTAGCCCTTAACTTCTTTTCATCTGTGGATATTTGCGTTAGAATAGGGAATTCTACCATATCTGCAATCATATTGTGCGGTTTTTGGCCAAACATCAATTCCCAAGGCGCAGAACCAGTAGCATCATGCCTTAAGTTGTTAATTACATTCTCAAAATACTTCATGTGCTCTGCCCAACTTGAGTGTTTCCGAGCACAATAAGTCCTACAAAGCCTATTCAATTCTCTCATATTTCCTTGGGGAAAATACGCAGATATTTTCACATGTTTCACTCCGGCCTTATCCAGACATTCTTTAAATCTATCAGAAGTAAATTGAGGTCCATTGTCTGACAGCAAACTCTTCGGATCGCCAACGTTCATGAAGAAATCTTTTTGCAGCTTTTCTACCAACATTTTTGCATTTGCTCTTTTAATTGGGTATAGCTTAACATATTTACTAAATCCATCCACAACAACAAAAACATGGGTGCACCCACCTCTCGAAGCAGGAAGAGGGCCAAACAAATCACAAGCCAGTAATTCTAGGGTTTCAGTTGGCTCTACTGAATGCATATCCTCTTGTATTCTGGTGTTAGCAGCACGGACTTTCTGGCACACTACACAAGATGCTAGACGCTTGGCAACACGGCGGTACATGTTGTCAAACACAACTTTCTCTTTTAATTTTGAAATGCACTTCTTTGCACCATAGTGCCTATACCTCAGGTGTACATAGTCGATTAGTAAGTCTACATGTTGTGAGGGAAAGCACAGCTTCCACTCAGAAACACCTACCTTTTTCCTCCTAAACAGAATACCTTTATGCAGACAATAGTATTGCGAAACCTTAGGATAGTTCGCATCTCCCAAATAGCTCTTTACTAATTTCAGCTGGTCATCTGCATTCTGCTCACGTCTCAAGTTCTTAATCACCCTCTTTAATGCACTTTCTTCCTTTACTTCATGCAACGGAAATATTCGTACTTCACTTAGGTCTGTTACTGTAATTCCCACGTCATCACAGAGCTCCGCACTTCTAGATAACCCATCAGCTACCAAATTATCTTTTCCTTGAATATATCTAACCTCAAGGTCAAACTGCTGGAGATACAATGACCATCTTACCAAACGACCATTCCTCAACTTACAGGTCTTCAAAAAGCTCAACGCCTTATGGTCACTTATCTTGTGACCTAATAGATACTGCTCAAATTTCTGTACCCCAAATACAATTGTCAATGCTTCCAGTTCTGAGATGCCATAATTTCTCTCTGCTGCCTGTAAAGATCGACTTGCGAAAGCTATAGTCTTGTTCGCTTGTTGTTCGTTCTCTATTTCTACTTGGAATATCTCTACAGCTATACCATAGCCACTAGCATCAACAGTCATACAGAATGGTTTTTCAAAATCAGGATGATGTAAAATAGGACTATTAATTAAAGATTGTGTCAGCACCTCGAACGCCTGTTGGCATTCTGCTGCCCAAACACAAGGGGTATTCTTTTTCAGCAGGAGGTGAAGACAGGGTGCATTAAAAGCCTGACCACTAACAAAACGCCTATAGAAGCCGAAAAGACCGAACATCGATCTCAGCTGCTTCTTGTTTCTGGGAGCCTCAAATTTTTCAATGACTGCTAGCTTGCCTGGATCAGGCAGAATACCTTTTCCACTTATCATATATCCCAAGAAACCTATTTCCTCTTTAACGCACTCAGTCTTTTCAATCTTTAGTTTCATGCCACCTCTCTCAATAGCCTCTAACACTTCCTCTAATAAAACTATGTGTTCTTCGCAGGTAGGGGTTGCTATTAACAGATCATCTACGTAGACTGTGATTTTATTAATTAAGGCTTGTCCTAAAACATGGCACATCACACGTACGAAGGCACAAACAGAGATATTAAGTCCGAAAGGTACCACACGGTATTGGTAACAAACTCCTTCGTACAAGAAAGCTGTGTACTTCCTTGAACTTTCCGCCAGTGGCAAATTCCAATATCCACACGTGATGTCCATAGAAGTTAAGAATTTTACTCCCCAGAACTTTTGCAATAACTCGTCCATGTTCTGCGGTTTATCACTTTCCCTACCCACTATTTCATTCAACCAACGAGCGTCCAAGACCAATTTGACACTCCCGTCTCTTTTTGGTACAACAGCAAGAGGATTATTGTACTCACTGACCGCTTTTTCAATCACACCCCACTCTAGCATTCTCTGTATCTCCTTTCGAACCGCCTCCTTCCTAGCTACATGTATTTGGTATGGCTTCCTGAAAAACACTTGGCCAGGTTTCTCCTTTAATTGACATTCATAACCTTTGACCACGCCAGGTCCAATTGAAAATACCTTATGATGCCTTTTTAAAACCTGTCTCAGTTCTTCCTTCTGATTAGCTGAAATTTTATCGATTTCCTGCAATTTAGCTTCTATCTTGTCCAAAATAAATGCTTCTTCTTCTGTGTTTAGCTTACTTTTACTAAGATTAACACCTTCGTCCCAATATCCACTATTTTTCAGAACTCGTATAGGCAGCTCCCAAGTTTTATCATTAGTTACTACATGTTTATCAATAAAAGGTACCGTAATTACTCCGGTTATCGGCAAGACCATTTTTAACTGGCTTCTTTCAAAGTCAACAACACTCTGATATTTTGACAAGAAATCTATGCCAATTAAAACCTCAATACTGAGAGTATTTAAAATTAAGCATGGATGATCAATTAAATTACCATTAATATTAAAGGGCAGCAAAGCTTCTTGTTTTACCGTTTTTGATAGCTTGCCAGTAGCACCAATTATTCTTAGTCCTGATACCCTCAATACGGTAAGCTTTTCTTTACTAGGTAATGCATCAAAGAAGGACTGAGATATCGCACTCACCTCACTTCCACTGTCTAAGAGACAACGTACATTAATACCCAATATATTCACTATTATTATAGGGTGGCTTATTCTAGGTTTTACAGGTGGTTCCTCAAACTCATCCAATAATTCCTTTTGGATTTGTCTCCAACTAAAGTGATCGACACCTGTCTTCATTACATTTAGGTCAAAGTGTGTAGGGGTTTCCTGAATTACATTTTCAGCTGCCTTTTCCAGTCAGTCTATTAATTTTAAATCGAAACACCGCACGACTTCATTACATTTAGTTTGCTGAACATGACCCAAATTACTGTAGTCTGAGCGATTCTGCGCTTCCAGACCGGGCATAACACTAGTTACAGCTAAATCACTTTCACTATTATCGTCGGGTTCCTTCTCAAGTGACAACTGGTCACAGCTACTGGGTTCATCGACCCACAACAGACTATCCTCTTCATTCTCACTTACCTCCTGTCCTAAATCTATTAGTACAGTATCAACATCCCGCACAGGCACTTAAGATAATAGCACATCATCCTTATCGTAAATATAAGCATTAATTTCTTCTGCTTCTTCACCTGACAATTCAGTATTTTGTAGCTCTTCCCTACCGTTACACTGCTGCGCCTTCTCTTTCTCTTCCCACTTAGAAAGCGCCTCTAACATGGTATCTATTAAATACTGCGAGTGTTCTAATATTTCTTCTGTATCCTTAGATGCTACCGACCCCTCATCCACATGTTCAGTCTGAGTATTCTGATCTGTCTTATCAATTACTGTAATTACTGGCTTAGGAAAAGTAACCGCCTGGTGAGCGCCAGTGTCCTCATAGACGGGAACTAGTTTTCCTGCCTCTGCCTACTACTGTTTCCTTTATTTCCATTACAGTTAACTGGCACAGCATTGCTTTCCGCACTGTTGTTTACCTGCATAGTTTTGTTTGGAACAAAATTACTATCATTTGGATGCCATTGTTGGTTCTGATAATTATTTCTCCAATTCCTACCTCTCTTAGGATGGCGAACACCTACTGTTCTGATGTTTACATTGCCATTCTGCTCTTTCTTAAAATTACTACCAGTGTTATCACCATTTCTGTTATTACGTGCTTGCTCCTCATTGGCAGCAACATGCTCCACACGTTCCAAATACTCAATGAAACGATCAAGATTGTCTCTAGGGGCAGATATAATTCTAGTTTGCCAATACCATTGCAGTTTCGCTTCAAGACCTAGTATTATCATTTCAGGTTTCAGGTTTTTCCGCCAAATGTGACAAACGTGAAATCCATGACCTAGCAAACTCTTTAACAGATTAATTGCCTGCATTGATGCGTTTTCCACTCCAAAATTCTCTCAGCACTTCATTTTGCTTGTTGCTAGACCAATACTCATTAATGAAAGCTGTTTTAAATTCCGCTAATGTTTTACACTTCAACATAACATCAGCTGACCAACGCATGGCGTCACCTGCTAGATGGCTTCTAATAAATGAGATTCAGACCAAGTTGGTGGAATCACATCTTCAAAATCGTTCCAGAAATCTAGCGGGTCGACATTTGTATCTGGATCGAACTGCAAGAACTGCCGACATCGATAAATGCGGCGTTTGCAAAAAATGGTTAAAATGGCTCTGAGCACTATGGGACTTAACATCTATGGTCATCAGTCCCCTAGAACTAAGAGCTGCTTAAACCTAACTAACCTAAGGATATCAGACACATCCATCCCCGAGGCAGGATTCGAACCTGCGACCGTAGCAGTCGCGCGGCTCCGGACTGAGCGCCTAGAACCGCTAGACCACCGTGGCCGGCGCGGAGTTTGCAGCCACAACTTGTTGTATACTACCATTACCAGAAGTTACTGAAGCTACTTTACTCTCAATGTTAGCAATGTTAGTACTAATATTTTCTACTCTCATTTCAACATTATCTACTCTTTGCACGATATGAGTAGTAACAGTTTCGATTGCATCTACTTCTGCTTGACATATGTTTACTTTTATATTAACATCGTTAAACCTATCTGAGCACAGTTCAGATTCCGCCTCGATCTTTTCTGTTAACTTGTGCTCCAGCTTCGCATATTCCATTTGGAAGTCTTTGCGAACCTAAGCAGTTTCGGATTTTACTGTTTTATACACTTCAGCAAATTGTTCAGCAACCTTTTTCTTAGTATCCTCATGGTTGTAATCAATTCTATAATTCAAACTGTTCAGATCCTCTTTCACTTTATTGCAACCAGCCTTGAACGTATTGTCCATTACTTCCAATCAGTTATTAAAATTAGTTTGGCTGGCCGCAATCTCATACTTCAATTCAGCATTACTGCTTTTGTCCTCAGTTATTTCAGACTTTAATTCAGGTGTCATTTTAGCATTACTGGTAGCTATTGCTTGTAATATAACGTTTAAATCAATAGCCCCAGTATCTTTGGGTTGCTCACTAGCTGGTTTTTTTATCACACTCAGGTGACGAAAAACTAGCTATAATACCAGAATCATCAAAACTAAGTGAAACATCTGATTGATCAGTCATATCTAACTTATCCTTTTTAAACTCTACCACCTCTGAAGACAGTTTCGTTTTTAACTCATCAGATAAACTATCATCCAATAAATTAACAATTTCTGATTTCTGCTTTACTACAGGGGTCTCTATTATTGAATCATTGCCCCTTTTCACACTACTGTCAGGAGGCAATACTTCATATATCACTTTAACATTACTATTTTCATGCATATTTACACTTGAACCGTTGTCTGGATTTACAGTTCCCTCAACAGACATAGGTTCTGATTTAAGTTTAACCTCAGTTTCTTCTGGCAGTTCCATCGCCGACAGTCTTTTAGTGCAGGTTAGTAAAAATTTTAACACCTTTCACTTAACTTAGTTCCTTCTGCACGATGTATGACGTTGCCGGCGCGGCGTACCAGGATTACTGACGCGACCCGTCGCGTTGAACCGCAGACGGCACTTCGACGGCTGCTATGTGTTTGTGTGGCCCGCAACTGCAGGCACGGCTCTGGTTGCTCCGGCGGACAACTGCGGTGAGGCGAAACTGGCTTCTTGTGATGCTGGCAGCGCCGCTAGACTCAGTGCCAGCTCCGTCAATCCAGATGCATTGTTAATCAAATTGCGTAGTCCACATGCACACGTAACACTATCACTGTTCTATTACTCAGTGGCGTGTCGCATTTCACTCCCGAATCCGAATATTTAAAAATCACTTTCACTTTTCCTCAGTTTCTTTCCCGGCCGATACACCATATGTGGGGCGGCGGGTGGAATAATCGTTAAATGTTCCTATTATTTATTTAATGCTGTTGTTTGCCGTTCTCAACACTGGCTCTCTAACTACAATATTGGCAACCAGAAAGTGATTAGCAGAACGTGAAGTCTGTAATTAGAATTCCTAGTGCCCACTTCATCTGAGAAATACATTTATAGCTACAGCTTATAGCTCTGAGGAATTAAGAGATTGTCTCGGATTCATAATCAAAAACCATTCTCTCTAAAATGTACACTATATTCTGAAAGTCACAGACCAAAAAGAATCCACACAATCCAACTACCAGAGCAGATCAGAGTCTACATCTACATCTACATCTACATTTATACTCCGCAAGCCACCCAACGGTGTGTGCCGGAGGGCACTTTACGTGCCACTGTCATTACCTCCCTTTTCTGTTCCAGTCGCCTATGGTTCGTGGGAAGAATGCCTGTCTGAAAGCCTCCATGCGCTCTCGAATCTCTCTAATTTTACATTCGTGATCTCCTCTGGAGGTGTAAGTAGGGGGAAGCAATACATTTGATACCTCATCCAGAAACGCACCCTCTCGAAACCTGGACAGCAAGCTACACCGCGATGCAGAGCGCCTCTCTTGCAGAGTCTGCCACTTGAGTTTGCTAAACATCTCCGTAACGCTATCACGGTTATCAAATAACCTGTGACGAAAGGCGCCGCTCTTCTTTGGATCTTCTCTATCTCTTCCGTCAACCCGACCTGGTACGGGTCCCACACTGATGAGCAATACTCAAGTATAGGTCGAACGAGTGTTTTGTAAGCCACCGCCTTTGTTGATGGACTACATTTTCTAAGGACTCTCCCAATGAATCTCAACCTGGCACCCGCTTTCCAACAACTAATTTTATATGATCATTCCACTTCAAATCGTTCCACACGCATACTCCCAGATATTTGACAGAAGTAACTGCTACCAGTGTTTGTTCTGCTATCATGTAATCATACAATTAAGGATCCTTCTTTCTATGTATTCGCAATACGTTACATTTGTCTATGTTAAGGGTCAGTTGCCACTCCCTGCACCAAGTGCCTATCCACTGCAGATCTTCCTGCATTTCGCTACAATTTTCTAATGCTGCAACTTCTCTGTATACTACAGCATCACCCGCGAAAAGCCACATGGAACTTCCGACACTATCTACTAGGTCATTTACATATATTGTGAAAAGTAATGGTCCCATAACACTCCCCTCTGACACGCCAGAGGTTACTTTAACGTCTGTAGACGTCTCTCCATTGATAACAACATGCTGTGTTCTGTTTGTTAAAAACTCTCCAATCCAGCCACACAGCTAGTTTTATATTCCGTAGGCTCTTACTTTGTTTATCAGGCGACAGTGCGAAACTGTATCGAAGGCCTTCAGAAGTCAAGGAAAATAGCATCTACCTGGGAGCCTGTATCTAATATTTTCTGGGTCTCATGAACAAATAAAGCGAGTTGGGTCTCACACGATCGCTGTTTCCCGAATCCATGTTGATTCCTACAGAGTAGATTCTGGGTTTCCAAAAACGACATGATACACGAGCATAAAACATGTTCTAAAATTCTACAACAGATCGATGTCAGAGATATAGGTCTATAGTTTTGCGCATCTGCTCGACGACCCTTCTTGAAGCCTGGGACTACCTGTGCTCTTTTCCAATCATTTGGAACCTTCCGCTCCTCTAGAGACTTGCGGTACACGGCTGTTAGAAGGGGGGGCAAGTTCTTTCGCGTACTCTGTGTAGAATCGAATTGGTATCCCGTCAGGTCCAGTGGACTTTCCTCTGTTGAGTGATTCCAGTTGCTTTTCTATTCCTTGTGCACTTATATCGATGTCAGTCATTTTTTCGTTTGTGCGAGGATTTAGAGAAGGAACTGCAGTGCGGTCTTCCTCTGTGAAACAGCTTAGGAAAAAGGTGTTTAGTATTTCAGCTTTACGCGTGTCATCCTCTGTTTCAATGCCATCATCATCCCGGAGTGTCTGGATATGCTGTTTCGAGCCACTTACTGATTTAACGTAAGACCAGTACTTCCTAGGATTTTCTGTCAAGTCGATACATAGAATTTTACTTTCGAATTCACTGAACGCTTCACACATAGCCCTCCTTACGCTAACTTTGACATGGTTTAGCTTCTGTTTGTGTGAGAGGTTTTGGCCGCGTTTAAACTTGCAGTGAAACTCTCTTTGCTTTCGCAGTAGTTTCCTAACTTTGTTGTTGAACCACGGTGGGATTTTTCCGTCCCTCACAGTTTCACTCGGCACGTACCTGTCTAAAACGCATTTTACGATTGCCTTGAACTTTTTTCATAAACATTCAACATTGTCAGTGTCGAAACAGAAATTTTCGTTTTGATCTGTTAGGTAGTCTGAAATCTGCCTTCTATTACTCTTGCTAAACAGATAAACCTTCCTACCTTTTTTTATATTCCTATTAACTTCCATATTCAGAGATGCTGCAATGGCATTATGATCACTGATTCCCTGTTCTGCACTTACAGAGTCGAGAAGTTCGGGTCTGTTTGTTATCAGTAGGTCCAAGATGTTATCTCCACAAGTCGGTTCTCTGTTTAATTGCTCAAGGTAATTTTCGGATAGTGCACTCAGTACAATGTCACTCGATGCTCTGTCCCTACCACCCGTCCCAAACATCTGAGTGTCCCAGTCTATATCTGGTAAACTGAAATCTCTACCTAAGACTATAACATGCTGAGAAAATATATGTGAAATGTATTCCAAATTTTCTCTCAGTTGTTCTGCCACTAATGCTGCTGAGACGCTGCTGCGCTAATGCGCTGATGCAACTATAACTGTTCAAATTAAATGTTTATGTGAATGCTCGCCATAATTTGATGATAATGTTCATCAAACGCCACACTAATAATGGTAGAATGTCTGTCCTGCGGCGGCACATGTAAATACGACATACGCAAACTAAAGATAGATCATTACCGTCATCCCAAAACTAACACTTCACTCGAAAACGATTTCATGGTTACGCGTATCCTGAGTAACTTATCACTGCATCCGAGACCATTTATATCAATGATACCGACGCGCCCCGACTCCCGGCACAGGTGGTGCGCTAATCAGCGTCTGGAGAGAACTGGGGCCTTCCTTTTCCTCGCGCAGCGTTCTTACATATAAAGCCGTGGTGCGGATGGCTAAGGGAACACCTGATCAAATCTGCTCTACCGACTAGCCGCTGGGCTAGTAATGCACCATTTTATGTTATCGAATAAATCATTGCTTCCTTTGCTGATGGCCGATGAAGCTTTCAATTTAATTGTGCAATCAGTACACAAGTAAGTAATCATAATAAAAGTCTGACATGGCTAAGTCAAATATTTTGGACGAGAGAATTAATTTAATTACACTACAAGCAGTAGATGAGCTCTGAACTTGCTCTTTGGAGATACGCTATAGCTATAGTTTTATTGTTATTCTGTTGAAACTTCTCACACTTTTATGATTATAGCGGATCTCCCTTCTACTTAAATTTAAACATCCTAGCTTTATTTATTCGCCTACTTAATCTATCTTGCTTCCTTAATTTCTAAGACAAAAACCAGAAAATCATGAATTTCAACTAAAATTTTAATTTGTGAGGTCCAGAATACTGTTTCTACTAAATTATTATGCAAAAGGAATCTAAATATAAATTTTTAAGTTTCTAGCTCATTTCTGTTGCGCCAATGATTTTTACAGAAAAACATCCAAATTTCGAAAATGGTTAAAGTTATTGAACTGATATCCAACACATATTGATTTTGTATTACTCCTGACATGCTAGAAACGTTTCAGGTTATTTACTTCATTTTAAAGTATTGCGCAATATTTATGACGTCAGAGCTAGTTATAGCGGACTAGGCAGGCACACAATGGAAAGACTGATGTGAATTTTATAAGGCGTGAGTATGCTGCTTCCCTACAAGCCGTTTGAAGTATTTAGAAATTTAATACACTTTCTCGGTATTTTCTTCTATAACCTTTGGTTTCCACCGCCACCACTTGTACGTTATTAAAATTAGTGTGAACGTCACATTTCTCGTGATTTCCGCTGCTGCAGGTTTCACATTTATTTCAGCAGCGTATGACGTTTGTGTCCCTTAACATATTCTTTAACAATCCTTTCCCTTCCGCCTGTACGCAACTTGCAGCAACTAAACATCATTTTACATCATTTTATGGACGCCCACAATGTTGAGGTAGTCTGGTGCATCAGTTTAATGACCGGAAAAAGCCTTCTGTTTTGTTTTTACTGAAGAAAGAGGTCTCTATAAGAATTCTGCTTATGCGATCAGTGACCCAAGAAACAAACTGTAACTTAACAGATAAAGAACTCTTTCCGTTTAGCATTATGGACCGCAGAAAAAATTTTAGTGCACCCATTTAGAGGTTTCCAATTCACTCAAACTTCATTGTTTCAGTAGTGAATATGGAGTACATGATATGATTGCATTTACAGATCACTATCTCAAACGGGTGAGAGGAATCAGATATCAAGCCATGCTGAAACACCCATACTAGTATATGGTGTAGCCTTCACGAGCGGCAATGCAGGTACTGAGTCTGGCATCCGCTCGATCCTACAGAGGGCGAATACTGTCCTGGGATACGTTACGCCACGCCTGCTCAACCTTCTAACATTCTGCGTGGTGTCTGTTTCTTCTAAGTCGTGTCTCTCTACCACCTGCTCGCAACGACGCTCTGAGCGTGTTTTTTAAGGAAATGACTAGGTTGAACCTGGGACCTGTTGCTGGTAATGAGACGCCAAACCACACATGACATGTAGAGTTCAGAAGAGTTCAGTGAGACTAGCGATGATGTAATCAAATACTTAATGATTTCAGCATCAACTCCACTGCACTCCGTGTAAAAGAATGTTAATACTAATTAAATTTAGTGGGAGGGGTTCAAGGCTTTCCTATTTTTAGTTAGCTGGTAAAATAACGTCGAAAAGTCAGTTAAGTTTACAACTGGAATTTTTATTCTACTCACAAAACATTGTTTATAAATTGTACTATTGATAAAAGGAAATATTTTAATACAGGATGTTAAAAACCAACTGCGTTCAACAAAAATGTGAACGAATATTCCCTGAATGGGTTTCCAAGTTCTGTAATGGATATAAGGATGACCTATGCCATATCACATCTATAATCTAGGTTTAAATTAAGTTTCATAAAAGAGAAAACTATTAAAAATGGTCTACAGTGACCTTCAATTATCTTTAATTACTTATTTAACTTGTCATAAATAACAGTGGCTGATGTGGCTTCTCAGTAATTATATAACAGAAAAATCATCGCGTTTCAGATTTTAACTTCAAGTAGCAAATGTGAACGCCACAAAGTTTAATTGACGATCGACACTAGTATTACATAAAAGGGGGATGTAACAGATGTGACTTCTGCATTTCTGAGTGAAGCCTTATGCACTCTTTTGCGGCGTCGTGTGTGTTCATTACCTTGTCAGTGGTTAGGCAGCGTCAGGGGCGGTGGGCGGCGCAGCTCCACACACTTCTCTGTCTTGGTAGCAACTCTCATGAACTTATCCTTACTACTGTTTACCGAAGTTGGTTTAAGAAAAAGGTATCTGTCTGTGTATCAACTGGCCAATCGGCGTCTCAATGTTAACCGTAAGCTCCGCCTGCAAAAATTCTGTCTATCCAATGAGAAACGTTATCCTTTTCGTGGTGGGGCAATGTTTTTAACGTTTGCAACGTAACAGAGACACGGAAAAGTCTAACGCTAAAACTTGCAGATGGTGTGGCCCTTTTGGTGTTATCGTAATATCTATACTGTTCTTCTGGAGGGCTCTATCTTTTAAGATGTGCTGGGGTATGGACCTCCTGGCAGTCGGCCGGCGATGTGGGTGTCCCATTGCCCCGCTCTTACCGTAGGGACTTCTAGCCTACACGGCTCTCCTCTCGACCTCTGTTCTCGTTTCTCCCCTCGGAACTGCATCTGTTTCACGGTGGGAAGGTATGACATGAATTTAGGCGTTCTTGTGTTAGTCTGTGGTATTCCATTTGACACTCATTGATCGTATTGATTTGGTTAATATAATGTCAGGATTTATTCGGAGCTATGTGACATATTGCGGGATTTGCTATCATGTCATGGTTTTCATGGAAGGTGTTGGATTTGCCTGACACCTTACAACCTGTTCACGTAGTTCTGTAAAAGTTGTTAACTGACGAATCGTACGAGTCACCTCCAGTGCCATCACATCCTACACGTGCTCGATTGAAGACAACTCCAGAGATGGTACTGGCCAGGGAAGTTAGTGCGCGTCATGCAGAGTACATTGACTCTCACAGGAAGTGTGTGGGCAGGCATTATTCTGCTGGAACAACACATAACTACCCTGTTGCAAGAACGGCAAAAGAACGGGTCTAACAGCATTCTGCACGCACCAAGAGCTGGTTCGTGTCCCCTCCAGTAACAGCATTGGTGAACGAATGTTCTAGCTTATACCATCCCAAACCATAAGGCCTGCGGTAGGGACAGTGTGTCTTGCATGAATGCATTCCACTAGATAGCGCTCCTCTGGTCTACATCGTACAAGCAAACACCATCACTTGCGAGCAGGCAGAATCTGCTTTCTTCGCTGAAGATCAAAGTGTGCCATTCCATCTTACAAGTGATCCTCTAATGGCAACAGTCGAGCCATAAATATCGATGCTGTAGCGTAAGTGGTAGACGGGCTAGAGGTGTGCGTGACCGTTTCCCCACTGCTAATAACCGGGTCACACAGCTCGTGTTGACACGTCTAGACTCACAAGTCCTCTTATCTGTGCTGTGGTAGCTGTACAATCTGCCACTGCTGCCCTTGCAATACGATGATCCCGGCGGGCGTTTGTGCTATGCGGTCATCCAGAACCTCGTCTACAGGTGTGAGAATGTTCACGTGACCACTGATACCAGCATCGTTACGCACCTGACGCAGAACGTCCAAACTGTGTGGCAGTTCTCCGAAGGATCCATCCCGCCACTCGGAAAGCAACAGTTTGACGCGTTTCAAACTCGTTCAGCTGGCTGTAGGAAGCACAAGTTCGTCCCTGTGGCGTGGTTGCCTGCATGCCTCACTAGTCTGAACTACACGGAGCCTTCTGGCTGTGAGCATTCCCTATTAAAGTTTACACACAGATGGCGCTCTTGTAGGTATGCCCCTACACTATCTGTTATCGGGTTACGTGGAAATCAATATCAGTATATCTTCTATCTCCAAATGGCATAGGCCATCATCGGATCGAAATCTATGTCGTCTTGCCAAGGGTATTCCAAGGGTACTAAATTGTTTTCCGGCATCCTATTACACTACTGGCCACTAAAATTGCTACACCACGATGATGACGTGCTACAGACGCGAAATTTTACCGACAGGAAGAAGATTCCGTGATATGCAAATGATTAGCTTTTCAGAGCATTCACACAAGGTTGGCGCCGGTGGCGACACCGACAACGTGCTGACATGAGGAAAGTTTCCAACCGATTTCTCATACACAAACAGCAGTTGACCGGCGTTGCCTGGTGAAACGTTGTTCTCATGCCTCGTGTAAGGAGGCGAATTGCATGTCATCACGTTTCCGACTATGATAAAAGGTCGGATTGTAGCCTATCGCGATTGCGGTTTATAGTATCGCGACATTGCTGCTCGCGTTGGTCAAGATCCAATGACTGTTAGCAGAATATGGAATCGGTGGGTTTAGGAGGGTAATACGGAACGCCGTGCTGGGTCCCAACGGCCTCGTATCACTAGCAGTCGAGATGACAGGCATTTTATCCGCATGGCTGAAACGGATCCCTGATTCAACAGATGGGGACCTTTGCAAAACAACAACCATCTGCACGAACAATTCGACGATGTTTGCAGCAGCATGGACAATCAGCTCGGAGACCATGGCTGCGGTTACCCTTGATGCTGCATCACAGACAGGAGCGCCTGCGATGGTGCACTTAAAGACGAACGTGGGAGCACGAATGGCAAAACGTCATTTTTTTCGGATGAATCCAGGTTCTTCTTACAGCGACATGATGGTCGCATCTGTGTTTGGCGACATCGCAGTGAACGCACATTGGAAGCGTGTATTCGTCATCGCCATGCTGGTGTATCACCCGGCGTGATGGTGTGGGGTGCCATTGGTTACACGTCTCGGTCACCTCTTGTTCGCATTGATGGCACTTTGAACAGTGGACGTTACATTTCAGATGTGTTACGACCAGTGGCTCTACCCTTCATTCGATCCCTGTGAAACCCTACATTTCAGGAGGATAATACACGACCGCATGTTACAGGTCCTGTACGGGCCTTTCTGGATACAGAAAATGTTCTACTGCTGCCCAGGCCAGCACATCCTCCAGATATCTCACCAATTGAAAACGTCTGGTCAATGGTGGCCGAGCAACTGGCTCGTCACAATACGCCAGTCACTACTCTTGATGAACTGTGGTATCGTGTTGAAGCTGCATGGGCAGCTGTACCTGTACACGTCATCCAAGCTCTGTTTGACTCAATGCCCAGGCGTATCGAAGCCGTTATTATGGCCAGAGGTGGTTGTTCTGGGTAATGATTTCTCAAGATCTATGCACCAAAATTGCGTGAAAATGTAATCACACGTCAGTTCTAGTATAATATATTTGTCCAATGAATACTCGTTTATCATCTTCATTTATTCTTGGTGTAGCAATTTTAATGGCCAGTAGTGTGATATTTCAAAGCCCACTTTACGGACAGTCCATCATAGCCATTGGCCTGAGCTGCCTTCTTTAAGAAATCCAACTCGTATCCCAGGCTATTGTCGTTGTTGATATCGGAGGCACGAGAAGACAAATTTTTCAGCACTTCTTGCTTCTGGGTTGGGTGATGGTGCGAAGTGGCATCTAAATACCTATTATTTGTGTTAGTAGTTTTTCTGTTTGCTCTGTATCCTAGAGTATTGTTAGGTACACGAACAGATCTAGTAACAGGTGGCAGACCTCGCTCTCAACCTACAAGATAAAGTTGATAAAGGAGTGAAACTCAGTTACGAAACTGAAGAACTCTCCAAGGTCTTCTTTGGAGTGAGGTGTATCTTGAACGTGTCATCTGCGAAGTGGAGCAAACAGGAAGACTTTAAAGGAGCATTACTTAATGCCCGTTAATCGAAATATTTCATGAAATTGTCATCTGCTATCGGTGATATGTGTGAGCTCATAGGAACACCGTCAGATTACTCGTAAAATTTTACTCTATTTTTAAAATAGCTCAATCGAATGCTAAATTTAATCATTTCATAAACATGTGGTGCAACTTTCGAGCTTATTGTATCCATTATATCTAATTCTGGAGTGTTAGTAAGTAAAGATTTCACATCGAAGCTTACAAGAATGATACTTGCGGATATCTTCACTGCCGGCCGAAGTGGCCGTGCGGTTAAAGGCGCTGCAGTCTGGAACCGCAGGACCGCTACGGTCGCAGGTTCGAATCCTGCCTCGGGCATGGATGTTTGTGATGTCCTTAGGTTAGTTAGGTTTAACTAGTTCTAAGTTCTAGGGGACTAATGACCTCAGCAGTTGAGTCCCATAGTGCTCAGAGCCATTTGAACCATTTGATATCTTCACTATTCGTACAACTTCTAAAAAAAGTTTTGAAGTGTCTTTTTTTCCTGTTAGAGGTGTTAGTTTTCCAGATAAATGACTATCTAAAAAGTAAATTGGCTAGTTGGTCTTATTCACTATTAGTGTCAAAGGACACGATTCGTCATCTATCATGGATAGGCCATACATAGTTTGTCCACAGAGAGGGCTTTTGAACAAAATATTAATTATGCTAATAGCAATGACGAGGACCGTCTTCTCATTCAGTTTAGCTACCGTTTGTTTCTCGTGTCACTGACCGCATGAACAAAATTGTATGCAAGAATGATATACACACCCCTTTCTTCAGCAAGAACGAGGTAGAAGACCATTTCCAACACAAAACGGTTGCAACTGATTACTTCCACACTGCTGGCGTCTACAAAATGGCGTGTGGCTGCTCTAAAGTGTATACAAACGAAACAAGAAGGACTGAAGAACGTATTAAGGAAAACGGACATCACACGAGGCAGAAAATATGTGGGAAAACTGCTGTGGCGGAACATCACGATAACTGTGCCCTTGACATTGATTTCAATAACGTAAGCGGGCTGGCTAAAGAAACTTTTATAAACGAAAATTCAGAGAAGCAATTCAAGATTCTAAGAACGAATGCAGCTTCAATAGAGACGACGGCTTTAGTCTTTAGGCTTCGTGATTCCCCGAGATCAAGAAAGTGAATACGTGGTCGCTGTATATGAGGAATGTAATCATCGTCCAGGAAGCCACCTCCATGGACAATAATATTGTTGATTCACATTCTGCCCCGTTTACTCTGCGCGTTTCGCTTCTGTCCGCTGACGGTGATTCACCAATAGCAACAGAAAGAATACTTAGCAGTAACCCTTCTAGAGCATAATTGCTGGAAAGATCCTTCCCTAAACTGTGACGGTGACCCAACAATGCTACCCATAAGAATCTTAGCAAATAAATCCACTTCTCTCGCATTAGCGTGGGAAACTTCACTTACTGTGCAAAGAAGAAGGCCTACCAATGGTAGCCACTACAATTTCACCCAGTAATCCCAATGCTCAAGCTTAAACACGGGGAAGCCCCGTTCTATAACAGGACGGGACGCCGGTCTTTGACAGTGTTCAGATGACCACGGATACCACAAGATCCTAAAGAAGACCCCAAAGGAAGGGTCGAATCGTCGATCGTATGGAAGTAGTACGACACGGCCCAAGAACCCTGAAGACTTTAGCATCACTAAAGTCACTACAACCAGTAATTCATCAATGACCTTAGCCGGCCGCGGTGGCCGTGAGGTTCTAGGCGCTTCAGTCCAGTACGGCACGACTGCTACGGTCGCAGGTTCGAATCCTGCCTCGGGCATGAATGTGTGTGATGTCCTTACGTTAGTTAGGTTTAAGTACTTCTAAGTTCTAGGGGACTGATGACCTCTGATGTTAAGTCCCATAGTGCTCAGAGCCATTTGAACCATTTTGAGCCATCAATGACATTATATATAAGTCCGAAATGTTTTTCAAGTAACCTGCAGTCAGTTACTTAGTTTTGTTTTTTCTATTGCTCTATTGATGACAGACAAATGACAAAACCCTCGAAAGAAAATAAATGAAGGGCAGAATGATTCCTACCAGGTGTTACTCGTCGCGGTTTTCGTCTGATGTCCTTCAAGCTCAGGTATCCCGTTATTAATTTAGATATATAGCGGACAACTAGAAGAGCGTAGTCAGTATCATGTTTTCATATCTTTATTTCATAGTGCCCTAACTAATTCTCACATTTATATAACAATATAAACGCAGGAATCTAAGCAATATGAGTTTCTTGGTTGCTCATATCAATTCAGTGTCTTTTAGGAAGCACTGAAAATTTCTCAGTGATTCGTCGATAGTTATTTTCGGGTCGAAAATGATAACATTTGGAGTTATTTTAAATGAGTGTAATGTGTGTAACATATTTCCTGAGTAGGTACCGTACCTGCAGTGCCAGTTTTGAGGGAAAACAGAGTACCCATCAACAATTGCTAGACTCTCTTCACTTTATTCAAAACGATTTCCACTACATGGTTGTAGAAATGTGGGAGTCGGCGAAAGTCACATCCCGTGAGTAGGGTGGAAGTTCCCTAGAATACGGAATTCTAATGTTTCTGTTTTCTCACTGTCATACTATGTTGGTACGGTATCTGATTTTTTTTCCCTTTCTGTTAAATCCTTAAGCCTCGAATTTCGGATTCACCTGCCCTAGAAAACTCACTTTGTATTTGCCAGTCATTTTTGTGTTTTGCTGAAAATATTTATTCATGACAGAAAAATATTGGCCACAATTCCACAATTTTAAACCCCCCTTGTCATATTCTTCAGACGGCTTTGCTAGCGTAATGTTAGAATCATCAGTATCTTCGGCAGTTATTACCTGGTAAATGGGAAGTAGGAGTGGTTCAAAAAGTGGTTCAAATGGCTCTGAGCACTATGGGACTCAACGTCTGCGGTCATTAGTCCCATAGAACTTAGAACTAGCTAAACCTAACTAACCTGAGGACATCACACACATTCATGCCCGACGCAGGATTCGAACCTGCGACTGTAGCGGTCTCGCGGTTCCAGACTGCAGCGCCTAGAACCTCACGGCCACTTCTGCCGGTCGGAGTAGGAGTGGGTATAGTTTATTGTCAGATAGCGACATTTCCACAAGGCTACATTTACTCTTCCGTGTCTTAAATACTTGAAGTCCAATATTTGGTCACCAGACCTTTGCCTAACAATGGCGTAGTCAAGCTGCGATCTGATCATATCTGTCAAACATTTTCAAATACAGGCTTTTTTTACAGTAAGGGAGTGTCTGTATTTAACAGTGGCTGTATACTGTTATGCTGTGTTCCTTCGAACTGGCATCCAAGTCAGAAGGAACGAACACTGCGGACGGTGGTTGGCGTCTTAAATTATGAAATGCATTGGCAAGCAGCGAATACGATTGTACAACGGCTATGTGATTTACTAGTAACATATGATAAGTTGTGCCAGACTGAGACTCGACCCGGGATTTCCCGCTTTGAGCCACCTGTATCCTTAACCACCCCGGCCAGCGAAATTTCATTTGTCCTAGTGTCTGCGTCCCATAGTGCTCGCATTCAAATGATGTGATTCCCGTGCAGGGAGAGACTTTCTTTTCCTAGTCAGATTGACTTGCACTGGCATGAAATACAGTAGGGCAGTATTTTGCAATACGATTCGTACATACATGTCCGAAGGAACATTGCATCGAACTATATACACACAGTAAAATGTAGATAATGTCTTACAGTATTTCATACCAAATCAAGGCATTATGACGAGCAAAACAATATTCATCCCTGTGCTGGAATCATACGAGTTTTTATGCGAACACTATGGGACGTAGACACTCGGAAATATGGAAATTCGGGTGGGGCCTGGAAGCGTGATCGGATGGCCGAGGTGGGTAATGCGACCACCTGCGTAGAGCGGTCCGGTACAAACTTTCATATGTTACTAGTGAACCGTATAGCCCTTGTGCAGTCGTATTCACAGTTTGTGAATGCATTTCATAAGACCCTTTCTTCTTATGATTTTTAAGAAAGCGGACCAGCTGAGATACCGCCTAACACGAAAGCTTAGCGATAAAATTGTATGTCACAAGATGTTTGTATGTTTATATATATTTAATCACTTCATCAACCGGCTCATTTTTTTCTCCCAGCTGTACTAATAACTCATGGCCATGAACTTGTACAATTTCAGTTGACGCTGGCATCATTCAACACCTGAGAATAACTATGTTGTCAGAAATAGAGTACTTTCTCATTCGCTTTTCTATTTGTAACAATATCTGCACTTGTTATACATCATACGCTGCTGCTGTTATTATTGCCGTATCTGCCCTTTAGTCATACCAGTGAGGTTGAGCCAGTTTGCATGGCAGGTCACCTAACGAACCGACTACTCGTATTGGAGGTGGAGGATACTGATAACAATTTCTTCATTTGAGAAACCTTATTAAGTAGGTATTTGTGCATCCTGCAACGTGAAATTTCAGTTCGTTACAAGGAAACACCCATTTCCTTTATATCAGTCTCCTCTTTATGGAAAGGACATGCTGTTGAGCAAGGTAACTTTGAATGCGTGATTGAGAATGAGATTACACATTTCCACAGAAAAAAATAAACAGCTTAAAAATTTTACAAAACGAAATAACGTATGTGTGCCATATCGTACAGAAAAATCTTAATGTTGTTGATGTGGGCAGTTCTAAATTTCTACCTTCGAACTGTGTTACTTTGGCTTAAGACATATTCCAGACAAAACGGCATTGGTAGAGAATGAAACTGTAATGTGAAAATAGGTGACTGGTAACATGAGTTAAAATTTTAGTCTTAAGCTAGAGACACGTTTCTTTCTGTGTTTTTGCATGCTGTAGTCAGTGAGAATAAACGGTTTCCTGCAGGTATCTCAGCCTACCGATGAACCACAATATTACTATTTCCTATTAAACGATACGTTTTATTGAATACAACGTTTGACAATCACCAGACACTGCGTCACAGAAGAAGCCGTCATCAGCCATCAATAATGACGATCATCTTTCTTGCTGGAAACTTCTCCGCAGAAAACTCATTTTACATGAGTAGGAGGCCAACACACTAGACGATACAGTAATGATAAATTTACGAGACAGAGCTCTGAACCTTGAAAAGGTATACTAAAAACTATCAGAAAACAATTGTTTTATTTTATCAGCCAATGAAATTATTATTCCACACATAAAGTGAAAAGGATTACAAATGATTACAGTAAAAAAAAATTAGTAATAAGGTATCGTGGTTTAATGGTGCTGTAATTAGTACGTATCATCATATCAAATGTCATGGTCAATGAATTGATAAGAAATTTCTTTATCAAGATGATCAGAGCGGGTTCGAGAACATTTTTCCACAGAACCGACTCATATTTGATACCCTTCCCCCTCCTCCATTCCCCTCGGGCACTTCCACTAATCACTAACAGCGATATCCTCTGCATACAAATCATGCACTTCGGCGCCGCCTTCAGCTGGGAGCCGCAAGCTGTTCCTTGTTTCGTTTTTGCTTTATACCGACCCTGTTCTCTGCTTTCTCCAAATCTCTTTTTCTGTTTCAGATTTGGACGAAGGATACAGTACCTGGTAGGCCTGAGTGCTACGTCGTTGTCCCAGATACTGCTCCCCTTATCAGCTTCTGTGTTTCCACTCTACATTGTACTTTCCGCAGTCTCTGAGGGTGCACACTTGCCTATGGGGGAAGCAATCATGGCGACCGGTGAGTTAAGCTGGATTCGTAATAGAAAAACAGAAATCTATCCTACACATGTGTTTCAGTTTAGCGACTCTTATGTTCCATTCTAATTCACTATGCTCAGTTCGCCTGTAGCAAGACTTTAGTTCGTTTGTGCTCACTTGGAGAAGACTGTCGCTCTAAAATAATTGGGGAAGTGCCAGAAGAGCTGAGTAGCTTGTTGCAGCAAGGAGCAGAGCGTGGTAATAACAGTTCTACCATGGCGAAGATAGGTGTACGAGTTGGCCACGGTACGGTATAGGTGACCCACTTTCTGTATTTATTGTGAGACGAGTCGGTCGGGAAGTGATTGATGAATACCAGCAGCACCTCGTTGACTATGCCCTGTGGGTTGAACTGTGTGATGTCAACGTTGCTGTACTTCAGTCGCCGCGCGGGATTAGCCGAGCGGTCTTGGGTGCTGCAACCATGGACTGTGCGGCTGGTCCCGGCGGAGATTCGAGTCGTCCCTCGGGCATGGGTGTGTGTGTTTGTCGTTAGGATAATTTAGGTTAAGTAGTGTGTAAGCTTAGGGACTGATGACCTTAGCAGTTAAGTCTCATGAGATTTCACACACATTTGAACATTTTTTGTACTTCAGTCGATATGAGAACAAATACAACTTCTTTGACGGGCAACAACGTGCAGTTAAGCAACTCTGGGCTCAAAAATGAGTGCTGCCGTTGTTTGTTTTGTTTCTAATGGGACAATTGTTGAAGTGGTTTACAGATGTGGTAGGGATGGGCAGTTATGTTTAAGAACCGATTAACTGGCCTTTCCGCTTATTTAAGTGAACCTAAGCATCACATCGATCAGTTGTGTCATACTCTGTCCGAATAGGCCTTGGAAGACCCAACGGTACCGACCGGCCGCCGTGTCATCCTCAGTCCACTGGCATCACTGGATGCGGATTTGCAGGGGCATGTGGTCAACACACCGCTCTTCCGGCCATAGGTCAGTTTGCGAGACCAGAGCCGCTCCTTCTCAATCAAGTAGCTCCTCAGTTTACCTCACAAGGGCTGAGTGCACCACGCTTGCTAACAGCGCTCGGCAGACCAGATGATCACCCATCCAAGTGCTAGCCCAGCCCGAACTTCGGTGATCTGACGGGAACCGTTGTTACCACTGTGGCAAGGCCGTTGGGTAATTGTATCACAGTAATCGATTATTCCATTAATTGTTGTTTCAAGACTTTGTTTTTAGATCTATAAAATATTCCCTCTTCCTTGAGGCACTGCCTTATTGTAGCACCGACTATGAGTGCAGGAGAGTTTGAGTGTTCTGGAGAAGCTGAGATCGGTAACGTAGCTACTGGCAGGTCTTAGCTAGCTAGACAGGTCTCAGCAGAGCCAGACAAAGCGTGCCTCACAACGATCCATCTTCCTTTACTTTCCTCTCCCTTCCTATTCCTTATCACCTCCTGATTTCTCTTCCACCGCATACTTTAGCGGCGTAGGCGGCGGGCAACGCCGATAGACAAAGGCTAACGGCTTCTCTATCGATGGGGTAGGGCAGTAGTCCGAAACACGTTCGAGGAAGCATTAGGATAAATGACTCGATGATTAGTGTTGAGGGGTATACTGAAGTCGAACAGATATATCCACTGAAAAGTATCCACTTCACTCCAGTAAAGTTTTAGGCAGACTTGATATGTGAGTGTCAAGGAAGTGAATCCTGTCCCTTGCCAGGAAGGTTGAGGGCGAGCGGCTGGCTCCTTAAAACTGATCCTTTCGGCTAGGTTATGACAACACAAACAGGAGCGCCCCTTGCCCTCCAGGTTTGTGGCTTGCCGTTGACCTAAAAACCCTAAACCAGAAAAGTTTAATCAAGTTAATCAGTCTCGGATACCAGATAGATTAATTGAATACAAACGTAGCAAATAAGAAGAATATCTACTTGGAATGTCCAAAGCCCCAACCGTACAGGGCCCTCTTCAGCATTACAGAAAATCGGATGTGTAGGCAAACAGGTATGCGAAGCAGGAACACTACAATTTTTTATGGAGGAGGATCCAAAAGACAAATTGTGATGGATTTTGTATAAGTACGTACATGGTAAATCAAGTAAAGCAGTTAAAAACTGTGAGCAAGCGTTTGTCATACAGTTAATCAGAAAAGCTATGACGCAACCTTCACAAACGTTCATGCCCCTACTGAAGGCACACGACGAAAAAATATATGAAGGGATAGATCGAGTTTACGAAGAAATCTCTAAAAGAGACACATACATACTTCCAGGTGATTTCACCGGCAAAGTAGACAATGAAAATATCTGTTCTCCGACCGCAGGAAAGTACAGCTTGCACGGAGAAACCAATGATAACGGCTTCAGGATGGTAACATTTGCCGCTAAAGGGAACATGGTTATCAGCTCGACAACATTCCGAACAGGAAATTCATCTAGAAACAAGGTGCTCAACTGATGGAAAAACCGCCAGTCAGACAGATCAATTAATGACAGACATGCAGCAGAGGAAAATAGTGAAATATGGTCCAGCACGTCACGGTGGGACTGACCATTTCATGATTCGGAAAAGTTCCGGCTGGGTGCGAACACAAAAAATGGAAACCCAGGGTCTGACATGCCAAAACGAAAAAGTGAGGAAAAACGTAAAGATTCTGCGTTAAAAATAAATAACCAATTCGATGTACCAAAAAATTCAGAAAATGAAGAATACGTGGAGAAGGAATGTCACGCTGTAAAGGCACACGCGTTAATAACGCGCTGTGCAGAAAGAAGAAACAGCAATAAATTAGATCGTTTGATGAGGAATGGGTTGGTTTGGGTTGTTTGGGGAAGGAGACCAGACAGCGAGGTCATCGGTCTCATCGGATTAGGGAAGGATGGGAAGGAAGTCGGCCGTGCCCTTTCAAAGGAACCATCCCGACATTTGCCTGGAGTGATTCAGGGAAATCACGGAAAACCTAATCCAGGATGGCCGGACGCGGGATTGAACCGTCGTCCTCCCGAATGCGAGTCCAGTGTCTAACCACTGCGCCACCTCGCTCGGTAATGAGGAATACGAAGATTTAGTTAAGAGAAGGAAGAAAGCACTTGAGTTATGGCTATAGGATACAGATAATGAAACACTGAAGCAAACATAACCAGAAGCGCGCAGAACGACCATAAGAGTACTGAGAAATGAAGAGAGAAAATACCTAAGAGAAATTCTTGAAAATTTAGAAGTGAATAGCCGAAATCCGGACAGTAAGAGATTCTTTGAACCTGTAAAAACGGCAGGAAAAGGGTTCAAAGCAAGAAGTCAGTACATCAGTGACAAAAATGGAAAATGATCGTGGATGATGAATCAGTCTTAGAGCGATGGAGAGAATATTGCCGTGAGCTACTTTACTGCCCTAAACGAGAGCTATGTTTCAGTGAAAACCAAAAAGAAACAAATAACACAAACTGATATCACGGTGGAGGACATAGTGAAAGCCATATGGAAGTTGAAGAGCAATAAATCGCCATGAGACGACGTGGTCCACGCCGAAGTGTTGAAATATAGAAGACGTATGCTACTGACCGAGCTGTTCACACACATTCAGGTCATCTGGAAGACTGAGGCGTTACCCGACAGCTGTAAGACAGCAGTACTTTGTCCATTATACAAGAGAGGATCAAGATGGATTGCTCTAGCCACTGATGAATCAGTTTATTTAACTTGGCGTATAAGGTACTTTGCCATAACTAAGAACATGGTAAACCTAGTAAAAGGAGTTAAAAGCTGCTGAATCAATAAAATCTTCTCAACAAGCCGCGTCCCTTCCAAGTGATGCGGTTTGTTGAGAAAATTTTATTCGTACATAACTACCACTTTTCAGTTTTGGTAGAAATGTATTCCTATTTAGCATTTATTAGTAAAGTTAATTAACGTCGTTCTTTTCATCACAAATACAGTAGGAAATGTACTCACAAGCACCAACATTTTTTGGGTTCGTGCCTCTCCTTCTGATCAGCAGCTATAGTAACAATTACGACAGAAGCAACGAGGTCTGGTGAAAGCACGTCATAGAGACTTTCCCTTCCAAACACCTTGTTGCAGCAGTTATTTATGAAATGAAACACCCAAAACAAGACTCCGCCACGCAACTTAATTTCGCCCACCGTTTGTCGGTCTAGGAATGAACTTTCAAAGGCTACCGTGTCACAGAGAATGTTTTTCAGGAGCACTTGGTGGTGTGCCGTTTCACAAAAAAATCTGTAAAAAAGCCAAAAGTGTAACAAATGCTTGCAGGAGTACCAACATGTTTACAAAATTCGAACATTGTGGCGGCAATGTCTTAATTCGGCTGAAAAGTGTAAGCATCCTCAGCCAAGGCCTACGGTTTTGTGGACTTCCCGTCATGCAGTAGTACTTTAGTAACTAGTTCTGGATGTACCTAAGTATCAACTCATATTTCTCGAATGGAAGTAAAGGGGCATATTAAGCTTTGTGGACAACATATTAATTAGTTGATCTTCTGTAATCAAGGAAAATATAAATTTATATTAACGGGGGCTGAGTAAAGGTTTTTCTTAAAAAAAAACTTACGTACTCGCATTGGTCCGTAATTAACCTAAACTAAACTGAACTCTGTCAGAACAGGCCTTGGAGGGCCCAACGGTACCGACCGGCTGCCGTGTCCTCCCTTCAGCTCAGGGGCGTCAGTGTATGTGGATACGGAGGGGCACGTGGTCAGCACACCGCTCTCCCAGCCGTTGTCAGTTTTCGTGACCGGAGCCGCTACTTCTCAGTCAAGTAGCTCCTCAGTTTGCCTCACAAGGGCTGAGTGCACCCCGCTTGCCAACAGCGCTCGGCAGACCGGACGGTCACCCATCTAAGTGCTAGACCAGCCCGACGGCTCTTTACTTCGGTGATCTGACGGGAACCGGTGTCATCACTGCGGCAAGGCCGTTAGCAATGGTCCATAGTTAGACCAGTTACTGAAAATTGTTCCCTTTCTTTACGCTAATAAAATATGTCATAAGACGTAAGTCAGTGAACGGCGTATATGGCTAAAATATTCTCTGGAGAAACTGTCCGGTGTGATCCACATCTGGTGCTCGGCACAAATTGAGGATAAAAACTACGAATATGAATGAAAATGAAACTCGATAGACAAAGGATTCAGAAAAGAAAATTACAATGCGCAAACAATATTATAGATGCAATAGTTCTCAATCTTATGAAGTTGCCTTTTGTAAGTTAGACCTACACCTATTTGCAGTTTTCACATGTGAAGTATTTTGATCAAACATTGTTTGCTGAATTCTGACATGTTTGGTGAGACCACACTTTGCACTTATTGCGCAGGATCCAGCTTCCTCCATTGCAGTCATCTCTGTATGTCCCACCACATCACCACATATTTCACAGGCAGTGTGATCGTCCATCGCTCTCTGAACTTTCAGATGACGTTTCATGTCTCCTCTTTCGAGATGTTCCTTCTCTTTTCTTCTTCTATATTTTTTTTCCTTTTCTTCGAACGCCTTTAGGAACTCAAGTGACGTCACACATGAGGATAGACTCGAAGCGTGGCCGTGTAGAAGCACAGGTATTGGTCATTTGGGAGGTACTTTCACAGTGAATTTCACGAACGATCTGTAAAATTTTTGGAATCTGTGTATCCATTTGGTGAAGTGGTCCTCGTTTAACCTGCATCCTGTTTAAATGACCACTGGTGATAGAACTACAGTTCCTGTAGCATATGTAGCGACCACATGCGTTATGTTTTCACTTCTTCCACCACTTTCTCTTATCACCATTGTTTTGCAGCCTTTTCGAGCAACAATTTTCCCACTTTTATTGACCATCGTTACTCCAGTTTCGTCAACGTTGAAGATGTCGCAGCCTGTTACACGGAGTTCCTGAATTGTACCCGTCAGCTTTTCTAAGATCTCCTCATTAGCATTTTCTGTTTCCATGCCGGTGCAGGCGGCAGAAAGATTTTCTGATTGCCGAAGTGTTAAATTCTTCCGCATCATGAAACTCTTGTACCATCGTTTGGACAGGAAGTCATTTTTTAAAACTTTTACCGCTCCCTTAGCATCCACTTCTCCTGCAGTTTTGAGCATTTATGCTCAAACTATGCCACATTTTTTGCAGCTCTACGACAGTTTCGGAAATTTGTTGCTCAACTTCTTCACCGAGTAGAGGTATTGGTCCAGGTCTCTTGTTTCCTAAATGAACAGCTCTATTCACTCTCCTCCGAATAGTATTGAATGGCACTGATTCCATATGTCCTCGCAGCCTGCCTTATCGATAGCCCTCCGTTCTCTACAGCAGTACCTACCCTCTCCAAATCTCCTTCAGTATAATTTCTCTGATTCTGCAAGTAAAAAATAAATGAATAAATAAATAAAAAATTAATTTAAATTAAAATAAAAGAAAACAAGACTCAGAATGAGATTAATAATTTATTGTTATTATACAAGTCTCACAGCTTAGTTTTAAAATTTCTTTGACGTTTGCAACTGTTAACTTAGCTTGATTATTTAAAAAAGTGAATCTTTTGAATATAATTGTTATAAATAACAATGGTTTTAAACATTGTATTAATAATTAGAATATATTCCCACATGATATTCAAAACATTTGACGACATTTTATACACTCTGAATGGGCAATTTATACGTAGGAATACAATTACACTGAAATGCATTTAGATTTTGCGCGCTCTCCAGGCGACGAGTAGTACTGCTGCATGGTTGTCAACAACATTCACGCAAACACAATAGGAAGCATCGATACATGTCTTGAATTTCTTTTTTTGTTTGAACATAAAGATATTTACCTTTATCTTGAATGAATTTTAGTAATGTAAATGAAATAAAGAGAAAATAGCGCCATTGTAAACTTCCTTACCTCAATTTTACTCTCAAAATTCTGTTGAAACTGTGAGAAACAATTTCCGTGTACAGTGCGTTGGCTTCTCCAACTCATTAATACCTGCAACGCCAAGCTGTAGCGCTTAAAAAGCCTACCGACGTAGTCGTCGTTCATGTGGAAAACTACCGGTCCAGTAATCTTGATCCCCAGCTAGTTCCTGATCCTAGTTCCTTATCCTAAGTCAGCGCCCTCACAGAGACCATTTGTGAATTAACAAATCTCTCCATTAATTTGGGCTGAGACACGTCACCACTCTCTAGGAGAGGTACGAGACCCGACTGTGACTGGCGGAGTACCGTTTGGAGGCAGGGTGTGATGTTTCAGGAAATAGGCTCACCACCACTGACGGAACATTTGCTGTTACTTGCAGGTTATCTTACGCTCCGGGAAAAAACGGGACACCCTCAACGACAAAGCCATTTTATTGATAATGTGACAGGCGGCTCATGACTGTGTGACTATATGGTAACAAATTCAGAGCAAATGAATCATACATTAATTGGTGTCTAAGCAGTCACATCAGTACACATTGTATCCCCGCCCCGCACCGCCCCCCCCCCCCCCCCCCACCACCGCCACCACATACACACACACACATTCTGGCGACAGTTCTCGAAGAAAACTACCGTGAAGATCCCGAAACGAAACGTATTCAGCTATAGACTGTCTCAAGCATCTAGCACCTTTTGTTACAATTCGGCAGTGGTTCTAGCGGGCTCTTGAGAAGAGTAAATTCCCGCTTCACCATACCCAATACATGTTAAATTTTCGGAGATCCAGTGATCTTTCTGACCAGCGCAGTCGTACACCTCGAAGAGCACGTTGCTTCGCATCAGCCTGAAGAGGTCGTGCTTTGTCCTGCTGAAGAATCACGTCGCCTGACGAAGTATTCTTAGAAACATGGGGATAACAATCTGTGCAGTTTAGCGGGCACTGGTTACTTTATCATGGTGAAGCAACTAATGTGATTGCGAGTTGTAACTAATAGACGCCCATCCCTTGAATCCAGGATGGGAGCTGTTTGCCCTGGACGAATGCACTCTGGAATAGGCAGCTCACCAGGTCTATGCTGGATACGTCCATCTCTCACGTACAGACAAAATCTATTTATTCCAATCATTGAAGATTACAGAGTGGCTTTCTACTCATCAGTCGACTCTTTCACGGCTCCAGCTAACCGTGCATGCGGTGTCGTGGTGCCTGAGGTTGCCTGGCTAGACACACATTACCTTAGTCTTGCTGCAAGACACAGTTCCAAATGGCTCTTCGTGGCACGCCAAGTGCATCACGTGCCCAAATTTCTTCCCTTGAAGATATTCAGTCGGCCTCTGCTGCTCTCACAATGAGTCGATTTCTAATCGCAACACAGTTACTGTCTGCCGTCCAGATCCTGGTCTGTGGGTGCGAGAATGTTCCATTAACAGCTCTTGAAATCGGCGTCACGCCACCGATACATTATGCCCAACATGTGCAGCAGCCCGTCGATATGTCCAGCCAGCTTCCTGCAGACCAACAATGCAACTCTGTTCATATGGTTGACGTTGTTCAACGAGAGTTTGTACTCATCGACGGGGACGGATCTCCCTTACAATGAGTGTTGCACACACTGCTCTCGTCTAATCTCAGCACAGTTACTGTGAAACGTCCCCTTAGCAAAATTTATGAATTACTATGCTGATAAACCTCTACGTTATTTGATTTTCGAACAGCTGAGAAAAACTGAACGTACGCAGACATTACTCTCTTTACTTGTTCTGATCAACACTAAACTGACGCACAATATTTTTAGCGCAACGCAATCGGTCTTTCAAAAATTCCTACAAAAGAATGGCCCTGACTAACAATAACCTATAACTTTCATGAATCACTTACCTCACAAAAATCTTTGTTACTCGAACTGCTGCTATACAGCGAGCGCTTATACTGCCAGTTAAATAAAAGATTCTAACTACTGAAGGCACTAACTACTGATAGGCATAGTCAGCAAATGAAAGATTTTGATAGAGAACAAACAATGTATTTACCTTAATAATGTTCCAAAGTCATCATATATATATATATATATATATATATATATATATATATATATATATATATATTACAGATTTACTCTTTCTGATGGACACACGTCCAGACCATCCGCTCTCAAAATTCTGCCATTTCTCTCCCCATACCCACCACTGCTGGTGGCTCACCTCCAACTGCGCAGCGCTACGCGCTGTTCACATCCAACTGCCCAACACTACAGTGACGAATTTTCCAACGATGCAAAGCAGCCAAACACTGCAAACAGCACAGTCAGTGATTTTCATACAGAGCGCTACGTGGCGTTACCAACATAAAAACCTAAACAGCCTACTTACAACTGTCTGCAGAGCTAAAACGGCGCACAGACTGGCATCCAGAGACCGTGACAAATAAATCAATAACGTTACAACCCGTCACTATCAACATGCTACACCCTGGTGCCACTGAACCCAGTTCTTGAGGGTGTTGCATGCTTCTTTGACAACGTCTATGTTCTCCTTGTCATTCAGGATACTTCCAGTCAGCATTTGGTGTTGGAAAATCTTTCAGAACTCGTGTATTGTTTTTCAGCTGACGTTTGATACTACGCTTGAGAACAATTCTCAAACTTTTCGATTATTAATTGTTAAACAAGTAAAATACTTACAATACTAAAAAAACAATTTTCATACTAAACTGAAAAAATATTAAATTTACATATTTTAAGAAAACGTGTTGACACAGTTCCGGCTGCCCATTGAGGCGGTAGATAAGCGAATTGTTTTCAGTTTCGCTTGAAATATGCCATAGCATTTCGTTGAATGCTTTTGTACATTCAGTGGTGATTTTTGACTTGAGACAGTGTATTTGTCATTGCTGCGCTGTTAGCTGCCCCACGTATCACATCAGCGCAGACACGTTGTAGCATATGGATATGCGCAGATGTCAGATGTGCGCAAACCAGGAGGTTGAAGTTGGAGGTTTAAGCAAAACTGCTCATATCTATGAACGGAAATGACATCTGCTCAGAGAAATCGTAGCGTGCGGAGAGGAGATCGCCGATGACTGAAGCACGGTACGTGTTTGAGTCAGTTATTTGTTCAGTCTAGTATTTCTGGTCATTTCCAACTCAGTGAATTCCATAATGGTTGAAAGGCGTCAGTGCTTCGGTGAATTCATTGCTGAATTTATTGACATGCGAGTGTGTGCTGCCGGCCGGAATGGCCGAGCGGTTCTAGGCGCTACAGTCTGGAACCGCGCGACCGCTACGGTCACTGATTCGAATCCTGCCTCGGGCATGGATGTGTGTGATGTCCTTAGGTTAGTTAGGTTTAAGTAGTTCTAGGAGACTGATGACGAGAGTAGTTAAGTCCCATAGTGCTCAGAGCCATTTGAACCATTTGAGGGTGTGCTGAAAAGTGACGCCTCCGAATTTTTTTTATGTGAAAACTCTCAAAGTTTCTGAAATGACGCAAATTTTATTAACCTTCTACACCTTTATTCTTCACGTCTCGTGTATTTAAATCTGAATATAGTCATCTTGGCGACGAACATATTTCTCCCAACTAAAGACCAGTTTGTTGATACCTTCACAGTAGAATGTTTGATGTTGTTGATGGAGCGACAACCTCACATCTGCTTGCACCGCTTCATCACTAACAAATTGGTCCTCGAAAGTGTTTTTCACATTTTGGAAACAGGTAGAAACCGAATGAGGCCAAGTCGGAACCGTAAGGACGATGATCGATGAAGGTGTCAGACTGTTGCAGATGACGCAGCGCTCATGTGTGGCCTCGCATTATCATGCTGAAGGAGCGGGTTCTCCACATGTGGGCGAACTCTTCGTATTCGTGCTTTCCGTGGGCCTCGCTATATCTTGCACAATTCACGGTGATGGCTGTAGGTATGAATTCCAAGTGCATCTTACTTTGAACACCCCAGAACAAAGTGGGCATGAATTTGTCTACCAATGGCATGGTTTCAGCGTTTTGGCGTCGGTGATCCTTTATGGCGGAACTCCAATCACGCTCTCTTGCATTCTGTGTCAAAATGGTTAACCCAGCTGTCACCACCTGTCACAGTGTTGTTAAGGAGACCATCACCATCGCTCTCAAAACATAAAAGCAATTACAATGAAATGAACACCCTCAGCTGCTTACAGGCGTTGACATACGTCAACGGGGGCAGATGAAAATCTGTGCCCCCGACCGGGACTCGAACTCGGAATCTCCTGCTTACATGGCAGACCCTCTATCCATTTTTTTGGTCAACTCAGTTCTTTAATTACAGAGGGCAGCTAACCCTCTGACCGAACACGCTGAGCTACCGTGCCGGCGCCCATCTGAGCCACCGAGGACACAGAGGATAGCGCGACTGCAGGGATTTATCCCTGGCAAGCCTCCCGCGAAACCCACTTTCGTAGTGCCCCCGCCCATTATACATACACTCCTGGAAATGGAAAAAAGAACACATTGACACCGGTGTGTCAGACCCACCATACTTGCTCCGGACACTGCGAGAGGGCTGTATAAGCAATGATCACACGCACGGCACAGCGGACACACCAGGAACCGCGGTGTTGGCCGTCGAATGGCGCTAGCTGCGCAGCATTTGTGCACCGCCGCCGTCAGTGTCAGCCAGTTTGCCGTGGCATACGGAGCTCCTTCGCAGTCTTTACCACTGGTAGGATGCCACGACAGTGTGGACGTGAACCGTATGTGCAGTTGACGGACTTTGAGCGAGGGCGTATAGTGGGCATGTGGGAGGCCGGGTGGACGTACCGCCGAATTGCTCAACACGTGGGGCGTGAGGTCTCCACAGTACATTGATGTTGTCGCCAGTGGTAGGCGGAAGGTGCACGTGCCCGTCGACCTGGGACCGGACCGCAGCGACGCACGGATGCACGCCAAGACCGTAGGATCCTACGCAGTGCCGTAGGGGACCGCACCGCCACTTCCCAGCAAATTAGGGACACTGTTGCTCCTGGGGTATCGGCGAGGACCATTCGCAACCGTCTCCATGAAGCTGGGCTACGGTCCCGCACACCGTTAGGCCGTCTTCCGCTCACGCCCCAACATCGTGCAGCCCGCCTCCAGTGGTGTCGCGACAGGCATGAATGGAGGGACGAATGGAGACGTGTCGTCTTCAGCGATGAGAGTCGCTTCTGCCTTGGTGCCAATGATGGTCGTATGCGTGTTTGGCGCCGTGCAGGTGAGCGCCACAATCAGGACTGCATACGACCGAGGCACACAGGGCCAACACCCGGCATCATGGTGTGGGGAGCGATCTCCTACACTGGCCGTACACCACTGGTGACCGTCGAGGGGACACTGAATAGTGCACGGTACATCCAAACCGTCATCGAACCCATCGTTCTACCATTCCTAGACCAGCAAGGGAACTTGCTGTTCCAACAGGACAATGCACGTCCGCATGTATCCCGTGCCACCCAACGTGCTCTAGAAGTTGTAAATCAACTACCCTGGCCACCAAGATCTCCGGATCTGTCCCCCATTGAGCATGTTTGGGACTGGATGAAGCGTCGTCTCACGCGGTCTGCACGAATGCTGGTCCAACTGAGGCGACAGGTGGAAATGGCATGGCAAGCCGTTCCACAGGACTACATCCAGCACCTCTACGATCGTCTCCATGGGAGAATAGCAGCCTGCATTGCTGCGAAAGGTGGATATACACTGTACTAGTGCCGACATTGTGCATGCTCTGTTGCCTGTGTCTATGTGCCTGTGGTTCTGTCAGTGTGATCATGTGATGTATCTGACCCCAGGAATGTGTCAATAAAGTTTCCCCTTCCTGGGACAATGAATTAACGCTGTTCTTATTTCAATTTCCAGGAGTGTATTACTCGCGGTGCGTTGTCGATTCCCATAAGATTACGGGCACTGTTTGTGCATTGGCACAGATGAAGAAGATGGTCAAGTGGCCGGTGAGCCTTAACTATATATATACTATGATGGTATCAGTTGTTTCGGACATGTCCAAAAGAACAGATACCATCTTAGTATATATATCAAAGCAATTGTTAGATGTCGGATCTCCTCTATTACATTCCAGGTGTGAGCATCTGAGGCAGCTGCACTGCATACTTTTCTGTATCGCTTTACTGCAATGATGGCTTGTACACGTTCTCGTGTTGTGGCACACTCACATGAGGGGAAAAAAATTGGAAATTTGTGGTATGGTCTTATGGGAACAAACGGCTGAGGTCATCAGTCCTTAACCTTCCTTAAACTAACTTACGCTGAGGACAACACACACACCCGTACCCGAGGGAGGACTCGAACCTCCGACAGGGGCAGCCGTGCGGACCGTGAAAAGGCGCCCGAGACCGCAGGGCTACCTCGCGCGGCCACTCACATGAGAGCTATGTCTGTGTTATCCGACGATTTTCTCTGATGAATGCAGCATCCCAATTCCGACCACATACGTTGACAATAGCACCACCGTTTCCTTCACTACGAGCACGAACAACACAAAGTCTCAAGTTACTAATGTCGATACGATCATCATTTTACGCAGCTTCCATTCTTTCCTGATTTTCAATTGGAGGTACATATTCTGCGGTTAGAAACTCGATTACAGCACCCTGTTTCTCATTGTCCTAAAAAAATGGTTCAAATCGCTCTGAGCACTATGGGACTTAACCTCTGAGGTCATCAGTCCCCTAGAACTTAGAACTAATTAAACATAACTAACCTAAGGACATCACACACATCCATGCCCGAGGCAGGATTCGAATCTACGACTGTAGCAGTCGCGCGGTTCCAGACTGTAGCGCCTAGAACCGCACGGCCACCCCGGTCGGCTCTCATTGTTCTACATACAGCAGTTATATTACAGGTCGCCATGTCACTTGCAACAATTGGGCAGATGGTTACAACTAGCTTCAGCGAGTCGACCGAGTAATATGCATGACATGTAGTGTCTCAATCAATATTGAAAACAGAATAAAAATTTTGGAGGCATTGCTTTTCAGCACGCTCTTGTTTATAAAAATCACACATGTCTTCAGGAGGTTCAATAATTGTAGAGATTGAAATCAAACACCGGATGCTTATTTTTGGTAACAGAGAAGATGAGAACAATTATCCCATGGCAAACAATAGTAAAAGAAACGCTTGAGAACTTAACAAAGTTAAACTGTCGGAAAGAAAGTCGCAACATCAATAAATAATTAAAGTAGGGTAGTGAAGTTTCGGTAATACATTTGCCCAGGTAACATATTTAAGTGATTAAAATTGCAAGATGACAGGTTAATGTAAGCGTGAGAGAAGCCATTGAAAATTTGAAATGCTGGTAAATTAATAACCGGCGTAATCGCCAAATGTTGAATGCATTGTGTTGTACAGGTGCTGGTGTCACCCTGTGGGACGCACAGCGTGTTGCACTTGGTTGGTTAATACGGGGACAGTTAATGCTCGTCATATTTTCTGTTTTCCGTCGTTCCTTCATGTTCTTGTTGTGGTCTTCAGTCCTGAGACTGGTTTGATGCAGCTCTCCGTGCTACTCTATCCTGTGCAAGCGTCTTCATCTCCCAGTACCTACTGCAGCCTACATCCTTCAGAATCTGCTTAGTGTATTCATGTCTTGGTCTCCCTCTACGAGTTTTACCCTCCACGCGGCCCTCCAATACTAAATTGGTGATCCCTTGATGCCTCAGAATATGCCCTACCAACCGATCCATTGTTCAAGTCAAGTTGCGCTGCAAACTCCTCTTCTCCCCAGTTCTAT
Source organism: Schistocerca americana (assembly GCF_021461395.2). Classification (NCBI taxonomy): domain Eukaryota; kingdom Metazoa; phylum Arthropoda; class Insecta; order Orthoptera; family Acrididae; genus Schistocerca; species Schistocerca americana. Next base: position 427,192,635 of record NC_060121.1, on the reverse strand, counting down.
TCAATACCTCCTCATTAGTTATGTGATCTACCCATCTAATCTTCAGCACTCTTCTGTAGCACCACATTTCGAAAGCTTCTATACTCTTCTTGTCTAAACTATTTATCTTCCATGTTTCACTTCCATACATGGCTACACTCCATACAAATACTTTCAGAAACGACTTCCTGACACTTAAATCAATACTCGATGTTAACAAATTTCTCTTCTTCAGAAAAAATTTCCTTGCCATTGCCAGTCTGCATTTTATATCCTCTCTACTTCAATCATCATCAGTTATTTTGCTCCTCAAATAGCAAAACACGTTTACTACTTTAGGTCTCTCATTTCCTAATCTAATTCCCTCTGCATCACCCGACTTAATTTTACTACATTCCATTATCCTCGTTTTGCTTTTGTTGATGTTCATCTTATACCCTCCTTTCACGACACTGTCCATTCCGTTCAACTGCTCTTCCAAGTCCTTAGCTGTCTCTGACAGAATTACAATGTCATCGGAGAACCTCGAAGTTTTTATTTCTTCTCCATGGATTTGAATACCTACTCCGAACTTTTCTTTTGTTTCCTTTACTGCTTGCTCAATATACAGATTGAATAGCATCGGGGAGAGGCTACAACCCTTTCTCACTCCCTTCCCAACCACTGCTTCCCTTTCATGTCCCTCGACTCTTATAACTGCCACCTGCTTTCTGTACAAATCGTAAATAGCCTTTCGCTCCCTGTATTTTACCCCTGCCACCTTCAGAATTTGAAAGAGAGTATTCCAGTCAACATTGTCAAAAGCTTTCTCTAAGTCTAAAAATGCTAGAAACGTAGGTTTGCCTATCTTTCTTCTAAGATAAGTCGTAGGGTGAGTATTGCCTCACGTGTTCCAACATTTCTACGGAATCCAAACTGATCTTCCCCGAGGTCGGCTTCTACCAGTTTTTTCATTCGTGTGTAAATAATTTGCGTTAGTATTTTGCAGCTGTGACTTATTAAACTGATAGTTCGGTAATTTTCACATCTGTCAACATCTGCTTTCTTTGGGATTTGAATTATTATATTCTTCTTGAAGTCTGAGGGAATTTCGCCTGTCTCATACATCTTGCTCACCAGATGGTAGAGTTTTCTCAGGACTGGCTCTCCCAAGGCTGTCAGTAGTTCTAATGGAATGTTGTCTACTGCCGGGGCCTTGTTTCGACTTAGGTCTTTCAGTGCTCTGTCAAACTCTTCACTCAGTATCATATCTCCCATTTCGTCTTCATCTACATCCTCTTCCATTTCCATAATATTGTCCTCAAGAACATCGCCCCTGTATAGACCCTCTGTATACTCCTTCCACATTTCTGCTTTCCCTTCTTTGCTTAGAACTGGGTTTCCATCTGAGCTCTTGATATTCATGCAACTGGTTCTCTTTTCTCCAAAGGTCTCTTTAATTTTCCTGTAGGCAGTATCTATCTTATCCCTCGTGAGATTAGCCTCTACATCCTTACATTTGTGCTCTAGCCATCCCTGCTTAGCCATTTTGCGCTTCCTGTCGATCTCATTTTTGAGACGTTTGTATTCCTTTTTGATGCTTCATTTACTGCATTTTTATATTTTCTCCTTTTATCAATTAAATTCAGTATCTCTTCTGTTATCCAAGGATTTCTAGTAGCTCTCGTCTTTTTACCTACTTGATCCTCTTCTGTCTTCACTATTTCATTCCTCAAAGCTACCCATTCTTCTTCAACTGTATTTCTTTCCCACATTCCTGTCAATTGTTCCCTTATGCTCTGCCTGGAACTCGTTCCTTAGTTGCTTCAAAATTCAAGGAAGTATATTCCGTCCATGCAACTGACTGAAGGCCTTCAATTAGTCCCATATGTGCTCGATTTGAGACAGACATGGTGATCGAGCTGGCCAAAGCAACATGTCGACACTCTGTAGAGCTGTTGTGCTACAAAAGCGGTATGTGAGTGTGAGTTATCCTGTGGGAAAACACCCTCTGGAATACTGTTTATGAATGGCAGCACAACAAGCAGAACACAAATAGGTCGAACCAGTAGATCGACGTACAAATTTGCCGTCAGGGTGTGTGGGGTAACCACGAGAGTGCTCCTCAAATTGCTACTGCAGAGGCAGAACGATGCGCCAGATCCATACGCCGAACACGATGGCCTTCCCTCTCTGGCCACCTGGAGTTCGGTTTTCTTCCACCCGTACATTTTCATCACCACCGCTGCCAGCAGTCATGTCCGGTGACTACATTTCTGCAAAGTCTTCCTGTGTTATTGGAGAAAGAACTTCCAGCTTCTCGCAGCACTATTAAAAGACCCCATTTTAACTCCGTGAGATGCTGATAACGGCGTCTTTGTTGCCTTAAGGGGGGTAGGACGTCAAATGGGCCGCCCCGGAGCGGAAGAGACACCACAGGACATTTTAATTTCCACTGTCTATACTTTTACGAATAAATTCATAAAACTCTGTCAGCATGACCAGGAAAGATTCAGGATTCACAATCATAGCAGTGGAAGTTCAAAAAAATAACGAATTTTTTTTTTTTTATTTGTGGAAGTTCATCATTTTTTCACTTCTATTGGCTGCGTTTGTTGCTATAGGTACACGTTTCTTCATAAGTAAGAGAGATTCTTCGATGAATTTTGCGCAGCATACAAACCATACTTACAGGTGTGTGAAACTCTAGAAATTATTTAATTTATGAAAAAGTGAATGTGCTGTTACATTCTAAACTTCATGTTTAGATAAAACTCAAATAATATAGTTAATTATCTCAGTTTTTACCACAGTTTTTAATAGATTTCGAAAATTCTAGCGTTTCATACACATGCAAGTATTGTTTGTATGCTGTGCAAAATTCATCGAAGAATCTCCCTTACTTATGAAGAAAAGTGTACGTATAGCAACAAACGCAGCCAATAGTAAGTGAAGAAAAGGTGAAATACAAACGTAAAGCCGGCCGGTGTGGCCGAGCGGTTCTAGGCGCTACAGTCTGGAACCGCGCGACCGCTACGGTCGCAGGTTCGAATCCTGCCTCGGGCATGGATGTGTGTGATGTTCTTAGGTTAGTTAGGTTTAAGTAGTTCTAAGTTCTAGGGGAGTGATGACCTCAGAAGTTAAGTCCCATAGTGCGAGCCATTTGAATCATTTTTGAACAAATGTAAAAAAATAAATTATTTTCTTACATTTTTGAACTTCCACCACTATAAGTGTGAATCCTGAATCCTTTCTGGTCATTCTGACAAAGTTTTATGAATTTATTTTTAAAAGTAGAGACACTGAAAATTAAACATTCCTGTGGTGTCTCTCCTGCTTCAAGTCCTCCCGTTCGACGTCCTACCCACCTTAAGGGCAATCTTGAGTAACATCAACTCAGCACATCCCTTATGAAAGGTACAAATATTCACGGCCGTTACAGTGTGGATTTAAAGCAAACCTGATTTGCATCCTCTTATGGATAGACACTGGAATGGAAATCATCTTTAAGATGTCGAAACACGCTTACCAACTTTCGTTTTTATCGCACAACTCCTTATTGATTTTGCGATTTTTTTTTCGTCAGTGTATTAATCCTACCCGATTTGTGCCACGAAATCTCTCTCATTACATTCCCCTACATACGGGATTGCTAGCATACTTCAACTCATTGATATTCTACGCCACAATCTTTTGTGTATTTAGAGTGAAGTCAGAGTATTGTGTGAATGTGAAACAGAAACTTCTTCCATCAGCGCCTTCAGAGTCATGGGGTATCTTACAAATTTATGTCGGTATACAGGACGTATCATAATTAATGGCTTAAACGGAATGCGCACATTAGTAGAAGTAAAAATATCCCAGCAGACACATTCGCAAGTGAAATGTTTACGAGATAACGGCAACATTTTGGTTACTAGTCACTGCTGACGTATTTCTGTGTGAACTTCGCGTGGTCTTTGTTTACTGTTTCGACCAGTAGTGTAGGTTTAATTAGTTCTAAGTTCTAGGCGACTGATGACCTCAGAAGTTAAGTCGCATAGTGCTCAGAGCCATTTGACCCAGCCAATGGTGCTGTAAACAATACGGATGCGACATTGTAGTACACAGTCAGGGTGCCACTCCTGTCAGTTTTTTGTGGAGCGTCAACTGTATTGCACGAATGTTGGTCGTAACATGAAACATTACAGTATCGACGAATATGTGGATATGCATTTCATGTATTGTGCGGCTAACGGCAATGTACGGGAGGCTGCACGCTTGTATCATGAAGTATACCATGCGAGAAGGAACCCCGAGAGTCGGATGCATCAACACCACCGAGAAACTGGCAGCTTTGCCCATAGTGTGAGAGCGAGTAGGGCTGCACGAATTACACTTGTGCTTGAAGATGCGGTGCTGGAAGCAGCCAAACATTCTCCAGGAATCTCGACATGCCACGCAAATTCCTAAAATGAGTCACAGAAGCATTTGGAGCATAATACATCAAAATGCAGCGTACCCACACCACATCCATTGACTTCAGTGTCTTTGTGTCGCGGATGTTGGTCCTAGACTAACGGTCTGTCAGTGGATGCAGCGACAAGCTGTGGGCAACCCTATGTTTGACAATAACATTTTATTTACAGATGAAGCTGGGTTCACTCTTGATATTGTCTTTAATTATCACAGTCCTCACCTTTGAAGTCATCCAGATCCTAACGCACATGTTGAGCAGGAATCTTCGCATCAGCAGCATTTGTCATTGAATTTGTGTTTAGGGGCACTACGCAATCTTCTCACTGTCACCAGATAAACTCAATGGACGGAATTACATTCACTTTCTGCGATATCATCTTGCGGGATTGCCTGAGGTTGTTCCCTTAGAACAACAGCAGAGGGCGTGGTTCATGCGTGATGGAGCACCAGAACAGTACGCTTCTATGGTGAGACGACATCTAGCGCGCCGATATGGTCAAAGATGGATTTGCTGAGTAGGACCTATATCGTGCCCCTCAGCTCACCTCATTTGAACTCCATGACAGTCTGGGGTTTGTGCTGTCCTCATCATTTCATCACCATTCATGAAAGTGGCGAGATTGGACTGAGCAAAGGTTGGGAATTTGTACGGGCGCTGATAACCACGCAGTTGAGTGCCCCACAAACGAAACATCATCATCATAATCATTATCATCATCATCATCATCCATGACAGTCTGTGTTTTGGGGCCAACCTAAAGGCATAGCATACGCTACTCCGTTTAACATGGTTGAAGAATTGGAGCAGAAACTTAGTGCCTGTCAATAATTTCAAAGTGATGCAGGCAGGATTCGAAACTCGGTTGAATAGCGGCGACGAACACACGCGTGGATCCGGGTACAAATATTCTCTCCTTTAACTATGAGCAGATACGTCGCTTTTATTGTGTCCATACAAAGCACCTGCACTTCTACCAAAGTATCCGTAACAACTTTTTAAAATATTGTACAGTATTGTTCCTTTTGGTAACTGGGTTGACGTTTACACAGAATCAAGTTGGTGCTGGATGAAATCACAAAGTCGCCGTTATCTCGCAAATGGTTCATCTGTGGACGTACGTTTACTGAGACTTTGTGGCTTCTGCTGCAATGTACTTTCAGCTGAGTGCGTGTTCGCCATTAATTATGGTACAGTCTGTGCGTACTGCCTAAAGGAATATGTGGTCCATAACAAGAGTGAGTGCAGGCGTACACTATTCACGTCATTACCACAATATTAAAACTTTTCTCGAACACTGCGAATCCCATCTGGAGTTCGACATGGAGTTCTATATTCCGGTGCAAAAGTTTACAAAAGTTTGCTGGTTAGCCTCAAGAACGGAATTTTAAATCCCCATATTCTCGGAAATGAAGTATAAGAGACCTCACTGACCACACCTATAATTTATTAGTCTGTATGAAGGTCAAATCATACTGAAAACTAAGAAAATATTGTCTGTAACTTGTACAATTAATGTGTTACACAGCTGAGATTCTTCATTTGTTTTCATGATATTCTTCATCAGGATAACTTAAAACGATTCGCATGTGTACGGAAATATTTCGCTCAGTGCTTGTTTAGACATTGATGTCGAAAATTCTAAATCTTCATAACGTATTCCTGTTGTCAGACATCGCAATGTCGCTATTAGCATTCGTATGGGTCGTGGGACAAGGCGGGTACAGTGGTGAAGTTCCATTGTTCTTCTAACGTAAATAAATCGGCCATTGCCTTAGTGTACGCAGCTAAACTAAGCGCTCACTTGGGCCTTCGTTTTGTGCATTTACACCGTTGGTAGTCGACTGTAACTGTCTTTATAGTTTCACTGACGGTCCATAAAAAAAGAAAGAAAAAAATAAGAAAAAGAAATGGACGAGATGGTGGCCGAGTAACGCAAACTCATGTTGACTCAGGTATTACTTAATGGTCAAATGCTTGCAGCCTAAAGTGAAAACTGTCGTCATAAAGAAGGTTATTTGTGACTCAAAATGGCATCTTCTCCACCCCAGTGATGCAGTACGCTCGTGTACGCTACCGGCACCAAACTACCACCCCCCTCAAAGTCCTCAGCATCCTGAGAGGGGACTTGGCATTCGTAGTCTGTATCTCGGTCGAGCAACAGCAGCATCAGCAGAAGTAAATTCACGTATTATTAGCATATATTCAACATAATATTGCACCCAATGGTGTCGGCTTCATTTACGCAATTTCTGGGAGAGTATTGCGTCCGAAGTTATTTTCTGCAACATATGATGCTGTTTATAGTGTCGTTGTTATTTTACCGATTTTCTTAAGAATACATACACAAATACGAGTATCACTGCTATACTACAAATTTTTCGACAGTTTTTAAGAAGATACACGTGAACTGGGTTTTTAAGAAGACGCGCGTAAATACGGGCTTGGTGGTGATTTTACAGGTTTTTCAACAGTACACACATAAATACTGAACTGTGAACACTGAAAATTTTCGCAATGCATTCTTTAGTAATAAGTAAATTCCTGCTATTTACCTTTTGTAAGCACACCATTGATATTTACGATTTTACCGATTTTTTCCGAGTACTTCACATATTGCCATTTATTTCGAGGACACACACGTAAAAATATGGATCCATCACATTGATCTTCATCACTAAACAGTTTCTATTTAAGAACAAATACACGCCAGCTCTACGTATCACATAAACGTGCTTATTCCTCCACACTAATAGTGTGTGTGTGTCATCGCTATCAAGTCCATTAACACTATAAGAACGTACTGGGTTTGTAAAAATAACGAGGGAACGCTTCTACTGAGAAGAGTGTATACATCACTAATATATCACACTTGCGAAGCCCACACGATGCATCGTACAAGCCTATCACATAGCCCACACTTCCAGCACACCACGGCCGCAGACGCCGCTGCGTTCCTCATAATGCTCAACATTTTGGGGTAGCATTTTGCCGCCACTGTTGGGATAGTACATGAATAATTGCAACATCCATTTCTAAACAAACAATTCACCCTGTAGAATCCCTATCCCTCTTCCTCCCCCCCCCCCCCCCCCCTTTCTGGAGCACCAAAGAGTATCACATCGCCTATCACACCGTGCCGCCACTTCTGCATATCACCTAAGATGCCACTAACACTGGGATAAGAATAGGCACGGTACGCACATAATAACAAACAGAAAATGCAGTTTTCAAATGATAGGACACAGAAATGAGTCGTCCTTTTCTTGGAGGTTTTTATTCGGCAAATCTAGATTTCGGATAGTAGCTAGCTATTATCAGTGCACCATTTCATAGTATCAACGCATGTTCTAGTACACATCACAGTCGATGAGTGCACCAACGTTCCTAATGGAAGGTAACATGAAGAAAATATAACTTTCGTACCATGTGCAATGTATACCTGTTGTACAGCAGAACACTAGTGTAACAGCACTCACGCCTTTCTCTGCTGAACCGGTCGCTCTATGGCGCTTCTGTGTTTGATACTGCGACAGCTGCCTCTTCGCTTCTGAGTACGATGGAGTCTCTACAGAGAGCAGCCAACAGCAGCTCCACATGACATAACGTAAACAATACTTTCCCACCTCCCTGTAAACACAGCGTACAGACAGAGGGTCACTGACTAACCCGCTGGAACCTGCCGCCGCCGAAGACGTAGGCAGATGCTGCGTGAGGGACGACCAAAACTCAGAGAGAATGCTTAGCAAAATTTACTCGGCACGTTCCTCCCAGTTTAGTGAGGTGCAATCTGATCTAAAATATCTGGATACCTTGTGAGTGTGTGGGTTTTATTCTGTCAAGTTGCGCAGTGGATTGATCCAACAAGTACCCTTTGGCTCCAGCAGGAAACAATTTCCACCTCACACTACTACAGAAGTCAGACAGACGCTCCTAATGTACCAACACGAACTGCTTGAAAAACATTCAGCAACAAATATCTTCTGGAGTCGTCCGCTGTATGGAACAGACACAAAAATATTCTATATATTCTTACGTAACTAGTGGGATACTTGAGTACAGGAGTATTGCTAGTTAGTATAAGAAAAACATTAAACGAACGAAAAATATTATTTATTACAAAAAATTCTGAGAAATCAAGTGAAACTTTTTCTTATAAAATAATAATGAATTTCCAGGTTCTTTTCGGGACAGTAGATTGTCTCTTATGGATAGGAATGCTATTATTTTACAAAGTATGGAAACGTTCTTTTCTCCCTTTTCTTTAAGAATGTTATTTACTCGGCAGAATGGCTGAGAGCCGCGCCTACACAACTTGAATAACTTTTCTAGGAATGGTCAAGGCTGTCGCGTGAGAAATGTAATGGAGTGTACTGGTATCGAGGACAGATGGGGCTCCCATACGCTGTAGCACACAGTACCGTGAGCTGCGACGACTGCTGCCTGTGTCACTCGCTGCTGAAAAATAGCACAACTATCTCTTTCTATCTGGATTGACCCTCTTCAATCAAACTTTCCCTATGCCTTGATGAAGTCAAGGACTCCTATCCGCCCCTAGTCTAACTATGGGCGTGGTACACTGGTCAGATAACCAATCCACCGCGATGCCACTCAATACTCGCTCGCAGGCGCATAACTAGTACTTTGTCTGTGTTCCCACCACACAATAAGTGTGGTGGCCAACACAGTGAACAATTCTTAATCGTGAGCGACTCAATATAGAGTGTCACTCCGATTTGCTAAAGACAGAGATGCTCTCCCATTGAAGTACTGAGGAGAGACTTTATTCTTCGCTCTTTGCGTACACGTACGAGCACACTCGCTCTTGTTATGTGTTCCCACTCCAAGAGTGACAGCAGAATGGCCCTTTTTCTGCAAAAGTTGCAAGGGTATATCATTCGCTGTCTTCCCTCACTCCATTGACTCTTTGCATCAGATATATTCCGCCAATCAGCGTTGCTCTTTTAAATGGGAGAACGATGTTTCGTTTAAGTCGACCATGCGGAAATCTGTAGCATCTCCGTTAGGCATATACTGTCCTCCTGTGAGAACTCCGTAACTAAGCAGTCGGTCCATTAAAAAAATGCGTCTTCTGGGTGCTCCCACACAATGTAGCGGAATTTCCTTTTAAGTCGAACACGGAGCTCGTTATCCCTTCACTCCGGCAAAAGCTGTCTTCTCTCTGGGCGGTCGCTTCAGCTGAAGTAGGTATGTTGTTGACGTAGCCCTCTGAAGGGACAGTCTTCCCAGCGGGCTGGTTCCCTCTTTAGAAGGAAAATCCCTATGGCCGTCATATTGTGTACGCCAGCCTCGGCTTTTTCAACCTCGGTATGCACTTGCGATTTACTTATTAGATTTGCATATCGCTTACATGAATTCATAAAAAATTGACCCTATCTTGTCGAGTTTGGGTTCGAATGAAGCATCTTGATGTGCAGTATACGATTGTGAGGACGGAATATGTAAGAAATGAAGATCAGGAGACCACGCCACCTTACAACCTACCAGTGGACGTTAATACAATAATATGATGTCTGTCTACTGGTGAAATGAAATGCCACATTTAAAACGAGGGAAAAAGTCATGATGAACAAGCAATAGATGTGTGCGAGATTGGCTATGCAATTTAAGTGTTTCAGTTATTTTCTTTCTTTTTTTCGGGGTATTGTGGCGTAATACCCTGTATGAATCAACATCGATATTGTTTAACGTCTTTATTCTTCTAAATACAGAGAAACGGAGATCAATAATTTCATTACAGCAAACCTATTCACCCCTCCTCTCAAAGGATATAGCTTTTGTAAATTGTTCTTTTTTAATGCTGAGAATATATGGAGAGATCAATGACACACCAGGTTTTGCTGCTATATCAATATCGTAATAGAACACTTACTGATCTCTTCATTTCTATCCAGTAAGTTACATTATATTCAGATTCAACTACCAGTCCCTACTCTTTTTTGCGATGGTGTAGAAGATATGTTGTCCTATTTAGGCAAAATACTTACATTTATTTACGTTCAGGTCTACTACCAGTCCCCACAGTGATCAGTCATTGGTCTCCCGGCAGTTCACTACTTCCTTTTTACAGAAAAATGCATCATGCTACATCTATTACGGAACAAATACCCTGTAAGCTACCGTATAGTGCATGGCAGATGGTGAAACAAGGCGGTAGCGTCACGTTGCTTTTCTTTCTTAGTTTAACCTATGGAAAGAGTAAAAACCAAAAATATATATTGACATACTACTCCATACTATATAGTACTATATGCACAACTTTGATTGCAAACCTGAAAAACACAAAACTCCTGTATAGTAAAGACATAGGGACTGCGACGCCCACTGGCAAGGTCATGGGGTTCTGAGAGAGGCGTTTGCTGGATTTGTCCTCATTGATTAATCACATGTTTCCCTACCCCTCCCCAAATGTGTGAAAAAGAGATTATTTTGGGTTGTGGAAGAAAACATTTGTATTAGCTTGACCTAGTAATTGCAGTCATCATGAGACATGGTAGGAAGTAACGTATCACTGACAACAGAAGATGAATTAGAACCTACACCAATCATCGATCCTATGCAGGTCTTCCTGGAAATCGCTGTGGCATACTGGTGCTGCAGCCCTCCTATGTATATAAGAGCCTACACCTAAATACACACTCAAAAGCCGATGTACAGTGCTCGATGCATCTACGTGATAGCAATATTAACAATAGGTATTGAACGAATTGTAGGTGGGATGTGTACTGCATTTTACTGGTATACACATTGTCCACCCGAGAGTTGTTAGGACATAAATGTAAGGAATTCCTGCGATGGCTTTTTATGTCTCTGCATTTGAAGTAGCTTTGTATGCCTTTTAAGTGCTTTGTGGTATTCCCGCTGATTTCATTCACGAACAACATTACCATTCCATTAAACACAAAGCCATCACGACCGCCACCCCGTCACTGGCCATGTAAGATTGATATCACAGCGAGGAAGAAATAAATCGCTAAAACCTCTGGAAAGAGCTAAACTCTACTTCTGTTACAGCCCTGCTGTATCTATATACTATATGTACTCCACAAGGTAATGTACGCTGCATGCTGAAAGGTGTATTGTTTGTAATATGGTGCGTAACATAACTGCCAGTGCAATATAGCTTCCGCACCAAAGATGGAACTACTGCTGGTACCAGCCTTTCACGCTCAGTTTGTGAATGGTGGGTAGAAATAATGTCTTCTCGTTGCAATCATTTGGTGGGGCATGTGAGGGACGCGGTGATAAGTTGTAAATGCGTTTTGTAATTCACGCCTTCGTGGATGATTCTGCTTTTCATCGTATTCTCGACGGTAACAATTCCTCCATTAAAATTTTTGTTGTCAATGTTTGTATTTACATCTCCAATACCTTTCTTCTTGGTTCAGTCTTAAAAAATGAACGGAGCGCGAATTTTCGATGTGTAATGTATACCCGGCGTACTTTATCTGCTCTAATGTATCCGGACTCCTAATAATAATATTATTAATAATAATAACAGTAATAGTAATAATAACACACTAAAATAAAAAAGGAGTTATGCAGATTGGTCACAACTTGATTTTCGTTCAAGTATCGACGGAAAATGCAAAACTGTAAACTTTGTCGGCCGCTGGATGAATGTGCGTCGCTGCTGTTTCTCCGTACAGCCGGAAATTACAGTAACCAGGGGCACAAAGTCTTTGCGAATTTCATTCCGTGTACTCCACCGGACATTAACTATGCCTCACAGACAGACGCGTGATGGCGGATGTCAGCATTTGAGAGATGGCGTGTCATTGCGCTCAAAGAAGCTGGCTGGAGTAATCGGCGTATTGCTTGACATTTGAACAGGGGCGATGCCTCTGTACAATGATGTTCACAGGAACTGGTGAACCGAGGCCGAACACGTAGTCATGAAGGAAGCGGCCGACATAGAGAGGCAACAGAACTTGAGGACTGAGCAATCGACAGAGAGGCACTCAGAGCCCCGGATTAATCGTTATCATCGATATAACAAGCAACTGGTGCTTCAGGGACTATGAAACTGGTATAGAATACTCTCCATTGATGAGTTCCGCTTTCAGCTGAGCCCCGATCACTTGCGAAGATGGTGGTTAGCACACTGGACTCGCATTCGGGAGGACGTCGATTCAATCCCGCGTCCGGCCATCCTGATTTAGGTTTTCCGTGATTTCCCTAAATCGCTTCAGGCAAATGCCGGGATGGTTCCTTTAACAGGACACGGCCGACTTCTTCCCAATCCTACCCTAATCCGATGAGACCGATGACCTCGCTGTTTGGTCTCTTCCCCCAAATACGCTCACCGCACACACACTAGCGAAGATGTGTTTGGAGAGAACCTGCACAACGTTGGGATACTAAGCCAACTGTCGCCTATCGTACAATGAGTGATGGTCTGAGGTGCAATTTCATTTCCTAACAGAACCCCTTCGGTTTCACCAGCCGCAACGTTAGAGCACTTTTTTTTTCTTTATTGGATTTCGATACCCCCCAGAGGTGGGGCGGGCTGGCAGCAGCACAATACGCCGATCTACGGCCAACAGAAAAGTTAAAAAACAGAATCAGGAGATAAGAAAAATAAAAGGTGACTGTTAAAAACTGAAACATGGGAAAAAAAATGAAGAAAATATGAAAACAAAACGGTCAGCGATGCTGATTAAAACACATAGTAAATAGACATGCACAATTTAAAAAACACAGCGACAATCTGGTTTCTGTTCACATGAGATAAAAAAAACACAACTAGCGACGGTATGGTGGATGTTCGCAACACTGACAGGGGACGCACAACACTGAACCTCACTTAAAATAGCACTATACAGGCGACGTGGCAGATGGGGGGGGGGGGGAGGACCTGGACCGATGAGGGGGAAAAAGGGGGGAGGAGAGGAAAGGAAAAACGGGGAACCGACGGAGGTAGGGGACATGGAAAAGGGGGGGGGGGGCTGGGCAGACGCGAGAAGGATTGGGAAAGGCATTGGACAGGAGATCAAAAAGGACTTGGGGGAGAGAAGGGAAGAAGAGAGTGGGTAGGCAAGGAAAAAACAGGATGGTAGGGGGGGGGGAAGAGGGAGCCCAGGAAAAGGACAGAGGAAGGGAGGGGGAGATGAGGATCAGAGTTGATAGGAGGGATATATCGAGGGAGAGAGGGCATCATCCGGGAGAGGAGTCAATGGAAGCCACCTTTGGATAGGAGAAGAAGGATGTGGAGGTGGAGGGTAGGGGGGACACAACGGTGAAGACGCGGCAGAGGGCTGGGTTGGAAACGAGAGAAGCAACCAGGGGATGAGGGGAATCAAGGCTGTGGGAGGTGAAGAGGACGTGGATATATTCGAGGAAAAGGAGCAGATGGGGGAAAGGAATCAGGTCATAGAGGATCCGCGTGGGGGATGGGAGGCATATACGGAAGGTGAAGTGGAGTGCATAGCGCTCGAGGATCTGCACGGGCTTCTAGAATTGGGGGGGGGGGGGGGGGAGCGGCAGATATCCAGGCAGGACTGGCATACGTTAAAGCACAGCGGTACATCGACGATATTTTACGCCCTGTTTTGTTGCGTTTGGAGCATTGAATTGTGTGATAATGATGGTCTGTGGGACAACCAGAAAAGAAGTGAATCAAATATTTTGAGATTTGGTGCTTCCTTCGTGAGGAAAGGAACTTATGGATAACACTAGAAGTCTGCATGTAATGTTTATATGCTCGCTCGAATTTTTCTGTGTGGCTATTACCGCGTACGTCCGGCAGATGACGACACAGCCGTTTTGGATTGGGGAAGTAGCTACACTCGACTTCATTGAAGTTCGTTCAAGTTAGTTGAATGCTTAGTGTCTGTTCCTTCGAAAGGATAGGCACGAAGCAGATACCACAGCTGTGAAAACTGAATACAATCTGAAGAAGTATCACTGCTATCAGCTGCAGCGGGATATTAATCGGAATTAGCGGCGACGAACGAAAATGTGTACCGGACCGGTATTTCGATTAATGTCTCGTTCGAGTTGCCCAAGCGCCACTCAGTCCCCCACTCTACAATAACGGCGCGTGAGATGAGGAACGGCACTACAGCGAAACTTGACTCGAAAAAATAAATCCTGAGTGCCAAATACGATGGTCGTAACAGTGTCTCGGAGAGATTTTCGTTAGCAACTGATCCGAAAGTCCGCTACATATACTAGGGCAAGCGCTCTGTTCTCCTTACACATCCAAAGACACATGTCCGCATGACACATCAAAGTGTAAATTCTGAAGCATTACCAGTTTCTTTGAAAGCTAAGGTAATTAAAAAGGCAGAAATTTCTGCCAGATATATTCGTCCATTTAGATTAATATTGGCTGTAGCATGCACTTTATGTTAGAAGCTTGTAAATGTCGGTTCAGAATTAGTGCAGTAGACATCAACAATACTTTGCTTCATTTTACTACAGCAGAGTGAAAGACGACCCAATGATATAATTATGGCAGAGTATGATGCCCCGTTATCCACGACATACCCATCAATGTACGAGGGCTATTCAGAAAGTGAGTTCCGATCGGTCGCGAAATGGGAACCACTGTAAAAATCCGATGAATCTTTGCACCGATGTGTTGGGCAGTGTCTGTAGAACGCCCGACGATCGCGTCACATCGCTCTTTTCAGTTCTGAGCGCACAAGGAGCACGTAAATGTACCTAGAAAACGGTGTCTCCCACCAAGTACGAGGGCCTTCTGAGAAATTTCGCCTGAAACTATGCAGCCCACGTAACATAACTGTCACGCCGTTCCTTCTTCATGACAATTCTCAGCTGCACTCTGCAGGGGCAATGAAGATCCTCCTACAGCATTTTCAGCGGGAAGTGTTTGATCACCCACAATGCAGACCGCAATTGACCCCTTGAGTTTCATCTTTGCTTGCACGAACCGCTGACTATGAAGACAACATTGTGGCACAGACAACGAGCTGTAGATCTGCGTAGAGAATTAACGGAAAGCACTGGCGGCTGCCTTCTATGACAAGGGTATTGAAAACTGGTACAACGCCAAGATAAATGTCGAAGTCGGAGTGGTGATTATTTAGATATTTAACTGGAAGTTGTGTCTAGCTGTTGCACATAACACATTTTTTATTTTTACAGTAGTGCCCATTTCGCGGACGATCGGAACTTACTTTCTGGATAGCCCTCGTATATGGATGTAGAACGAATATATGACTGATACAGATAGGAAAATGTCTAACATATTTATTGCTACACAGTTTGTTTATTAAGATTAGGCACTGCGAAATATGATATTGGTTACAACTCTCTATTCTGAGAAGAAAAAACTACGGGAAATTTATTGAGGTCTACGTTGACGAAACATTATCCAAACTGTTACGAGTAAATCCCCAGCATTTAAATAAGACATCACTTTATACTGACCGAGGCGGTGATATATACAAGGCACTGAAGCCTTTCAGCATTATGCATGGACTACATGTGTTTTGAACACAGTCCTGAACCACATTTTCGATGACGATTATTTAATATATGTGGTTGCAATGGTTTATTTCACGACTTATGCTGCCAGAGAGGACTATCCGCATCATTAAGAAAACTGGTGACATAAATTGGGTACAGACAAGCTTCAAGCAAGAAACAGAGGGAAGGTGAAACAGCTTCTTTGATATGCTGCAGTCTGTAGTTAGACAGCAGAATTAAAGTGTGGAAATGCTTCTGGAGATAGGCGTCTAAGAAGAACTTACTGGTCGCGACAACAACACTGTAAAAGAACTCGCGCCTTTTTAGAACCATTCCAAGATGCAGTAGGAATGCTGGAAGGCGAGATGAGACATATCCAACAGTTCAGTTATTTTTTTATGAGTGCACAAACTGAAAACTCATTGTAATACAGGGCCCGAAGATACAGAGGAAAGTACAGTTTCTGTGGAGCTAGTTTTCTTATTTAATACACTCTGCTTGTCCAGCAAATGAAAATGGTACTTAACTGCAAATCGTCAGTTTCAGTGTATTTTGGCAGTACATACAGCTGTCGTATTATCTTTTATCAGTGTAGATACTACGGGCGCCGCAGGAGCACTGTCTCTGTCTCATCGAGGAGAAAGTCGAAATTCGGACGTTCCACAGAACAGTTATACTACTGGCCATTAAAATTGCTACACCACGAAGATGACGTGCTACAGACGCGAAATTTAACCGACAGGAAAAAGATACTGTGATATTCAAATGATTAGCTGTTCAGAGCATTCCCACAAGGTTGGCGTCGGTGGCGACACCTACAACGTGCTGACATGAGGAAAGTTTCCAACCGATATCTCATACACAAACACTAGTTGACCGGCACTGCCTGGTGAAATGTTGTTGTAATGCCTCATGTAAGAAGGAGAAATGTGTACCATCACGTTTCCGACTTTGATCCGATAACTGTTAGCAGAATATGGAATCGGTGGGTTCAGGAGGGTAATACTGAACGCCGTGCTGGATCCCAACGGCCTCGTATCACTAGCAGTCGAGATGACAGGCATCTTATCCACATGGCTGTAACGGATCGTTCAGCCACGTCTCGATGCCTGAGTCACGAGATGGGGACGTTTGCAATACAACAACCATCTGCACGAACAGTACGACGACGTTTGGAGCAGCATGGACCATCAGCTCGAAGACCATGGCTGCGGTTACCCTTGACGCTGCATCACAGACAGGAGCGCCTGCGATGGTGTTCTCAACGACGAACCTGGGTGCACGTATCGCAAAACGTCATTTTTTCGGATGAATCCAGGTTTTGTTTATAGCATCATGATGGTCGCAGCCGTGTCTGGCGACATCGTGGTGAACGCACATTGGAAGCGTGTAACATCGCCATACTGGCGTATCACCCGGCGTGATAGTATGGGGTGCCATTAGTTACACGTCTCGGTCGCCTCTTGTTCGCATTGACGGGACTTTGAACAGTGGACGTTACATTTCAGATGTGTTACGACCCGTGGCTCTACCCTTCATTCGATACTTGCGAAACCCTACATTTCAGTAGGATAATGCACGACCGCATGTTGCAGGTCCTGTACAGGCCCTTCTGGATACAGAAAATGTTCGACTGCTACCTTGGCCAGCACATTCTCCGGATCTCTCACCAACTGAAAACGTCTGGTCAATGGTGGTCGAGCAACTGGCTCGTCGCAATACGCCAGTCACTACTCTTGATGAATTGTGGTTTCGTGTTGAAGCTGCATGGGCAGCTGTACCTGTGCACGCCATCCAAGTTCTGTTTGACTCAATGCCCAGGCGTATCAAGGCCGTTATTAGGGCCAGAGGTGGTTGTTCTGGGTACTGATTTCTCAGGATCTATGCATCGAAATTGCGTGAAAATGTAATCACATGTCAGATCTAGTATAATATATTTGTCTAATGAATACCCGTTTACCATCTGCATTTCTTCTTGGTGTAGCAGTTTTAATGGCCAGTAGTGTACATTTCTGCAGCTGCTCTTTCGATTACTGAAAATTCTGTATCTGACAGAGATGAGGCGTTAACTACACAAGTCAGATTTGTGATGAAATTTCAGTTTCTGATGAGCTAGAATAATATTGTAACATGGCTGTAATATCTTAGTTTTTGTGATATGTGTAGACATTTATTTAGGGTCGTCGAAAGGGTGACAGCAGCGCTCAGGTCGTTCGCCGGCAGCCTGCCCGCTTCAAGTGTTCGTACTCGTACAAGCCATGCCCGAGCGCGGTGGGCTCTAGCGATTATTAGCGTAAAAAACTGGCTGTTTGCAGACCTCTAGGCAACACTGACTAGAAAAAGGGACAAGGGACAGGATGATAGGACATGCTTCACAACGTCGAATAAGTTTCAGTGTACTGAAGGTAGCTGTAGAGGGCGAAGCTTATACGGCAAAACAGAAACTGAAATATAGCCAAAAATAACTGACATGGCGTGTAAGTGGCACTCAGATGAAGACGTTGGACACAAGAAGAAGTCGTGGCGACCAGTCGAAGAAAACTGAAAGAAAAACCACTTGCTCTAACGCAGCATTAATCTGAAAAACATATTTTAAATACAAACTTATAAAAACAACGCAAGCTTATAATAGCTTCATAATTGTCTTCTTTTCTGATCTGTAGTCTGTTTGTGTTTATGACGCAAGAGAAAATGCAGCCATCAAAAATAGTTTAATGTTAATGTGAGAGTGAGGTTATGAGAGAAAATTCTACAATAAGGTAACATTAATTTCAGGAATTTTATTTTACTTCATATGCCACCTGCGTTTCGTGTAAGAATATTTTTTGCATGATGGACGGAAGAATTAGACATGTGACCTAGCATATATATTACGCTTAAAATTTCATACTTAAATTTTATTTCCAGGAGTCGAATTGGCCAGTATCAAACACCGTTCAGCTGTCAACTTTTTGGGCTTCTTTTCTTACTGCCTTGGTGTAATTGCCATGGCTTTGATAGCTTGGTTTGTCAAAAACTGGGTGCATTTTACACTGATTGCCGCCGTACCATGTTTTATTCCACTACTGCTTCAAAAGTAAGTATATCACGTATCCAAACAGCTGAGAGTACATACAGTGACTAACGAAAAATACACCTTGCGATACTGTTTCACTGAGTGTTCACCAGAAAAGTACAAATGAACAATTGTTTTCTAGTTATAAATTGTTTCCAAATAGATTTGTTGCTACGAATGAGGTAGAATATAATCCGAAAACTGTACCTTATCTTCAAGGTACCGTAAAAAAATATACTTAGGCATTTAACAACCAAATATTTTATTTCGTTTCAGTTTTCGATAATCGCGAAATGAATGTTCACAAGATCCACAGTAATTTTCATCTTTCGTAACATTCTCATCTTATTTCAAAGTCCGTTGAAGTTAGCTATTGATACTTCACTATATTTTGGTAGATAGCGAACCAATAGAGTCCATATTCTTCATTTCGGAACCTGGAATGTAATAGCACATAATTCGCAATATTTCCGTTCAAACAAAACGTTAATATCTGGCTGTATTTTAGATAAAGAGGTCTGTAATTACCTGGAATTTCAGAAGGAGAGCGATCTCTGTGTAAAAGCAAAATAGTAGTTTTATTGCAGTTGGTACATTTCCTGATTACGAACTGCTACAAATTTATACTGCCATCTTCAGATCTGTAAGTGTTTTAAATATGTTACAGGTTTTGTGGTTGTTATACGTAGTCTAGAGTAAAGGTTAACGCAGTTTTACATATCATCGGATACGTGGATTATAAAGCCCCTACTAGTGGCACAGTGGCATCTGGCCACTGAAAACATGGACGTAAACTGTGAAAATAAAAATATTACTTAAATATAAGCGCTAAAAACGTTTAAGGAGACTCCGTCGTCTTAGACTACAGTAACGTATACCTCACAGAAAAGACACTCCCGTGTAACACTAAGTATACTGAAATAAAAGCCGTAGTTGCATCAGCAAGACACAGAGGTATCAAATACATCAGACAGACCACATGCACTGCTGTCAGGTGTGTGCATGGTGATAACCGGCTCGGCACTGCTGGAAAGTTGTCTAAAGAACTGCGCAACACTACAGTGTACTAACAGGTGACAGCAGTCTTACGCAATAACATACAATGTGGAACAACGTCAAGCTATATACAAAGTAAATCAACCTATTCTCACCAACTGTAAGTTCACAACATTGTTGCAAAATTATAGAGCACGCAGTAATTTATTTCCGATCATACTGATCGAAAAACGTTTATTTAAAGTAAAATAAGTGTATACGTGTATATTGCTATCGCAGTATTTTAACTTCAAATTGTACTATCCTTTGATGATGCCACAGCTTTTCAAACATAACGAAAATGTAAATTATGTGTTTACCATAATGGCATTTCCACTGAGTCTTAATATTTAGAAACTTGTGACAATGTGCATACAGTGTGTAACAAAGAGTAATTTCTGAATAACTGAAGTATCGTTCGATAAAGAGGAACATCAACAGGGAACCTACTGCACCTCTTCAGTCCAAGTTTCTAGGCTGAATTAATAAAAACCAGAAATAGCTTAAGACGGTGGTTCTAATGCTTCAGTTTTCTACATATTCTCTCCACATGTGAATACAACGCACAGAAAGTCCATAAAATCATGTGAAACTCCTTCTCTGGAATATTGTACAACTCTAGGAGACAGAGCTCTCGTGAAAAATAAGTAATTTAGGTTGTAATTAATTGTAGTTGAACACTTTTAACTAATTAGATACGTTCTTTAGTGTACTCTTCAAGCTCACCATTAAAAGTTTTTCTCTTACTTGCGTAGTGTTCTAGTAATCGCGAAAAGTTCGTTTGTTTACTTACTGCTACGTAGGCCTAATTTTTCGAATGTGCATATTTAGCGTTATACCGCTATTGGAAGTGGATTTCTGTAGTTTGGCTCTGAGCACTATGGGACTTAACTACTGTGGTCATCAGTCCTCTAGAACTTAGAACTACTTAAACCTAACTAACCTAAGGACATCACACACATCCATGCCCGAGGCAGGATTCGAACCTGCGACCGTAGTTTCTGTAGTTTAACTGATTAAATACGTTCATTAGGGTGCTTTTCAAGCTCACCATTGAAGGTTTTTATTTTATTTGCTTATTGTTCCAGTAATCGCGAAAAGTTCGTTTTCTTTATATTTCGCGGCTTTGCCTTACTTTCCGAATGTGCATACTTAGCGTTATACCGCAATCTTAAGTGCATTTGGTATAGATTAACTAATTAAATACATTCATTAGTGTGCTCTTCAAGCTTGCCATTAAAGGTTTTTCTTTTATTTACGTATTCTTCCACTTATCGCAAAAAGTACGTTTTGGCTACATTCGGCTGTTTAGGCCTAATTTGTGATCGTGCATATTTAGCGTTATACCACAAATTTAAGTGCATTTGGTAATAGTTTACTTACATATTAGTTTCCAAAACATATTTAGTGTCCTTTTGCATATGTATTTAATATATTATCGTTATCACTTAGTAAATCTCTTAACTAATTTCCAAACTACCATGGATACTAAGTGTGTGAGCTGCAGTAGGAAAGTTAGTTCAGGGGTTTTGTGCAGTTGTTGTGACAGGTGGTTTCATTGGGGAAATTGTAGCTGCGTGGGAATTGGGGAAGCAAACGAGACTCTTCCATTCTTTTGCAGGGTTTGCTCAAGAGATAGGATTATAGCTGAACAGGAGGAGAAAATTAGAGCCCTTCTGGCTGATTTGGACAGAGCCAGGGAGGAACTGAAGAGGTTAAGGGGGGAGGAGGGCAAACAGCGGTGGGAAATGGTAGCTGGGAACAGGGGCCATAGAAAGAGGACAGTGTCTGACAGTTTCCCAATTGGCACAACCAATAGATTTGCCTTGTTACCACAGTTAAATAAGGAAGAGGCTCCAGCAGAAGTAGATGCAACAGAATCTCACTAGGAAACCAACTGTTTCAAAAAAAAATAGGAAGTAAGAGGAAAGTTATGTTACTAGGTAGCTGCCATGAAAGAGGTGTGGGCCAGATTTTGCAGGAAAAATTAGGTGACTTTTTCAAGCCAGGTGCAAGTCTTAGCCAGGTGGTAGAGGATATATGTAGGTTCCTTGTGCAAGGGATTCACAAAGCAGAATCATGTGATGATAGTGGTTGGGATGGGAAACAGTATTGATAGGGATCAGGGCTACAGTATTGAGTGTGACGTGGTGAAAATAGCCTTTGCAACAACCCATACCAGTGTTGGGCTGGTGCCTGCTTTTGTGTGGCATGATCAGCCCCAGTTGAACCGCGCTGTCAGGAGGGTAAATATGGAGTTGGATCAGTTGCGTAGGGCGGCCACTCTGTGAGACATTGGATTGGTTCATGTCGAGGCTATTGATAGGGGGGATTTCACAAGGAATGGCCTACATCTCAATAGGAAAAGGAAGGGTTAACTGGCAGGGTTGTTAGCGAAATCCATAAGGGGGGACACTAGTACACATGGATGTACCTCTATTTTAGACTAATATCAGTGTCCAATGACAAGTTCAGGCAGTCAGGTGCTAAAGAGGTCCAAAACTCACAAAATTCTCACAAAAGGAAAGTAAATAATAATGTTACCATATTTAACCAAAATATTGGTGGATTAGAGTAAAAAGCAGATTCTCACAAAAGTAAAGTAAAAAACAATGTTACCATTTTTCACCACAATATTCCGGGATTGAAGAATAAAGTAGATGAGGTCCTGGTTTGTTTAGATGACATTGAATCTGATAATGTAATAGATATACTATGCCTGTCTGAGCACCACATTGTGTCTGATATGGAAAAGGTAAATATCAGTGGTTATAAACTAGCTGCACATATGAGTAGAGAGAATAAGGTGGGAGGAGGAGTTGCCATATATGTCAAAAGTTATCACTGTGTAGAAAGCTTAAATACAAAAAAGTTTTGTCTAGAGCAGCATATAGAAGCATGTGCCTGTCAACTTAAACTGAAGGAGGGCTCTTTTATAATTGTAATAGTATATAGGTCCGCTTCAGGAAACTACCATCTATTCCTGGAAAACTTGTTGTGCTATCCGTCAGATAGGGGAAAGCAAATTATTATTTGTGGGGACTTCAATGTTGATTCACTGAAAGAGTGTAATAGGTAGAATGACCTGGAAGTCTTGCTTGGTTCTTTCAATTTGACATCTGTCATTAATTTTCCTACTTGGGTAGTAAAGGACAGCAGCACATTGATAGATAACACTTTATAGACCAAGATAGGTTTAAAAACATAAATTCTTGTCCTGTTTAGAATGGCCTTTCTGATTGTGATGCTCATCTAGTTACAGTATATGACATAGCTCCATTCAGTAATTCAAAACTACCCTCCAAAGTTGTTTGTTCCATTAATGACTCAACAATTAGAAATTTTCAGAGAAAATCTTCAGCATTTAGACTGGGATGAGGTGTGCAAGGAACCAGATGCTAATTTAAAATATAACTTATTTCATGATACACTTGTAAGAGAATCTGAAAACTGTTTCCCCAAGAAAGTAGTTAAATCTAATTATAACAAACCATGCCAAACACCTTGGCTTACTATAGGAATAAAAATATCTTCTAACAACAAAAGGGAACTGTATAAAACAACAAGAAAGAGTAATGACTCAGAAACAGCCAAATATTATAAAAACTACTGTGCTACATTCAGAAAGGTTATTTAAAAGTCCAGAAGCATGTGCATCATGTCTGAGATTAATACCTCTAATAACAAAATCAAAACAATTTGCAATATTATTACAAGGGAGACAGGGCAACCAAGAGTGCAGGGTCATGGCATCACCACCAAAGAGAATGGAAACTTGATAAACAACAAGCCGGAATCTAAAATATTTTGAATAATCATTTTTTAAATGTTGTAGACAAAATAGGATCTAAATGTTCATTAGAAGAAGCAAGGCAGTTAATGGAATAGGCCTTACCCACACCATTTGATACAATTGAAATTCCACCCACCTTCGAAGATAATAACCTCTCTCAAAAATAAAAGCTCATATGGAATTGATGGCATTTCCAGCAGGATAATAAAAGCTTGTTCCCAAGAAATAAGTGGGATTCTTAGCCACATATGTAATAGCTCTCTGAAGCAGGGTATTTTCCCAGATAGACTGAAGTATGCCATTGTTAAACCACTGCATAAAAAAGGGGATATGTCTGATGTCAACAACTACCGTCCTACATATCTTCGGACTGCCTTATCCAAAATTCTTGAAAAAATAATGTATTGTAGAGTAGCTTCACACCTTTGTAAAAATAAAGTTTTAACAAAATGTCAGTTTGGTTTCCAGAAAGGTTTTTCAACGGAAAATGCTATATATACTTTCACTAATGAAATATTAAATGCTCTGAGTAACCGGAAGTCACCTGTTGGGATTTTTTGTGATCTATCAAAGGCTTTTGATTGTGTAAATCATGGAATACTTCTAGATAAGCTCAAGTATTGTGGTATGAATGGGACAGTGCTCAAATTGTTTAAATCATATCTAACTGGAGGAGTGCAGAAAGTTGAAATGAACAGTTCACATAATATGCAAAAAACTGGTGATTTCTGAAACTGGAGAACAATCAAGAATGGGGTGCCACAAGGTTCGGTCTTTGGTCCTCTGCTGTTCTTAATATATATTAATGACTTCCCATTCCATATTCACGAAGATGCAAAGCTGGTACTTTTTACCGATGATACAAGTATAGCTATCACACCCAACAGTCAAGAATTAACTGGTGAAATTTGAAATGATGTTTTTCAGAAAATCATTAAGTGGTTCTCTGCAAATAGGCTCTCATTAAACTTTGACAAAACACAGTATATACATTTCCACACAGTAAATGGAATGACACCATTAATAAATATAGACTTCGATCAGAAATCGTTAGCTAAGGTAGAATATTCAAAATTTCTAGGTGTATGCATTACCTTCGTTCGACGTCCCGAATCATACTGTGACCTTAATGTTAACGTTTTCTTCTGCAATACATATTTGTTATTGCTAGCTGATACATTCATATCTTACCGAACTTCAATTTTATTTTATTTCTTCGTAACAAAAACGTATAATATGTAGCCTAAATGTGCAACCACGTTAACACAGACCCTGAGAGGCATGTGAGTAATCCAGATTTTACCATGTATATTCCTCATCATACTCACGATGTACCTAATACCAAACACTGCGGACAGTAGGCATAACCATTGACACTAATTAGTGTTTTTAAGACACTTCAAGCAACACAGATTCCTGCTCCGCCTGCTTCTACATCTGTATCTACATCTACGTGGGAATTCCAAATGACTGTGTGACAAGGCTTTCCCGAATGACCTCGCACAAAATATCGTTGCGACTGGGTTGAATTGCAAGTCTTTCATTACGTCTTTCGTCATTCTTTATGGTTAGGTGGTTGCCAGCTATTACAAAATTAAAGGCAAGGTGTCAACATTAAGATTGTAAGCGGAATTTCACTGTTAAACCCAGACGAGAAAGCAGATAGGCAAAAATAATGTGTTGATTGCTTGTAGGAGAGGGAAGAACTATCTGACGGTGTGACAGAAGAAGAAGTGGGAGTCAACGTGAACTACATAGGCGATACAATAAAATAATCAATGTTTAATAGTAGAGCTTTGGAAGACTTGCGATCGAATGAGACAGGAGGCACAGATAATACTCCTTTGGAGTTTCTCATGTCGTTGGCGGAACGGGCAATCAAATGACTATTGAAAATAGACTGTAGAATCTACGAGTCTGGAGGCATACCATTAGACCATCATAAAAATCATATCTAAATAATCCCGAAGACAGAAAAGGCAAATATTTGCGATAACTATCCCACAATGAACAGCTCACACATCCAAGTTGCTGACAGGAATAACATACAGATGACAGGAAAAGAAAATTGAGTATCTGTTTGACGATGCGACGATTAACATCGCTTTAGCAAAGCTCAAGGCATCAGAAAAGCAATTCTGACATCGCAGTTGATATAGGAGACAAGAGAAATCGAGAAAAGTTCATAGGATTCAAAATGAGACTTTCACTCTGAAGCGGAGTGTGCGCCGATGTGAAACTTCCTGGCAGATTAAAACTGTGCGCCGAACATAGACTCGAACTCGGTACCTTTGCTTTTCGTGGGAAAGTGTTCTGCCAACGGAACTACCCAAGCACGATTCAGGACCCATCCTCACACTAGAGTACTTGCCAGCGAAAGGCAAAGGTCCCGAATTCGAGTCTCAGTCCGGCACACAGTTTTAATCCGCCAGGAAGTTTCATATCGGCGCACATTCCGCTGCAGAGTGAAAATCTCATTCTGGAAACATCCCCCAGGTTGTGGCTAAGCCATGTCTCCCCAATATCCTTTCATCCAGGTGTGCTTGTTCTGCAGGTTCGGAGTAGAGTTTCTGCGACGTTTGGAAGGTAGGAGACGAGATACTGGCAGAATTGCGAGGATGGGTCGTGAGTCGTGCTTGGGTAACTCAGTTGGTAGAGCACTTGCTCGCGAAAGGCAAAGATCCCGAGTATGAGTCTCGGTCCGGCACACAGTTTTACTCTGCCAGGAAGGTTCATACGATTTGTCGACCTACAAAAACGTGTTCGACAATGTAAAATAGCGCAAAATGTTCACAATTCTCACGGAAGTAAATATAAGCTATAGCAAAGGACGTGTAATATATGCTTTTTACAAGAAACAAAGGGAAAAATACGAATAGAAGACCAAAACGAAAGGGTAGGATCAGAAGCTACACGAGACAGGGATGCAGCCTTTGATCTCTACTGTGCAATCCGTTCATCGGAAAAGCTATGAAGGAAATAAGATGAGGGTGGAGGAACGTGATGAAAATTCAGAGTGAAGAGATATGATCAATCAGATTTGATGATGACATTGCTGCCTTCAGTGCAAGTGATTGCAGGACTTATTCACTAGAATGTACAATTTAATTAGCTCATATCCCTACGGACCGAGGTTAAGCCAAAGAAGGATGAAAGCTGTGCGGAATAGTAGCATTGAGATTAGCAATAAACTTAACACTGAAATGGACACAACACTGAACTTATCCAATAGTTACCGTAGAGGAAGGTGTCTGTGGTGATAAGACAACTATACGTGATTTACAAGGAATGTTAAGAAACGTAGGAAGCTATTTTTGCTTAGATATACAAACTGTATCTGCATGAGCACAAAAATATTCAGTGCTGAGGACGATGAAGTAGAACACAAAAGGATAAAACTCGAAAGCATCGTTCAATACGCGTTAGACACGTATGTTCTGAGCAAGAACCAATGTGGTTTAAAAGTGACGTTAGATAACTGCTACGTAAACAAAGAGAGCTTCATTACAGATTCAAGAGAAATAAAAACCTATAAAACAAGGAAGAGCTCAACGAATCGACACTCAGCGGGAGGAGAGCAATATCTATGAAAATAAAATTATGTCAACCGATCTTAGTAAAAAACCCCAACAGGCTTTGGTCTTAAGCAAAATCATTAAGCGGATCGAAATCCTCTACTCGTTCAGTCAGTGACCGCACTGGCACCAATAAGGTAGATAACAGAGAGATGGCTGAAATATTGAATTCGATCTTCCGAAATTGTTTCATCGCGTAAGATCGTAAAAAGCAAGGTCCCCCCTTCCAATCATCCAACGATGCAGAAATGGCAGATATTGAGGTAACCGATCGAGGAACAGGAAAACAACTTCAGTCATTAGCAGTGGAAAGATATCAGGTTCAAATGGCTCTGAGTACTATGGGACTTAACATCTGTGGTCATCAGTCCCCTAGAACTTAGAACTACTTAAAGCTAACTAACCTAAGGACATCACACACATCCATGCCCGAGGCAGGATCCGAACCAGCGACCGTAGCGGTCACGCGGTTCCAGACTGAAGCGCTTATAACCGCACGGCCACACCGGCCGGCAAAGGCATCATGATCAGGTGATATACCTATAAGCTTCAACAAATACTATGCGAAAGAACTTGCTCCCGTTCTACCAGTAGTTTATCATGGATCGCTGGAGCAACGAACGATAACTAAGGACTGGAAAAAGCCACAGGTTATTCCCGTTTTCAAGATGTGAGTCTGTTGTAGAATTATGGATCATGTATCATGCTCAAGAATTAGAACGTTTTTTGGGAACAAAAATCTACTCTATACAAACAGTATGGACTCCACAAATAGAGATCCTGCAAAGCTCATCTCGCTCTGTTACTACATGAGATCCACAACGCCGTAGACAATAGCGCTGTGGTTGATGCCGTGATCCATGACATGAGAAACGCATTTGACACCGTGTCACATTGTCCATTAGTGAAAAAAAAAATTACCTACTATCGGACCAGATTTGCGACTGGATTCAAGAGTTCCTTGCAGATAGAACTGAACACGTCAGCCTTAATTAAATAAAATGGACAAAGTTTATTTCCGGAGTACCTCAAGCAGATTTGATAGGACATCTAAATTGTTTACATAACAAAATCTAGTAGAAAGCGCCGGAAGCTTTTTGAGACTCTTCGGAGATGACTCGGTTGTCTATAAGAAAACAGCAGCTCCACAAGACAGAATCGATTTGCACTACGACCTGTGCTGGAGTGATGAATGGTGGAGGCTCTGGCAGTTGACACTGAAATGTGTGTGAAATCTTATGGGACTTACCTGCTAAGGTCATCAGTCCCTAAGCTTACAGACTACTTAACCTAAATTATCCTAAGGACAAACACACACACCCATGCCTGAGGGAGGACTCGAACCGCCGCCAGGACCAGCCGCTCAGTCAATGACTGCAGCGCCTCAGACCGCTCGGCTAATCCCGCGCGGCGCAGTTGACACTGAACGTAAATGAATGTAACATGCAGCGCATGCATAGGAAAGGAAACCTACTACTGCACTACTACACTATTGATGACAAATTGCTGGAAACAGCATCTGCCGCGAGATATCTAGGAGCAGTTATTCAGAGCGCCCTTAAGCGGAATGACCACATAGAGCTAATAGTAGGGAAAGCAGATGCCAGACTGAGATTTATGGGAAGAATCTTGAGGACATTTAGCTCATTCACGAATTAAGAGGCACACAAGGCGCTTTTTCAGCCGATTCTTGAGTATTGTTCATCTATCTGGGATCCTTCCGAGGTAGAACTGATAAAACAGATATAGAAGATCCAACTAAGAGCGGCGCTTTTCGTCACGTGATCGTTCAGTCGGAGCAACAACGTTACCGAGCTTCTCAACAAACTCCAGCGGCAGACGTTATAAGAAAGGCGTTGTCCACCTTGGAGGGGTTTATTATTGCAGTTTCGCGAGAGTCCTTTCCGATAAGATTCAGACTACATATTACTTCCTTCCACATACATTTTGTCAAACTATCATGACGAGAAAATTCGAGTAATCAAAGTTAATACAGAGCCGTGCCAACAATCATTCCTCTCACACACTAGTCGCGAGTGGAACAGAGAAGGGCGGATCAGTTAGTGATACCACAAATACCCTACCTTTAGGTGGCTTGCAGAGTATTATGTACACTTGTATTAACTTGTACTAGCCAATAGGAAAAGACGTTTGTAAGTACATGCGCAGTCGTTACGCCCCACTGTTAAATTATTTACGTTGATCAGTGATAGCTGTTTCTACATTTTCTTAAACATTCGGTGTGGAGGCACGTACCCGAGGTGTCTGTGTCCCACGAATCTTTCTGTTCCCCTCTCCACTTTCAAAGATGTTATCCTAACAACCCTCGTTTTTCGGCGAAATTTCACAGCGTGCTATTTCTCTCTACAAATGCAGCTCTTCCAGGAATCTGCCATTAAGAATTAAGCGGCATGCAGCCCACGGCCACACAGCTCGTGAAAGACAGACTCTGTTGTCCAGAGCGTTCAGGAGGTATGATCTGCACTGTCTGACTTCAGACGCTCGACGCAAGTGTGGATTTCTGCCTAACTCTCGTTCCAAGGAAAACAGCCCAGCCCAACATTATACCTTCATCGCAGATTTGTGCCCCCTCCAGCGCTCTCGTTCTCCGTGGAGCCCACCCTGCTTTCACAGTGGCTTCTCATTTACCAACGCTTGCAGTTAAACTCACGAATGCACACTTCATTATCCAGTGGAGATTAATTTAGTCTGATTTGATATGATTCTTTCTTAAGGTGTTTTACGTAAATTATGGGACAATTTGGAGAAAATGGTAGCGTAACAATTAAGTATTGACCTAATGTTCCTGCAATATTTTACAGTTACTTTCTTATTCTGAAAGTTGCATATTGGTAGATGCAATAGTTTACTTCCATAACATTTCACTCATGTGATCGTACCTGATATTCTCACCCCACTTAGATGTTAATCCAACTTCAGAGATTTACGTTTACCTTATGATAGGACGCGTTTCAGCATTAATATACGCCACCGCAGTATATCTCTCGGATTCCTGGTGAAGATATATACAGGGTGTTACAAAAAGGTACGGCCAAACTTTCAGGAAACCTTCCTCACACACAAAGAAAGAAAATATGGAAACACACAGCAACAGAACGTACCAGCGTGACTTCAAACACTTTGTTACAGGAAATGTTCAAAAGGTCCTCCGTTAGCGAGGATACATGCATCCACCCTCCGTCGCATGGAATCCCTGATGCAGCCCTGTAGAATGGCGTTTTGTATCACAGCCGTCCACAATTCGAGCACGAAGCCACATGTTGTGTCGTACTTGTAAAGGCACATGTTCTAGCAACACAGGTAGATTATCCCGTATGAAATCATGATAACGTGCTCCATTGAGCGTAGGTGGAAGAACATGGGGACCAATCAAGACATCATCAACAATGCCTGCACGAACGTTCACAGAAAATCTGTGTTGATGACGTGATTGCTCAATTGCGTGCGGATTCTCATCAGCCCACACATGTTGATTGTGAAAATTTACAATTTGATCACGTTGGAATGAAACCTCATCCGTAAAGAGAGCATTTGCACTGAAATGAGGATTGGCACATTGTCGGATGAACCATTCGCAGAAGTGTACCCGTGGATGCCAATCAGCTGCTGATAGTGCCTGCACACGCTGTACATGGTATGGAAACAAATGGTTCTCCCGTAGCACTCTCCATACAGTGACGTGGCCAACGTTACCTTGTACAGCAGCAACTTCGCTGACATTAGGGTTATCGTCAACTGCACGAAGAATTGCCTCGTCCATTGCAGGTTTCCTCGTCGTTCTAGGTCTTCCCCAGTCGAGAGTCATAGGCTGGAATGTTCCGTGCTCCCTAAGACGCCGATTAATTGCTTCGAACGTCTTCCTGTCGGGACATCTTCGTTCTGAAACTCAGTCTCGATACAAACGTACCGCGCCACGGCTATTGCCCCGTGCTAATCCATACATCAAATGGGCATCTGCCTACTCGGCATTTGTAAACATTGCACTGACTGCAAAACCACGTTCGTGATGAACACAAATCTGTTGATGCTACGTACTGATGTGCTTAATGCTAGTACTGTAGAGCAATGAGTCGCATGTCAACACAAGCACCGAAGTCAACATTACCTTCCTTCAATTGGGCCAACTGGCGGTGAATTGAGGAAGTACGGTACAAACTGACGAATCTAAAATGAACTCTAACATGTAAATCAAGCGTTTCCGGACACATGTCTACATAACATCTTTTCTTTATTTGTGTGTAAGGAATGTTTCCTGAACGTTTGGCCGTACCTTTTTCTAACACCCTGTATATCATCAATCATGGCGTAGAGTTTCTGGCCATGAGGCTTTGAACCAATAATGTGGTATAGTCTCCTAGCTTACGCGTGGCATCTCGTTCCGTGAGTGTTTGTTATGTTTGTAGTAGGTTGTGTGTCGGATAAGCACCTTAAACATGCCAGCTTATTTTTTTTAGTTTGTCAGACACACAATATTTGGACCACCAAATTGATATTTGGCATCTCCGAATTTGCTTTCGAACCTACCTTTCATTTCAAGTATGACTCGCAACAGAAACAGCGGGCCGTTTTGGCCGAGCGGTTCTAGGTGCTTCCGTCTGGAACCGCGTGACCGCTACGGTCGCAGGTTCGAATCCTGCCTCGGGCATGGATGTGTGTGATGTCCTTAGGTTAGTTAGGTTTAAGTAGTTCTAAGTTCTAGGGGACTGATGACCTCAGATGTTAAGCCTCTTAGTGCTCCAAGCCATTTGAACCATTTGAACAAAAGAAACTCAGCGGTACTCTTCCCTATGCCCGGTACAGTCTTTATACACTGAAGCGCCAATCGTGCAGGCATGCGTATGCAAATAGATAGATATGTAAACAGGCAGAATACGGAGATGCTGTCGGCAACGCCTGTACAATACAACAAGTGCTTGGCACAGTTGTTAGATCGGTTACTGCTGCTACAGAGGCAGTGAGTTTCAACGTGGTGTTATAGTCGGCGTACGAGCGATGGGGCACAACATCTCATAGGTAGCGAAAAAATGGAGATTTTCCCCTACGACCATTTCACAGTGTATCGTGAATATCAGGAATCCGGTGAAATATCAAATCTCCGGACATCGCTACTGCCGGGAAAAGACCCTGCAAGAACAGGACCAACGACGAGTGAAGAGAATCGTTCATCGTGACAGAAGTGCAACCCTTCCGAAGATTCTGCAGATTTCAACACTGGTCCATCAGCAAGTGTGAGCGTGCGAACCATTGAACGAAACATCATCGATATGGGCTTCCAGAGCCGAAGGTCCACTCACGTACGCTTGATGACTGCGCGACACAAAACTGTACACCTCGCCTGGGCCCGTCAACACCGACATTGGACTGTTGATGACTGGAAACATGTTGCCTGATCGGACGAGTCTCTTTTCAAATTGTATCCAGCCCCAGACATAACATTATTGAGCATATCTGGGATGCCTTGCAACGTCCTGTTCAGTAGAGATCTCTTGCCCCTCACAGTCTTACGGGTTTATGGAGAGCCCTGCAGGATTCATGGTGTCTGTTTCCCCAGCACTACTTCAGAGATTAATCGAGTCCATGTCACGTTGTACTGCGGCACTTACGCGACCTCGCGGGGGCCCTACACGATATTAGGCAGATGTACCAGTTCCTTTGGCTCTTCGGTGTACGTCATAGAAGTACACTTGACTCGCTACCTTAATAATTTTAAGAGATATTCTACGTCATGTTCTACGAACATTCACGAAAATGTATCCCCACGACATAATTGCTAGGCTGTGATTCATAAATAATTGCGTTTTCCGCCTTACTTGACTATTTTTCTCCTCATTTATCAGTGTCATATTATTTTTACTTTTAAACGTTTATGTTATTTACTTACATGTACGTTCTTTACTTCGTGCAAAGAAACATGAAGGACGAGCCTGATTACCATGAAGTCATGAAGCAGGTTTTGTTTACTTTACTTGTCCTTAAGGTTGCTCCCTTGTATCGTATTTCCATTGTCCCATGACAGAACGTGCTATGAATCAACGGCAGACCTATTCTTTACTCGGTGTTATTCAAAGACGTACAGTGCAATACGGTGGAGTAGTAACGGCACAGTATTTCCTGGTCGCTGGATAGGAAGGGGGGATCCTACTCCATGGCCTGCGAGGTCACCTGATATTAACCCCCTTGATCATTTCCTATAGGTATATCTGAAGTTATTTGTGTGTGAGACGCCTGTGGATATGGAGTTGAAATTAGTTGTGGGTAATGTAGCTGGTTCTGATAGGATTCGAAATACACCTGGGAAATTAGTCAGGGTGGGTCAGAATCTTGTTCGCCGATGTCACGCTTGCATTAAGGTTGATGGCCTTTAGTTTCAGCAAATTTTTTAAAATACGGTACAAATTTTACTTTCATTGTGACAGTGGTGGTATTTGCTGTCATGTAATATAAATAAAATAATTCACAGTAATGTGATTTTATTCCTATTATCTCCTTAAGCTGGCTTCTCCAACCCCAGATTCCGTACCTCAAACTGTTCATTGGAGCATCCTCTATGTCCTGTTAAATTTTTCCGCGCTGTTACGGAAACACCCTATATACTAATAATCCAAATTTACATATATATATGTTTTGATAGTTCATATCTTTGGAACAAACTGGCGTAGCGTTGCAATTTTGCTCGGTAGGGAGTCCATTAATTTTTAGACAACATAGTTGTGTGGAGGTAACAGCGATTGATTTACTTATAATCAATTATTTAAAATGACAGCCACAATCGCATTATTTATTTTGCCGCGAACCTGTTTCAACCCGCGATATAATCATCTTCAGGGCCATTTACACACTTGCCCTGAAGATGACCCCATCACGGGTTGAAACCGGTTGGCGACAAAATAAATAATGCGATTGTGACTGTCATTTTGAATAATTGATTATAGGTAGTCCATTGCTTTCTCAACAGATTCTGGAGTGCGTTTTCCAGCAGATGACATGGCAGCAATGAATGAAGTAAGATTGGAGTTTGAGCAACGCCACCCCATATTCAGGTGGTACTGGTAGTACGATATTATGATGGAGGTACAATGGTAATGGCGTAGTGTAATTATACCGAACTGAGTCACCAACACGTACACCAATTTATCGTGGTCACTATAAAGTCGAAGCCGACAGTACTGTTCAGGACACACGTAAGGAAAAACCTGGCCGACCAAAAACATCAACAAGGCCAGCTTCCAGCGGTGCTGTGTGGCAACATTTTACTAGATCAGCTCAGAATCTGTGAAGTAGGGTGTACGTGGAAGTGGGGTAAGCCGATGAAGTGTACGACGAATTCTGAGGGCTGAAAAGGGGAAAGTGTACATTCCTCCTCTAGAGGAGGACGATCAGGATCGAAGGAGGGAGTACTCCGTGTTGTTTGGAGATCTGCTCCTCGATGACGAAGGGTTTACAGGAACAATTATCTTGTCTGACGAGGCGCAATTCAAACCGAACGGTCCTGTAACCAGCCACAACTGCCTGCACTGGGCTCCTGAAAATCCTCACATTCACATGGACAAACAGTTAATCTACTAGGTGTTAATGTGTAGTGTGGTCTGCCATCGTGCGGTTTGATTGTCCCATTCCTTTTTGAAGGAACTATAACTGGTGAGATGTATCTTCACATGCTGCAAACATTGTTTTTTTCTGCCAACCGAGAGGTATTTGGAAATGGAAGATTTTATCTACAAGATGCCGCTCCACTTCACAGATATGTCATAGATTGCTTGTGTGAAAATGTATTTGGGTGTAGGATAGGCCGAAGAGGAGCTGTTGAATACCCATCATGATCTATAGGACTTGCACCTATTGACTTCCACCTATGGGGGACCTATAAAAATGATTTTTATCAACAGAAGCCAGATACACTGAAGGAGCTACGAGAAATCATCGAGGCGTCCTCTGCGGCTATCTTACCTGTAGCACTGGCAGACGTAGTTCAGTCAACAATTCAACGCATCGATGTTGTTTAGCTGCTAAGGGGGGCACTTTGAGCATATAAAATAACCTACCCCCGTGCAAAAATTGTAACACTATGTCAGTTTGTTCCATTAATACGAAGAGAGTCTTAATTTTTATGGACCCCTGTATATACACCTGAGTGCAGTTGCGGTACGCGCAATAGAACTGTCCTCAAAACCTCAGGATAAAGTCATAACACGTGTTTCGTATCAATATGTAATTTAATCATAAATCTCCTTAGTACAATGGTTACACAGAGTGGTATCATGGTTACAAAATAGATAAATCACAACATTAACGTTGTAATATCGGTTGACTACACGACGATGTTTGGTGGTCGCTATCGATACTCTTCTGGCGCTGTCTGGTTGCCGTCTGCGACTGTCTCATCACTGTTTCCTGTATTGCCTTCCAACGACCCTGCAGATGATCGTAGAAGTTTGGACTGCCGCTGGCCACTGTGTGCCCAATAGATCAGCTACGTAATCGCTTCGCGCCTTTCTCTTCGTTTCTTTTTCAGCGTTCCCGTAGTTCTCGCATTCGCTCGGCACTGTACTTCTTAGGATTTTTAGACTGCTTTCGACGCTAACTTTCCCTACACTGGCGTTTTATATAGTTCCCATC
Organism: Schistocerca americana; assembly: GCF_021461395.2. NCBI lineage: Eukaryota > Metazoa > Arthropoda > Insecta > Orthoptera > Acrididae > Schistocerca > Schistocerca americana. The sequence continues at coordinate 427,156,669 of NC_060121.1, read as the reverse complement.
ATATTTACGATTCATCTGGGACGACATCTTTCATTATTTTGCAGTTTTCAGTTTCGTACCGATTTTCACGTATTTCCTGCGAATATTTTCATCGTCTTCCTTTGTGTCCTATTAAGGATCCGCAAGCTCTAGGTATACGAGTTTCCACGCTACTCCGGTTTACAGCTTTAAACAAAGGTAATTCGCTATAATCACGATCATGCACCTACGCTGGCACGATGACGTCACAGGCACAACAAATACTGCGCGACAAACAGGTACACACGTGATCTCTCCACTATTGATTCAGCCATTGTTAATGCTTGTTTCTCATACGAGTAGTTATTAGGGATTCAAATGTGATGGTATTCTGTAACATAAGAAAGTTCCAGCGACTCGAACCGCAACAAGCGTATAGACATTTTCACGTCGAAAGTAATATTTGTTTGCTCGGCTTCTATACCATTCATCTGAAAACATTCATAGTATACGGGACAAATTTGAAGCCAACAGTACTGGAAGACGAATGACGACTTGTGAGTAGGCATAAAAAATTCCAGTTATAATCCCTTTAAAAACCTGCCTAATACCGACTTCTAAACCGAAACATCTGAGTACATTACATTTTTTTAAATTTCCCTGAGAGCTAATGGGGGTGGGGAGTGAGATCCTCCCTTGCTGCCAGTTGTAGGCGCCCTTGGTGCGCACATCAGGGAAGGTTTCTGTGGAGGTAAGGGCCAAGATGAACAGATGGTGACACAGTAGTTTAAGTCAGGAACGCATGTACCAATTTCAATCAAATCATGCATATGCGTGGCTCATTATGTGTACAAAAATACTTATGGGGGAGTATATTCTAACCGCCCCTAGCGGTGGGGTGAAGTTGAGAAGAAGTAACATGTGAAAACGTTCGAGGACGAGCTGTAATATTTAACTAATCCAGTTATTTAACTAGAATATTTTAAAGTATAAAGTGCCATCTGTCTCCCATTTACGTTATTCAGTGTATCAACCAGGTCGCGGGAATGAACACTGCATCTAGACAGTAATTTTCCCAGGCTATTTCGGAGCTCAAGATCAAGACGCACAGCTCAATTCTATGGATATTTTGTAACGTCCTCTGTGGAGTCCCATCGTGTAAAGCAACGACGAATCATACAGTTGCAGCGAGTCCTTTTTTCCTCAAACGATAATCATAGCAATTTGTCTTAGAATTAAGAAACTGCAGTGTGTAATTCGATAGAGACAGGGGTGAAATATGTGTATATGTTAAATATGTTAAATGTGTGTGCGAAATATATGTGGCATATGCGTATGCTGGCGAAGCTGCTGGAAGAAAACCTCAAGAGTGTAAATTAAATCTGGATGGTTTGTTGGTTGGTTGATTGATCCGGGGGACGGAATCAAACAGCGAGGCCATCGGTCCTATTGGGTTAGACAAGAATGGGGAAGTAAGTCGACCGTCCCCTTACACAGGAACCATCCTGGCATTTATCAGAAGCGATTTAGGGAAATCTCGGGAAACCTAAATCAGGATGGCCGGACACGGGTTTCTACCTTCGTCCTCTAGAACGCGAGTCCAGTGTGCTAAGTACAGCGCCACGTCGCTCGGTGTTAAAAATCTGGAAAATCCATGGTTTCCACATGGTCCATTACGTGTTGCATGTAGACAGGTGGGGCAGCCGAAAAAGTTATGCGCCACAGCTCTCGGTATTATACCTGAAAAATCCAACCTTTAAGATGCATTCTCACAGGTGGGGCAGCTGAAAAAGTTATTTGACTTCGCAGAAGACAGAAAGAGCAAAACTATTGTACATCCCAAAACACTTCAATAAAATTTTTCAAAATTGCTTTAACGCACTTATTGTCTTTTATTTATTTTGTAGATGTAATTGTGTCTGTTTTGTACATTTGTACCTCATTAGAAAGAGAAAGAGGCACGTCAGGCACAGCTACTAGTGGCCGAAATAACATATCAGGTATTGGCTGACAAGATTTAATTTTAATGTTCTATTAAACTGGACCTGTATCTAGCCATATGCTCATCTACAGCAGCATACTGTATTAAAAATAAGTGCCTTGCAACTGGTGTCCACTTTTAGTCACCTTGAAGTTTCTAAAATACCTGCAAGCCGTAGTGCACAGTGAGTGTAAAACAACTTTCGGTGTAAGCCCATACACTTTCCACATAAAGGAGAAGAGAGAGGGGAGGGGAGTTCTACTGCTGTTAATTCATTCATTTGTGGCTCGCTCGTGATCGTTATGAATTGGGATGTTATAGCCTTTTCGGGCGAAAGTATGTAGCAGGCTTAGCTATTCAAATGTGTATTATACTGCCAAACAGGACCAAAGAGAAATATTTAGAACTGAAATAAACAATTGTCTTATTAAAGAAGGTACTGAAATACTTTGAGCTTCTCCTAACAGTTGTTCTCGAAGACAGATTTATACGTATGATCCAAACCACAAATAAAAACGAACAGAAATTTTTAAAACTCACGCATCTGTTTGCAGGTACCTGCCTGAGTCGCCACGATGGCTGATAAATAAAGGACGCACAGAAGATGCTTGCGAGGTCCTGGAACGTATAGCGCGCACAAACGGAAAAACTTTGTCTCCTGACATCACGAAAAAAATTGATTTTCTTTGTCAACAAACAACTTCGAAAATGGGCTTTACAATCATCATAACCAACAAGAATCTCCTGAAAAATACGATTTTACTTGTGCTCAATAGGTGAGTGGAACAAAATATTAGGTTCATTAATTTTTAGTTCATTAAGTATAATTAGTTCAGATTATACCGAAACTGCTGATTAGAAACTTATGTAGTTTCTCTGAATAATATAACTGCTACGGTTATTTGATAAATAACGTCCCACAGCTTTTTCTCGGAATATACTCGTATTTAAGGTAAGAGTTATAATTTGGAGACAATATCAGTAAACGTTTCTTTTACATGTACTATTTTATACCTACTCTTCACTACATGGCCTTGCAACAGCATTTTGTAAAATCATATATTCCCTGTAAGTGCAGCGTTATGTAAGAGCATATACTCGTATTCCCTGCTGGTAAAACTCCGGTCCCTGTCTCGAAGCCATGTTTTCACTTCATGAATTCCTCTCTCATCATCTTCGAAGTGTGTCCGTTGTAGAGAACAGCTAATACAGATACTTACTGACAATTATTGTTTCCACGTGCCGGCTGTTGTAGCCGAGCGATTCTAGGCGCTATAGTCTGGAACCGCGTGACGGCTATGGTCGCAGGTTCGAATCCTGCCGCGGGCATGGATGTGTGTCATGTCCTTAGGTTAGTTAGGTTTAAATAGTTCTAAGTTCTAGGGGACTGATGACCCCAGAAGTTAAGTCCCATAGTGCTCAGAGCCATCTGAATCATTTTTGTTTCCACGTGCCATTTGCGACTTGAACAGGAAAGGTGGGATCAGATTCTTGAAGTTTTCCCAGTGTGCTGTATGTTCGATGAGGTTTCGGGATTGCAGCCGGATCATGTTGACTTTTTGCGACGATATTTCGGCTGGCAATCGTCCAGTCATTTGCAGGTGAGTGTCAGTCACCTGAGACTGGAAGTAATTTTTTTTTTCTCTTTATTGTATTTCAATGCCCCATAAGGGGCGGGCTGGCAGCAGTAAAGGTGCTGCTCTTCAGCCGAGAGACAGACAGTAAGTACAGAACATTGAGACATTTAAAACAACATAAAACAGGAACTATGGCGAAACAGACATATAAAAGTGGAAACATAATGGAAGATTGTGTAAAAAATGGGGCGACTAAAAATGGTGATAAAAATCTAAAAAATGTGCACCAAAAACCACACACCATGACGATTAATAGAAACACAAGGCGAATTATGGCTGGAGCATAAAAGTAGCGATGGGCGGCGTAGCGCATAACAATCACTGACAGCAACACTGTGTACAAGTCCAGCACATGATTAAAATCACAGCTTCTGACGTGAGGGGAGAACAGCACCAAACACAACACTGACATAGCACACTGACGATGATGAACATACTGAGAGGATCTGCCAGGGCGATGGAAACGAGGGAGAATGAAAGAAAGGGAGGAGGGGCGGTGCTAAAGGGTGAGAGGCGGGAATGGGCGAGGGGTGGCGGGCCGAAGGGGACCAGGGAGGGAACGACATGGGAGGGAAACAGTTGAGGAGGGGGTGCAGAGACTCGGTGGGGCAAGGAGGAAGATCCGCTCTGGGAGAAGGAGGGGAGAGGAAACGGGGAGCCCTGGGGAGAGGTGAACAAGGTCAGGCTACATTTGGTAGGAAGGGTAGATGCCATGGCAAAGTTCAACATCCAGGAGAGGAAGTTGCTGGAAATTGTCCTGATGAAGGACGTGGAGGGTGTGGAGGCAGAGAGAGGGAGGGATATAGCGAAAGAGGCGCATCAAGGGTCAGGGGGTGGAGAGGAAGGAGGAAACCAGGAGGTGGGGGGGGGGGGGGAATCGAGCCTGCAGACAGTGTAAAGTATGCAGATATGTTGGAGGAAAAGGAGGAGGTGTGGAAGGGAACGAGGTCATACAGGAGTCTTGTGGGGGAAGGAAGCAGACGCGGAAGGCAAGGTGGAGTGGGTGGCATTCTAGGTTTTGGGAGGCCTTGTAAAAGTGGGAGGTGGGGGCGGAGATCCACGCAACACTGGCATAACAGAGGATAGGATGGATGAGGGATTTGTAAGTGTGGAGGATGGTGGAAGGATGCAATCCCCATGTCTGGCCAGACAGGAGTTTCGGGAGGCAGAGGCGGGAATGGGCTTTCTGCTCTATGGTCAGGAGATGAGAGGTCCAGGTGAGGTGATGGTTGATGGTGAGGCCAACTTATCTCAGGGTGGGCATGAGCTGGATGGGACAACCATAAATGGTAAGGTAGAAATCATGGAGACGGAAGGAGTGGGTGGTGTGGCCTATGATGATTACCTGTGTTTTGGAGGGGTTGATACGAAGGAACCACTGGTTACACCAAGTGGTGAACTGGTCAAGGTGGGTTGGGAGGGTGTGTTAGGACCATTGAAGGGTAGGATAGAGAGCCAGGAAGGCGATGTCATCAGCATATTGGGAGACTGCAAGTTTCTGGCGTTGGCTTTATAGCAAAAATCGGCGCGGAAAGGCATGTGCATTGGCGGCCATCACAGGAGCGTCCTCTATCGAAATGCGCACCCTCTGGAAATAGTGTTCCATCTGTGGAGCGCAGGCTCATGCATAAAGGTGAAAACTACAGGTCCGCCCTCTGTTGAAATGCGTGCTAGCGTCACTAAAAACCAGACGTCAGATATCGACAGATGTGTCATTATGAATAAACTGTCTTCTCTCAGAAGAAAGTAGAGAGATCACTGCGTCCCAAGCCTTGTCCAGTTGAAAACCGCCGTCTTTATAAGAATTTGTGCTAGGCGTATTTTCACAGATTCTTTCATTACTGAATCACAAAAGTTCTCGCTGGGGCCAAGATCTTTGTGGCAGAAAAATCCATAGAGTGTCCTGTGGTAATACAATGCTTCATGAACTGAGTGTGTCGTCTGACTGATGTAAGCTTTGCCACACTAGCAAGGAATTTTGTAGATCCCGGCCTTCTGCAGACCCACATAATCTTTTACCAAACCGAGAAGGGCACTAATCTTCGCTGGTGGCCTGAAGATTATTTTAACTTGTGTTTACTTAGGGTTCTGCCTACTTAGATAAAAGTGATTAACACTGCAAAATCACAGGTTAATGTAAGCGAGAGATATGTATATTACGCCGCGCGGATTAGCCGAGCGGTCTGGGGCGCTGCAGTCATGGACTGTGCGACTGGTCCCAGCGGAGGTTCGAGTCCTCCCTCGGGCATGGGTGTGTGTGTTTGTGTTAGGATAATTTAGGTTTAGTAGTGTGTAGTAGTTAAGTCCCATAAGATTTCCCACAATTTTTTTTAAATATGTTTATTACATATGTGAAATGCTGATACATTAATAACCAGTGTAACTGTTAGAATGCTGAATCCAAGCATGCAAACATGCTTGCATTGTGTTGTACAGGTAGAGGACGTATGTTTGTGGATGAGGTATCATGCCTGTTGCAGCTGGTCAGTCAATACATTCATGGTTAATGCTGTTTCTGGAAGACTCTGGAATTGTCCTCTGGTGATGTCCCATATATGATCAGCTGGGGACTGAACTGGTGACTGGGCAAGCCAAAGGAAAATGTCGACACTTTGACCAACTTGTTGGTTTACAATAGCGAAATGTGGGCGTGTGTTGTCCTGCTGGCTGTCCCCTCTGGATGATGATCATGAATGGCACCACAAGAGGTCAAATCACCAGACTGACAAACAGTTTCGCAGTCAGAGTGCGTGGGATACCATGAGAGTGCTCCTGCTGTCATACGAAAACTCACCCCAGACGATAACTGAAGTGTGTACCTCCAACACGCCTAGCACACATACAGGCTGGTTACAGGCCGTCAACAGATCTTCTTCTAACCAATACACCACCATCACTGGCACCGAGGCAGAACCAGCTTTCATCAGAAAACACAAGAGGCGTCTACCCTATCAACCAATGAGCAGGCGTCCATCCTATCAACCAATCAGCTCTCGCATGACACCACTACTTGCGAATGGCGGTGGTTTGGGATTAGCGGATGCATGCTAGAAGGGGCCCGGCATGGAACTGTCCTGATCTGGTGACCGAACAAGGCAAGATGTCGACACCGACTTTTAACAGTTCGCTGTGTCACTGTTGTGCCAGCTGTCGCTCAAATAGCTGCTGCAAAATACAGTTATGATCCGCCAAAGCCATACGCGTCTTGGTAGTGCGACTTGGTCGTTCGAAGCCCAGCCTTCTTGCAACTGTGCCTTCTGGTTGTTGTGTACGACGTGATTAAAACGATACAGAGTGGTGGGCTAAAGAATGGTATAGCAACTGTGGTCATAGGGAGTCTGGACAGAGGCAGAAAGGATTAGCAACCAAGTGAACATACGAGATATGATTGGAAAGTTTTAAGAATGGATCCACTACTGCTTACTGGTTTGGCGGGCAAGTACACGGAGGGTGGGGAGTGAGTCATTGCCTTGTCTCTGAACGCCCTCTGACAGGGAACTGCATTTCCTCTATTCAGTTCGAGGTGGCGGCTGGTTGAGTTGGGTCTGTTAGCGCTTGTTGTCGGATTCCGTCTGAGCGAAAATGGACGTAAAAACGGAGCAACGAGCTTGTGTGAATTTTTTTTAAACCGGGAAATCTGCTTCTGACAGTTACGTATTATTAAAAACGGCTTTTGGAGATAATTGTGTGAGCCAGTAAAGTGTTTTTGTCTGGTTGAACAGATTTTAAAATGGCTTCGAATCATTTGAAGATGAACCACGGTCCGGCCGTCCTCCCACCTCAAAAACGAATGAAAATGTTGTGAAAGTTCGCGACTTAGTGGGCTCTGATCGTAGACTTAGCATTAGGGAGATTTCTAATGAACTTAATTTAAATTTCTATGCAGTTCAGTCAATTTTAAATGAAGATCTGAACATACATTAACTGTCCACAAAATTCATTCCGAAAGTGTTGTCAAGTGACCAGAGACAATACCGACTTGAAATGAGCCAAGAACTGATTAATCGGACTAAAAATTACCTAGAGTTGTTAAATAGGGTAATTACAGGTGACGCATAGTCGGTATATGGATATGATCCTGAAACCAATGTGCAGTCTTCGCAGTGGAAGAATGCAGGTTCACCACGACCGAAAAAAGCACAGCAAAGTCGGTCGATAGTGAAGAAAATGTTGGTGTTTTTTTTCGATTCTACCGGTATTTTGCATCATGAATTGAAGAGGACAGACAATTAACCAGGAATACTACAAATGTGTCCTTGAGCGTTTGCGCGAAAAGGTGTGGAAATACAGGAGTTGGGTGCTACACCATGACAATGCTCGGGCTCATAATGCCTTCTCCACCGTTGAATTTTTGACCAGATCCAAAATTCTTGTGCTTCCACAACCGTGATATTCCCCTGATTTCACCTCTGCGGACTTCTACCTTCTTCCTAAACTGAAATTTTCACTGAAAGGGAAGCGATTTGACTCGACTGAAGACATCCAGCCAAATATGGAGAGCGTCCTTACCACACTTCAGGAAAAAAAATTCCAGGAATGTTTCCAAAAATGGAAACACCGTTGGAGTCGGTGTGTTCAGTCAAAAGGGAACTATTTTGAAGGACATGCGTTACAGTAGCATGAAAGTACCACCAATGTACAATTACAAGCCCATTCTTAAAAGTTCCCAATTACACCTCGTATATACAGAAGAATTAGTTAACTTATATTTCTCTAAGCGAAGGAAGACTGAATTCAGGTAATGCAGCAAGAAACAGAGTCCAGCTCATCACTGACAACAGGGAAGAAGTGTGATGTTTGATCCCTTGACTAGATGGCGTCTGTACACTGTCAGAAGGCGAACTGGCTCCTAGTGCAGGTGGGCTGAGTCGCTGCCTCCTGCCATCCCATATTCCGGCGGCAGAGGGCGCTCTTAGTACACAGCCGCTGGATGCGTGGCTCAGCAGTCGCACACCATTGCGTCCGCTGATCCCGCGCGACCACTGTAAGCGTCTAAAGGAAACTTGCAATTCCGTTACCAACAGTAGAGCGCCCGTAAGGTGGTATCGATATGTGACACCACACTCGTGACCACTGCCGCCAGCAATCAAGTGGAATGGCCGCATACCTGCCAAGTCTTTCTGCAGAAGGAACATCCAGCTTCTTGGAGCCGTGTAACACGACCTCGCCCACAGTCAGTGAGCCCTACTAATGGCGTCTTTGTCGCCTTAAAGGCATTCTTGGTTAACAGCAACTCACCACGCCCAATCTCAAAGGTAACTAACGCTCGCGACTGTTACAGCGTGTATTTTCATACTCATAGTAGCACTACCAGCGCCACTCCTATGCGAATGGCGCGAAATCTATTAGACTTCGTCTTTCAGATGTAGAAACACGCCTACCAACTTTCGGTTACGGCACAAAACTCCCCTTTTTTTCCCTTCACTATAATTTTAAAATGATGTAAATGGAGGCTGTATTCATAAACTACTATTTGTTAATTGTATGTATGCTGAAATTGTTCTTAATAAGTAATGCCATCTTTTGTCCTGTTAATTATAGTGTGTATGAGTTTAATAGCGCAATTAGTTGTCTGAACAATTGTAATACGATGATCTACTAGTTTTACCCTTATTTCATGTTTAAACTCCGTCTAATTTATTATACACTCCTGGAAATGGAAAAAAGAACACATTGACACCGGTGTGTCAGACCCACCATACTTGCTCCGGACACTGCGAGAGGGCTGTACAAGCAATGATCACACGCACGGCACAGCGGACACACCAGGAACCGCGGTGTTGGCCGTCGAATGGCGCTAGCTGCGCAGCATTTGTGCACCGCCGCCGTCAGTGTCGGCCAGTTTGCCGTGGCATACGGAGCTCCATCGCAGTCTTTAACACTGGTAGCATGCCGCGACAGCGTGGACGTGAACCGTATGTGCAGTTGACGGACTTTGAGCGAGGGCGTATAGTGGGCATGCGGGAGGCCGGGTGGACGTACCGCCGAATTGCTCAACACGTGGGGCGTGAGGTCTCCACAGTACATCGACGTTGTCGCCAGTGGTCGGCGGAAGGTGCACGTGCCCGTCGACCTGGGACCGGACCGCAGCGACGCACGGATGCACGCCAAGACCGTAGGATCCTACGCAGTGCCGTAGGGGACCGCACCGCCACTTCCCAGCAAATTAGGGACACTGTTGCTCCTGGGGTATCGGCGAGGACCATTCGCAACCGTCTCCATGAAGCTGGGCTACGGTCCCGCACACCGTTAGGCCGTCTTCCGCTCACGCCCCAACATCGTGCAGCCTGCCTCCAGTGGTGTCGCGACAGGCGTGAATGGAGGGACGAATGGAGACGTGTCGTCTTCAGCGATGAGAGTCGCTTCTGCCTTGGTGCCAATGATGGTCGTATGCGTGTTTGGCGCCGTGCAGGTGAGCGCCACAATCAGGACTGCATACGACCGAGGCACACAGGGCCAACACCCGGCATCATGGTGTGGGGAGCGATCTCCTACACTGGCCGTACACCACTGGTGATCGTCGAGGGGACACTGACTAGTGCACGGTATATCCAAACCGTCATCGAACCCATCGTTCTACCATTCCTAGACCGGCAAGCGAACGTGCTGTTCCAACAGGACAATGCACGTCCGCATGTATCCCGTGCCACCCAACGTGCTCTAGAAGGTGTAAGTCAACTACCCTGGCCAGCAAGATCTCCGGATCTGTCCCCCATTGAGCATGTTTGGGACTGGATGAAGCGTCGTCTCACGCGGTCTGCACGTCCAGCACGAACGCTGGTCCAACTGAGGCGCCAGGTGGAAATGGCATGGCAAGCCGTTCCACAGGACTACATCCAGCATCTCTACGATCGTCTCCATGGGAGAATAGCAGCCTGCATTGCTGCGAAAGGTGGATATACACTGTACTAGTGCCGACATTGTGCATGCTCTGTTGCCTGTGTCTATGTGCCTGTGGTTCTGTCAGTCTGATCATGTGATGTATCTGACCCCAGGAATGTGTCAATAAAGTTTCCCCTTCCTGGGACAATGAATTCACGGTGTTCTTATTTCAATTTCCAGGAGTGTACGTATCTGTAAAACTACTATATGTAAATAATAGACATACTGCTTCCCTAGCGTCTTCTTGTTGCCGACATCACTTAAAATTTCACGCAGTACTAGGAATTAGCCTGCTCTCGTCTGTTGCCCACAACAGATTTCTACTTACTATGTACGCAAATGTTTAGTGTATGCAGTGTTTTCAATATGGTATATTTTTTTATACATGGTAAGATCTCCATAGATGATTCAATAATATTGTGGATTAAGTGTAAACATTTGTGGTACCAGTGATAAGACGCACATTTCCCATTTAGCCGTGGAAAATGGTGTACGATCGAAACGCTTAAGGCTGCTATTCAGTAAACAATGTGGCGAAGGCAATTTGTGTGCAACATGGCCACTACGTCTCATACTACACTTCTGCATAGCTTTAATCCTATTGACGTATCTGAGTATTTCTGTGGCTTCCTCGTCGAATCGGGGGTGAGAGTTGTTCTCCAAAGCGATAACATCCGTGTCGGCGAATGTTATTATTTTGTCGGTCTCCCAAAGCGCGTGCTCCGCCACCGTCGATTTCTCCACTTGTCGCTATCGGAAATACCTTTTATGTTCGGAGATCCTGACGTTCATAGATCGTCTAGTAATTCCCACACACGCTTTTCTACATGTACAACGTGTGCAGCATATTCCTGACATTACAAGTAGATCGTTTTCTGTCTTTTGCCAATCTGAGACACACTTTATAAATAGTCTTTGAGTGGTGTTGCGGCGTATGAGGCCGATTCGTCCGTCCTCTGGGTATGTATGACATAAAGGGTGTTCCTATCGGTTCTTCTTCTGATGTATCGTCTGGCGGAGTGTTGTTCTTATTGTCACTGGTTGGAGTACCCGTTGCTCTACAGAACGTTTCCCAAGTATTTCATTTCGCTAAACACTTACCCTTTCTGCTTCTGCCGCACGGCGAAAGACCGACTCATGTAAAAAGGACTCGCAACATTTCTTTGAGAAGCTGAAGAAACTAAAGCTCGAGCCAGGCGGCGTGCCTGCAACACTACTAGGTGACATTCACTCTCTGGCTAGCAGTGGTCACAATGATACATGCCGTCAGTGTAATGATGTATCACTTTCTGGAAATGGATCCACGAGTTCACATGAAACCAAACAAGAAGCTGTTGAAAGAAGAGAAGTAAATAGAAAAATAATCTCTTTGCCTGGGCTCGTCGGCTTCTTACGTTCTTTTCGGCTCGGTCATCATATTTTATACTGCTTCCAAACATATTTCTTTCCATTACTCTCTATCATTCCATTATACTCATTGAATGTTCCCATTTATCAGGTCCTGAAATACATTCACACTTCTACGTGTATAGGAACGTTATTTGCCTGTCTTATCGCTGACATTCTTTCACTCTGAGTTTTAAGCCCACTTCTAAAGACTGCTTTTGTAATATATAGGTTGAACAAAAGAACAAATAAATTACATCCCTACATTATGCCCTTTCTAACATAATCGCTGCTCAGTCAGTAGTCCATACTTACTGGTTCACCTTGTTTCACGTACACTACGTGACCAAAAGTATCCGGACATCCGACTGAAAATGACTTACAAGTTTGTTGCACCCTCCATCCTTATTTACGGAATTCAATACGGCGTTGATCCACCCTTACCCTTGATGGCAATTTCCTCTCTCGCAGGCATACGTTCAATCTGGCGCTGGAAGGTTTCTTGGGGAAATGCAGCTCATCCTTAACGGAGTGCTGGACTCAAGAGAGGTATCAACGTCGGTCGGTGAGGCCTGGCATGAAGTCGGCGTTCCAAAACATCCCAAGGGCGTTCTATAGGATTCAGGTCAGGACTCTATACAGGCCAGTCCATTACAGGGATGTTACTGTCGTGTAACCATTCCACTACAGGCCGTGCATTATGAACAGGTGCTCGACGGTGTTGAAAGATGCAGTCGTCATCCTCGAATTGCTGTTAAACAGTGGGATCCAAGAATGTGCTTAAAACATCAGTGTAAACCTATGCTGTGATAGTGCCACGCAAAACAAGGAGGGGTGCAAGACCTCCACACGCTGGCAGATGATGTTCACCGGGCGTTCGCGATACCCACAACCTGCCATCGTATCGCCACATTGTGTACCGTGATTCGTCACTCCACACAACGTTTTTCCACTTCAGTCGTCCAATATTTATGCTACTTGCACCAAGCATGGCGTCGTTTGGCATTTACCGGCGTGATGTGTGGCTTATGAGCAGCCGCTCGACCATGAAATCCAAGTTTCGTCTCCTCCCGCCTAGCTCTCACAGTACTTACCGTCGATCTGATGCAGTTTGGAATTCCTGTGTGATTGTCTGTATAGAAGTCTGCCTATTAAACATAACGACCCTCTTCAACTGTCTGCGGTCTCTGTCAGTCAACAGGCGAGATCGGCCAGTACGCTTCTGTGCTGTACGTCTCTCTTCATGTTTCCACTTCACTATGACGTCGGAAACAGTAGGCCTAGGGATGTTTAGGAGTGTGGAAATCTCGCGTATAGCCGTATGACACAAGTGAACCCAATCACCTGACCAAGTTCGAAGTCTGTGAGTTCCGCGGAGCGCCCCATTCTGCTCTCTCACAATGTCTAATGACTACTGAGGTCGCTGATGTGGAGTACCTGGCAGTAGGTGGCAGCACAATGCACCTAATATGAAAACCGTATGTTTTTGGGGGTGTTCGGATACTTTTGATCGCATAGTGTATATATTTTGTATTACTTCTTCCTCTGTAGTGTGTACCTACTTTTACGAGTATTTCACGTGTCTTCCATAACTTTACATTGTCGAACGCTTTTTCTACGTCGAAAAACGCTACGAAAATACCTTAATTTTTATTAGTTGTTGCTTCAGTACCATGTAAAACGCCGGATCTCCATCTATCGTGCCTTCAAATAACCTAAATCCAAATCCGTCCTCATCTAACAGATCTTCATTCTTTATTCATTTTTTGTGTTTTATTCTCGTCAGGAATTTAACGTGCATGAGCTGTGAATCTGTTTATACAATAGTTCTCTCGTGGCTAGCTCTAACCGTCTTTGCAATTGTTTGGTTCGTATTCTTCGAAATTTTCGGTGTTATGCAACCATTATCATACATGCTGCACACTAATTTCACCAATCGTTTTGACTGTCACTTCTGCCAACGACTGTAGCTATTAAGCAGAAATGTAACCTATCCTTTCTGCCTCGACAGATCCCAGTTCTTCCGAAGCTCTGCGAAACACTGCCTCTCAGTCGATACTTACTTCCTCCTATTCGACACGCACTTCTTCTTGTATCACGTTAGGGAACAATTATTTCCAGTCATAGACGCCCTCATTGTCTTTTTCCGTCCGTCCGCTTCCGCCTATGGATTAAAACTGGAATAGTCCGCAGCTCGTGGTCGTGCGGTAGCGTTCTCGCTTCCCACGCCCTGGTTCCCGGGTTCGATTCCCGGCGGGGTCAGGGATTTTCTCTGCCTCGTGATGACTGGGTGTTGTGTGATGTCCTTAGGTTAGTTAGGTTTAAGTAGTTCTAAGTTCTAGGGGACTGATGACCACAGACGTTAAGTCCGATAGTGCTCAGAGCCATTTGAACCATTTTGAAAAGTGGAATATGTTATTTACTGTAAATGTTGACAGCTTTCCTTTCAAATTTTGCTGAAATCATATTTACTTTTATACAAGCAGAAGTTGTTTTCCGAAGTCCTTTTACTTCCTATTCCTTCAAATTCTTGTTGTAATCGTCTAGCATTAGCTTCTTTATACGAAGGTGTGCTGAAAAGTAATCCCATCGAATCATTTACGTGTAAATTATTAAAAACTTCGGGATGAAACAGACATTATTAACATTCTACGTCTTTATGCTTCATGTGTACATATTTGCAGCATTCTCCCCCTAACATGTAACACCGCTGTGTGTAACATAACTGTGGCGGTGTCTGAGAAATAGCGTGCTGTAATCGAGATTCGAATTCTAAGAGTTCGTCCACATGAATTGTGCTTTTTGATATTATCGTGACATGCATGCAATTTTTGCTGGTACATACCAACACTCAGCCCAACACTCCTTCAATCAATCAAATACAACGTTACTCCCTTGCGTTAACTGTTAAAAGCTCTTGAATCTGCACGCGACTGATGGGCTCCTTATAATTTTACTAAAATCTGAGTAATAACTCCAGTATAAGGCATTTTAGAAGAGTGAAGTAACATGACGAACATATGGCAAAACTATATTCTTCTTGTAAAATTACACTACTGGCCATTAAAATTGCTACACCAAGAAGAAATGCAGATGATAAACGGGTATTCATTGGACAAATATATTATACTAGAACTGACATGTGATTACATTTTCACGTAATTTGGGTGCATACATCCTGAGAAATCAGTACTGAGAACAACCACCTCTGGCCGTAATAACGGCCTTGATACGCCTGGACACTGAGTCAAACAAAGCTTGGATGGTATGTACAGGTACAGCTGCCCATGCACCTTCAACACGATACCACAGTTCATCAAGAGTAGTGACTGGCGTATTGTGACGAGCCAGTTGCTCGGCCACCATTGACCAGACGTTTTCAATTGGTGAGAGATCTGGAGAATGTGCTGGCCAGGGCAGCAGTCAATCATTTTCTGTATAAGGAAAGGCCCGTATGGGACCTGCAACATGAGGCCATGCATTATCCTGCTGAAATGTAGGGTTGGTTGGTTGGTTGGTTGGAGAATGAGACCAGACAGCGTTGTCATCGGTCTCATCGTATTAGGGAAGGATGGGGAAGGAAGTCGGCCGTGCCCTTTCAGAAGAACCATCCCGGCATTTGCCTGGAGTGATTTAGGGAAATCACGGAAAACCTAAATCAGGATGGCCGAACGCGGGATTGAACCGTCGTCCTCGCGAATGCGAGTCCAGTGTCTAACCACTGCGCCGCCTCGCTCGGTGAAATGTAGGGTTTCGCAAGTATCGAATGAAGGGTAGAGCCACGAGTCGTAAGACATCTGAAATGTAACGTCCACTGTTCAAAGTGCCGTCAATGCGAACAAGAGGTGACCGAGACGTGTGACCAGTGGCTCCCCATACCATCATGCCGGGTGATACGCCAGTATGGCGATGACGAATACACGCTTCCAATGTGCGTTCACCGCGATGTCGCCAAACACGGATGCGACCATCATGATGCTGTAAACAGAACCTGGATTCATCCGAAAAAAATGACGTTTTGCCATTCGTGCACCCAGGTTCGTCGTTGAGAACACCATCGCAGGCGCTCCTGTCTGTGATGCAGCGTCAAGGGTAACCGCAGCCATGCTCACCGAGCTGATAGTCCATGCTGCTGCAAACGTCGTCGAACTGTTCGTGGAGATGACTGATGTCTTGCAGACGTCCCCATCTGTTCACTCAGGGATCGAGACGTGGCTGCACGACCCGTTACAGCCATGCGGATGAGATGCCTGTCATCTCGACTGCTAGAGATACGAAGCCGTTGGGATCCAGCACGGGGTTTCGTATTACCCTCCTGAAACCACCGATTCCATATTCTGCTTACAGTCATTTGATCTCGACCAACGCAAGCACCAAATTCGCGATACGATAAACGGCAGTCGCGATAGGCTATAATCCGACCTTTATCAAAGTCGGAAACGTGATGGTACGCATATCTCCTCCTTACACGAGGTATCACAACGTTTCACCAGGCAACGCCGGCCAACTGCTGTTTGTGTATGAGAAATCGGTTGGAAACTTTCCTCATGTCAGCACGCTGTGGGTGTCGCCACCGGCGCCAGCCTTGTGTGAATGCTCTGAAATGCTAACCATTTGCATATCACAGCATCTTCTTCCTGTCAGTTAAATTTCGTGTCTGTAGTACGTCATCTTCGTGGTGTAGCAATCTTAATGGTCAGTCGTGTATTTTCCTCCATTTCCAATCGGCAGTCTGGCCCTGCAGTTTGGCGTTCTTATTAGTGTTGACCAAATGTTCACACAAACATATGTTATGGTCAAGTGATGAGAAACGTGTGTAGTTCAACCACCATATTATTGCACTTGGCCGTTACCGAAAACACATGGTGACATCACAGTAAGCAAACTCAGTTGTGTTTAAGCCAAACGAATCGCATTGTCAATGTTTTCATGTAAGTTGTGCTTACACCATCAACTCTGATTACGCACTTACCTACTATAAGGCAACCGAAGCTGCCTCACTCCCAGGTGCAATAATATTGTAACCGACTTATACATTAAAAGTGTTATGTTTGACGAGAATAATTGCAAAAGATAATTAGGGTAACAAGTTTTCATATTTTTGTTTTACAGGTCAGCAGCTGCGTTTACTGTTTTCACCCTACTTTTCAGCAACAGTAATTTCGGAGTGAATCCATTTGTTGCATTCATAGGAAAAGGATCACTGCAACTAGTTGCATTGTATGCGGGTCACGTTGTCGGAAACAAGTTCGGGAGACGGGTAACACAATGTCTGGTGCTAATGTCTACTGGTTTCTTCTGCATCATTCTCGTATTCTTAACCACAGGTAGCTCTTTGTTTAATACTTTCTTGCATGTTTGCTACAAGAAACTGATTTAGAAATATGTTCAGGGGAAAGGAAACGTTCAATATTGTTAGACTGTACTTTACAAGCGATTTCTGTAGTCTTTAATTTATACAGATTTAGTGTTTTGTTATTTCAATGAAGTGACTCTTTTACAGGTCATTCAACCCAGTGGATCATAACTACATTTTCGCTGATGCTACTGTTTTGCTGCGAGTGTTCGTTTTCACTCTCAAACCTGCAGAGCTTGGAATTACATCCAACAAGTATACGACAAATTGCAATCGCAATTGAGTACGTCTTCGTTCAATGCACTCTGACTGCTGCACCTCATCTTGCTCACTTGGTACGTACCTGCACTATTTATTACTTAAAAATAATGACAGCTGCCCGTATCCAGGCTCATGCAGTGGCTTCTATTGCAAACATAGTGATGTGAATGACATCCATTTGAATTATTAGAATACCTGCCAGTGTAAAACTGGACTCATAATTCTCGTACTAGATCTGTCCAACATGAAAATTCATTCTGTTCTTTAAGATTCCTGTCAAGTTTTTTCTTTTGGCAACATAAATTTAAAGTTCCTCAAGGCGTCAAGGTATAGCCCTTCGTTTGCCCTAAGCAAAATCTCCGTGTCGTTGTCAGTACTAGTGATTTCATGTTTGTGCGCTGATAAATGCTTACTTAATGCAGTTTTACTTAGTGTGAGGAGATGGCATTGAAGCACGTTTCAAATTTCAAATTTGCTGACGAACCCCACATCCCACCGAATTTTCAGTTGTGAGGACAAATTGCACGTTAGCTTTACGTAGAGACCTTTAGATTTTTTTTAAGCTGTGCCACGATAAGCCATTCTTATAAAATGGCACTTCTTCCTTAATTTAGGTTCATGTCGCTGACGCTTAAGTTTATTGTGTTTGTGCGAACTATAGAATTACCACATCCATTTACAACCATAATCTACTTCAAGATCACGATCTCCTTGTCATATCTTCCTTTGCCCAAGGTAGTCGTATCACACTACTCAACAATGAACGAAAATTGCTTTCTTACACCAGTTAGGATGACATGATGCTGCAGAGATTATAGTCTCGGTGCATGTCGGTTTTCGAAAGATGCCGAATTTGTGTTTACAGTTAGCTTTTGAAATGGTTAAGTCAAGATAATTCAGGATATTATCGTTTTCCACTTATAATGTAAACTACATTTCAGATCAATGGTACACATCTTCTCAGCCACCTGTCTGATTTTACCCCTTCCCATGGAATAAAATTAACATCCCTCTTGTAGTGAAAGACTCGACTTTTAACTACTATATATTTTTGTAAAAAGTTAATTTCCAAGTCGTTGAGAAATATTTCTTCAACAGTACCAGGCAGACTGTTACCCATACACACTCGCTCAACCTGCTGTAATACCCTGTTGTGAAACATGAAGAAACTGGTAGATAGTGTGAAATCCAAAACTTAACTAGTTCTGAAATTTCACCTAAACTGGCTTTATTACACTTGAATAAGTTGTTTTTAACTATCAGAAGTTTCTTTCATCAGTAAATTAGTGTCAAATTCTTAACATAAAGCTAAGCTAGTGCCGTATCATGAGATATATCTATATCTTTAATTTGATCAACTATTTCGTAGCTTTTCTATAATGTAAAATGTGTCGGGGAATGTATACATGACTCTCAGTCATTTTTTTTAACTTGATTGAGAACGTAGCTAGAACAATCCAGTCGTTAACAAAACACTTCAAGCAAAAACAGAACAGAAAAAAAAGAATTCCGAAAACGTCCATTATTTGGAAGTCAATGATGCTATAATTTTATTCCACGAGAATGGGGAAGAATTTAAGCAGGTGGTTGACAAAATGTGTACCATGCATCCGAATATACAGTTGACTCTAGAAATAGAGAAGTCATTATCTTGACTTAACCATTTCAAAACCTAATCGGATCACCAAATTCGTCGTCTTAGAAAACTTACATGCACTGCTACTATAATCACAGAATATTGTGTCATTCTAAGCGGTAAATGGAAGCCTATTTTCACTCCACGTTTTGTTAGTTGATACGACTGCTTTTGGATCTTGACGAGATAGATATGGAGATTGAGGTACTGAAGCAGAGTGTGGTAGCAAATGAGTACGGCAGGTCTATGGTTATGCATACACTCAATAAATTAAAGCGTTCACAACGTGAACCTAAAAAATTAATAAGGATGAACTGTTACTTGGTCAGCTTCCCTTAAAATGGCACAACTTCTAATAAAATAGGAAGGTCCCTACATACAAGTTGCCATCATAACTGAGAAGTCTTTGAGATTAACGGTTAGACAAAACATTTCACAAGGAAAGAATAAATGGTTACACTGCCATATTTATAAGGTCACGTCTGATGACAGTCAAAAGAACTGCATTGGACAGGCTGGACAAACATTTAAAATGGCTCTAATGAATACATGCTTACTCATAGTAAATCTGACCTGTGTACTCATTTATTAATGCACAAACATGAAATCACTAATATAGACAGTAACTTGGAGGTTTTGGTTAGTGCAAGCGAAGAACTGTACGTTCACATCAGTAGATATGTATTTGGTTCTCTGCCCCACAGGCGCCAGATCATAGAATCTATTCAAATCCATTTATCGACCCTATGAGACCAACACCACTTAGCTAAAGGAACAAGGGCATATTAATGAATACAAAATAAAATGAAGAAGTAATAGTAATCACAACAGGAGAGGAACTATTTCGCTCAAGAACACCACCAAAGTAGAAGAATTAAAGGAACAAAGAAGATACAATTCAAACCCATTAAAACCAGAGCACTGCAACTCCGATTGAAACAAAACCAAATCGAAATAAATAAGTCACTTATAGAAAAATCTAAATCAAATCGCAAGTAAATACAACACATCGATATGAAGACAAAAACTAAAATAAAATGAGGAACTAAGAGTAAACACATCGAAACACTTGGCCGTAACCCGTCTTTCAATGAGTTTTTATTAACAAACAAAACAGAAAACGAAGACCCTCAACTATAATGAGAAAGAACGAACCCACTGAACCATGACCAGTAACATTTGTACATTAACAGTTACTAAAGTCCACAACAATGTAATAAAGTCGAATAAATACAATACAATCAGGATGGATAAATGAAAGAAACAATGAAATATAGTCGAATCAATATAACTACACGCATCAGAGCAATGACAATACAACCAAAATAAAATGAAGACACAAGCACACGCCATGGTAAAGATGTGACTGATATACCTGAATAAACAGACATGTGTCAAGCAATCAGCAAACATGTAGACATATAAAACAGTAAAACACACGAACAAGTGAGACCCAATGAAACACCTGGTTTGCCCAGTCAAAACTGAGGGTCTATCCAGCCAAAAACGACAAGTATAATTTTAACGAAAGAAGAACTATTTTTATTAACCAGTTGGTTTATATTCTCTAATTTTAAACTAATTAATGAATTAAACCCCACCAACAAAATCGAAAAATGCGCGCTTCATTATTGTTTTTTTAGACTGCAATGTACAGATTAGAGATCACGTTAAACCTAAATACCAAAAAACAAATACACAAATAAAGGAGAACAAATTGTTCCTCTCTTCAAATAAACAAACAACAATGGGTAGCAATTCGCTACTCTCTTCAAATAAACAAACAACAAAGGGCAAAAAATCGGAAAACATTTGAAGAATTAAAGAGTCTATTTTGCAGACTCTCTTCTGGCTCAAAGAGTCTATACTGTAGACTCTTTTCAGAAACACATCCTCACACTATCTTTATCAATGAACCCGACTTATATTCTATAGTTATAAAGCTAGTATGAAAGAAGCTGATAAACCATATGCGGTGAAACACGGTTCTCTTTCTAACCAGGGAGCAGTGAAACATGGCCTCCTTTAAAAAGAACAACCATAAACAATTCAAACTTGCCAAAACGGCAGGGTTAAAATAAACGAACAAGTTCACAGTACAAAAATGAAATAAAAAGGAATCAAATCTGAAAATCATTCTCAAAAACCTTCGGCGCCATGGAAGAAAACCCCCAGAGGGATTTTTTCAAGTTCTCTTTATCTTATCTCCACCCTCCGGGGTTTTTTCAAAGTCTCCTCGTAGTCTAAGTTTCATTATCAGGTCGTCTTCCAGCGACTTGATGGTAGCTGCCCTTCTGCATATGCCACCCGTCGTCTTTAATTCCGGGGGCAGATCTCCTGACAGCAGTGTCTTGATGAACGATGATCCCCATTGCTTGGCTTGGTCAGACCCAACTCCCAGCCTGGGGCAACCGGGAACTCAAGCAGTCCTGTGCAGTTTGTATATATAGTTGGTATTCTAGTGAGAAAGTACATTCTAATAGCTGTACTTTCATCAGCTTCTTCTGGACGTAAATATATAATTTCCTTCACATTATTGTAAGTCATTTGGAGAGACTAAATCTAAAGCACATGTAAATGTTAGTATGAATAAAGAAAACAACAATTAAAAATTCCTAATTTGTGTTTAAAGTGAAACACGATCCACTAAAATTAAACAGAACAAACATGAGTGCCATCTGTTAACGGAAGGTCAAAGCTAGTACGTGTCTCAGCTTCCCGTTTCAATGTATGAATCAACGCTGGCTTCTGTGCGAGACAGCGAGGCTAACGTGGTTACTAGCTGGTTGCATCACACACATCGCAAAAAAGCACGCCAAGGTTGATAGCTATCGTTTTCTCCTACGATTACACAGCAACGTTGTAGCGCCTCTAATTAAAACCGGCTTTTATGGATACACCCATAAAAACATCATAACTGAACTTAACAAACAATTATTTACAAACCCCAGCCCATTTTCCTTTTTGTGTACATAACACCAGCGATACCATCCGATGCTAACTTTTCATTCCATTCAGAATCTTTACTAAAACCATTAGCCAACACTTTATCTTGTAGGACTTTATCTGCCTCATGTCTCTTACTTAAATCTTTATTTTCGTGATAAGCTATATTGTGTTCTTTACAAGCTTCACTTAACCTATTAATTCCTTCATCTCCACTGTTTAATCGTTCTTCCAGCTTTGTAAATGGACCACAGTAGTTATAACCAGGAAAGTGAAGCTCAGGCATTTTAAGATTTTTCAAAGCCCAATTAACTATTCCTTTGTCATGTTTCTTATTTTCCCAGAGTGATGGTGGTAACTTGTTTAAGAATTTTATAATGTATGATGTACCTTTAGGGCTATTAATCACAGAATCGTTAAACGTCAACATTAACATTTTCATTATTCCAACTTTCTCATTTCGAAAATTATTGTTTCCTGCTTTCACTTCACCATCAATAACAGCCGCATGATAAATTAAGTCTCTAACATCATTCACCCAAATGTATTCCATTGGCTACTCATTACATTCTTTAACAAAACCTTTACCTCTTTTTGATCTTGGAGTACTAGTTTCAAAACTTGATTCTGACCTACTACCATTTCTACACTGTTTTCCTAGAATGTGCTCAATTATTGATTTGTATTTCGCCCCTCTGCTCCATCTAGGCTTCCCATTACAAAAAATGAGTTTGATTCAAGTAAGATTTCTGCGTAATTTTGTAAATTATCTTCATCAAATTTATCATCAAGTTCATTGAAAGTAAAATACTTTTGGGTAAGAATATTCATTAATCCATCAGTGACTTGATATTCCTTTCTTAGTACAATTAAATAACCGTAGTGACTTCCTCTAATAGTTAATGTATCAAATGTTACAGGTTCATCACCAACATATTTTTCAGTGCCAATTGATTTTAAACCCAAAATTTAGTCATTGCAGTTGTTTAGGTGTCCCAGTAAATGTGATCATATAAAAGTTGGTTTTGGTTTCGGTTTTGGAGTTGCTAGTGCTGCTGATTCATCATATTGTTGATAATCATAAGCCATTTGACTTGCTATGTATTTCATTTCACTTTTCTTAGTTTCTTCATCTTAATCACAAAGCATATTATCTACTTCCGATTCGTTTAATGTTCTATTGATTCCCAAATCTTCACTTGTATTAAATTGAAATGGAATAGGGTCTTTACTTTTATTCTCAAGAGCTTTATCTAGTTTGCTTTCAAGTCGTTCACTAAGGTTACCAATTGAATCAATCACAGGTTGTTCCTGTTTTTTGTATTCGTCATATTCATCGACTCTTTTGCTTGTAAATCCTTTAAACTTATCCCTTAAATATTCTCTCATTTTAATTGCTTCTCGTGCTTTATTTACATCATTAGGATTCTTCATTTTAGTAACAATTTACTAAACAAAATAATAAAACGTAAACACAGCATAAATGTAACGTAAATGCAACGTGAAAAAATGTAAACGCTAAAAAACTTACACTCAATGCAATCTTGAAACTCTTCTGCTTCTGGTTTCTTGTTCCATAATTAATTAGTGTAAACCAGGTTCTTGCAAGCTTGATGGTTATATAACCATAAAGCACTCATCTTTCAATTGGTCTAACATATAATGAGAAAAGAAGCATTAGACTAAAGATTCAAGCTGAGAGAGAACAGTTTTAAAATTATTAACTACTTGTGCAACTGTTTCAGGTTTTTTTGCATTCTATTCCAAATGTTGAGAAATTATAATTTTCAACTTTAACCAATGTGATTGTAAACCCGTTAAAAAGGAATACTTTGCCATTATTAAAGAAATGCAATAGCCTATCAACACACCTAAATACAGAATCAATGTTTGTGAGTATGCCTGGGAAGTCTCTCAGAAATCTTTATCTTTTATTGTATGGTTACATTCATTCAGTTCAATATAGTAAACATCATCATAGAAGACAAAAGTTCTCCCTGTGTACATGTTTACAACCCCATTTATTTTGGTATTCGGCTGAATTCCTATATCAGGCAAGGTTTTTGGATAACCACTAACAAGACGTAAGTCTGGAAACGTTATCATGTACACCATGTTGTTTATAGAGAGAACAACTTCACCAGATGGACGTTGATAAATAGCAGTAATCTGAGATTTACGAAGCCATACCATTAAACCCACCAACTTAAAGGGTAGTGGATTTAAGCAGAGAACGTGTTGAAGGTTTCCTTTATGAACCTTAATTGCTTAAGATAAAATATCCAGATATTTGTTCGGTTCAGAAGGTGTTGAAAAAGAAAGGTGACAAAGTGTTTGTTAAGTGGTTAAGTTTCGATAGTTCTCATAACTCATGGATTAATAAATCAAGCAAATTTTGTTTAAACAGCTTTGATGGTTAATACCATAAAAGCACAAATAAATTATCTCAATTCATTATGTAATAAATGGATAATTTGATTGATTTATAGAATAACATTTTTACATTTAAAACAAGATCTGTTAGTTTTATTACTACTGTCGAAGATAGCGATGTTAAGATATGGTTAAAAGGTAAGGATGTAGCAGAGATTCTAGAATATAAAAATACGTATGAAGCAATTAGATATTATGTCAAACTTAAATATCAAAAAACTTTCAAACAACTAAGGGAGGAGCGATTTGCTCCCCCTTTAAATGAACAAACAAAAGGGAGGAGAAGATTAGACCTCCCTTTAAACGAACAACCACATACAGTTTTTATCAATGAACCTGGTTTATATTCTTTAGTTATGAAGTCTAACATGAAAGAAGTAGAAAATTTTCAAGATTGGGTTTAGAAGGAAGTTTTAGCATTAATAAGAAAGACAGGTCATTACCAAGTAACAAATAGAATTAAACAACTAGAAGGAGAGAACAAACAACTAAGATCAAAAGAAGCTACCCCAGTGCATATTACAGCTGTTTTAAAGGCAGCAACTACTCCTATTTCTTGTGATTATTTGTTTTCATTAGGTGCCGCTAAAGATCTTCGCAAAGAGTTTCACATTAATTATGTTATTGATGATAACTGCATTGTGTGTAAATATGGTAAAACGAAAGACTTATATGAAAGAACAAAAGACCACTTTAAAACGTATGGCGGTATCAAGAAGGAAGTATTAACTCTTGAATGTTTTTCTTATACCGATCCACTGTTGGAAACAGACGCAGAAAGTTCCATCTCTAAACACTTTAACACATTAGGTGCAAAGATTGATTATAGAAACTTCAAAGAGCTAATTGTGCTTAATAACAAACAACTCAAAAGGACAATAGAATATTATGAAGAATTAAACGACAAGTGTGGCTTTGACCTTCAAAAATTAGTAAACGAACGAGACTGGCCTAGATCACAACCAAAACTGAAAAATGTAACAATAGGCAAACTCAAAACGGAAACAGAAATGGAAAGGTTTAAACACAAAAACATCTTATTACAAAAACAACTCGAGGCTGCGCTTGAAAGACAATTATGAAAGTTTAGGTTTTACATGAACACTGTTAAGCTTGGGCTTTAATGGTTAATACCATAAAAGCAGATGTGAAATTAAGATTTAAAACTAAAAAGCAGTTTCTCACTATCGCTAATTTCTGGTTCTGATTGTTTTTCGTTTGATTTTCCTGTAAATTCAATCTTGTGAAAACTTCTATTATCACTTAAATTGATATAATTGTTCTTTACCATCGTTAATTACTTTTCTGGTTTTTTATCAAATGCTTCAACATAACGATGAGGTAAAATTACCTTGTAGTCGTCTATGTAAACAGCTCAAACTTTAGTTTTGAGTAGTTCAGTCTTTTTGATTAATAGTGTTTTGTTTAGTGGAAGTTCATTTAGGCTCTTGAATGGGATATTTGGTTTACCTATTTCATTTAGTGATAATGGATTCCTTTATTCTATTTATTATAAGAGTAAAAATATTTTTAAATTTCATTTTTGTTTTTGTGATGTTCAAGGTGAAACCAGTTCTTCTTGAGTATCATACTGATCATCAGAAATAGTTGGCTTATCAAAATCAAATTCATCATCAGCAGTTATGTCATTGTTGATGTTATTGTTGGATCTTCTTATAATATTTCTGCATAAAGGACAAGTGTTGTTATCCTTAATGCAGTAAGCATACACTCAGTCCAAAATGCATGATCGCACAAGGTTTTAAACATTCGAGTTTTTGTTTCTTTACATACTGGACATTCATCTGAGTTCTCTATCGCAGTTAAACCAGTTTAAAGTAACAACAGTTTGTTCTTGAGGGATAGGATGACATGTTCATTATGTCTTAAGAATAGAACCATTTCGATTTTGTTTCTGATCTTCATTAGGAATTTTTCAGAGAACTTTCTATCCTCACAGCTCCATATAAGATCATATAGGTTTGAACCCCTGTTTCCAAATTCGAGAATAAAACTTTCACTGTTATCATGTAAAAGTACATCTCGCCAACAGACTCTATCTTGATATTTTCGTACTAATGGTCCGTTCAAAAAGGGTGAGGCTTTTGTCCAATTAACAAGATCTTCAAATTTATTTACAAAAGGTTCTGTGAGTAAAATCCTTTTACAAGAGAGAACATTCCAATCTAAGTATAGTCTGAAATTTCGACAGAATTCAGTAGCACTTTTTGTTGAATGCTTTTTTTAATTGTATTCAGAACTATAGGATTTCCAATCTATTTAGGAAGTTTTCAGACATCTTTCCTGCATGTTCTCATGAGTATGTTGACCAGCTGATATATTGTCTTTCAAATTCTTTGTGTTTTAAAACGAAATCGTGGTTGAGATAACAATATTGTCTACTAAAAAATTCTCTTCTTCTACACATTATGTCCCAATGAAGTTTATCAACATATTTGTCAACAATATCTTCATGAGTGGGTAAAGTTTGTATTCTTGATAAGGAGATCCAATCGATGTATTTCTTGAAATGTTTGATGAATGAGAGTGATTGTGCATAATTCGAAGTAATGTAGCTCCATCATAATTGTTTCCAAAACAAATAAATAAAATCTTTGGACAGATTCTTTAGTTGGGATATCTGTGCCCACTTTTTTCTTGATAGGTTATTGAGAACATCCATTACTATACCTTTAAACACAGGGTTTTGAAAGGAACATACAACATGTTCAGGGTTCATATGTTGGATCAGTTGTTTTATAAGGTTTACTTTAATTGATATCATTTCTTTTTGGTTGTTCTCTGCTTTTTCGTCTTCGTTGGTTTTTTCGTCTTCTTGGTTATTCTGTTGTTTCATCTTGGTTGTTTCTTTGTTGATAAGAGTTAATCAAGATCAGCTTTCCTTAGCTTTGGATTAGTTATTGTTGAACTTGTTTCATATGAGTTAATTAAACTTATTAGATCTACTTTCTTTAACTTAGAGCAACCACGAATACTGTTATCTCTACAGTACTGTTGAAGCTCAGTTATAGTTTTATTTTCCATCATATATCGTTTATTATATAAGAAAACTTATTTTTAGTCTTTCAATTTTTATCTTCATGAAAAATGAATTAATCATTTTTAGACATTTTTGAGGGTCTAAGTGGGAACCACATGGTCTCTTTTATAAGAACCACCTATAAAAGCACTAATACTAAAACACACACATGCACATGTAAATACTAACAAACATAAATGGAAGACTTAGATCTGACCGTTTATTATGTATTTAACTCTTGTTCAATTTTATAGTGTCCCCAAGGTAATGTGTTTATTCCATTTGGCAGTATATATCATTTGTCATCTTAGTAACTTAGAGCAAGTTTGTTTAATTCAATTGTAGACACATTATGGTGTTTGCTTCATATTAGTTTCATAGACTTGTAAATCTCGCATTGTTGTGTTAAATGGTTCCTATAGTCATCAAAGTTTAAAACTTTCTTCACATTGCTTGCTTTAACTCCTAGCTTTGTCATAATATTTTATTGCATACATTTTTGATCTTAATCCAACAAACTCTGTCATGATTTTGCCTGATAGTTTATCTTTCATTTTACCTAAGACTTTCTTATTAACTAGGGGCAAGTTGTATATGTTATTCTGGGGATAATCGCTTGCTTCAAAGTGTTCAATCATTTGTTTCCTATTTGGTAAAATTCTTGTGTTCTGATGTGGTGGACTAAACTGTCAGCATCCTTGTAGCAAATGTTTATGTTTTCTCCATATTTGGGTTTCATTATGTTGTAGTGGAAATTGTACGTAAGTTCTTTGGATAATTCTAGAATGCCCATTCCTACGTATATCGGTCTGTTAAAGAGCACTTTAGTCTTGTTCATGTGAACTATAACTAATGACTCAGTAAGAATAGTTCGATGGTAAAAGTTAGGTTTTGATATGAGTTTAAGACACTTCTTAGCATCAGCCAAAATTCGTATGTCAACTCGCTTTCTAATGTTTTCCAGAGTTTTTCCAAATACGCTGTTGTTCATTAATTTATAAAAGTCCTTTTCGAAATTGTTGGTTGCCTCGGTTCTCATTTCTGTATTTAAATCTATATATTTCTTTAACCAAGCAGACTGTTAAAACTGAATTACTCTATGTATTTTCTTCAAGTTTAATCCTAGTTGTAGACATTTCGGAGATTTCTGTACTAAATAACATACTTTTATTTGTTGTGTAGTGTTCCTAGGAGTTTAGGTTGATTAGAATCTGGAGGACACATGTTTTCTAAAGCTAATGGGAAGTCTTTGTGTTGATCATGGAGTTCTTTAGGGTATCCTAAATCAACTTCCAATATGTAGCCAGTTTTACTGTTCTTCAGTATGTTTTCAGTATCAAGATCTTTTATCTGTTGTTTAGTTAGCCATGTAAAGTCATTGTAAGGCAAATGTTGACTGATAGCCCATCCATGAAAGTTGTTTGCATCAAGATAGGCAAGGTAACTACTTTCTTTGTTTGGATTATAGTTTTTTATATATTTATTGTTTGCTTTAGCATATCTTTGACAGCATTGGCAAATTCCTCTTCTTACACCTTTTTCAATCATTAGGATCATATCATAATCAGTGATCATATCTAAGTTTATTCGAGTCATTTTT
Organism: Schistocerca americana; assembly: GCF_021461395.2. NCBI lineage: Eukaryota > Metazoa > Arthropoda > Insecta > Orthoptera > Acrididae > Schistocerca > Schistocerca americana. The sequence continues at coordinate 427,127,553 of NC_060121.1, read as the reverse complement.
AGCATAGCATCCCAAACCAACCCAGAACTTGTGAGATCTAAATCATAAGTGCTCATGCATGTAGTTCTAAAGCATTCAAACAGATCAGCTAGTTATAACACATATGTTTTTAAATACAAATCATGGTAGTCACCAATGTTACTCATATCAAAATGTTTCCAAACCTTTTTAGCATTTTTATTATCTTTCCTCGTTATATCTGATTGTTCAAGGCTGTTGTAAAGGGCTTCTATAGATGGAAGTTGCGTTTCTTTAAACTTGTCTCATAAATCCATAAAATCGTAAGGGTATACTCCCTTTTTCTTACAAGTTTTAATGAATCTTCGTTAAAGTATTTTCTTGTGTGAGGCATTTGCTCTGGTTTAAGACTATTAGCTAAAGAGGCAAGAGATTAGGACATAAATCTAAACGAGTCAACAAACCTTAACTTAATGCCTTCTTTAACATGCTTAGTAAATGATATGTATTTTTCTTCATTGTTTGGAATAAGATCAATTTCTTCATTTGTGCAGACTAATTCTCTGATAAGCAAATGAGAATCATAGTCACTAAGATTATGCATAAACACTGGAACAAATGTAGGTAGTTTAAGTTTAAGGTTACAATTATTACATGTTGGTGCTATGAACTGGCTGGTAAGATGATCATGGTGTCTAGTCTTATAATTTTCAGTTGTATATTCTCAATTACAGTAGAAACATGATTCTGAACTATCGAATAAGGCTTCATCTTCTTCAGTCATTTCTAGAGGTACAACATTTTTATATACTTGGTGAATCTTCTTGGCTTCTTCTGTTAGGTCTTCAATAAACTTCTTTGATGCTTCTGGACTTCTGTACTGTTAAAATTCGGTTAACGTTTCATTTTTAATAACACAGTAAGCGAAACTACATGGTTCATGTTTTTGACATTTTCTTGTTTGATTGGTAGGATTGTGATTGTTAGGATAAATTTTACAGTTTTGACATTCAAATTCATCATAAATCACATATGATAGCCGCATAATATTTTGAATGTTCTTAAAGTAAATTTTTGAGCCCTCTCCTGGCATTAGTATTTTCACAGCATCATTAGCACAACATTCTTGGATGTGATTGTTATATTTTGTTTCGTTGTTAAAGTGTAGCATACAATCTCTGCAAATATACTTCTTTTCTTTGTGTTTACTTACTTGAGCAGAAATTAGATGAGAAAGGTTTCAAATCAAGTAGATGTGTCTCTGCAGTCCTTTAGTTGCTAATAAAAGATTGACAGATTTATCAGAAATTTTTCTTGCTTTATTTGGATAGAGAGGATAAATCATTCCTTTTGAATCATAGCCAAACACATTTACTTGTAATCCAGTTCGTCTTTCAATTTTGGGGATATCTTTAAGTGTGAAAGGGCGTCATCAATATCATCCTTCAAATTAATATACTTAGAAACTCGATCAGGATTATGATCATTGCGAGGTGGTAGATGTAAATAAGCTTTTAGACAATATAAGAACACTTGTTATCATTATTTTTGATGTTAAGTACAGCTTTTCTAGATTTAGTAAATTTTAGAAGATCAAAGTAAGAATTTCCTGCATAAGGGATATATGTGTTAAGTCTTAATTCAAGTGTTTTAATTTTGTGGAGAGACCAGCCAGAACCTCTTCCTTGAAACTCACTCATCTCTCTAAGTAAATGTTTTCTAACTTGTGCCATATATCTGGTGAGGTTTGTTGATTCTGAGGTTCTTTCATTTTTAGTCTTAAAGTTAAACTCTTGTATAACTCTCCCTTTCTTATAATCACGCGTTAGTAGAACATTAACTTTAAATGCATTTTGTTTGTGAAGAGCATTCTCACTTTTATTAATCATGGCTTTGGATGTTTGTTTTAAAAATGCTGTAACAGGATCGTCAGAAGTTGTTATTTCTTGTTGTTCAAATAACCAAGTTTCGAGCCTACATTTGAGGGCTTGTTCCTTCTTAACAACATTAAGCTTGCCTCGTAATATAGGACTGATTAAAGTATTTTCATTGTCCTCATTATAAAAAGGTAGTTGGGTAAGTGGGTATGGTTTAATACCAGACTTGATTATATGTTTAATAAGAGCATCTCAGTTAAATTTTTTATAGCCTCGGTTTTTGTAGGTTTTGCAAAACGATTTGAGTTGTGTAAGTGTCATATCATGCAGATATCTGGAATCATGTGGTGTGTTATAGTAGTCAGTTAGTCTTGAAATTAATTTGTTCTTATCTCAAGAACTATGACCACGGATGTTGTTGGCTTTCCAGATTTGTTGTAGCCTGTGAACTGACATGTTAAAATTAGGACACATATTGGTTTGACTATTTCTAAGTTTACTTTCATTCATAGTCTCATTGCTTTCTTCATTAACAGTATTTGACATTGCATTTATTATGTAAGAAATCTTATTTATTGTCTCAATTTTTATCTTCATCGAAAATAAATTTATCATTTTCGGCCATCTTTGAGGGTCAAAGGAGGTACCCCACGGATTTTTTCAAAATTTTCTTCATTTTTTCAAAATTTTCTTCATTTCTTCAAAATTTTCTTCATTTGTTCATATCTAACTTCGATGTGTAGTGTAAGTGAGGTCAGATTTTGACCCCCTTTTGACTATATGCTTGAAGAGAAGTCCGATTAGTTGTTCTAGAAAGAGAGATCTGTTTTTGCCTTCATAACAATGTGTTGTATATATTTGCGATTTGATTTAGATTTTTCTATAAGTGACTTATTTATTTCGATTTGTTTTTGTTTCAGTTGGAGTTGCGGTGCTTTGATTTTAATGGGTTTGAATTGTATCTTCTTCGTTCCTTTAACTCTCTTACTTTGGTGGTGTTCTTGAACAAAATAGTTCTTTTCCTGTTGTGATTACTATTACTTCTTCATTTTATTTTGTATTCATTATCGTGCCCTTGTTCCTTTAGCTAAGTGGAGTTGGTCTCATATGGTCGATATATGGATTTGAAGAGATTCTATGATCTGGGGCCGATGGGGCAGAAACCGCAATACGTATCTACGATATCTTGTGGAACTTTAAATTTATACTGCTAAAAGAAAACAACCCGACAAGAATGTTAATGAGCAGAATGAATTTTCCCATGAAGCTTAGTTCAGTATTTATTATGACTTCCTAGTGCCTGGTGTCTCTCTTCAGTCTTCAAATATGAATTTGTTTATTTTGTTGTCTGGTCGGGGTGTAAGGTAGTCGGCACAGATTGCAGCCAATGATACGCATGTAACCATTAATACTGTACCCGTCTCGCCCATCATTCAACCTGCTATGGTAGGTATCACACTCTAGTGGCCACTCTTATTTCTCACACTATTATCGATAAACGCTTTCGTAATTTGTAGTATTTTCAAGAAGCTATAGTAGTTTTGTAACTCTTTTCCCCCTTTTCGAATTTTTAGAGTACGGTAATGGTCCTCGATTTATCTGAATTCTCATTCACTAATATGAAGGCCAGTATTAATCACTTAATGCCTGAATAAATTTCTTTTTGGAACAAAGAGTAAACAATTATGTCGTTCTAGAAGTACCTGACACAATCAGGACATGGCAGCACAAGTCAAAAGCGTTGGTAGCTCTGTGTAGAATCTGCATCTACCGGCCCTAGCGCTAGAAAACAGTTAACCTTACACATGGTCACAATGATATGACGCGATTTCGCGATGCCAGCGTTAAGAGGTAAAGGTTGTATTTTAATAGGTGGAAGACTCAAACTATGCTGATCAGATAAGTAGGTTAATTTTGCAATGTTTTTTAAACTATAGAGTTGAGAACGAAAATGTACTACGCATGCTGTGCTTTGAGGTTGTCTTTTACATCGGTTTTTATTTTTTATTGTGTGACGTGATGTACATACTGCAACCTGCTATTGATGATCATGTCTTTTAGCTGTTGATTTCATTATTTATTTTAGTTCCCTTTATGATGGAAGAACCTCTTTGACGCTGGTTTTATATTGTAGCTTATGACTTATGAACATGTCACGTGGCTATACCTAAATTTTGTAGCCTATAACATGAACACATGTGACCATACAATATTCTTTTTTACCACATGCATAACCTTTGTGCCTTACGTTAGCTGACAAACTGAATTTTGCGGCCCCAGGTATGTGTGGGTTCTCAAAATATTTTGTTGTTAACTGTGCACTTTCTGATGCTAATATTTGTAATGTCACACTTTTGTAATTTTTATTTTCGTTGCTCCTTTTTGCTGTTCCAACTAGACCTGACAATGATCTGCAGCGCAGACTCAGACCGGAAGTCAGTAATAAAGGAAGTGATTCGGACAGTGTCTGAATTAGAAAATAGTAGATTTATTGATGCTAGATCCAGTGCAGAATATGGTGGTAATTTTTGAGCGGACCGCCAACCAGTAGAGAGTCATTCTCATTCTTTCAAAACTTTTTGGAGTCGTTGGCTAAATTGTTGAGATACGGAATTCTACGTCCTGTTCGTTCTTTGTAACACAATCTAGAAGACCTAAATGTTTCTGTACATTATACCATATGCACTTTGTTTAGAAACTGAGTGATATTAAGAAACCACTTTATCTGAAGATAATTACTATCCATGGTGAACAATGATGACGAATGACGATCGCTTGTAAAAATCCAATAAATGAAAAACTGTATGTATTTTTATGGCATTGATAAAACTCTCTGTAATTGTCGATAACAAACGATAGCCGCCATAATACTTACTGGTCCATTTGACGTATGTCGACATCATGTATCATTATGACCTCTATTTTAATGAACTACATTTGTGAGCCTTTTCATTTATACCAGTAGTATCGCCGAGTAAAATTCTTTAAAAACATATTTAATACAAGTACACTTGCCTGACAAAACAACGTGAAACATCCAGATCATATTATTGGATGTCTATGTTACTTCGTAGACGTGCACATCATCGGCGGGGACGTGAAAGATCCGAGTTAAAATTTTCTGTGGTAGGTAGAATGGCCACCAGAACGCATTAGTATAGTTCGTGTTTAGTGCTGTTATCCGGCCTGACAAAGTATCTGAGGGACGTAAAAACGTCAAATGCTGAGTTATCTCTGCGAATTGCGCAGAGATGTCGCCGGCTCCTGATGACATCAGGTCAAGGCTAATAGTGACTGAGGGATTTCTACAGCACGTCCGCAGATATCCCGAGTCGTCATGTGTCACCTCTCGCGGAAATGTATGATGGTGTCATGTTTCTACATATCAACGCTCTTCTACAAATTAAGTGTGTCTCTATAAAGGGTCAGCGTGATGTTGATGTACTCCTGTGTCTACAAAGAGCCCAAGATATGCCCCCTATAGATCACGTGTGGATCCAGCTCGGACGTAACTTCGTGTCAATATCCGAGATATGAAGGACGAGTTACATCGGCTGTTGGTCAACTTGCCCCGGGAGAGGATTCTACGGCTTTGTAGCAGCCTTCGCAGGACGAGTCCAAATCAGAAGGCGTGCAACATCAAACCGATAATTGGGCTTATACTGCCAAGTTCTTCGTGATCTTATACGCTTGTGTAATCACTGAAATAAAATCACATACCCTCTGAGCCAGCGAGGTTTAATTTAGTTTTTTCTCTGTCTCCCGCGCGCTTGCCTTTTCGTCAGGCAGTGTATTTAGATGTGAGTATATGACATTCATATTTTTGTTTACAGGGGAACACTTCTGGAATGCATATCGTATTCAGCGTGCTTGCAGCTGTGACACTGATTATGTCGGCTTTAATGTCTTTTGTGCCGGAGTCATTTAACGAGAAGCTCCCGGAGACAAAAAACGATATTTCACTCCTAGGAAAGAATCAGAAGTACTGGAGTTTTCCTACCAGAAAGTAAAGGGGATCGAGAAAATATTGCTGAGCGGAACTGGAGCTGTGGACATGATCCTGCAAAAGTCTGGAGAAACGAAATACTGTGATGACAAAAATATATAGCAGGTGTTCTTTATTCTAACAGAAATGAAAGCATTTCCTTCCTGAAATAATGATACGACCATGATTCAAGTGGTATGATGGTAAAGTGGTGAGGGAGACCAGTTACATCTACAAATGAAACAGATATATAAATCGAACACCTACAAGACAAACAAATCGATTCTACCAGCTTAAAGATAGTAAAACATGCAAACTATAATATTTATGAAATAACCTCCTTTTTGTTCATGATGCATTATTACCGTTGTTACTGTTATTATTATTATTATTATTATTATTATTATTATTATTATTATTATTATTAATATTCTGTAAATAAAGTTTAACACATTCAAATGTTTATAGTCATAATTTCAAGATCAGTACAACCAAGACAAAAATTGATTCAGGAAAATTAATAAAGTTATTGATCGAAAGAAGACACGAAACAAAGATTATGGCAGAAAAATATATTACTGACGAAACTCAGAGATTACTAAAACTAATAACAAATAAATTAGTGACAAAGGAGTGGCATAAAGTCACGTAGAGGGCTAGAGGCCATTCTAGTAAATATACGTAGATCTGTTGTTAATAGGGCAAGGTCACATAAAAAGCGATACAGCAGCGCTAGAATGACTTACTGATCACAAAGAATGGGTGACACGTTTCGGAATTTTTTTCGTCTTCAGAGATATAAAATAGAAATGTAACAAACGAACTGGTATACATAATTCATGGTAATAACTATTTTAGACAGTAACAACAACACAACATCAAAGTGCAAACACCATCCATTCTTATGTGTCCAAATGCAAAGGAAGGACAAGGACAAGAGCGTCATCAGTAACATACGTTACATGAAAGACAGACTGTTAAGCGAGTTTCCATGAAACCGTGATAGGAAAATTCAATCACCACTAGTTTTCAGTAGGGTAAACATTGTGGCGCCGTGTCGTGTTTACTATGATAACAAATTGCATAAAACAACACAATAAAAAGTGATACGTCAGTGCATATGGGAAAAATCATGTAATGAGCTATTTTAATAACGTTGTAAAGGAAACATTAAGAAACATTACATATGGATCATATGATCCAAGTACGTGGCACCATGAGCCCAAAGATATTCATTAGTAACAAATAGTGTATGACGATCCTGTACGTGCTCAAGTATGGACATTGAAAGGTTATCTAGATTCTCTTTTGGATGATTCCTGGGCTCAGTATACTAAGTGGAACCATTTTAACGTTAAGTGCATCCTACTGAAGCTTTATTTGGAATGATAAGTTTGTATATTTTTGTTGGTTTTTCCAATACGTGCATTGTATTTTTCTCTTAGGGAAAACGACACCATCACCGAGGAAGGGAGCTTTACACTTCTCATTTATTACAAATATTTACGGTGAATTGTGCTTTTCTGATTTATGGTTTGAAAATATCTGGTGATAATTACTTTTTTTGAACGAAAGCGGTTATTTGTAAATGTACAATGACGTTCTACTTTTCTCTAGTGTTTGTTGCGTCCGATATCAGTTGGTGTAAGGTCAGCTATTGTCTCTGTTATTAGACATCGTGAGAGAGCAGAATGGGGCGCTCCGCGGAACTCAAGGACCTCGAACGTGGTCAAGTGATTGGGTGTCACTTGTGTCACACGTCTGTACGCGAGATTTCCACACTTCTAAACATTCCTAGGTCCACTGTTTCCAATTTGATAGTGAAATCGAAACGTGAAGGGACACGTACAGCTCAAACGCGTACAGGCCGACCTCCGCTGTTGACTGATAGAGACCGCCGACAGTTGAAGAGGGTCGTAATGTTTAATAGGCAGACTTCTATCCAGACCATCACACAGAAATTCCAAACTGCGTCAGATCCATTGCAAGTACTATGACAGCTAGGCGGGTGGTGAGGAAACCTAGATTTCATGGTCGAGCGGTTGCTCGTAAGCCACACATCACGCCGGCAAAGGCCTAACGACGCCTCGCTTGGTACAAGGAGCGCAAACATTGGACGACTCAACCGTGGAAAAAAGTTGTGTGGAGTGGCGAATCACAGTACACAACGTGGCTATCCGATGGCAGTGTGTGCGTATGGTGAACGCCCGGTGGACGTCATTTGCTAGTGCGTGCAGTGCCAACAGTAAAATGCGGGGTCTGTGGTGTTATGGAATAGTCGTGTTTTTCATGGAGAGGACTTGCACACCCTGTTGTTTTGCGTTGTACTATCACAGCAATGATGGTTTAAGCGCCTTCTTGCTTCCCACTGTTGAAGAGCAATTCGGGGATGGCTATTGCATCTTTCAACACGATCGGTCACCTGTTCATAAAGAACGGCCGGTGGCGGAGTGGTTACACGACAGTAACATCCCTATGACGTACTGGCCTGCACAAAGTCCTATCGGAATGCTACAGAACACCTTTGGGATGTTTTGGAACTCCGACTTCGTGCCAGGTCTCACCGACCGATATCGATATCTCTCCTCAGTGCAGCAGTCCGTGAAGAATGGGCTGCCATTCCCAAAGAAACATTCCAGCACCTGATTGAACGTATACCTGCGAGAGTGGAAGCTGTCATCGAGGCTAAGGGTGGATCAACAGCATATTGAATTCCGCCATTATCGATGGAGGGCGACACGGACTTGTAAGTCATTTTCAGCCAGGTGTCCGGATACTTTTGATCACATAGTGTAGCTGCGTCCCTCCTACCTGTTCTAAAATTAATGCAGTTGGCATAGCGCCCTCCAACCAGTGACCCTCCCGTAGCCCACAGATAGAACCTATGGCAGTGCAGCCGCTCAGCGGCCTTCACTCGTGTGGCGAAACTCATTGCTGCCTGCCTCGGCTCACGTGGACACACACTGTTCCTGCTGCGATCCTCCTCATCCACACTACCTTCGTGCGCCCTGTCCTGTGCTGACAGGCTGTTTGCACTGTGGGCCATCGCCCACTGCAGACGTCACCAGCCTTACCGAGTGGCTTCCGTCATCACTTTACCAGCCGTACGGCGCTGCATGTCGCCGGGTCGCCTGTTGACGGCCGCATCTCTTCACAGGCCACTTACCACATACGTTCATGAAACGTTGGAGTCATGGTGTATCACCACGGTTGTCGTAGTTAATTAACTATAAATTAATATTTTAACAATGATGTTACCACAATTAATAAAATATTCCGAGATATTATGCCGTGGTCGAAGAGTTTTCACTTTAAAACCCGAAGTTTCGTCCCCATCTGTGGAGGATATTTTCAAGGGGAATCGTAGCTTTGTTGAACGTCGTTCAGTAGCGAACCAGGTGTGAATCGGGCGTTCAACTAACCTACGATTCCTCTTGAAAACGTCCTCCGCAGATGAGGACGAAACGTTGAGTTTCAAAGTGAAATCACTTCGATCACGGCATAATAGTCCGGCGTATTTTATTAATTGTGACAATTACTGCCGTGAAAGCTTATCAAGACGATACGTCGGACAGGAGTAACTGGTTTTCGGTTACACAGATTCCTTTCGTCTTCAGTTAAACGTGACTGTTAAAACAGCTCGAAAAACCTGTCTCTTTCGTTTTTTTGCTGCTGCTACTTCCACAAATTTAGACGTCGAACAAGCACCGAAAACATCTAATAAAGGTGGAGGAATATGAAATCATAGACGATATGGGGCTGAGGCTGTGGCAGAAATCGGTCGCATTGTCTCCAGCAATGATTGCGAACGTGAAAGAGATGGGGCGGTGACAGCGACCATGGAACTTCGCAAGTTGATGATTTCTCTGCATCATCACTTTTGAATGAGATCTATTTTTAACCCAGAGGCAGACATAAAATTAAAGATTCAATTATCATCCTCAAGTATGCATCAAATGTACCTTCTCTTCCTAGAAACATTATAGATGTTCTCTCCTTATACGATGAAGAACCAAAGAAACTGGTACACCAGTGTAGAGCCCCCGCGACCAAGTAGAGGTACCGCTACACATCGTGGCATGGACTCGACTGATGTCTGAAGTAGTGCTGGAGGGAAATTACACCATGAATACTGCAGGGCTGTCCATAAATCCGTAAGAGTACGAGGAGGTGGAGATCTCTTCTGAACAGCACTTGCAAGGCATCGCAGATATGCCCAAAAGTGTCCATGTCTGGGGAGGTTGGTGACCAGCGGAAGTGTTTAAACTCAGAACACTGTTCTGGAGTCACTCTGTGTCAATTCTGGACGTATGGGGTATTGCATTGTCCTGCTGGAATTGCCGAAGTCCGTCGGAATGACATGAATGGATGTAGATCATCAGACATTATACTTAGGTCCGTGTCACGTTTCAAAGTCATATCTAGACATATCAGGGGTCCCACACCAGTCCAACTGCACACGGCCCAAACCATTACAGAGCCTCCAGGAGCTCGAACAGTCCGCTGCTGACGTGTAGGGCCCATTTTGAGGCTGTCTCCATACCCGTACAAGTCCATCCGCTCGATACAATTCGTAATGACACTCGTCCGATCAGTCAACATGTTTCCACTGGTCAACAGTTCAATGTCGGTGTTGATGGGTCGAGGCGAGGCGTACAGCGTTGTGTCGGACAGTCATCAAGAGTACACGAGTAGGCCGTCGGCTCCGAAAGTCCATATCGACGATGTTTCGTTGAATGGTTCCCACACTTACTTATGGCCCAGTATTGAAATCTGCAACAATCTGCGGAAGGCTTGCACTTCTGTCACTTTGAACGATTCTCTTAAGTCGTCGTTGGTCCCGTTCTTGCAGGATCTTTTTCCGGCCGCAACGATGTCGGAGATTTGATGTTTTACAGGATTCCTGATATTCACGGTACACTCGTGAAATGATCGTACTGGAAAGTCCCCAGTTCATCGCTACCTCAGAGAATCTGCGTCCCATGGCTCGTGCGCCGACTATAACACCACTTTCAAACTCACTCAAATCTTGACAACCTGCCATTGTATCAGCAGTAACTGATCTAACAAGTGAGCCAGACACTTGTCTTACATAGGGGTTGCCGATCGCAATTTAGTGTTCTGTCCGTTTACATACCTCTGCATTTGAATATGCTTACATATATCAGTTTCTCTGGCACTTGAGTGTATGTCGTCGCACGTTTCTTGTCCCTCCCCCCGTTTTTAACGTTTTCAAGCATGTGGGGAATTGTATTTCATTACTACTGGATTCCGTAAAAGACTTCGAAACTACGTATGGTACCCTTTTGCAACACAACCAATGTCGAAAGACGACAGTAAGAAACCCAGGTACACGCGTACCGTCTAATATACCTCGCGTACCGTACAATAGACCACGACACACGGCAATAGGCATATTAATCTCTCTGCATTGCTGTACCAAATCTTATGTCATGTGTTTGTCGCTGGTTTATAACAGTATGCGTTGTTAATAAAACAGTGCTGACCGCTTTTTCCAATTACTACAGTAATTAACTATTTGAAAGCAATGGGAATTTTTAACAATAAACATTTTTTGTTTTTTAAGAAAGTATTATTTAAAAACATGAACTTATCACTGCTGCTATGACAAATTTATATGCCTTTTTTTTAACTTTTAACCTGGTTATCAGAAAAAATTTAAAATACATATTATGACTGAGACCAAACAAATACCGAAAATAGCGTTATTCAGAACTAAAAGACCAGTATTGGTTTAAACCGGTCGGTTTACCGCATCTATAATGAGTACCAGGCATCCACTGAGCTGCCAGGGGTAGCCCCGCGGTCTAAGGCGTCTTGTCACGGTCCGCGCTCTGCCCCTGTCGGAGGTTCGAGTCCTCCCTCGGGCATGTATGTGTGTGTGTGTGTGTGTGTGTGTGTGTGTGTGTGTGTGTGTGTGTGTGTGTGTGTGTGTTGTCCTTAGCGTAAGTTAGATTCAGTTACATTAAGTCGGGCGTAACCTTAGGGACCGATGACCTCAGCAGTTTGGTCTCATAACACCTTACCACAAGTTTCCAAGTTTGCATCCAGTCATGGCTCCACTGCTAGCCCGCTGGTGGTGGTGAACTACTAGCTGCCTGACTCCTGCGAGCCAAGACCAACAACCTATCACAGAGGCCTGCAAACCCGGCCCCTGTAAGTGATTTTAGAAGTGGTCATTGACACCTGGCCGCGCGGAGTGGCCGCGGTCTAGGGCACCATGTCACGGATTGCATGGCCCCTCCCGCCGGAGGTTCGAGTCCTCCCTCGGGCATGGGTGTGTGCATTGTTCTTAGCATCAGTTTAAGTTAGTTTGAGTAGTATGTAAGTCTAGCTGCAAGGGCAGGTGGACACTTAAACGACAGGTAATGGTCGTAACCAGGGTGAGCTAACTGGGACGGAAGAGGCAAAAGCTTCGTTTAGTGTGCTACGTGTTACTTCTGTGGTTCACATGTGTGGCTATTCTAGTGACTGAGGACGTGCCAGCGCTTATCGGAAATCTGGAATTTGCTGCTGGTCTGGGTAGTCGGACGAAATACACGAGACCATGTTAAGTACATCATGTATCACGAGGGGGTGAATAAGAGGCGCCCATTTGAACAACTCAAGACAGAACTATTAGCGCTACCACATACAGAGTAGTGACAGATTTTTTACGGATGTGGCGTTCGCTCCGTTATTCGGTGGCTTGGTATTTAACTAATTTGTAAATGAAAATGATAAACTTATTTTATTACATTGAGTAATTACTAAATAATTTTTCTCCCGGATAAAGATTTGGTCAAGTTGCTAAAGAACTCCAAGTTAACGTCGTGTTAAAGTTTTGTCTGTAAGTTGTGTAAGTGTCACTAAATCACAGTTCATACATTAGATTGTATACAACTGTTGATTATGATGGAAACAGTTATCCTCAGCAAAATGATCATTAAAACCACCGAATATCAGCCGCGCACAACACTAACGTATGTTACCTGAAACAATATTCTTCGCAACTCGTGCTTAATTAATTTCGGCTCCATACATCAGCTAGAAAAGTTTGTTATAACGAACGTGCTATGAGCACTGTTTTTAAAGAACTGTCCGCCCCCGGTAGCTGAGAGGTCAGCAAGACAGAATGTCAATCCTAAGGGTCCGGGTTCGATTACCGGCTGGGTCGGAGCTTTTCTTCGCTCAGGGACTGGGTGTTGTATTGTCCTAATCATCATCATTTCGTCCCCATCGACGCGCATGTCGCCGAAGTGGCGTCAAATCGAAGGACTTTCACCTGGCGAACGGTCTACCCGACGGGAGGCCCTAGTCACACGACAATATTTTAAAGAACCAATCTGATTGGAATTATTTTCATTAAAATGAGTTCGGGACCACCGGTGCACATTTATTTTTACACATTTCTATTACCTTCAGCATTTCTGTCTGCAGAGTTGCGTATTTTGAATTTGCCGCTGAGATAATTGTTAAGATGGCGGCAGACAATTGATAGAGACTTTCTATTGTTGGAGCAAATAGGATAAGTATTTGAAATGCTTATTAAACTTTACTTTCGTATTGTGCACTATTTACACTTCATCAAGCAAACATTTGATTTTTTTTCTAAGGAAAACACAGATAAAAAACGCGATACAGATCGCTATCATCAGTGGCTGCGCTCCTTGCAGCGGAAAGGAATAATTAACACAGATAATGCATATTGAGTGAGGAATTAAAGTTACAAATAGTTAGTCACTCATATTTATAATAATAATGAACTCTATTCTCAAGTAATAATTAACAAATAATTACAATTTCTTAACAGACCTCAGTTTGATATGCGTCCGCAACCTATAAAAGCCATCCAACAAAACGTAAAAAGAAAGGAACACAAACACAGATCATAAAAGGAATTTACAATTATCGTTGTCTTTGTATGATACACATCGATATGTCCAATTACATCATAAAATATTATATAAATAATTAATATTTATCATCGTTTTCACTGTTTTTTATATGTCGAACAGATAATGTTTATACCTGTTAGAGGCATAATTTTCTCTCATTGCACTGTAGCTAAAATTTATCTCGTGGATGTTACAATGCCCCTTGGGCTGAGAAAAAAAATTAGTTTATCTATTGTATTTTTTTATCAGTCCACGTAATCCACGTTGATTTGCTACTCTCAAGATGCAAATGTTTAGTTTCAAAGTTGTTTTAGACATGATAAAATTATAGTTGAATCGAATACTTTAAATGACTTCAGTAACTGTATTATCTCGGAAATTGCTGCGGATACTTCCCGGATTAACTTATCCCCCCCCCCTCCCCATTTGGGTTCACTGGACTCGGAAAACCGGGAATAAAACCGTCCAAGGGGCTTCTAGAAAATACAGACACCTACTTTTAACAGTCAGGCTTGACATGAATGTAATAAAATACACTGGAAAATGCTAATTTACGACTCTGTTGTAAGCATCTGAGATAATGAATGTTTTTTCATGGTGGTATATCATAACATTTTCCAAAGTCACTCATTTATCGCATGTCATAAGAATTTGCCGCTGACGTCGTAAGACCGCCCCCGTGTCGAGCCGTTGGAACGCAGACAGGTAGTGGCTGCTGCTGGACCACCCCCGGCCGAGTCGGGGAGGCGTCGGCTGCATCGTGGTTTGGATCTGCTGCTGGCTACAGGTCGCGCTGCAGCATGTCTTGCTTCTCCTTTCCCACGTCCCTCAGTTTAAGATGGGTACATGAAATGTCAAGATACAAACATCAGTGACAAGATAATTACTATTCTCATTCTGTGGAAAGGTCTATTAGTGTCCATTTCACTCGCATTCACACGGATGGAATTAGACTGTTTTTGGAGTATGTTCTGTATTTTGACACTGTTCAACACAATGTAGTGATTCACACGTAAGTTTATCACAATATGCACATTTTGAACACTGCACCGTTTAATCATACTAGTGTCCGTAGTGTGCTTCGTTTACTTAAGCGGAATGTAAATATTTTCGCGACGCGCTGCGTAGCCAACGTCACATTATTGTTTTGCCGCGCGGCTGGCTGTACAGTCTGCCACATTAAATTTGGCACAAGAAGACGCTCCGTATCAAACTACTTAAGGTCATCAATTCAATTATTAATACAGTCAACAGCACTCAACGTTCATAGCGTAACTGCTAACTTTGACACTCCAAGAGCGTTCATAAGGTTACGTGAACACAGTTTTTATCACTGTTTATCATTATTCACAATATAAATCACAGTTCTTCACGCGTCCACTTAGTTCCTGCGAAACACGTTTTACCGTTCTGATTGCTGTCCGTAGTTTTCCACAGTACTTAACAGACAATCTATATGCAAACGACACTTTTCAAGTAAGGAGGTCTGGTACACTTGCACATAAGTTCATATTACCATGACTGAATAACAAAATTTAAAATTTTACCATGTCACATAAACATGAGACAATATAAAACTTTCAGAATCTGCTACATTATCTAGACCATGAGATCATTACTGAACTGTCCAGATAACAGTACATTTCCATTTTTATTACAGATACATATATTTATATATTTCTATTTTTCATTTTTATTTTTTTTATTGGGATTGTTATTTACCATGTTTTTGGGACAGATGTCCATGTTCGTTTTATCTAACCGGAATGTTGCTCGTAAGAGCATTTTAAATGACTTCGTAATGAAACCGTGTACGTAAATCAGTACACATTCAGATTTCGCTTAACTTTTTTTTTTTTTTTTTAAGTCACACAGCTCACACACCACCAACACTCGCTGCGTGTGTGGGACTACATGACTTAATCTTATGAAAATATTTTTGTTATATCCATTCTTACACACGAACAAATATATTATTTAAGCATTTTAATCATTTCTATGCTACGTATAGAACGGTAAAATTCCTCACATTTAATGCAATAACACTCAAGTGTTTTTCAAGTTATTGATCCCTTTAGAGTAAAAACACATATATTATCGAGATTCTCTACTCCTTGTTCAAATAATTCAAGAACATTAAAGTGTAATACTTGACAGAAAAGCTTAACTGATACATAATATTATCACATTATTACTGCAAATTATTTTACCATAAACATCATATTTACAGTTATGGGGTAGTGCACTTGCACTTCTGATTGGTCCATTGTACCTTCACTTCGTTTTTCTTAGTCCAGGGGACCGAGTAAGATGCTCTGCAATAGGTCTTGTTTATTTTTTTTTCCGTCGACCTTCATCGTTGGCCTCGGTCATCTGGCGAAGGCCTACAGGGACTGAAATTAGTTTGTTGGCTTCTGAGTGTTTTGTTTTGCTTCCGAAGGTACCTCCACTATTCTAACATTTTGTGAGTTTTCAGTCGGAGGAGGCCTGCTTGGAGCCCACCAAGGTCGATATTGATTGCTCGGTATAGGTATAGCCTGTACATAATTTATTGACTGACCTGAATTGATAGAATTTTGCTGCGGCTGCCAATGACTTGGCCCTGGCTGTCGCCAATATTCACTGTCACCCCGCATATTTTTAGGCTTGTCTTTATATGGACTGTCTGACCTGTTGTCACTTCGTTTCTTTCGGTTGCTATTGTTATTGTTTGGGTTTTCATCGTGGTACGGCCTCTGATTGCCATTCGGTTGTTGATGTTCTTCGGCCTTTTTATAATTACTGTTATTATTATTAGGATAACCAAAGTTTTAGCTGTATGGATTCCTACTACTATTATTATTATTGTATTTTTCGTTACTATAAGCTTTACTTTTATTTTTCTTTGGACTACCTTCGCCCCTATTTCCATTCCATGAATTTTTTCTGTTAGAACTATTATTATTGCTGATCACGTCAGAATTTTTTCTGGCGTCTTCTTGCACTAGATCCAGAGAATCAATTACAGACAGAAATTCTTTCAGATCGGTGTCTGTAACATTAAATAATCTTCCTCTAATATGTATGGGTAATCTAGCTTTTAACACTCGCAGTAAGCCTCTGGTAGTTACTGGCTCATCCCAGTACCGGGTCATGTTAACATATTTTTCAAAGTACTTCCTTAGGGAACCTGACTTCGGATTGTACATTTCTGCATTGTAAACACCTTTACGGAGTCGCTCTTGAGTAGACGCTGACCAGAATTGGTCAAGGAGCGCCTTCTCAAAGTCGTGGAAATTCTTGCAAGTTTCTGCTGCATTTAATGCCCAAAGCGACGCATCTCCAGAATTATGTGAAACCACAAACTGTATTTTCTGTTCTTCCAACCATGATTTTGGAAGAACACTTTTGAAGTTTCGAATGAAAACTACTGGATGTATGTTTTCCTTGCTTTCTTCGTTAAATATTTTAAACTGTCCATGCTTAATCAGGCTTTCTTCACGCATCAAAATAGTTAAGTGCATGGAATTGCTATCACTCGCAGGTGGTGTGGTTACTTTATTACAAGTACATTCTATTCCACTATTATTGTACCTTGGTGTCACATATTGCTCTGGTAATATCGGTTGATTACCAAAATTTGGTCTCCTTGTGGTGCATTAAAAGATTATTTGCGATCTTTTTCCTGTGAGTACCAGTGTTGTCATTACTGCATACTGTCAGATTTTCAAAGTTTTGACTTTCAGAGCTCA
Organism: Schistocerca americana; assembly: GCF_021461395.2. Taxonomy (NCBI): domain Eukaryota; kingdom Metazoa; phylum Arthropoda; class Insecta; order Orthoptera; family Acrididae; genus Schistocerca; species Schistocerca americana. The sequence goes on along the minus strand of NC_060121.1, from coordinate 427,110,104 downwards.
GCACACTGGCTACTTCTGTTCGGACTTGCTTTCGGATTTCCGAGGGAATGTCCTCCTGCATTGTTTCCACAGCGGTAGCCAAGGCTTTGAATTGGTTATCTTGTTTATCTACTTCAGTTTGAAGGCTATTGACCTGAACTGGAATGTTTGTTAACGGTTCAATAGTGGTTTTTACTGCATCGATCTCCTGCTTAAAAAGGGTAGTAATAGCATTATCACGATCGACCAACACTTAATTTATCCTACGGACAATTTCTTTATCTCTTTCCAGAAAAATACTGTTTATATTTTCCATAAATTTCTGTTCCTTATCTTGGTCCCTGACCTATTGTTGCTGTTTTTCTGTAAGCTTTTCCTGTCTACTTTTTTCCTTTTCCTGCTGACGTTGTCTTTCACGCTCCTGCTCTATAACAGTAAACTTTTCAAATAATGCTGTTAGCATATCCTGTATGGACATAGCTTGAGCAATGCTAACTTCTACCCCTTGCCCAGAAGAAATATTGTCATTAATTCCTAACTGGTTGAATGCAGGAGTGTCAGTTGGTTTTGGCAGCTCCACCGTTTTACTATCACTCGGGACATCAGTTACTAAATTATCATTCATAATTAAATTTTCTAATAATTCGACAGAAATATGGGTAGATTGTTCTACCTGAGACTCTAATGTCATCTCTGCATCAGCATGCTCATTCGGTTTATTTTGTTTAACCATTCTATCACCAATATAGCACAACAAATATATAAATCACTGACAAGTACCAATTGACACAAAATGGTCGTATAACTAACACATATACACAAATAAGACTTAAAAATATTATTCTCGCAGCCAGAATATTCAATTATTACTACTTATGGCTGCAGGTACTGATTTTAACTATTGATTGCACACAATGCGAATGTTGACTGTATGGTTTTGTGTCATTACTGAACATGAGCATCTGTTCCTACGTGAGTTGATTGTAAGTTGTGGACTGCACTGCTTATATGAAGTTACTCGAGTGTCTTGCATCAGCACAGATACAGATTCGCACAGCAGTTCGGTAGGAAGATTTCAATGCTCATGAAACAAGTAATTAAACAATAACTGACAGTTTGTTTTGGCACCCCGTACCTGTAATAGACCACAATTTCAATTATTAAAATGAATAAATGTGCATTGGTGGCCCCACGTTGGGCGCCAGTGTGACGTTCGCTGTGTTATTCAGTGTTTTGGTATTTAACTAATTTGTATATGAAATTTGATAATCTTATTTTATTACAATGAGTAATTACTAAATAATTGTTCTCCCGGATAAAGATTTGGTCAAGTTGCTAAAGAACTCCAAGTTAAAGACGTGTTAAAGCGTTGTCTGTAAGTTGTGTAAGTGTCACTAAATCACAGTTCATATAATAGATTGTATACAACTGTTGATTATGATGGAAACAGTTATCCTCAGCAAAATGATCATCGAAACCACCGAATATCAGCCGCTCACAACACTGACGTATGTTACCTGAAACAATATTCTTCGCAACTCGTGCTTAATTAATTTCGGCTCCATACATCAGCTAGAAAAGTTTGTTATAACGATCGTGCTATGGGCACTGTTTTTAAAGAATCAATCTGATTCGAATTATTTTCATTAACAAGAGTTCGGGACCACCGGTGCACATTTATTTTTACATATTCGTATTACCTTCGGCATTTATGTCTGCAGAGTTGCGTAATTTGAATTTGCCGCTGAGATAATTGTTAAGATGGTGGCAGACAATTGATAGAGCAAATAGGATAAGTATTTGAAATGCTTATTAAACTTTACTTTCATATTGTGCACTATTTATACTTCATCATGCAAACATTTGATTTTTTTCTAAGGAAAACACAGACAAAAAACGCGATACAAATCGCTATCATCAATGGCTGCGCTCCTTGCGGCGGAAAGAAATAATTAACACAGATAATGCTTATTGACTGAGGAATTAAAGTTACAAATAATTATTCACTCATATTTATAATAAAAATGAACTCTATTCTCAAGTAATAATTAACAGACCTCAGTTTGACATGCGTCCGCAACCTACAAAATCCATCCAACAAAAGGTAAAAACAAAGGAAGACAAAACACAGACCATAAAAGGAATTTACATTTATCATTGTCTTTGTATGATACACATCGGTATGTCCAATTACATCATAAAATATTATATAAATAATTAATATTTATCATCGTTTTCACTGTTTTTTATATGTCGAATAGATAATGTTTATAAGAGGCATAACTTCCTCTCGTCGCACTGTAGCTAAAATTTATCTCGTGGAGGTTACACGGAACAACTTAATAGGATGTCCCAGAAACGAAATGAGTCGAGAATATTTAGTTGTAATTAGGAAAATCAGCGCGCAAATAAATGAGTTATCACAGGATGATGAGGGAGTAAAATTATTCTGCAAGAAGATGAGTACAAAGCACTAAATATGTTTTTAAGAAGCCTTCCTGCCGATATGTGGAGGAGGCTGTGGATGGAGAATCCAAAGGATTAGACTGCTGCCATTAAGATTGCTACGCAGCTGGAGGAAGTAGAATTACAAACTGGTGTGCAGGATAAACGGAGTGTTTCTTGGTCAGCAGTGAACTGCTACTGGTGTGGGTGTGTGGGCCACTTTCGGAAACAAATGTCGCCAACAGCCATGCTATGAGTGGCGGGTGGTGGAACATCGGGGGTCGAATTTTCAGAGCAGTGTGCAACGTCAGGGCAAAGATAGATACTGAAATACGCGGGTATATAAACGGTTTCTCGGTAAGTTACTTGATAAATGTGTCATTGTCTTGCTGTAGTGGAGTTGTTGTAATTTAGAGTGTTGCGTTCCACTTTTAATAAATATTGTATTAGTATTTAAGTTAATGCGATTATGCTAAGGTAATACTGTATTGTATGTGTATTGTTGAACTGGGGACCTAGAAACGTTGGAAAAGCTTCGTCCCGTCTTAGCCCTCAGTGGTTCACAACCCCACAATAGGCCACAGTAGTCCACCCACCTCACCGCCGCCCCAGACCGATCCCAGGGTTACTGTGCGGTTCGGGCCCCAGTGGACACCCCTCTTCCTCCCCCCCACCCCCCACCACCCTGACACACACACACCATCCCCAGGCAACGGCACATAGCAGACGAGTGTAAACCCAAGACCCCAATGTTTGCGTGGTAGAGTAATTGTGGTGTACGCGTTCGTAGAGACAGTGTTTGCGCAACAATCGCCGACATAGTGTAACTGAGGCGGAATAAGGGGAACCAGCCCGCATTCGTCGAGGCAGATGGAAAACCGCCTTAAAAACCATCCGCAGGCTGGCACGCCTTCCTGCTCGGGAAGCAGCGCGTTAGACCGAGCGGTTAGCCGGGCGGGCTAAGGTAATACCGTGCTTTCTGTTGTGATTAATCATGTACAATGAGCCTTGCGAGAAGGGGAAACTGAAGGGTCTCACTGATGATACTGCTCCTCTTTGGGAGATTAGCAGTGGACGAATTAGAGAAACAACGGAAAACTGTTTCTCATTGTTTTATCCTATGAGCGGAGATTAATACCCATAGACATTTATGTACTGGTTCTTTTCTCAGCGGCAAGTGTGAACACGAATTACAGTATTTCATTATCCACCACTATCTTGTGAAATGGGGAACTGTAGGGAGATTTGTAAAGGGGAAAACTCAGGAGGTGTTGCTACTTTTCAAGGAGAGAGGTAATTACGCACTGACCTTAATATATGAGCTGCGCTTGCGCCAAAGCGAGAAGATTACGATGTTCCCAACCAGGAAGGTTCAGACTTGCACACGTGCGTGTGAGGAAGGGTTTTTCCTGGGTAAAGCGGAAGCGGTAGGACACTAGAGAGGTATTCTGGCACCACACCCACAGTCTCAGTGGATGAGTATGCATCAAGTTTATTACATATTTGCTCCACAGATGATGATAGTGAACTGTTACGAACAAGGGCAGCCCAAGGGGGATGTCGGTGTTGGAATTACAAAACAGTGGAATGTTATTAATATTACCAGTCACATAGCAGGAACAACGTTCCGTTTCCCAATGACTATCACTGTAACAGTCATAATAATCTGAAGAGAGCCCTTGTTATGAGGTTATAGTTTCGCGGAAGATTCGGGTTACCGCTGACCGAATGTTTCAGCTCGTATGCCAGTATCGTGATAAGCAGTGCAATAACATCACATTCATGAGTATATCGGTTTCTGGTATTGCCTTGTGTCACCTGAATATACCCCAGGCTGAAAACCGCGAGATTCCTCACAGTAGGATCCTAATGAAGTTAAAGCAATACTAGCAGTACATTCCCCATCCGCGAATCCTGTAGCAGCTAATCTTATTTTCCTTTTTTCTGTCAAATCATCGGAGAATGTCACTATTTTTATCCGCAGCCAGCTTGTGCAACTGATCTTAACAAACATCATTGCAGATCGCCAAACTGCGCTTGTCGGGTGAGGCTAAGATGTACGCCACGTACCATGAGTTTTTGAGTAAAATAAGCACAGTTATAGAGCTGGTAAATGGCTTAAAGCAACGGTACAGAAAACAATACAGTGCTCGTTTATTGTAGAAAATTTAAGTAATTTAGGACAATTGTACGCCGAAACTTATATGAGTCGACTAACAAACCGGATGTTGTTGCCCTTTTATTGAGAGAGGCTGAGGATAGAGCGCTGGATGTGTTACTAAAGGGAATTTCTCCAGAATTTTCTCGCAGAGTGAGAATGGAAGATCCGTAAGATTTGGCAGAAGCGCTGCGGTTAGCCAATGATTTGCAAGAGATAGGTAGTGGTACTAAGTCTCGAACTGATCAGAAAATGTTTGTGTCTAACAAAGAATGTTATCGCTGCGGAGAAAAAGGGTCGTTTTAAAACACAGTGTCACAAACCGCAGTGTTTTAACTGTCAACGGATTGTCGTAAGGCACTGGAGTGTAGGTCAAAGAAACAGGGTAACTATAACGGGAAAAAGAAATCACTGAATGACAACGGGTATCTTCCTTCCCTTGAGATGCGTTCCCCTTAAATAGAAGTGCATTCTAGGCACACACAAAGACGGATTGTTCGTTGGCGGCTTATTTGAAAGTGAAACAGTATGAGTTTTTGGAAGCTACCTGGGCACACGTATCGGTTGTCAGTCTGGATCTCGCGTATAAGAGCACAATACAAGAATCAAGATATAGGCTGCGTGCAGTAGGCGACAATCGGGACAATTGGCTTGTGTTTAAAACAGAAAACACAAGGTTTCATGAGAAAACTGTGGGAGATGGTGTTGCTGCGATACTTAGGTTAGAGTTACTGATTAGGCATCGAACTAAAATCAACCTCTGGTAACGGAAGAGTGAGTTCGATGGTAAATTATTTCCGTTGGTACAAAAGTTGCAAATGTTTCTATATGACAATAATCACGTACGGCAAAAGTGGCATCGAATAAACTACGTATAAGTGAATTAAAAGTTGTTTTGCATAACAGAGTACCAGAAGATACAGGAAAACTAATCTGGTTACCAGTAGATAGTAACATCCCACAGGGTGTAGCGTGTTTGGTAGAACTACTAACCGTTGACATGGATGCTTTGCGAGAAAAAGTTAAACACCTTCAGAGCGAAGATAGTGTTAACACGGTATAAGAATTTGATCAACCCACAAGGAGCGTTACCTGCTACAACAGTCACACAACGTAGAATAACAACAGGCGACCATCCACCAGCATTTAGAAAAGAGTATCAGAAATGGTGAGCCAGCAGTTATCAGATGGGATTATAGAACATATTGATTCAAATGGTTCAAATGACGCTAAGCACTATGGGACTTAACATCTGAGGTCATCAGTCCCCTGGAACTTGGAACTACTTAAACCTAACCAACCTTAGGACATTGCACACATCCATGCCCGAGGCAGGATTCGAACCTGCGACCGTAGCAGTCGCGAGGTTCTGTACTGAAGCGCCTAGAATCCCTAGGCCACAGCGGCCGGCTGAACATAGTGATAGTCCATGGCCAGCGAATATCCTGATTGTTGTTAAGAAGTCACCAAATGGAACAAAGAAATATCAGTTGCGACTACAGATTTATAAATGAAAAACAGTAACAAATGTGTACCTGATCCGTAATATTACTGACATATTAGATAATTTGGATCAGTGCTAATTCCTTTCAGCATTAGATTTAAGATGCAAACATCATGTAATTGAGATATGCTCTAAGGGTAGACATAAAACAGCATTAGCACCACTTCTGGTCAGTACCAATATTGTAGGATGCCGTTTGGGGGAAGAAACGCACCACCTACATTTCAACATTTATTAGATGAGTCCTCAGCGGTTTAAAAAAACTTGCATGGTGTAACTCGACGATATAATTATATTCATTAAAAACCAAGGAGAGCATGTTCAGCGTTTGAGCGTTTGGAGGTGATATGTGACAGATTGGGAAAGGGTCGACTTATGCTTAACATAGGTAAGTGTCGCTTTGCACGATCAGAGGTAAAATATCTAGGGCATATAATTATCCAAAATTAAGTAAGATCAGATATGTGATTTACATCAGCAGTACTAGATTTTCTGACCCCTCGGCCTGTTAAACCATTACAATCTTTCCTTGAATTAGCAAACTACTATAGAAAATTCGTGAAGGGGTTTGCTAAAGTGCCACAGCAACTAACAAAATTATTATGGAAGGGATTACGTTTAGCTGGACACCTGAGTGTCAGAGAGAGCACTTCAAAATGTAAACGATGTATTAACTTCAGATCCAGGTTAGACTTTTCCAGGTCTCATAAAAGGATTTATATTGTCATGTGATGCCAGTGCTACAGCTTTGGGAGCGGTTTCAGAACCAATCATTTACGGGAAAGAAAGCCCAGTTTCATCTGCCTCTCGTCAGCTTAATAAAGCTGAACAAAATTATTGTATGACTGAAAAGGAGATGTTAGCGTTAAAATATGGTATTCTTTATTTTAGATGTTATCTATATGGATGTAATTTCACAGTGATGCTGCTTTAAAATGGGTCCTAAGGTCAAAATATCCTTCGTCTAACGAGGTGCGGTTTGAAACTTAGTGTATTTCAATGCGATGTGATTCACAAACTGGATGTTAAACACACAGATGCAGACACACTTAGTAGAAAGAATGGGGCATTGCTAATCTCTGGATCTGATCTAAAAGATCTGAAGAAAGCACAAGCAAACGGTAAAGAGTGTCAGATGTATTGCGGATAGCCACAGCATGTCACACAGGATGGGGTTTTGTGTAGATCAACCAAATGTGGACCACATGGTGTAGTTCCAGCATAGAAGTACTATGACAAGCACATGATCATATGTTATCGGGTCATGGGGTAAGCGAACAAAAGATAGAAGAGTAGCAGAAAGGTTCTGGTGGAGAACAACATCTGCTCACGTTCAACAGTACATCAAGAACTGTATTTCACATGCACAACGCGCTAATTTATGCCATCAAAAGATACAATTTCAGAGCCCACCAGAGTCTGACTAGCCATTCCAAATTATAGGAGCAAATATTTTGGGGCCATTTCACAGAAGTCAATCGGGTAACAAGTATGTGTCAAAAATTCTCGATCACTTCTCAAGATATCTGGTAATGGTAGCAATACCAGATCAGAAAGCAAGCGCAGTAGCTCACATTATGGTAAATCATTGAATACTTAACTTTGGGATGTCACAAAGGGTTATTATGGACTGGGGGACAAATTTCATGTCCGATATCATTTAGCAGTTGTGCCGCCCACTGAAAGTTAACAAATTAGGTACAAGTCCATTCCACCCACAGGTGAATGGTTACACAGAAAGAGTTCATAGGTCTGTATCTACGATGCTAAGCAATTATGTGAATCCTCAACATCTGGACTGGGAAGGATATTTAAATTTCGTAATTTCTACCTATCATTCAAAAACTCATCCACGAACAGTTTATAACCTTATGGGGTGCGGAGAGAGAACTTGCAGCCAGTGACAGGTAAAATTCCATATTCTCTTGTACAGAGGAAGATGGGATGGCTGAATGCTGCTGGGAAACTACTAAAAACCGTGTTCAGTACAACAGGTAGCTATTATATGTCAAGTCTGAATGGTACAACGGGCCAAAAGCAAGCAGTAGCAAGACATACAGAAACAATAGTGGACTGACATACGATCAAACTATGAGTGTGGAGTAAGGATTGTTAAACATAACTAAAACAATGCATAAATTAACAATGGAATTGCAGCAGTATACTAATGATACAATGATTCCCGTAAATAAGGTTTTAGGTATAATACAGAATCATCTGGAAACATTGGACAGCAAAGCAGGCACAGCTAGGTAAGAGAGGGAATTCATAAACTGTGTAAATGTTGCTAGAACAGAATTGGAAAAAATTCAAGCTATCCACCATGCTATGCATAAACAACTAAGGACTACAGGCTAACATCGAAAAAAAATTTTGCAGGGGTTATTACAAGCTGAGAAAGAATTTCCTGCAGGTCTGCAGCATGTTATTTCCATAAAGGAAAGCAGTAAGGCATTCTACTTTTTGTGTTTGTGTGTGTGTGTGTGTGTGTGTGTGTGTGTGTGTGTCATGTTTCAATACTACATATTAAGATGATTTTTCTTTGTTTGCTTTTCCTAAAAATTCCGTAACTAACTTTGGACGGAGTCTCATTAACAGATGGATTAAATTTTCGGTTAATGAAGTATTATTTGTAGCTAAACAACGCGAATTGCACGTAGTTCTGGCAGGAGAAGGTCTTGGTAAGTACATTAACGAAATAATTTATTGTTTGTCGTACAGGAGTAGTTCAAAAGGATAATCGATCATGTGAAGTACAGTTATTCTTGGGAAATATGTAAGAAAATTGTCATGAAGTCCTTGGCACACATTCAGCGAGTCGTAAATCATTGGATTTATTCTGTATACAAGCCACAAACGGTAGTAGTGAACTGTTATAAAACAAGACTTTTACAGGAATGATAAGAGTAGAATTACAGCTTAGCAGTACATTAATCAACAGAACAGGCTGTGATATAGACGGGAGTAGACTTCCGTCTAGCAGCAACCATCATGGGTACTACAATAATTACTAGTGTACAACCGACATTCTATTGGCCAGAAAATCCCTTCAGGATTTTATCTATTCCGAATATGTCCTTTCGAAATTACACATTGGTTGCTACAGTACTACAGAGCATAAATAAAATGATGATGCAGAGAGGGGCAAATTGCTGCCGATCAAATGTTAAGACATGTTCAGGAGTGTCACCGTTGACTGAAGGAGAACACAGTTACCATCAGTGCAGCAACCACTAGGATAATTGCCGTACTAGCAGTTATTTGTGCTGTTTGTCTTTCCCTAACGAGTCAAATAACGAAAGTGGTTAAAGCTCACACACGGCATCCCTCTGCAGTGGTTTGTACCAGGAAGGAGAAGAGAAACTGCAACATACGTTAAGTTGACAAAGAATTTTGTAAGTGGACCAAGATTATTATATTAAAGCTTAAATTTTTCTTTGTTTGCTTTTCCTAAAAATTCGCGATGACCTGATTTTTACTTTTTTTATTTTATTTATTTATTTATTTATTTATTTATTTATTTTTTTGAGAGAAGAGGGGCACGTTGCTTGTCAGCCTTGTATAGTACAATCAAACGGGCAAAACGAAAACATTTCGTCACTGAGACTGGGTCAGGACAAAACACAACACCGACGTTTCTGGCGAGCCACGCAGCAAATTTCAGCAAAATGCAGCGGGTGAGAGCAGTCAAATAGGGTCACGTCACCTTCGTTATGTGACGAATGAGATTGTAAAGTGAGTGCAAGAAATGGTACCATGAGCTTCTATGAGCCATTTCTATAGTATACCAAACCCGTTAAGCAAGCACGGCAGACGGAAAACCGCTGACCGTAATAGCAAGACCTATGCGGTCATGACGAATGGCATCAGGTAAAAATTAGGCACCACTTCGCTCCATAAATATCACAGCAGTTTAGCTTACAAGGCAACCGGTCAGAGCGATCGATGCCATACATGACGTTCGTACTCGCTGTGCTGATAGCAGCGAAGGGACGTCTGGCACAGTCTGTTGTAGATTTTCTGCACGCTACGGACAAAAAGAGTCACTACTAGGAGAGATGGTTACATCGTCACATTCACCAGTCGCAGTGTTCAACACCATAGTCTGCCTTCTTCGCTGATCGGAGGAGCTGGAGGTTTTCCCTTGCCATCGGGATCAGTACTTCAGAGTTCACGACATTCTGGATGACAGGCGAATATCATCGAACTTCACGGCTACACGGCAACCGAAACTGTGGTACAACGGATGAAGAACAAGGATGGCGAGCAGGAGGGGACAGAGCACCTCCCACGTCGGCGTATGTAAACTCGATACGTGCCCTGCCATTATTCGCTGCCGCGGTGTCGTGGTACAGTCGGTGCCAGAACCACTGGGAACGGCGAAACGCCAGTGCAACAGCCGGCTTGAACCAAGTGTGTCGTGTCAGCTGCCTTAAGCGGCTGAAGGCCACTTACAATACTGCTCCTCAGGGGGCACTGACAGACGATGCCAACCACGAGTCAAGACGCTTCGTGCATTTTTATGGAAATAAATAACTAATTCTGAAAGTTCTTTCACTGCACCTAAGGGGGAATGCAGATCATTACCATCGCTGAGCGGAAAAGTTGCAAGGAGCGAACTGAGATAGTGCCTCCTGACTAAGAACTAACTCTACTTACACACTCCCAATTATCGCCTTTGCAGTGCTCTAGATATGTTCTTATGTTGCGCACTTACTCTTGTGCGACATCTGGCAGTTCATGTTGATGATTTGAAGACTGAGTGTAAAATGCATAAAGCGTGTCAAAAAAGATTATTTGTTTCACACCAGGAACTACTCCAACTGCATCAGCAACCCCTAATTCAGTTCGATGGCTCAAAAAATATTATTTGAGAAGTTTGTTATACTTGATCTTAGGTCTTTCTAACACAACTGAAATCCTACCTAGCATTGCACTAGCATATTTTGGAAGTTCAGCTTCTTTTGTTTCTGCATCTGTTTCTTGAAGTTTAGTGGTACACAAGAAGAAGATACTGCCATCACTAATACGCTATAAAATCGATTGTGCAGCCCAGATATAGACTCATTAATGAATACAGAGATCCTCTAATTCTTCGATATTACGGGTGAACAGAGCTTATTCCTCATTGTGTCCAAATGTCTGTCTGTCACGTTGTTACAACAGAGTTCATATTGCAGTATTTCACCCATGTTAAGACTATTCTGAGTTTTCAAATCCAAAAGCTTGCGAAAGTCTAAATATGGCAGGTTATTTTTTGCTACAAAATATACAGTGCAAGCAATTACCTTGTTCTTTCAAAAATATTTTTCTGCTACACAGGTAAAACAATTTCTGGAAAACTTTGCCCGCGAAAGGCAAAGGTCCTGAGTTCGAGTCTCGGTCGGGCACACAGTTTTAATCTGCCAGGAAGTTTCATATCAGCGCACACTCCGCTGCAGAGTGAAAATCTCATTCTGGAAACATCTTCAAGTATTTTGACCAACAAATGTAAAATGAGCTATTTGGTGTACCATGATTTCATTATATACTCATTATATATTAATTACACAAACACGCAAAATACATGTATGTAGTATTACAAATACTCTAGTGGAATGTGTTGCAAATGGACATAAAATAGTAACAAGAAAACATAATTCACAGGGGTGATGACTTGCTCTCTGTCAACTAAGACTCGTAGTACTGATCTGTTCATTATGCTTTCCAAACTGGTCTATTACGTTTCAGCACTCCTCAATGAGTATTGCATAACACTGACATTTTCAAGACACTTCCAGGAAATCCACATAAGAGAGACAGTAATAAGCACAAATTTTAGATAGCAAAATTTGTCAAGAAAAGTGTATGCAAAAGACATGATATACGAAGTATTTTACATTTACTTAGCAATGACATCTTAGTATTACGGGAATCCTGTAAAGAAAGACGTCTTTTAAATGATCAAGAACTTATACTCTCAGAATGAAATTCCTCAGTTTCTCCTCTTTCACTGCAACAAGTAATTGTGTCACATAACATATCACATGCCATTTAGTTTTGGAAAAATTGCACACAAATCGTATAACATTTTCTGAAAATCGCAACACTTCCATAGAGCAACACTTTTTTTTAATAGGTAGAAAGCAGATAATGAAATTATATAAAAATAAAATTAAAAAGAAGCTTCAGTATTAAATCCAGTTATGTACATTAAAGGTAATATCCCTTATCTCCGGATCCAATAATGTTGATGCATTTTCTTGCAGTCAGTTACTTTGCTACACATAAGTATGTAAAACAACGTTTTCCAATAATGAATGGTGATTCACTTTGTAATACTGAGCCCAAGTCTGTCTTTCCTCATGGTTGTAACATCATGTTTATAAAGCTTAGTAAAATTTCCAGACATATATTTAAATATATAAAAATTATTCTCGTCACAAAAGGAAAAACATATCTCTGTTACAATTATCTTTTCCTCCTTATCCTCGTTAGTAATATTCAGTGTCATATTGGGTACAACGTCATGCATTATAACCAGTGGCAACAAAATATCTATATGCTATCATGTCTTCCTTTCCAGAACACACACTCTTTTTCAGCTTCCATCATTATTGTAGATAAAGGATTAGATTATTTCTCGAGGGAAATTTGATTATGAGATCTACATATAGAATGTGTTTATGTCAAATCCTATTCACTGAGGAAGCAGTGGGTATGAATAAAGTCACTGAATCAGTTTTGCTCATATTGTAAAGCACACAAGTGTGTGCACCTGTTGGTGATAAAGTTTTGAAAAATAATCCGAATATAGTTGCGCTAATTTTATCACAGAGCACATTAATCTGTCAAATGTAAAATTATGTCATAAGAAAACATATTTTCCTCTCGATCGACAGTTTGATAACACTATGTTATTACTGACGACATTTTGGTTACTAATCAAAGACGGTACCCCTAGACCATGGGTGGTGCCTCTATAATGATGCAAAAGCATCGCACCCTGCGACGTCACCCTGGGGCTCGGTGACGCTTGAGACCATACGGTGTCGATAAAAGCGGAAACGGAAGCGAGAGCTTAGAAGTTAATGTGAGATTCCAATGTCACATTGACACCAAATAGCATCATAATTTTGTCTTACGCCGTAGTGGGCGTCGCAAGGTCCTCACTCACCCTCTTAAGCGCATTTCAACCCTTTCTTGACGCCTCTGTGATGTAAGTCAGAGTCAGGAACGCTAAGCCCAGAAATGAAATCACGACAGGTTTCCTTTTTTTTTTTTTTTTATCGAAATGAAACGGCATTTGGATTTGGCATATAAGGGAATCGAAGAGAACACCGCTTCCCTTGGGGGGTTGATTCCCACAAATTTCGCGGTCGAACACGAAAGTTCACAATGCGATTAGAAACAGGACGACGTTCTTGAGAGTGTTTGGCCCTGATGACACCACTGGACGATTCAACCTTTCCGTAAGAACATCGTGTGTCTACAACACCATACAAATGATTGCACCCCTTTGGACAGAAGCGTAACCACAATTTTTGCACTGGTATCCATGACGATCCACTACGCACCGTTCAAACCCATTAGCCGAAATTTGAACGTAATCCGAAGGAGGGAAAGTTGTTCATGTTTTATCAATCCTTCTGTTTATGGCCCTCGTGTGTTGTGATCATGCGTGCAGGTTGAGGAGGGGGTGGCGGCATTGACACAAGCTTGAATAAAACGACGAGGGATCCCTCTGAGAACTCCCATTCAGCAGCATTCTCAGTGTCACCCAAGCACCTCTGCTGAGCGTTTTGAGAATATACCAGTTTGGAGACATCCAGTCAGTGATTACTGTCGCCAGTGTGACAGGCATTCCTTTCGACACACCGTATATTGCCACTAGGCGCTGGTTCAGTGACGTAGTGCCTTTTAGCTCAGAGGAGCCGAAACAACAACCTGTCATTCTGACGCCTAGTAATCAATGAATGTATGTCTTTGTAGAGCTACATTTTTTAAATGCTCAACAAAAGTGTGCAGGTGGCATCGTAGCTGTTGCCGAACACGGGGATGGCGGAGGGAGAGGTCTTAGAGGGATCCGTTAATCACGCAAGTTTCAGTGTTGCAATTACCCGTAGTCATGAGTAAGAAGGGGGTGAAACAGGAGGACTGACAATGCATAACTACACCGGAGCAGCATCAAATTTCGTTGAATGGTGTTGTAATATTTTATGACTGTCTGATAATATTGTTTTTGTAAACATTTTTTACTTTCTCTCCTTATATTTCTCTATCGGGATGGATACTGAAAGCAGAGGAGAAGTTTCATAAATACTAATTCATGTTTAATACACTACTGCCCATTAAAATTGCTACACTAGGAAGAAATGCAGATGATAAACGGGTATTCGTTGGACAAATGTATTATACTAGAACTGACATGTGATTACATTTTCACGCTATTTGGGTGCATAGATCCTGAGAAATCATTACCCAGAACAACCACCACTGGCCGTAATAATGCCCTTGATATGCGTGGGCATTGAGTCAAACAAAGCTTGGATGGCGTGTACAGGTACAGCTGCCCATGCAGCTTCAACACGATACCACAGTTCATCAAGAGTAGTGACTGGCGTATTGTGACGAGCCAGTTGCTCGGCCACCATTGACCAGACGTTTTCAATTTGTGAGAGATCTGGAGAATGTGCTGGCCTGGGCGGCAGTCGAACATTTTCTGTGTCCAGAAAGGCACGTACAGGACCTGCAACATGTAGTCGTGCATAATCCTGTTGAAATGTAGGGTTTCGCAGGGATCGAATGCAGGGTAGAGCCACGGGTCGTAACACATGTGAAATGTAACGTCCACTGTTCTAAGTGCCGTCAATTCGAACAAGAGGTGACCGAGAAGTGTAACCAATGGCACCCCGTACCATCACGCCGGGTGATACGCCAGTATGGCGATGACGAATACACGCTTCCAGTGTGCATTCACCGCGATGTCGCGAAACACGGATGCTACCATCATGATGCTCTAAACAGAACCTGGATTCATCCGAAAAAATGTTTTGCCATTCGTCCACCCAGGTTCATCGTTGAGAACACCATCGCAGGCGCTCCTATCTTTGATGCAGCGTCAAGGGTAATCGCAGCCATGGACTCCGAGCTGATACTCCATGCTGCTGCAAACGTCGTCGAACTTTTGGTGGAGATGGTTGTCGTCTTGAAAACGTCCCCACCTGTTGACTCAGGGATCGAGACGTGGCTGCAAAATCCGTTACAGACAAGCGGATAAGATGCCTGTCATCTCGACTGCTAGTGATTCGAGGCCGTTGGGATCCAGCACGGCGTTCCGTATTACCCTCCTGAACCCAACGATTCCATATTCTGCTGGCAGTCATTGGATCTCGACCAACGCGATGCGATAAACCGCAGTCGCGATAGGCTACAATCCGACCTTTATCAAAGTCGGAAACGTGATGGTACGCATTTCTCCTCCTTACACGAGGCATCACAACAACGTTTCACCAGGCAACGCCGGTCAACTGCTGTTTGTGTATGAGAAATCGGTTGGAAACTTTCCTCATGTCAGCACGTTGTTGTTGTCGCCACCGGCGTTGTTATACGCTGAAGAGTAAAAGAAACTGTTACACCTGCCTAATATCGCGTAGGAGCCCCGCGGGCACGCAGAAGTGCCGCAACACGACGTGGCAGGGACTCGACTAGTATCTGATGAAGTACTGGAGGGAAATGGCGCCATGAATCCTGCAGGGCTGTCCATAAAACCGTAAGAGTACGACGGGCTGGAGATCTCTTCTGAATAGCATATTGCAAGGCATCCCAGATGTGCTCAATAATCGCCACAGGACGTGTTTAAATTCAGAAGAGTGTTTCTGGAGCAATTCCGGACGTGTGGGGTGTCACATTGTTCTGCTGGAATTGCCCAAGTCCGTCGGAATGCACAACAAATGGATGCAGGTGATCAGACCGGATGCTCACGTACGTGTCACCTGTCAGAGCCCTATCTAGACAAATCACGGGTCCCCTGTCACTCCAACTGCATACGCTTCACATCATTGCAGAGCCTCCACCAGGTTGAACAATCCCCTGCTGACATGCAGGATCCATAGATTCATGAGGTTGTCTCCATACCCGTACACGTCCAGCCGCTAGATACAACTTGAAGCCAGACTTCTTCGACCAGACAACATGTTTACAGTCATCGACAGTCCAATGTCAATGCGAATAGCAAATAGCATTGTTTGTCATAAAGCTGTATATCAAATAGTGGAAATGGAAATGAAGTCCCATGCTTCTTGACAGAGCGTGGGGGAATGATGCATGAGACCCGCCCAACAGTAATAGGCAAGGTCCTAATAGAGGTAGTTTGCCACTGCCTTCCTCCGACCGTAATGGGAATGAGTGATGATGAAGACGACACAACAACACCCCGTCATCTTGGGGGGCAGGTGAAAATCCCTGACCCTGCCGGGAATCGAACCCGGGACCCCGTGCTTGGGGAAGCTAGAACGCTACCGTGAGGCCTGGCGTGTCCAGGCGAAGCGTAAAGCTTTGTGTCGTGCAGTCATCAAGGGTACACGAGTGGGCCTCCGGCTCAGAAAGCCCATATCGATGATATTTCGTTGAATGGTTCGCACGCTGACACTTGTTGATGGCCTATCACTGAAATCTGCAGCAATTTACGGAACGGTTGCACTTTTGTCACGTTGAACGATTCTCTTCAGTTGAAATTGGTCCCATTTTTGCAAAATCTTTTTTCGGCTCCAACAATGTAGGAGATTTGATGTTTTATCGGATTCCTGATATCCACGGTACGCTCGTGAAACTGTTGTACGGAAAATCCCCACTTCATAACTACTTCAGAGACGCTGCGTCCCATCGCTCCTGCGCCGACTATAACACCACGTTCAAACTCAGTAACAGATCTAACAACTGCGCCAGACACTTCTTGTCTTGTATAGGCGTTGCCGATCGCAGTGAAGCTAGTTTACAGATCTCTGTATTTCAATACGCATGCCTATACCAGTTTCTTTGGTGCTTCAGTGTATTAATTCAAAGCGTGACTGTTTTTAAGTGCTTCGTTGTGCTCTAAAGTAATCACTGTAGAAAAGTAAACTCCTGCTAAGTCTTCCAGTCTTGAATCTTGACTCTCGCAATCATCTCTCGTCGTATCCGCCCCATTATTGATCATTTCACAATTAGCGATTCTTCTTAAAATTTAGTAATTAATTGAAACAATGCTTCTATGAAAATCTGCTAGCAATTTCTTCATTCTGCTGATCTCTACACATTCAAAATACTTCCACTGACCCTGGGCTGCAAGGCAGGGGAAGAAAACCAATGTGCACTCCGTGTGCATACCGGGGGGGAGTCATTCCAGATGTGGAAAGGGTCCTTCCGGATGCCATGAAGGGTACAGGGTGCACCCATCTGCAGGTGGTCGCTCGTGTCGGCACCAATGATGTGTGTCGCTATGGATCGGAGGAAATCCTCTCTGGCTTCCGGCGGCTATCTGGTGAAGACTGCCAGTCTCGCTAGCGGGATGAAAGCAGAGCTCACCATCTGCAGCATCGTCAACAGGACTGACTGCGGACCTTTGGTACAGAGCCGAGTGGAGGGTCTGAATAAGAGACTGAGACGGTTCTGCGACCGTGTGGGCTGCAGATTCCTGGACTTGCGCCATGGGGTGGTGCGGTTTCAGGTACCGCTGGATAGGTCAGGAATCCACTACACACAGCAGGCGGCTATACGGGTAGCAGGGGCTGTGTGGCGTGGCCTGGGCCGTTTTTTAGGTTAGATGGCCTTGGGAAAGTACAGAAAGGGCAACAGCCTCAAAGGGTGCGGGGTAAAGTCAGGACATGCAGGGACCAAGCAGCAATCGGTATTGTAATTGTAAACTGTCGACGCTGCGTTGGTGAAGTACCGGAACTTCAAGCGCTGATGGAAAACACCGAAGCTGAAATCGTTATAGGTATGGAAAGCTGGCTGAAGCCAGACATAAATTGAAATTTTTACAAAGGCACAGACCGTGTTTAGAAAGGATAGACTGCATGCAACCAGTGGTGGCGTGTTTGTCGCTGTTAGTAGTTTATCCTGTAGTGAAATAGAAGTGGATACTTCATGTGAATTATTATGGGTGGAGGTTATACTCAACAACAGAGCTAAGGTAATAATTGGCTCCTTTTACCGACCTAGCGACTCAGCGGCATTAGTGGCAGAACAACTGAGAGAAAATCTTGAATGAATTTCACATAAATTTCCTCAGCATGTTATAGTCTTAGGCGGAGATTTCAATTTACCAGATATAGACTGGGACACTCAGATGTTTAGGACGAGTGGTAGGGACAGAGCATCGAGTGACATTATACTGAGTGCACTATCTAAAAATTATCTTGAGCAACTAAACAGAGAACCGACTCTTGGAGATAACATCTTGGACCTACTGATAACGAACAGACCTGAACTTTTCGACTCTGTAAGCGCAGAACAGGGAATCAGTGGTCATAAGGCCGTTGCAGCATCCCTGGATATGGAAGTAATTAGGAAAATAAAAAAAAGGGAGGAAGGTTTATCTGTTTAGCAAGAGTAACACAAGGCAGATTTCAGACTACCTAACAGATCAAAACGAAAATTTCTGTTCCGACACTGACAATGTTGAGTGTTTATGGAAAAAGTTCAAGGGACTCGTAAAATGCGTTTTAGACAGGTACTTGCCGAATGAAACTGTGAGGGACGGGAAAAACCCACCGTGGTTCAAAAACAAAGTTAGGAAACTACTGCGAAAGCAAAGAGAGCTTCACTGCAAGTTTAAACGCAGCCAAAACCTCTCATACAAACAGAAGCTAAACCATGTCAAAGTTAGCGTAAGGAGGGTTATGCGTGAAGCGTTCAGTGAATTCGAAAGTAAAATTCTATGTATCGACTTGACAGAAAATCCTAGGAAGTTCTGGTCTTACGTTAAATCAGTAAGTGGATCGAAACAGCATATCCAGACACTCTGGGATGATGATGGCATTGAAACAGAGGATGACACGCGTAAAGCTGATATACTAAACACCTTTTTCCTAAGCTGTTTCACAGAGGAAGACCGCACTGCAGTTCCTTCTCTAAATCCTCGCACGAACGAAAAAATGGCTGACATCGAAATAAGTGTCCAAGGAATAGAAAAGCAACTGGAATCACTCAACAGAGGAAAGTCCACTGGAACTGACGGGATACCAATTCGATTCTACACAGAGTACGCGAAAGAACTTGCCCCCCTTCTAACAGCCGTGTACCGCAAGTCTCTAGAGGAACGGAAGGTTCCAAATGATTGGAAAAGAGCACAGGTAGTCCCAGTCTTCAAGAAGGGTCGTCGAGCAGATGCGCAAAACTATAGACCTATATCTCTGACGTCGATCTGTTGTAGAATTTTAGAACATGTTTTTTGCTCGAGTATCATGTCGTTTTTGGAAACCCAGAATCTACTATGTAGGAATCAACATGGATTCGGGAAACAGCGATCGTGTGAGACCCAACTCGCTTTATTTGTTCATGCGACCCTGAAAATATTAGATACAGGCTCCCAGGTAGATGCTACTTTTCTTGACTTCCGGAATGCGTTCGATACAGTTCCGCACTGTCGCCTGATAAACAAAGTAAGAGCCTACGGAATATCAGACCAGCTGTGTGGCTGGATTGAAGAGTTTTTAGCAAACAGAACACAGCATGTTGTTATCAATGGAGAGACGTCTACAGACGTTAAAGTAACCTCTGGCGTGCCACAGGGGAGTGTTATGGGACCACTGCTTTTCACTATATATATAAATGACGTAGTAGATAGTGTCGGAAGTCCATGCGGCTTTTCGCGGATCATGCTGTAGTATACAGAGAAGTTGCAGCATTAGAAAATTGCAGCGAAATGCAGGAAGATCTGCAGCGGATAGGCACTTGGTGCAGGGAGTGGCAACTGACCCTTAACATAGACAAATGTAATGTATTGCGAACACATAGAAAGAAGGATCCTTTATTGTATCATTATATGATAGCGGAACAAACACTGGTAGCAGTTAGTTCTGTAAAATATCTGGGAGTATGCGTACGGAACGATTTGAAGTGGAATGATCATATAAAATTAATTGTTGGTAAGGCGGGTGGCAGGTTGAGATTCATTGGGAGAGTCTTTAGAAAATGTAGTCCGTCAACAAAGGAAGTGGCTTACAAAACACTCGTTCCGTCTGTACTTGAGTATTGTTCGTCAGTGTGGGATCCGTACCAGGTCGGGTTGCCGGAGGAGATAGAGAAGATCCAAAGAAGAGCGGCGAGTTTCGTCACAGGGTTATTTGGTAAGCGTGATAGCGTTACGGAGATGATTAGCAAACTCTAAGTGGCAGACTCTTCAAGAGAGGCGCTCTGCATCGCGGTGTAGCTTGCTGTCCAGGTTTCGAGAGGGTGCGTTTCTGGATGAGGTACCGAATATATTGCTTCCCCCTACCTATACCTCCCGAGGAGATCACGAATGTAAAACTAGAGAGATTCGAGAGCGCACGGAGGCTTTCCGGCAGTCGTTCTTCACGCGAACCATACGAGAGTGGAACAGGAAAGGGAGGTAATGGCAGTGGGACGTAAAGTGCTCTCCGCCACACACCGTCGGGTGGCTTGCGGAGTATAAATGTAGATCTAGATGTAGTCTGTAATTCGCTTCTCCGTATTACACATTCCAGTTATTACCAAAAGTGAAACTGCCTCTTCTCCAAAATTATCTCTCTTTTTCGCTGATAAAATGGCACATCCGTTCCGTCCGGCTTAACACATCATTTGTCAGTTCCCTCTTAGTCAATATTTATAAGGATTACATTTCCCCTATCAGATCAACACAGTCTCTTTTCTATAGACATGATACAAAACGTGGGCAGAATCATGTGTGTTATATTTTCTTTACATTTGAGTTGATACGTGCATAATTACATACAAACAATATTCAATAAGAAATAATTACATACATTTGTGAATAAGGTAAACGGTATTTATGGCAGGATTCTTCCCACAATGTTTATGTGTATGCGAACATTGTACAGAGTGGATCGACGTACTTACCACATTTCTTACGACTTTACCACTGAGAAACTTCAGTAACGTTATTAAAAGGAACTGTTCTTCTTTAGTACTTATAAACTATGTTACAGTACTAGGTTGTAAAATATTTTGAATATCCCCGCACAATAATGAACCATTACGAATTAATTCAGAACACATACGAGGGACATCTCAAGGACTGAGATTAGTTACAGAGCAACACCCTAACAGGATAACAATACCTGATAACGGTGCGCCCTAGCACATCTATAAAAGCGTGCTGAAAATTATTGCCTCCGAGTTTTTCTGTAAAAACTTTTAATGCTTTTTAAACAAAATAGACGTTATTAACATTCTACAACCTTATTCTTCATATCTACATGTTTGCAGCCCTTTGTCGCTACAAGGCTCCGAAATGTAGCGTCTAACATGAAGGTGTGTGACGTCACTATATCGGTGCGGGAGGAACAATCTGCTGTAATCGAGTTTCGAATTCGAAGAGTTCGTCCACACACACATGGCGGCGGCGCTATGCACAACCCGAGACTCGTAGCGAGTGGTCATCGGCCACGTACTTTCTGAAGATACTCGCTTTGTTCGAGTGAATCATATAAAATACGAGGCCTGTTCAGAAAGTAAGCTCCGATTGATTGCCAAATTGAAACCACAGTGAACATCAGAAATGTTTTACTTGTAACAATTAGCTACACCTTTCAGCTACTTCTCTACGTAGTCGCCGTTCTGACTTAGACTTTTGTCATAGCGTTGTACCAACTTTTCAATAGCCTCATCATAGAAGGCAGCCGCCTGTGCTTTCCGCCAATTCTCCACGCTGGCCTACACCTCGTTGTCTGTGTCAAAATGTTGTCTTCAAAGACAGCGGTTCATGTGACCAGAGATGAAACTCAGGGGGAGACAATTGCGGACTGTATTGTGGGTAATCTCACATTTCCATTTCAAAACGATGCAGGAGCATCTTCATTGCCCCTGCAGAATGCGGCTGAGAATTGTCTTGAAGAAGAAACAGCACGACAGTTATGTAATGTTAGCTGCATAGCTGCAGGCGAAATTTCTCACCAGGCCCTCGTACTTGGCGGCAGACACTATTTTCTAGACATCTTTACGCACTCACTGCGAGCTCAGAAATGAGAAGAGCGACCTGATGCTAACTGGGGTTATACTAGAGACACTACCCAACACATCTGTGCAAAGCTTTATCGGATTTTCATAGTCGTTTCCATTTCGCGACCGATCGGAGCTTACTTTCTGAACGCCCCTCGTACAAAGTTACATACGAATTGTGGCGGTTTTACAGTTTTAGTAAAGTGGATTGTTTAAACCAAACCGCCACTACTACTATGCTTAGGGAAGACTGCATGACTAAATACTATCACCTACTGAACCCATGAGGTCACGAACGACGTGAGAGAGGGAGTTGGATCAGTGGTTTCTCACCCCATGGCTGGCGTCGTCGGTTATGGGCCAAGGAGTGACGTAGTTGCTCATGTCAGGTACAACTGGCGATGCCTGAAAGTGAGTAACTTAATGACGTATTGCACTCAGTAACCACGACTGGCTACAAAGCGGCACATCCAGAGAGCAAAGAGCATATGCACCCGTATCGTCACAGGGCTGTCGTTCTTCCACATTGAAAGGTGGCTACACTGAGTCACAGCGCCAGAGATTGCGCCAAAGAGTATTACTCAGCCGCCTCCACTGGCAGTGCTTGTTCAGAAGCGGTGGTAGTCAGTGCTTGTTGAGATGTAGTAGTGGAGAGTTCTTGTCGAGAAGTCGTAGTGGAGAGTGCTTGTTGAGATGCAGCAGTAGCGTGTCGTAGTTGAGAAGTTGCGGTAGTGAGTGCTTGTTCAGAAGTTGTAGTATTGTTTTGATGGGCTAGACACCAGATGTTGTTGGATTGGGGATGCTGTAATGATCAGAGTGTGCTTTTCGTCAATACATATGAAGGTAAAAAATTCCTTTTTTTATTATTTCAATGTCTTAAACAATAATGCTTCTTGGTCACAGGTTCAGTCAACAAAGCATCTGGCTCGTGTCCCTGTATTAGACTGTATTTATGGTTTCTATGTGCCATTATAGTATTTCTGGTTTTTTTAAATTACTTCAGTATAAATGGTGTTTAAAATATCTGGTCTTATTGAGGAAGAACCGTGCCAGATGTGTACGTTGAATCACACTTCCACACACAGAACAGCTACACTTGTGTTTTGTTGTTTCGTAGGTTTTATAGTTGCTGGGGACTTAATTAATTAATTGTATTAACGGAAGTTTTCTTTCATTCTTTGTTGTTATTCTATGCAGTCAGATTGCGTACTAATACTGGTCAGGGCCAACCGGTTACGAGACTGCGTAACCAGACAGACAGTAAAAGTATTTGCATAATATTTAAATAATTAAGCCCCCATGCACGTGGCGACCGCTGCTTCGGATCGTCCCTTGGAATTCTTCTGATTGTAAAAATTGCAGACAGTAGTATTGTTGTAGTAATTTGTAGTTTAGTGATTGTAGTCTATATTGCATATGTAGATTTGGTAATGAACATTTGTAGTTGTCTTGTCATTCTTCTAATGGTATTTTTGCAGAATTTAATGTTTGATGTCTTGTACACGGGTTTGACAATTTTGTGCAATTATGAAGATTTCAATTGTTCATTAATTGTGTTTGTCGGGAAGCATTTCGTGTGAATGGTATTGTTGGAGGTAAAGTCTCATTGTGTGTAATTTTCGTATAGTGACGAGTTTTGTATGTTTTGTAAATGATTACGCAATCGATGAAAAAGGCAATAATGATGAATATTGAGAATGACGAAATTGTTAACATGGCGAACTCGCCAACACAGGAGAATAGTATGATGAATAATGAAGTAGAAAGCAATTTAGTGAGTCAGGAAAATAGTCCGGAAACAGTTCAAAATTTTCCACAATCAAAAAATTTTCAGAATACGAGTTTAAAGACAGAAGATATGGAGCAGTTGATGAGTGCAATATTAAATTTGGGATCTGAATTAAAAAATTTGGGATCACAAATAGGAACAATTGAAACAGATATAGGAACAATTAAAACCAAGATGAAAGCAATGACAACACGGTTAGACTCACGAATAGGGACATGTTTCAAAAACATGAAAGATGAATCAAAGAAAGGAATTAGAGAAGAAGTACAACCGATTTTGAATGCTCACAATAATAGTACAATTTCAACAGAAATTAGACAAGAGGGACAGGACAGAGAACAGGAAGAAAAAGATCGCGTGATAGTACAAAAATTTTCAGAATTAAATTTACAACGTGCACACGATAAGGAAGAAATACTTGAAAGAATCGAGGAATCCGTACCAAATGACAGAATAAATAACTTAACACAACAGTATGAACAGTTAACTACTAAATGTGACAATACCGGAACCCGAGACGCGACACTTACGGAAGACGTAAATAAACAGAAAGAACAAATAGGTGACTTATCGGAAAGAGTTGAGATTTCAGATAAACTGACAAGTCTTAGTTTAAATGGGGACAGAGATTAAGATGATACAGCTTCATTGCCATTTTCAGAAACCGAAGAGTACCAGAACATAAATAAGCATGTTGAAAATCAGGGAAAATTTAATGAATGCGTCAAAAGGGAATTTGAGGCATTACGAAAGCAAGTCAAACAAACTGAAGGCGAAATCGTAGGAAAATACAGCAGAAGAAATTTAGAATCACAGATAGCAGAGGGGTTTGAAGAGAATAATTTGTTTCATTTACGAGATGCAACAAGAGAGCGCCAGGCGCGCGAACTTGACAATAATCGACATTGGGACTGGGACAGATGCGGTAGGTCTTCGTCACCACGAGGAGAAAACTTTGACTATAAACACTTCTTAACTGTTCGGAAATTTAAGATCTTTCGCAATTCTAAGAATGACATACATCCATGTCCATGGTTAGATCAATTTATGTACGCACTTCCACCAAATTGGCCACTAAGTCACAAACTGGAATTTATGTGCGGCTATTAAAGTCCTCAGGGGATTCACTACACTAAGTGAATATGTGCCGTAGCGTGCACAGGGCCCCGAGCTGTAGTGGTGCTATTTCCCTTTTAGTTTTCTGCACTGCTGCCTACTCTTTCACTATTCTTTGCATCTATCAAAACAACTCTTCGACTATCAATCTATCTAGAGAGACGGTAAAAAATAACCAGATATGACTATTTTACCCAAAAGTGATTTCGGAAATTACCGTTTGGACTTACTATATTTTCTGCAGCATTCATTCGTAGTTTAAACGAAATTTTACCTGTTTATCTTCGTGACAATATTACTTCATATGTTGACGATATTCTTATTGCTAAACGTTCTTGGAGTGAGCATAACAAAATTTTGGATTCATTGTTACATATTTTTGCAAGAGTTGGCATTACAGTGAATTTGAAAAAATCTGAATTTGGTTGTTCTCAGGTGAAATTTCTTGGTCATATTATTTCTAAAGAAGGTATTCTTCCTGATCCAGAGAAACTAGACGTTATTCGTAATTATGCTGTTCCTACTACAAAACGTGATGTTCGTAGTTTTCTTGGTGTCTGTAATTTTCTTAGACGCTTTGTTAGATTGGACAATTTGGCCACACCTCGTTTATGTGAACTGTCTGGAAAGAATTCTAAGTGGTGTAGGGATGAGGAAGCTCAATCAGAATTTGAACAACTTCGTGATGCTTTAGTTGCTGCTCCACTTCTTTCACACCCAGATTTATCTAAAGATTTTTGTTTGGCGACGGACTCATCATACAAAGGCCTAGATGCACACTTATTTCAAGAGATAGAAGAAGACAGCGCTGTAGTACAGAAAACTATTGCATTTGGAAGTCGTGCTCTCTCTAAATCAGAAAGGAATTATTCGATTACGGAACTTGAAGCTTTGGCTGTTGTATGGGCTTTCACAAAATTTCGCATATTTTTGTATGACAGACATACTAAGGCTTACACCGATCATCGAGCTCTGGAATTTCTTATGTCAACAAAATTAACTCATGGAAGATTGTCACGATGGGCGCTGTATCTACAGGAATTTGATTTTAGTATTGTTTACATATAGGGTTCTTCAAATATTATTGCTGATGCTTTATCACGTGCACCGATGGGTTTGAAACAAAGTGCTGAAGAGGACTGCAAGGAAAACAATTATTTTTTGATGCATATTCAAGGTGTTGCGTTTGAGAATTTTATTTCGTCTTCGCTCCATGACATCGCTAAGGAGCAAAATAAGGATCCAATCTGGAAGGACATTAAGGAGAAGTGGAGGAGAAAGGAAAGCGTAGCGATTAGACAGTATTATTTACTTCGCAATGATATTCTTTTTAAACGAAAATCGGTCGACAACTCTGTTTGGTTAGTTTGTATTCCTGATTAGTGGGTCAATAAATTGATTTGGTACACACATTTCAGTTATGCACACTTTGGTCCCAGAAAATGCTTTCATAAATTACGAGAAAATTGCTGCTTCAGTAATATGGAAAAACGTATTCGATCTGTTCTTGCCAAATGCAAATTATATCAAAAGGCTAAGCTACCAACTATTTCTCACAGAGCACCATTGTTTCCGATCATTCCAGCGAAATTAAAGGACGTGGCTGCAGTCGATTTGTTCGGTCCAGTGGTTCGTTCTACTAATGGTTTTGCGTACATTTTGGTAGCAGTGGAATTGACATCAAAATATGTGTGTTTTACACCTTTACGCAAAGCAACAGCTCGTTCAGTATCTAATGCTTTCATCAAACATTTTCTTAAAGAAGTGGGTCATGTTTATAAAGTTATATCAGATAATGGATCACAGTTTCGTTCTAAAATTTCGCTTCGTACTCTACGGCGTCGTAAAATTAAACCAATTTTCATTTCACTTTTCCACCCTCAATCTAATGCTTCAGAGAGGTGGATGAAGGAAATCAATAAATTGGGTCGACTTTATTGTCATCAGAATCACAGAACGTGGGATCAGTATCTTCATATTTTTCAAAACATTCTGAATGAACTCCCTAATGATTCAACTTCTTTACCGCCTATATTGATATTAAAAAATAAAGCACCGACAAATCGCATTTCTGAAATCGTTCCTTTTCCGCCTTCACGAAAACTGCGGCATTCTGAAGTTGTCAACATGGCTCTACAAAATATTGCATTTGCGGCTGCTAGAAGAGAGAAATCAGCTAAACGTCCTGGTCGTTTAAAAACCTTGTCGGTTGGTCAAAAGGTGTTAATTAAGTCTCACCGTTTGTCTCACAAAGGACAGGGCTTGTGTTGCAAATTTTTTCTGCTTTATAACGGTCCATATAGAGTTCGCAAAATTATTCATGGTAACACTGTCGAAGTAGAAACACTTAAATCTCGGCGCTCTAAGGGAATACATCACATATCGAACGTTAAAATTTTTGTGGAATGACATACTTTCGAGACACCAACAGTTATACGTAAACATGCAGAGAATACAAGGATACCGCGCCGTGTTCCGGCGGCGGCACATACTCAAAGCAACAGTCAAGTCTGCGCGCCGCACAAGGCAGTCGTTGACCGCAAACAATTACTTCCTACGTCACGCGTACCTACAGTTGATCGAGCGGTCAGTGCGAATGCACTGATAGCCGTAAACAAATACACAGTCTAATTTCTCCGAATAAATTCAGTATAAAGCTATAGTGACTTGATAAATTATGTTATTAACGTTCAGTATTTTTCAGGATACGGTTGTATAAAATATTTAAAACCTTCAGGTAAATTCTGTGTGTACCCGAGGTTAAGAGGACTTGCCATCGAGAAAATTTCAGGAAGAATGACATTTCGAAGAAGAAAGCAATAAACTAAAAAGGTAACTATTAATTGAGTTTATTTTTCGGGTAACATATTTCCACTTGGCTACGTACTTTAGACGTAATTTGCTGCTCGCGATTACGTGATTTATACTTTGTGTTATCTGATTTTGACAATGATTGATTAATGAACAGGGTTGTTAATTGTGTATATTATGCATCGCTTGGCTGCTATGCTTTTTCACTGATGTCACATTTTTTTTACTATGTGCCTGCTGTGCCTATTTATTTAAATTATAATTGTCACCTGATTAGTTGTGCTGATATGGTTATGTATGTAAGTTATACTTTGTGATTTATATGCTTGCGCCTTCATGTTTACTTATTAAGATTACATATGAACATTTATTTGCTTATGCTGATATGATGCTAATGACCTGTTTATTACTTGAGATAACATATTTGCTGCTTTGCTTATGGATTGCATATTTACACATTTCTGTTTTGTTGTCACAACTACTCTTTAATTTGGTATATAGAAATGCTGGTATACAGTGTACGAACATGGAGTTTAGGTCACACTATGGTATTAATTATAGATTGTTCGCTTGGCAGGGCCTCGTGGTAGGAATTGTGCTGCATCCACTTGTTGACATTATGTTCTTTACTGGTATATTGTCTCGCTATTGCATGTTTTACTTACGCTTAGTGCCTTATATTTTAAGATAAGAAAATGAACTGCTATAATTCTACGAACGACATTGGTCCAAGAAACTTCATTGAAGTCACATGAGCTGGAGGTCTT
The DNA here is from genome assembly GCF_021461395.2 of Schistocerca americana. NCBI lineage: Eukaryota > Metazoa > Arthropoda > Insecta > Orthoptera > Acrididae > Schistocerca > Schistocerca americana. The sequence continues at coordinate 427,081,374 of NC_060121.1, read as the reverse complement.
ATGGAAGCTGTATAAATTTATGCTAATAGGAACGAAGCTAACGACATGACATACAAACACTAGGTTTAGACCATTGACAGTTATTACACTGCATTCTTCGTGAGCAATTGAAATAGTAAGTGACACTTGACACTCCACATGTTTGCTTCTGTTTTGCCATGATTCTTGAAGTGGTGTACACACTGTGAAATATTACGATTTATTCACTCAAAGTCTTATGTGATCTTTCATACAACGTACTCGCACCTACTTACTGAAAGTTATTTAAACTGAAGGCTGTTAGAGGTCATGTATGCATTTCTTTTATTTAATGATGGACAAGGTAACCAAAATGTATTTTATAATTCATAATGAGTAAAAGATTTGGGTCAGATGTATTACACAGAGGTTGTGTGTGGACATTGTGTCTTCGGATTGTATGGGATGATGAATTGAAGTTTGCACTAGGATTTTATCTGTACTTGTTCGAGGAGACTGACTAGAGGAAAGAGTTGTTATGGAAGTGAAATGATATTGGCGACAAGGTTTATGTGTATCAACGTATTGAAGAGGTATTATTGAGGTATTGAGATTGTCTGAAGTTAATGATTATTGGAGTTTTGGTGGCCAAGAGGTAAGGTAAATGATATTGATGATAAGGTTTATATGTATCGACGTAAGAGGTATTATTGAAGTATTAAGATTATATGATGATGATGGTTATTGGAGGTTTGGTGGATAAGAGGTAAAGTAAGTGAGGAGCATATTTTTTTGTTGGTTTATATGGAACAAGGAGGATGAAGATAGCAGACTAGGACACTCAAGTAGAAGGAAGATAGTCTACACACGCACTTTGTTAAATCTATAAGCAGTATATACTTTTTTTTTGGAGAGAGGAAGCTTTTGCATATCTTTGCACACTGACAGTTGTTCAGCAACAGTACATTTGATTTGGCTTGGCAAACATTGCTCTTGACATGATGACTATGACGTTGACTAACTATTATTGACTGTTATACATTGCTGCCACTACTACTTGATACACAAGTTGAACATAAAATTTTGGACAGAATTGCATTTACACAGTTAACACTATTCAATTACACAGTTGTACTTAATGTGGATGAAAGATGAGTGAGTGTGTTTTCCTTTCCTAATCCTGAATAATTGGTACCAACCTATCTCCTAAATATTGTTTTACTTGTTTGTTCCGGCTTGCACTGACACCCATAAATCTTATAGGTTTACTGATATTTGTGTATTTGTAATAGTTAATATGACAGTTCTCTGATATCATTTGTGTGCTTGTTATAATTTGTATGTTTAGTGTAAGAGCATTGATAATTATTTTGTAAAAGCAATTGTATGTGCCTTCAAACTGTTGTTCGTGCTTGCACCTATTCAACATTGCTGGGTGCCACTTGGAAATGTTTAATTTCTGCTGATAAACTCTGATGAACTGTCTGATTAGTGATAGTGAATATTATGGACTGTTTACCCGCACCTGTTCAACACTGCTGGGTGCCACTAATGGAACTGCTTGAACTGAAATGATGTCACTTGTTGCTGTCTGCATCTGCTCAACATTGCTGGGTGCCACTGATGGAACTGTTCCTACTAAATTGATGTCACTTGTTGCTGTCTGCACCTGTTTACCATTGCTGGGTGCCACTGATGGACTGCTTCTACTGAAATGATGTCACTTGTTGGTGTCTGCATCTGTTCAACATTGCTGGGTGCCACTGATGGAATTGCTTCTACTGAAATAATGTCACTTGTTGGTGTCTGCACCTGCTCAACATTACTGGGTGCCACTGATGGACTGCTTCTACTGAAATGATGTCACTTGTTGGTGTCTGCACCTGTTCAACATTGCTGGGTGCCACTGATGAACTGCTTCTACTGAAATGATGTCACTTGTTGGTGTCTGCACCTGTTCAACATTGCTAGGTGCCACTGATGAACTGCTTCTACTGAAATGATGTCACTTGTTGGTGTCTGCACCTGTTCAACATTGCTGGGTGCCACTGATGGACTGCTTCTACTGAAATGATGTCACTTGTTGGCGTCTGCACCTGTTCAACATTACTGGGTGCTACTGATGGACTGCTTCGACTGAGATAATGTCGCTTGTTAGTGTCTGCACCTGCTCAACATTACTGTGTGGCACTGATGGACTGCTTCTACTGAAATGATGTCACTTGTTGGTGTGTGCACCTGCTCAACATTACTGGGTGCCATTGATTGAATAATACTTATGTAAACTATTATGTAAAATCAAATGTATGCAAGCATTTGTATTCCTTACTGTATTTTTTATATTAGGTTATTGAAAGGTCAGTGCAAAGCCAAAATTTATTTAGTTATGTGATATTTACTTATTAATATTACTTTTTAATTTTTGTCTGTTTTTTTTTTTTGGACGATTTTATGGTATTTTCACCACCAATGCTGGCAAAAATACCATCAAATTCTAGCCCATGGAGGAGGGGCATATGAAAGGTGGCTACACTGAGTCACAGCGCCAGAGATTGCGCCAAAGAGTATTATTCAGCCGCCTCCACTGGCAGTGCTTGTTCAGAAGCGGTGGTAGTCAGTGCTTGTTGAGATGTAGTAGTGGAGAGTTCTTGTCGAGAAGTCGTAGTGGAGAGTGCTTGTTGAGATGCAGCAGTAGCGTGTCGTAGTTGAGAAGTTGCGGTAGTGAGTGCTTGTTCAGAAATTGTAGTATTGTTTTGATGGGCTAGACACCAGATGTTGTTGGATTGGGCATGCTGTAATGATCAGAGTGTGCTTTTCCTCAATATATATGAAGGTAAAAAATTCCTTTTTTTATTATTTCAAACAATAATGCTTCTTGGTCACAGGTTCAGTCAACAAAGCATCTGCCTTGTGTTCTTGTATTAGACTGTATTTAAGGTTTCTATGTGCAATTCTAGTACTTCAGTTTTTTTAATTACTTCAGTATAAATGGTGTTTAAAATATCTGGTCTTATTGAGGAAGAACCGTGCCAGATGTGTACGTTGAATCACACTTCCACACACAGAACAGCTACACTTGTGTTTTGTTGTTTCGTAGGTTTTATAGTTGCTGGGGACTTAATTAATTAATTGTGTTAACGGAAGTTTTCTTTCATTCTTTGCTTTTATTCTATGCAGTCAGATTGCGTACTGTACTGGTCAGGGCCAACCGGTTACGAGGCTGCGTAACCGGACAGACAGTAAAATTATTTGCATTAATATTTAATTAAGCCCCGAAGCAACATACGAACTGTGGCCAATGGCGTCTGAGTGCCGTCTCTGTATGACCTCTGTAGTCACTGCACTTCGGTGAGCTTCCGTCTCTACAAAAATAAGGTCTCTGCCAACTATGGAGAAAAGTACAGGCATAGGAATACCTGTTGCGACATACAGACCTGACCATCTGTTTCGCTTGCAAAGGTTTCACATTCTGCCTCAGCTTCAACCTCTAAAGACGGTATTCACTGTATCCCTGTGCCCAACACGAGGAATTAGAGCTAGATTCCACTGATCGTGTGTTTTCAAAGACAAGTTTGCTTATTTTCTATTTTTTTCACATGTACCTGTCAATGTTTCTCGTAAACGGAACAGATACATCAATGAGGAAAGAAATTTTCTTCTTCTTGTTTATTATGACGATTTATGGTCGACTGTGTGCTTTTCTGAGCTGTGGTATGAAACGCTATTGCGAATGTAGATCTGAAACTCTGCGCGTTTAGGTCGAGAGTTTGGTTTACATGTGTAGTACAACGCTTTAACGTTTTCTGCGTTTGAATCTCCATGATCTGTGGACAGCAGAAATGGAGTAAGTAGAAATTCATCAAGAAATTTCATATCTTTAAGAACGTGTACATTAATAAATTTAGCTTGGAGTAGCATCTGGAATCAGGTGCGACTGAATTAGAACTTCGTAATAAACCGTTTTTTTATAATCGGTTTATACCGAGAACCTGCAGGTAGTTTTGAGCAGCTACATGATCGCCTTGAAGGCTTATTGGCCTATTTAATGGTAGAAAAATAATGGTAGCTATTGATTTTAATTCATATTTCCGTAAAAAATATCTTCCAGTAATAATTTATTGCAGTGTGTAACACTGGTATTTAACTTCATTCCTTCTGTAAATTGTTGGGTATTTAACTGATCAGAAAGAGATATTGATAATATCTACCCATACAGGTCTAATGGACAAAATCGTATCACAAAACAGATGGTCACTAGTCTCTAAGACCATGACATGCAATTTCCTATGCAAATTTTAATACTAATCAGAAGAAGTAGAGGTAGAAGTAGTAGTAGAAAATGCCATTATTAATAAGAAGATCATTTTTACAAGCTGTTGGACATGGCATTGTACTACAATTGAAAAAAGCTAAAATAATATTAGTCGTACCTACAGGTATTTACAAAATTACCGGTCTAGGTTGGCAAGTGTGGGACAGGTAGTCAGCAATGACCGTATATTAGGGACTATGCTGGCATTTACCGGAATTAACTGAGGGAAACCACGGAAAATCTCCCTCCTGAACGCAAGGCCAGCCTGTTTAGGAAGTACCACCTCATTCGGTTTATTTGTTGTGTACTCTAACAAAGAAATCATTTAATAACACAAAATGTTAAATATAATATAAATAATAAATAATATAAATAATCAATAATAAATAAAATATTAAACATAATATAAAATATTAAATATAGTATTTCCTCTCTTCCAGTCACTGCACACAGTGCACACACTGGTCCTGCTATACAGATAAAGACTCTTACAAAATCTGCAAAATTTGTGATCAGGAAGAAAAAATAGTTTACATTAGAAAAATCCTCAAAAACATGAACTAAAGTGATGTAAACAGTTCTCGTAGCAATAATGAAAAAATATAACATATGTATTATACGAAAACAGAAGAAATCTGCAGGAAGTAAATCAGTGTTGGGATTTTTTAGTATCTGAAATAATCTCCAATATACTTAAAACGAACGTTAAACTACTTCTCAGCGACTTCAATGCGGAATTTGGGAAGGAAAAGGAATTTAAGAATATTGTAGACGAGCTCTAGAACACTTAAGAGCGAACAGAAATGGCTAAAGACTGATCAATATGCGTAAAATGTTCTAGTTAAAACTGATGTGAAAACATTATCGTAAACTACCAAGAAAAGTTAAAACTTGTATATCTCCAAATCGAAACCTAGGAGAATTTCAGCTGGATCATATGTCTATATCTAAAAGGAATATCACGGATATTATGAAGGTTAAATGAATCAGAAATGGGGAATTTGATTCAGATCATTATCTATCTCAAATTAAAGTACGATTTTTCCCACAAAAAATATAACCAAGAAAGTAATCAGATACAACTCCACGACAGCTAATTTATATATAGAAAATACAGAAAAAATTAGAGAATAAATTGATACAACAAGGTTACTAGTATGAACTCAAGATACAAGCAACAGAGAAAATTATTTAGGACTGACCAAGAAGAAAGGAAGACATGACGGAATTAAGAGTGTGAAGAAGCACTAGAACAAATAGCTCAAAAATGGAGGAAATGGAGACATTCAGAAAAAGAAGAACATTTCGGAAATTCAGACAAAAAATAAAAGAAACATAAAAAATAATCCGTTCCAAAAAATCTAAAGAATGTTTGAATTAACTTAGCTTATCGAAATGCAACAAAAATTTGCCAAAAATAGTACTAGAAATTTTTACCAAGCTTTTAAACATCTATTAAGGGCTATGAATACCAATTATTTTTTTCAAAAGTGAAAATGGCAAATTAGGATTAAATAGCAGAGAAAATTGTGAAATACCTGCAACATTTTTTGACAGGCTCTTAAACTGTCCACTTGCAACAATTAAATTAGGATTTTTAGCAACACAGCAAAATCTGGAGGATGATTTCCCACTGACACAAGCAATTCATGAAGCCATCTACAGCTGCATCTACACTGATACTTTGCAAATCACACTTAAGTGCCTGGCAGAGAGTTTTATATTATTCCAATCTCGTATAGCGCGCGGAAAGAACGAACACCTATATCTTTCCGTACGAGCTCTGATTTCCATTAATTTATCGTGGTGATCGTTCCTTCCTATGTAGGTCGATATCAACAAAATATTTTCGACTTCGGAGGAGAAAGTTGGTGATTGAAATTTCGTGAGAAGATTGAATTGCTCCATTATTTCATCGACATGGTTAAAAAGAGCTGTTGCTGTTCTATCAGCACTCACATTGCGCAACCGAAGAAGTCACTCTACCATTATTTTCCTGTGTAACTCAAAAGTAACGGAATACGATAGATAACTATGATCTATTGCTTATATATGATGTTTCATCAAACATAAAATACGTATTCTTCAATTCATTACAGATTACGTGTCTCCAAATATCAGCTACTGCATTTATCACACCATTTTGAATGCTTGCCGATTTGCCGCAGGACACTGCAGACGTTACTGCATGGTCTTTCAACGAAGGATCAAACTTGGCGCTTGCAAGAGAGACTCCATGTAATCTTTGTTCATACGTTCTGAATTTTCCTCGTGGGCCCGAAAGGATAGTTCCTGATTCGCTAAATAGACAATACATTCCTGTTCTTTCTTAGTTTATCATTGTGCAATTCTTTTTCTACCCTTAGTTTAGCTCTAAAGAACGTTAACTATAGCAAGGCATGTTAAAAAAGTAGAAATGTGGATATCAGACTCACCGCGTTTATTCACTGCAGTATTAAAATGGTTTAAATCACAGTACTCTTGCTTATTCCAAACTGCTTTCTTCGTAGCAATTAAAGGACAGGCCCTACAATAAAATCTGTTCATCAAGTCATAACTGTAAAGCCAGTCTGATAACTCGTACAACGCCCTACGAAAATGCCTCTTAAAAACCGTTTCCAGCAGAACCACATTTTGCCTTGACACATGTTTAAACTTTTGTTTTAGTACATGGTCTGCTATAGCCAATAACTTGTTTCATTTATGTGTAAAACAGTAGAGGAAAAGGACTGTGTAATAGTTTTCACGCAGTGCTTTCATTTCCCAATTCAAAATTGCCGCAATCTTCACGCCTGCAAGAAACACAAGACGTAAGCAAAACAAAGCAGTCAGCCAGTCAGCAACGCGCCGAATCGTTGGCAGAAGCAACATCGTCCTGGCTGTGGTCTGCCCGACCAGTGGAATGAGTGGAAGGAGCATGCATAGTGACACTCGTACAGCAAGGGAGTCAGCGGCGAAGCTGTGCCAGCGCCCTGTGTCATGCTTAGCGCATTGCATGGTGCTAGGGGCCAGGCAGGCTGTAGACAGTTGAGCTGAAGCATTACCAAACAAAATCACGAACATAATGTACTTTATACTGATTAAGAATGATGTAATTTCTTAATTTTTTTCTGACGTTGGCGCACAGCCCGCTGACCCCCAAGGAGATGCCACTGATTTTGCAACACTTTCAGGAGATCTGACAAACGCAGTTATTCAAACAGATCTTCTGGAAGATATAGCAGATAGAGCAGTTCTCAAAATTTCAGCTGAAAAATCTAAATTCATGATAAACGCAATAGAATGAACGAAATTCCATAAAACAGAAAAAGGTAAAATAGAGCTAATAAGTAATATCAAATATCTTGGAGAAACTATACAACAGAATGGAGTAAAAAATTCACAGTAGATGTAAGAGTTAACAAAATGGAGAGTGTATATGGATTGACAAAGAAAACTGTGAAAACAAAAGAAAAACCCTAAACCACAGTCATACAATCAGAATGTTTATATGAATGTGAATTCCTAACAATGAACTATAAACTGGACAGAATAGAACTACCTGAAAGACGGATAGTTAGAAAAGTAGTGGGTGCAATACAAACTACAGATGGCTGGAAAAGGGACATAATGATGAGCTCTACAAAAATACAGAGAAAATATCAGAAGTTGTTGCTAAAAGAAGATTAATCTTCTTTGGACACCTCTACTGAACGAATGAGAACAGGCTCACGAAACAAATATTTGTGTATTCGTGGAAGAAGAAATTAACAATAGCGTGGATTACAGAAGTAAGAAAATATCTGGAAAGAAAAAATATCAAAGAATCGGAAACACCCCAAAGAAGAGGAAGTGAGACTGTTACGTGATCCTAGTTGGGCAGTAAGAATATAAATATAAAACTTCCTGACACACTCCGCTGCAGAGTGAAAGTTTCATTCTGGAATATAAATATATATTAATAAACATATATTAATAAATTTCTAACTTTATATTAAATCTGTTTCTCCAAAAGTAACCCTAGGTCAGCAGTGTCTACATTAACGCCACAGAATACTCAGAAACTATAGAACTTCGTATGGCAGAAAGGAAACTATATCTGCGAGTCAGTAACAGCACAGCTCTTAATACTACAGCTTGTAGTATTGACAATAATAACACACACATCAAAGCAGACGAGTTGTGAGATAGCAAAAGACATAGAATATGGAATGTAATGAAGGAGCAGGCTGCTAGAACCTAAGACGAGAAGCAGATAGCTTTAAGAGTAAGTGGTACATTGCTACATTGAATTTTGCACAGAGCACAACTTAATTATAGCTAACACTTGGTTCAAGAATCATAAAAGAAGGTTGTATACGTGGAAGAATCCTGGAGATACTAGAAGATATCAGATGGATTATATACTAGTAAGACAGAGATTTAGGAACCAGGTTTTAAATTGTATGACATTTCCAGGGGCAGATGTGGACTCTGACCACATTCTTTTGGTTATGAACTGCAGATTAAAACTGAAGAAACTGCAAAAAGGAGGGAATTTAAGGAGATGGGACCTGGATAAACTGAAAGAACCAGAGGCTGTACAGAGTTTCATGGAGACCATAAGGGAACAATTGACAGGAATGGGGGAAAGAAATACATTAGAAGAAGAATGGGTAGCTCTGAGGGATGACGTAGTGAAGGCAGCAGAGGATCAAGTAGGTAAAAAGACGAGGGCTAGTAGAAATCCTTGGGTAACTGAAGAAATATTGAATTTAATTGATGAAAGGAGAAAATACAAAAATGCGCTAACTGAAGCAGGCAAAAAGGAATACAAACGTCTCAAAAATGATATCGACAGGAAGTGCAAAATCGCTAAGCAGGGATGGCTAGAGGACAAATGTAAGGATGTAGAGGCCTATCTCACTAGGGGTAAGATAGATACTGCCTTCAGGAAAATTAAAGAGACGTTTGGAGAAAAGAGAGCCACTTGCATGAATATCAAGAGCTCAGATGGAAACCCAGTTCTAAGCAAAGAAGGGAAAGCAGAAAGGTGGAAGGAGTATGTAGAGGGTCTATACAAGGGCGGTGTACATGATGACAATATTATGGAAATGGAAGACGATGTAGAGGAAGATGAAATGGGAGATATGATACTGCGTGAAGAGTTTGACAGAACACTCAAAGACCTGAGTCGAAACAAGGCCCCGGGAGTAGACAACATTCCATTGGAGCTACTGACGGCCTTGGGAGAGCGAGTCCTGACAAAACTCTACCGTCTGGTGAGCAAGATGTATGAGACAGGCAAAATACCCTCAGACTTCAAGAAGAATATAATGATTCCAATCCCAAAGAAAGCGGGTGTTGACAGATGTGAAAATTACCGAACTATCAGTTTAATAAGTGACAGCTGCAAAATACTAACGCGAATTCTTTACAGACGAATGGAAAAACTGGTTGAAGCCGACCTCGGCGAAGATCAGTTTGGATTCCGTAGAAATGTTAGAACACGTGAGGCAATACTGACCCTACGACTTATCGTAGAAAATAGATTAAGGAAAGGCAAACCTACCTTTCTAGCATTTGTAGACTTAGAGAAAGCTGTTGACAATGTTGACTGGAATACTCTCTTTCAAATTCTAAAGGTGGCAGGCGTAAAATACAGGGAGCGAAAGGCTACTTCCAATTTGTTCTGAAACCAGATGGCAGTTATAAGAGTCGAGGGGCATGAAAGGGAAGCAGCGGTTGGGAAGGGAGTGAGACAGGGTTGTAGCCTGTCCTCGATGTTATTCAATCTGTATATTGAGCAATAAGTAAAGGAAACAAAAGAAAAATTCGGAGTAGGTATTAAAGTCCATGGAGAACAAATAAAAACTTTGAGGTTCGCCGATGACATTGTAATTCTGTCAGATACAGCAAAGGACTTGGAAGAGCAGTTGAACGGAATGGACAGTGTCTTGAAAGGAGGATATAAGATGAACATCAACAAAAGCAAAACGAGGATAATGGAATGTAGTCAAATTAAGTCGGGTGATGCTGAGGGAATTAGATTAGGAAATGAGACACTTCAAGTAGTAAAGGAGTTTTGCTATTTGGGGAGCAAAATAACTGAAGATGGTCGAAGTAGAAAGGAATAAAATGTAGACTGGCAATGGCAAGGAAAGCGTTTCTGAAGAAGAGAAATTTGTTAACATCGAGTATAGATATAAGTGTCAGGAAGTCGTTTCTGAAAGTATTTGTATGGAGTGTAGCCATGTATGGAAGTGAAACATGGACGATAAATAGTTTGGACAAGAAGAGAATAGAAGCTTTCGAATGTGGTGCTACAGAAGAATGCTGAAGATTAGATGGGTAGATCACGTAACTAATGAGGAGGTATTGAATAGAATTGGGGAGAAGAGGAGTTTGTGGCACAACTTGACAAGAAGAAGGGACCGGTTGGTAGGACATGTTACGAGGCATCAAGGGATCACAAATTTAGTATTGGAGGGCAGCGTGGAGGGTAAAAATCGTAGAGGGAGACCGAGAGATGAATACACTAACCAGATTCAGAAGGATGTAGGTTGCAGTAAGTACTGGGAGATAAAGAAGCTTGCACAGGATAGAGTAGCATGAAGAGCTGCACCAAACCAGTCTCAGGGCTGAAGACAACAACAACAACAACAATGGTACATTGGTAAGAGACGTGAGCAGTCTTACAAATCTTTCGACAATCATTTCATAGGTGTTACTGAAAAGATGGGGTTGTGAGGTTCGATAAATCCTGTCATGAAGTATCTGAGACCAGCCATTACAAATTAGTTGAGTAATGTGACTATGAACTTCACGACACCAGTAGAAGCAAAATCTACCATAAAATCAATAAATATGCAGTAGCGTGCAAATTAATTGGGACAAGCTCATATTTTACAAGGAATTTAAATTAATTAGCTATTACCAATTTTATATACTGTACCCAGTTGTTGCGTTTTTTGTGGACTGTAGTCGTCTTGACTATGAACAACAATTGCATATTCCATCCAGTTCATTTAAGTGCTTGAATATGTAGGAACAGCGTACATTTTCTCTACAGGAAAACTTTGTGTTGTGTGAAAATGTACATTTGAAATAAGAAGTAGGCAAAAATAGTTACTCAATAAGGGACATTGCCTCCATTGTTGGTACAGGAAAATCTTGTGTTTCAAGACTTATTAGGGCATATAGTGATACTAACTTATTGTCTGCAAAGAGAAGTAGCCGATGAGGACGGAAACGAAAACCCACCACTAGTCGTTGTTTACACCTACAATGAAGAAAAAACGGTTGGCATGAATCAAGATAAATAAATCTTGAATTTCCAAGTACTGGAAATGTGTGATTTTCAGTGATGAGTTACACTTTAGTGTTCAAGGATGCAGAGCAAGTGCTGTCAGGTGAAAGACTCGTGAGGCAGTGAGACATGAGCATCTTGAACCGACTGTAAAATGCTTTCCCCAAAAAATGTTTTGGGGTTTCTTCATTCCAAGTGGCCCTGGGGCACTGGTTTAAGTTGACGACGTGATGAATTCAACGAAATACGTGGATATCCTTAGGCGTAGAATTGTGCCACTCTTACAGACATTTGCAGATGATGGAGGAACTATTCTACTTGATCTGGTCCCGTGTAACACTTCAAGCAGTCAAGACTTTCGTAGGAGGAAGCAACATTAATATGCTTCATTGGCCTAGTAATCCACCAGACGTAAATCCCATCGAGAATTTGTGGAGTATTGTAAAAATTCGTGTTGGTAAAATACGTTGTTCAATAGAGGAATGCATGTTAGTAACGTGGTAAAAGTGAGGTTTCATGATGACGAATTACGAAACGTTGTCTCTATAACCTGGTCTAATCTATGCTGGAACGTGCTCGGTAGCTCTCTGAAACAAAAGGACAATTTAGTTATTAACAATCAGTAAACTACTAACCGTATTATACACATAGTAATGAATGTGCACAGTTACAGGTTAATTGTTTTGTCCCATTTATTTTCCACACTACTGTAGCAATATTTATTGATATAATACAACAAAAATTAAATGCCATATACAATTATCCACTCGTACGCTATGGTATTGCCGCTACTACTTTAATTTAAATTTGTAAACTTATTGGCGCACAATCGTAACATTATTACGTAAAATATTTTTTCTCACACATGCTGAGCATTTTCAACATGAAACACAAAAAATTCAGACGTATTAATGCAATTTATATGCGCTTTTAAATTTGTTGACTTATGTCAATATATATGGAAGACCATGTGCATAGATTTACCTGCCCACCAGGGCCTCTATACGCATGACACTCTTCACTTATGTACGTTTAAAATGTGGTTTTAATGGGAACGAACTCTTGCTTTCATCTTATGATGTGACATTGGTGTATTCTACACGTTTAACTTTTGACATAATTGGCGCAGCTTCAGTTTTAACTATTCCCATTATTAGATGGCCAGTGATGGCCGAAAGCGGTAACCTCTTGTTGCACTATTTATGATTGTCAGCAAAAATAAATCATTCTAACAACACTGCTGAACGTGAGTATTGTTCTCTTGATGACTTTCTGTGGAAATTCGCAAACAGTACAGTCCAAACACAACACTCATAATGTTATTGTTCTCTGAGCCGTAAAATTGGGAAAGGTATATAGATAATCTGGGCAGTATTAGCAAACTCAACAGGGTTCTGAGAACAGCAAGGCAGTGCAGAGGGTGACGTAGTGAACTGTGGATAATTGGCTATTTTGAGAGCACTAAAATTTTATGTTTTGCAAGTAAAATCCAGTTCAATGCCATTCTCAAGAGCTGTAACAAACACATAGCGAGTAGGTTCTCAAGTGTCACTTAAACGTTAATTGGGTAACTATTGAGGTGTCTGTTTAACACTCCCAAAAGGCCGAAATAGTGGGAAATACCGAAGACGTTAAAATTTTCGAAAATGTGCCCATTTATCGTGAAACCAGTTCATTCCAGATGCGAATCCTTGATAAAAGTAGCTGTCCACTACTTTCATTCGGAACAGGTGGTTATCCTTGTACTCCTTAAAATAATGAATTTCCCTGTACATATACAAGAGGGCTACATTTTTATTCCTACCTAGGGGTAGACACAAGGCATATATTATGTTGCAGTGATGTGATACCGTCACCTATTTTTAATGCCAGAACAGGAGATGAGGGAGGATGGCTCTTTTAACTTCTACAGTTCACTTATTCGAATTTAAAGAAAAGAATGTACCGTTCACTCCAAAATACAGAATCGATTGATAACCTAATTCATTAAGAGCATGTGTTTGGGTATGCCACTTTATTGCGAGGGAAAAATAACCTTGCACAACGCGTGGAATCTCTTCTTACCGAATTTTTTAGCTATCGAGAACTCGTAAACATCCGGAGCCTTTTTGCTGAGTGTTGTAGGTGCTGAATAAAAGCGACCGTCTTGTTGGGAAGAAAAGAAAGTGTTCTTTCGATATAGTTGTTGAAAAACTGGTACAACTCGTTCCTGTATCATAAGGTACTTTACACCTGTTATTGTTCCTTCAGAAACGTATGGCCCTTCAAGTCTCCTGACAGACAGACCACACCACTGATAACCCAGGAAGATTAACTTGGTGAACAGCTGGTGCAATTCGTTCCTTCAACATAAGGTACTTTGCAACTGTTACTTTTCCTTCAAAAACGAATACCGCAATAAGTCCTCTGGCGGGTAGACCACACCACGCTGATAGCCGAAGAAGATTAACAGTACATTCTTCCGTAACAGGTGGATTATCTCTTGCCTGTACATACAGTTATGACGATTGATTGTTCCATTCAATTTAAACGTCGCCTCATAAGACGAAACAATGACATCATTTAACTGTCCACCAACGCAAATCCATTCAGAAAATTCGAGACGCCAACCCTTGCCGTCCTTAGTCATTGCGTGAAGCAACCTGGAAATGCAGGGTTTCGTATTGCTTGCTTCAAATTGCGGTGAACACTAGATTTGTTAACACCTAATTCACGCGCACCCTGCCGTATGGACTTCCTTGCGAATATTGTGAAATTCTTATGAAGTAATGTGTACTGCAACAGTCACATGTTACTTTTATTAGCACGACGCATCACGGCCGGGTGCTGCCATCATCAGGTGAATACACAGTTACTTTTACACTATAATTAATGTGAAATGAAGTTAGTTCCTTTTTTGTGTATCCCCTGAAAAAGACGCCTGTTCAGGAAGAGAAATGTGTTATAGTATGTATAGCAGTATGGATCAAACTTCTCTTATACAGGAGAGTACAGCACACTACAGATTTATCATATCACTTCCGACACAGTTCAAAACTGGTCACCAATCCAAAAATTCCACAAGAATGTACATAGCTTTTTCTGCAGTTTGCCGAGGATAACAATAGTCAGCTAGGCATTTACTAAGTGACATGGACGTAACATCTACTGTCATTGGAAATGTTTTCTTTCATGCGTTGCTTAATGAGAAACAATCTTCAGTCTACGATGGTACAGAATTGTCAATCAATATTACTTGTGACAAAACAGTTATCGTATAATTAAAATATATAATATAATAAACTAGCATGGAAAACAGTGTCGTAGGACACTTTAATAAAACAGTGCTGTAAGTCACTGGAATAAAACAATCCTATAAGATACTGTAAAAAAATATGATGGAAAATTTACTCGATGTTAAGAAGTACTTTTCTGACACGTTGATATACGCCTTGTTCCATTACATAGGCCAACATCAGTTTTTACAATAAGACTTGGAGACAAAGGTTACAAAAACTCTTGGTTGCTTGGGTCCAATGGAGAGCCTATGTAAGAATCTGATATTCAGTTTAATCTCCCATTGGTCAGTCTGGCGTCAAACAGATGACAACAACCAGAAAGACGAGATACTTATTTTTGCTTGTAAAACTGTCTCAATACTATAAACAACTACTCCTGTGCGAACGTTTGACTCCCACACAAACTCGCTTAAGAGCGATATTCAAATAAGCGCCAGCGGCACTGAAGAATATTTCAAACTGCACCAAGGTATCAGGCCCTAACGCAAATAGACAGATGTAAAAAAAATTGGAATACCAAGAAGGAGTTGTGCGACGTACCCGAAAGTTTGTAGGCTTGTATCTACCTCTGAAAAATGATGTCTAAGAAGTTTCTCGCCAGTCGCGTTAGTATGGCGCAAGTAACCCCACTAAGAGGATGCAAACCATGCTTGCTTTAAATACACGCTGTAACGGTCGTGAACGTTAGTTGCCTTTAAGATTGGACGTAGTGAGCTGATGTTAGTCAATAATGCCTTTAAGGTGACAAAGACAACATTATCAGCACCTCACTGAGTTTGAACAAAGTCGTGTAATAGGGCTGCAAGAAGCTGGATGTTCCTCCTGCAATACTGCAGAAAGACGTCGCATGAAAGTAGCCACCACATGATTTCTGGCAGCGGTGGCCACGAGAACGTACAATCCCAAAAGGATCGAGATCCCGACAGCCACGTGGCACTGCCGACAGGGAAGGCTATCGTGTTTGGCATATGGTTCTGTCACATTGTGAAACGTCCCCATGGAAAAATTTAAAAATGACAGTCCTGGAAAACCTCTTCCGTTATTTGATTTTCAAACAGCTTTGCAAAACTGAACCCACTCAGACATTTCTCTCTTTACTTATTGTGATCATCACTAAACTGACACACAATACTTTTAACGCAACGCTATCTGACTTTCAATAACCCCTACAGAAGAGTGGCCCTGACTAACAATAATCTATACCTTTCATGAATCACTTACCTCACAAAAATCCTCGTTACTCGAACTACTGCAATACAGCGAACGCCAACACTGCCAGCTAAATAAAGGATTCTAACTACTGAAGGCACTAACTACTGATAGGCATACTTAGCAAATGAAAGCTTTTGAAAGAGAACAAACAATGTATTTACCTTAATAATGTTCAAAACTGATCATATGTATATATATCAGTTCATGATATCCGGTATTACAGAAATGGTTCAAATGGCTCTGAGCACTATGGGACTTAACGTCTGAGGTCATCAGTCCTCTAGAACTTAGAGCTAATTAAACCTAACTAACCTAAGGACATCACACACATCCATGCCCGAGGCAGGATTCGAACCTGCGACCGTAGCGGTCCCGCAGTTCCAGACTGAAGTACCTAGAACCGCACGGCCACAGCGGCCGGCTCTGGTATTACAAATTTACTCTTTCTGATGCACACACGTCCAGATCGTCCGCTCTCAAAATTCTGCCATCTCTCTTCCCACATGCACCACTGCTGGCGGCTCACCTCCAACTGCGCAACGCTACGCGTTGTTCACATCCAACTGCCCAACACTACAATAGCAAATATTCCAAGAATGCAAACCAGCCACAGACTGCACACAGCACAGTCAGTGATTTTCATACAGACCGCTACGTGACGTTACCAACATAAAAACCTAGGCAGCCTACTTATAATTGTACTGCATCTGCAGCAGAAATTTGAGCAGCAGCTGGCACCACAGTGCCAAGAATAACTCGGAGGCAGATGCCGGTTGCCTGCATTCCAGTGACCCTAATCCACCGCCGACTCCAGTGGTGCCGAGCGAGAGCTCATTGGAGGTCAGGTTGGAGTTCTGTTGTATTTTCTGATAAAATCTGGTTCTCCTTCGGTGTCAATGATGTTGGTTGGAATGAGGCCAGTCATGCCCCTGCAACCAACCGTCTGCGTGTTAGACACGCTGGACCCACAACTTGGGTGCTGTTTAATATGACAGCAGGAGCACTCTCTTGGTTATCCCACGCAACATGGGGGCAAGTCTGTACGTCAATCTGGTGATGGTACCTGTTGTGCTGTCATTCATACGCGGCGTTACAGGGGGTGGTTTCCAACAGGATAACGCTCGCTCATATACCACAGTTGTAGTCCAACAAGCACCACAGAGCGTCGTAATGTTGCTCTGGCCTGCTCAATCACCAGATCCGTCTCCAGTCGAGCACATATGGGACACCATCAGACCATAACTCTAGCGTCATCCACGAAAAGCATTAAGCGTCCCTGTACCGACCGACTAAGTGCAACAGGCATGGAACTCCATCCCACAGTCTGCCATTCGGTACCTTTACGACACAGTTCATGAACCTTCGCATGCTTGCATTCAACATTCTGGTGGTATCATCGATTGTTTATGCACCAGCAACTCACAATCGCAGCACCTTATCTCGCGCTTACATTAACCTTTGATCTTACAATGTTAATCAAACTTGAATACGTTACACAGACAAATTTATTACCGAAATTTCATTACCCTATATTAATTACTTTCTGGTGTTGCGATTTTTTCCGTCAGTGCATCATGTGAGAGTTAAGAATAAATAGGTAGCACAATTAACACCTTGTTGTTGTTGTTGTTGTGGTCTTCAGTCCTGAGACTGGTTTGATCCAGCTCTCCATGCTACTCTATCCTGTGCAAGCTACTTCATCTCCCAGTACCTACTGCAGCCTATATCCTTCTGAATCTGCGTGGTGTATTCATCTCTTGGTCTCCCTCTTCGATTTTTACCCTCCACGCTGCCCTCCAATGCTAAATTGGTGATCCCTCGATGTCTCAGAACACGTCCTACCAACCGATCCCTTCTTCTTGTCAAGTTGTGCCACAAGCTCCTCTTCTCCCCAATTCTATTCAATACCTTCTCATTGGTTATGTGATCTACCCATCTAATCTTCAGCATTCTTCTGTAGCAAATATCCTTCTGAATCTGCGTGGTGTATTCATCTCTTGGTCTCCCTCTTCGATTTTTACCCTCCACGCTGCCCTCCAATACTAAATTGGTGATCCCTCGACGTCTCAGAACACGTCCTACCAACCGATCCCTTCTTCTTGTCAAGTTGTGCCACAAGCTCCTCTTCTCCCCAATTCTATTCAATACCTTCTCATTAGTTATGTGATCTACCCATCTAATCTTCAGCATTCTTCTGTAGCAATATTTCCAGCTCGAATTTATCAATAATCTCTCGAACAACGTACAAAGTAATGATAGAGAGATGATTAGGATTTACGGCACCGCCGACGACGGTGTTATGACAGACAGAACCCGAACTCAAACTGAACAAGCAGTCGACAACTGCTTCAGCTATGGGTTCAAATGGCTCTGAGCACTATGGGACTTAACATCTATGGTCATCAGTCTCCTAGAACTTAGAACTACTTAAACCTAACTAACCTAAGGACAGCACACAACACCCAGTCATCACGAGGCAGAGAAAATCCCTGACCCTGCCGGGAATCGAACCCGGGAACCCGAGCGTGGGAAGCGAGAACGCTACCACACGACCACGAGCTGCGGACCAGCTATGGGATTGGTACAACAGTCATGATGGTTACTAATCATTTGCAGCGCGGACATACTATCAGGAATAATGATTATTGAATCTAAAGTGGTCGTCCATGCGAATAGCTGGGCTGTCACAATAGTGGAGACTGGATTCAGCTTGTATTGGCCTTGTTGTCTTCTTCGGGGTACCAATTAAGTACTACCAGCGCCTCCACTAGACACATCTGTGTAAGTCAATCACGCATCGTGACAGTGAGAAATTTCAGTCCCATTGCTTTAGTTTGGTACTGGTTTTGAAACATTACACTTGTCCTGGCATCAGTCTACATTGTCGACGCCTTGTATGACCTATACGGGTAGAAGTTGCTTATTTATCCAGTATCT
This sequence comes from Schistocerca americana, assembly GCF_021461395.2. Taxonomy (NCBI): domain Eukaryota; kingdom Metazoa; phylum Arthropoda; class Insecta; order Orthoptera; family Acrididae; genus Schistocerca; species Schistocerca americana. The sequence goes on along the minus strand of NC_060121.1, from coordinate 427,062,410 downwards.
TCCATGCACACAGTACGGTGTTAATTACCCATCTTTTTTCGTCGTATTTGTCGAAGTAGAGGCGCAAGAGGAGTTCCTTGCAGAGAAATATTCTTTGCCGAGTCTTTGGAGCGTAATTTCTGTGTGTATTCACTTATTACCAGATGTGAAAGAGCCTGAAATCGCATCAGAGCGAAGACTGGAATATGGTGGGTCTCTGATTTTTCAGCAAAAAGGATTTTTAATGTCGCTGTTTTCCTGTTCATATTCCGACTCGTCTTGTTTATCCATTAGGTCAGGTGAGGCTATACACAAGAACGATTCTAAAAGTTCATCGGATGATACACTGTTTTTTATGTTCCTTGTCACATTCCATGTCCCAGTTATTTGTGTTTATTTGCAACCTCCAAAGCAAAAATTTTGCCTTGATTTCCAGTTTTTCTACATTGTTATTTTCTTGACTTTATCTTGTTCTTTCTTAAGAGGAAGAATGATCGCATCGTTAGAGAGAATTTTGTGTTTTCTCAGTTCCTCTTTCCTTGAGGACTGCATGGTATTCTGAATCCCAACCGATGAGCAGTTCGCTCATGTCGTTATGAGGTACTGAGACTTCTTTCGCTTCACTGATAAGCAATACCGAGACCCCATGGACTCCTGGATTCACAGTTTCGATGATCGGATTCAGTTTCTCTTCCAGCAGTGTATCATATAAGTTCCAGTTGGCTTTGTTTTGGTTCGTTTCCTGGCTAACGACATCTTCGACAGTCTTCCTAGGTTGTGAGTTTTTTACGATTTGGGTTGGCAAGTGATGCGAACCTGTAGTATCGAGTATCACTTCCCTTGCTGTTCCGCTAGACAGTGCAGGGGATGCTAGCATCAAGTCCACTGCCGTAGGGACTTTATTTGGTTCGCCAATTTGTGTGGGTGAGCCGTCACTTAGTATTGTGAGGTTTTGCGATCTAATACAGCCAACAGTATTTTCCTCATTGTGCTGGCGCTTCTGCAGACCCGCAGTGAAGGTGGTCTTTAATGTCACCTAGTAGAAGAAGGTGTTACCCCAGGGAGACAATGATTGTTAATACCTGTTTCTCAGAAAATCTGTCATTAGGTGCTTTGTACGCCGAGAACAAATTCAGACGGAGATCCTTGTAACGCTTAACGCTATGTGCCAGTACTGAGAACAAAAAGTGGATATCTTGTTTTACCAACAACGCTGCACTGCCGTAGCAACCATCTCTATTTTCTATAACGACAGGGTAGCCTGGGGTTGTGAACGGCTCGTTTGGTTTTAAACATGTTTCGGTAATGACGGAAATGTCTACATTAGCTTCGAGCAGAAAATGTCGAAGGCTGTCTTTGTTAGCCTTGAGCGATCCAACATTCCAATTGATGATTTTCGAGGCCATTTTTGGGTGTAAGTTGCGGGCCCCACGTATTTTGGGTTGAAATTCGTATCGAATCTGTTCGTAAAAATCTATTCGAAAGTCAATGTCGCATAAAAAATTTCTGTCATCTTCAGGTCTTTAACATTTTTGTGTTAAAACATGTTCATTTTACGCTAAACCTCACGCAGAGCGTAAAATGAGCATATTTTACAGCAGACAGATGTTAAAGACTTGAAGATGGCACAAGTGATAGTTGAAACCGGTCATCTTGGGTAAAGATATATTTTATGCGATCTTGGATTTTGATTGGTTTTTAACAACATTAATAGATCGCCTTTCAACACTCTGACAATGAGAAAATTCAGTCGAATCTGTAGTACTGCAATGGGTTCATTAGTAGTCAGCTTATACGATACAGTCATATCATTTGTCTTAGGCATAATTATACTTACAATGTTGTTAACGAGGTAGATCCCATAGTGATTCCACTATGTTGAATGAATCTGTGAAGTTGTGGTGGGTAGAGTTTGGGACCCATCGGAGCCAGAGGGAGGCTGAGTTCTGCTTAGTACAATTCTTCATGGGAAACAATGCTTTGACGGGGTCTTCTGTGTTCCGTAGATGTTTTCGGTAGCTGATGGTTTAGTTAGGTGTGGCTGTATCTTGTATAGTAATTTTTAGCGGTGTGGTAACTGCATTTGCATAAAGCCTGAATTCAAACACAGCTGCTACTTCTCGGATGGAAAAACTATTGACAAGCATAATTTTGTAAGTTTACTTGTGTCCTGTTCGCGATAGGCACTGTGACCACAGGTACAATGAATACACATGGTTGACTGGTCGTCACACAGACATCACTTCTGCGTGGGCCTGTGGAGGACACACATGTTGTGTTATTTCTACACTGTTTGCTGCAATGTCCATATCGGAAACAATTATAGCATTGTAAGACGGAGGGCATACACAAGTCCACTGGACGGCGAACTCCGTTAATACAAACAAACTGTGAGAGCCACTTTGATCTAAATGGCTCAAATGGCTCTGAGCACTATGGGACTTAACATATGTGGTCATCAGTCCCCTAAAACTTAGAACTACTTAAACCTAACTAATCTAAGGACATCACACACATCCATGCCCGAGGCAGGATTCGAACCTGCGACCGTAGCGGTCACGTGGTTCCAGACTGAAGCGCCTAGAACCGCAAGGTCCACATTGATCTAAACGTCACAACCAAATGTTGTTACATTTTACTCATGCAAGGTTGTAATTTCACTAAACATTCTGATGGCAATAACTTCGCAGTATCACGTCATGTCCGATAGTAATTCGTCCTCAGTAAGGGAGGTTGGAGCGTTACTGACCCAGTCTCAATTTTCATGTATTGATTATGTCTGATAACTTTGCAGGAGGGTTGAGCCTATTTTCAACAGATAAGATGGAAGACCCTTTGTCGACAGTTGCGAGTGAGTTAGCAGTGCAACTTACATGTTGATGTGCGATAGTACCTTCTTAGGTGGCGTTGACATGTAGCAGATTCTCCATTTTGTTTCGTTGGTACTCGTCTCCTTCCTCCTTCCGTTGGCGTTTCTGTGTGGGCTGCAGGTCTCTTTCTGTAGTTGCTTCAAGAAGTGTAACACGTTGGTGTGCGTCTTTGTGGTGGAAGAGGGTGACTGCGTCTCTCTTCACTTCACTGATATGTGTATGAAGTACATTAGTATCCATTGTAGCACTGTGCCGCAGGTTTTGCGAAGTTTGTGTTGCAGGAGGACTGTCATTGTCCATGGTGGTGATCGCAGCGCAATAAATGTTTTAACGATTCCGCGGTGCCTATGGAAGTTTACCGAATATCGGAATGAGTTATTACTGTTTACACTTCACGAGACCTAGCCGAGAAACAATGTTCACACAGTCAAAGCGTGTCGATGTCAACACTTCTCCGTCTCGAAGCAAAATGAAGCAGCATGTTACTCATACTGTATTCGAACATTGCGAGATAGTTTTTCCTACTCCTCTGTATTTACTCATATTTTTCCACATTTAGAGATGGCTACCATTCATTACATCAACTATAAATTTTGTCTACGGTTGTAAGTAGGTTTTATGTTGGTAATGCCGCTTAGCGCTCTCTATGAAAATCACTGACTTTGCTGTGTGCAGTCTGTGTCTGGCTGGACTCATTGTTGGAGTATTCGCTTGTGTAGTGTTGGGCAGTTGGATGTGAACAGCGCGTAGCGTTGGGCAGTTGGAGGTGAGCCCCCAGCAGTGGTGGATGTGGACAGAGAGATGACATAGTTTTGAAAGGTTACTATAAGCGGACAATCTGGACGTGTGTCCGCCAGAAAAAGGAAATTTGTGAAGATGGATATCATGAATTGATAGGTATATATATGATGACTTTTGAACACTGATTAGGTAACTACATTGTTTGTTCTCTATCAAAATCTTTCATTTTCTGACTATTCCTATCCGTAGTTAGTGCCTTCAGTAGTTTGAATCTTTTATTTAGCTGGCAGTATTGGCGCACGCTGTATTGCAGTAGATTTTTGTTAGGAAAGTGATTCATGAAAGGTCAGGGCCATTCTTTTGAAGGGATTTTTGAAAGTCAGATTGTGTTGCGCAAAAAAATATTGTGTGTCAGTTTAGTGGTGATCAGAATAAGCAAAGAGAGAACTGTCTGAGTACGTTCAGTTTTGCTCAGCTATTTCAAAATCAAATAACGTAAGAGGTGTTCCAGCACATTCATTCATAATTTTTCTAAGGGGATGTTTCATATGTCGACCCTTAGCCGCGGATACCTCACTGGAATCTTTTGATTTTTACTTGTAGTTTGAGTAATTAGTATAGTTATTGTTTACTGCTAGCGCGTAATTGTAGAGAGAATTCCCTTTGTAGATGTAGTTTTTCATTGTTGTACAGTAAAACAGTTGTGCCATGCATGTAGACTTGCACCAAGTATTTCGCAGCAGCGCTTGCAATTGATTGGATATTATTTTCAGTGCTATGTTAATGTGTTTTCTAATTTTTGCTCTTCAAATTGTGCTTTTCTTGTTACCGTGTGAAATACGTGATAATTATGGCGTGTGAAAAACATAACACTAGGCTGCAAAGTAAACTGAGACATGACAGTGAAGACTAGAGAAGTTTGTTAACGCCATCATTTAATGAATTAACAAATATTCAGAATAGTAATTTGGTAATTGTGCTTAGGGAAATGGACCAGGCGGCAAATAATGGTGTAGACAGTGAAACAAATAGTGAACAGGGAAGCAATGTCGATCGATCGGTCGGCAACAGCTCGCCTCAGTTATCCGAAATGACAGAATACTGTAGATTCAGGGTTTGTTTCCTCACCTTTTTCTCAATTAAGTCAAGACACATTTCCTGCTTTTCAAAATACGAATGCTGCCGGTGCAAATGCACTGCTGGTAGGCAGAAAAGAACATGTTCGAGACACTAATACATTATTATTTCAACAAATGGAACAAATCAGAAACAATCACAGCAACAAATGGAACAAAATCAGAAACAAATTAAAGAAACACTTCAACAAACACATCAAGGTTTAACTGCTGAGTTACTTCAAATCGAATTGAAATGTCGAAAAGTCTGTAATGACGTTAAAACACAAATTTGTGAGCATTTTCAACCTATTTTTTCGCGGCATGAAAATGCTTTACAGATTCAAGAAGCAGCCATAAAAGAACTACAAAGTATTGTTCATGAAAATCACGACACTTTGCAAGCTAAAATTGACTCAATTGCATCTACCGATTCAGTTACGCAACTTGCAAAAACTCAGAAAAACTTAAAGGACACAGTAGATACTCTGAAACTAGGTTCAGAAAGACACACGGAGGAAATCGGTTCATTATCAGAGAAAGTAGTCGAACTTCCGGATCAGCTAAATAATTTATCTACGAAGGTAGATGATAATCTGAAGGCCGGCCGGGGTGGCCGAGCGTTTCTAGGCGCTACAGTCTGGAACCGCGACACCGCTACGGTCGCAGGTTCGAATCTTGCCTCTGGTATGGATGTGTTTGATATCCTTAGGTTAGTTAGGTTTAAGTAGTTCTAAGTTCTAGGGGACTAATGACCTCAGAAGTTAAGTCCCCTGTGCTCAGAGCCATTTTTGATAATCTGAATGACACAAGACCGGTAGTCTTTACTGACACAGAAGAGTACCAACAAATTAGGAAATTCAGACAAAATCCGAATCAAATTAATACGCAACACAAAAGAGAAATCCAGGAAGTACGAGATCAGTTGCCACAAGTAATAAAAGAATTACATATTTCAGAGGGCACTAGCGCTCCAGTACGGTAAGAGGGACATAGAAATACGGAAAAGCCACAAAATAATAACACAGGGCATTTCGGAAATTATGAAAGAAATTGGCAAGGTGCACCGAATTTTGAGATGGAACCGCCGACACGACGTAACAATGACCGATATGCGACTCGCCGTCATAATAACTTTGACTATAAGCTGTTCATTACACGTAAATTCAAAACATTTAAGAATTCCGGCAACGACATTCATCCCCAAGCATGTCTTCATCAGTTCTCTTATTGTTTTCCTCCCAACTCGTCATTAGAGCACAGATTGGAATTTATGTGTGGCGACTTGAAAAATGAACCTGCTGTAAGAATGCATTCGATCATTCGCGATTGTCACAGTGAAGGAGAACTTTATCATGCCTTCCTCTCAGCATATTGGTCTCAAGCTACTCAAGATCGCGTAAAACATAGCATCGTGATGATGAAACGCTTTGAACAATCTGAATTTTCTAATCCTGTCAAATACTTTGAAGACATGTTGCATAAGAATCAGTATTTGTCATACCCATCAAGCCCCTCAGAACTTATTCGCATTTGCTTAATCAAATTGCCTGAATATTTAAGACATATTATTTTGTCAGGACATTGCAAAGACGACATCGAAGCTTTTTAGGAGCTGTTACGAGAATTGGAAATTGACACTGACAATCGCGGGACGCGAAAACAGGATCACAACAAATACCGGTCAGATCCGACACAATTCCGCGATGACAGAAACAATAACTGGACACGACAAGGCTATTCTTACAACGCAAATCGTGACCAAAACCGACACCACACGTATGACAACCGTTGGCAGAGTAATAATAATTACAGGGGAAGATCACCTCTCTGCAGTAATGACTATGACAGAGACAATTACAGAAACAGACAATATGGGAACCAAAATAATTATTATCAAGGGAGACAGAATACCTTCAGACGCAACGGTCCACCACACAGTTACGATTCCAGGACAAATTCTCCATCACGTGACTGACAAGAAAGAAACTATGGAAACTACTGAGAAGACGACAGACGATATAATCTTAACAACAGTCCAGAATATAATCAGAACTGTCGGGATTCAAACAGGGCAGTGCCCTCTTGACATGTCGAAATTGTAGAAATTAGGTCTCCTAATCCCAATGAAGACGTGGGACAACAAAGAGACAGTATACAATGACTCACACCGCTAGCAGCCACAAAACGTACTCATGAAGCTGACGATGTAGCTGCCGTGGCTGTTAATTGCGCAAAAATGGAAGACATTAGGGACATCTTACTCGTGGAGCACGATCTAAAACAGAACAACATTGTATATCCCGTAATTCAGATTACAGTAAATGATGTAACAATTAAGGCAGTACTTGACTCTGGCAGTCGCATTTAAGCAACTAGTGAAACAGCTTTCAGCAAATGCAACAAATCGAACGATTGCCCCACACTTCCGTTACGTAAGATTAAATTATAAGGTGCAATCTTTGGAAAAATTGTAGATATAAGCCAAGAAACCACCTTAGAACTCTTTTGTCAAAACCACAGATTCTCTACGAACTTTCTTATTGTTCAATTATTGTCGACATAAATTATATTGGGAGTAGACTTTTTGAATGAATACAAAGCAATCTTAAACTGTCACAATGCTGAAATAAGTTTAGAGGAAGAAGGTAAGTCAATAGCTTTGAAATTTGTAGATTGACTCTCAAACCATAACGAGGAAATTAATCGGCTTTACCTCTTGTTAGACAACAGTTCGTAATTTTTGACGGAACTTGACACTAACAATCACTCTGCAAGGATTCACAGGGATGATATCGATGATATTGATACTAATTACTTAATTCATAATGAAATTCAAACAATTGAGAACTGTAATGATACTGATAAGGAGGACCTTTTTGATATTTTACAAGCACAGTTTTTAGTCACAAAACAGGACCAATCAAGGGATTTCAATACCAGTTTCGTGTTCGTGAGCATACTGAATTTTGTGTTAAACCATACGTAATTCCGGAACATTATTGGGACCGATTTAGAACAGAAATACAATCTATGCTTGAAGAGGGTATTATTGAGCCTGCAGTGAGCTCATACAACAATCCATTACATGTTGATGAGAAGAAAAATGGATTGCTCGGGCTTGTCTTAGATTCGAGACAAATCAATACTATCATCATTCCTGAAACAGACAGACCACAAACGTTGGAAGAACTTCTTCAGAATTTTAATGGTGTAGAAGTGTTGTCTTCTATTGATCTCAGATCCAGCTTTCATCAGATCGAACTTCATCCAGAATGTAGAAAATACACAGCTTTTCTTTGTTTCGGCGTTTGTTATAAGTTTCGGAAACTTCCTTTTGGTTTAAACATTTGTTTGACAGCATTCATTCGTGGGCTAAATTCCATATTAACTGTGTTCTTAAAACGTCATATCACCTTATATGTGGACGAAATTCTTATAGCAGAAGCCTCATGGGAATAACACAATCTCATCCTCAACAGTGTGTTACGTATTTTTGCAGAATCTGGAATTACAATTAACTTGGAAAACTCTGTTGTCTGAAGGTCAAAGGTGAAGTTTTTGGGACACATTATTTCTTCTGAGGGCATCCTGAAAAGTTACAAGCAATCAGAGTCATTCCAGTTCCATCCACAAAAAACAAGTCCGCAGTTTTCTAGGTCTCGTAAATTTTTACTGTCGTTTTCTGAACATGCAAATTTTAATACCACCAAAACTTTGTTCTCTCACTGGAAAAAATACTATTTGGAACTGGGACGAACAGGCACAGTTGGAATTCAATTCTTTCAAAGAAGCGCTACTTAACGCGCCAATACTAGCTTATCCAGATCTGCCAAGAGATTTCTACCTTAGCACAGATTCTTCTCTTGTGCCCATTTATTTCAAGAAGCTATAGAAAATGACACTGCTGTTCAGAAAACCATTGCTTTTGCAAGCCGCTTGCTAACAAAATCTGAAAAAAATTATTCCGTCACTGAATTAGAAGCTTTAGCTATCGTTTGGGTGTTTAACAAATTTCGTGTCTTTCTTTCTGGTAAACATGTAAAGGCATTCAGTGACCCTCGTGGATTACAATTTTCTATGTCGTCAAAATTAAATCATGACATGTTAAAACGTTGGGGATTGTTTCTGCAAGAATTCCACTTCACAATAATCTACATTTCGGGCAAAGAGAACATTGTTGCAGATGCACTGTCACGTGCACCGGCTGGGCTTGAGAAAAGTAACACAGAAGTCAACCTCGAGAAAAAATTTCAGTATTCTTTACATTCAGAAAGTCGACTTTGAAAATTTCATCGCCACATCTTTAAAGGCCATTGCTCATTAACAAGATAAATATCCACTTTGGAAAGACATCAAAAGTAAATGGCTTGAAAAGACATACACACAGATTTGGCATTATTACCTGGTTACAAACAACATACTCTTCAAATGTTGCACTGTTGATGACAATCTATGGGTACTTTGCATTCCTGACGATTTTGTTAATAATCGCCCGCATCTCGTGGTCGTGCGGTAGCGTTCTCGCTTCCCACGCCCGGGTTCCCGGGTTCGATTCCCGGCGGGGTCAGGGATTTTCTCTGCCTCGTGATGGCTGGGTGTTGTGTGCTGTCCTTAGGTTAGTTAGGTTTAATTAGTTCTAAGTTCTAGGCGTCTGATGACCTCAGCAGTTGAGTCGCATAGTGCTCAGAGCCATTTGAACCATTTTTGATTTTGTTAATAAACTCATCTGGTACATTCATTTCAGCTACGCACACTTAGGTCCACTAAAATATTATCATATTCTTCGGATGACTTGTTATTTTAACAATATGGAAAAGAGAATTTGGACAGTCTAATCTATTTGTAAACTTTGTCAAAAAGCTAAACCATTTACCATCTCAAATCGTGCTCCGTTGTTTCCTATCAGTCCTTCTAAATTAAAAGAATTTGCAGCTGTTGATCTCTTGGGACCCCTTGTCAGAACATCTATTGGATTTTCGTACATTCTAGTAGCTGTTGAACTTACTTCAAACTTTGTTTCTTTCACCCTGTTACGTAAAGCTCAAATTGTGCACCGGCCTGTATCCAACGCCTGTGTTAAAAATTTCTTAGATTAAGTTGGCCACGTTGCTAAAGTCATTTCACATAACGGACCGCAATTCAGATCTGCTGTTTGGTCATGGATGCTTCAGAATCATAAAATCAAATCTGTTTTTATTTCATTGTACTGACTACATTGTAACCCATCTGACGGGATTATGAAAGAAATCAATAAGCTTTGCAGACTTTATTGTCACAGGAAGCATCAGTATTGGGACAGATATTTATACTTATTTCAAAATGTGCTGAATGAAATGCCTCATGACTCCACTGCTTTACCATCTATTCTTGTGCTGAAGAATGAAGAACCACCAAACAGAATCAGAGAGCCTGTACCTTTTCTGAATACAAGTAAACTTCTACACAAAGACATAATTGATTTGGCTATTAAACATATAAATTCTGCTGCAGACAAAAGGAAAAAACTAAAGGGCAAAGGAACTATATATAAGTCAGAAAGTTCTAATTAAAGTTCTTGCATTGTCACCTAAGAAGAAACACTTGAGTCACAAATTCTTTCTGATTTACAACCGACCTTACAGAATCCGATGTATACCACATGAAAATTGCGATGAAGTTGAAATTCTGTGTACCAGGAAGAGTAAAGGTTTACACCACATTTCCCATGTAAAACCGTTTATTGAGAGGTAATTTGCTTTTTGAATTAGTCGTTGCCACAAAATTTTTCGCTTCACGTGACTAGTACGCTTTGTCACGCTTAGAAACTGTTAACATGCAACAATGTTTTGTCGTTAACTATCCAGTCAAGAACCTAGGGAACTTATTTAGACCATTATTACGACTGCATTGTTATAGTGAGCAGACGACACAGTTTTATAGGGTGTACAGCTTGCTTGTTCGTTGCACGATTACGAAATGACTATAAGGCTTACATATTTATAAAATATACTGCTAATGAGACTTTAATGTAAAATTTTGGTTTACTTGAAAATACATTCTCTATTTAAAGCACTTTCCGTGACATTACAGATGACTTAGTATTTGGTTTGTTTCACAGCTACACAATTATATCATGATGCTATTAATGAGTGACACAATTTACATTGTTGCTTTTGTGCTGTATCTGTTTTATATCTGCACAGTTTCTCTGTATTATTCTGGAAAGTAAACCATGTTTTAGTAGTAACTTTTATGGTATAGCTACAGTGAGACATCCTTTTCTGTAGCACAACAATCTTTACAGTATAGTACTTTCTTGATCATGGAAATGAGCGTAATAATTACAATATCTATATGCATAGTATTTCATTTTTGTTTATGATGAGGTAAGTACATTGACTTCGCAGAACTTTGCTTATGGAGGACGATAACTACGACACTTGGCACATATTTACCGTCAAGTAATGGCAGAAATTATCTTCCAGCAAGACTCACAGTTTAGCACTACAGGAAACGCATTTGAGTGATTAAAATTTTGTACTTGGAACATTTTTAGGAAGGCTCTTGAATTACAAAGATACAAAGAAGGTTTTTGGTGAGACATTTAATTCCGTTGCTGCAATCTGTAACACCTGAGGGCATAATTACATTAATCCTCTGTGTACTAAGCGTGTGGCAAGCGTTAGGAGCCCTAGCTAATATGGTATTTGCTTGTACAACTTTACACATTGGTGTCATGTTTCTCTAAAAAGAATTACACAGCTATCTGATCATTTTACCAAGAGAGACAAACACTTTTTTTACTACATCAGTGACACTTGTTAACGCAGTTACACAGTTGGATAACTTCACACTTATGAAATTGTATTTTGTCTGTACTTTGTGAACTCTTCATATGTTTTTCAGAACCATTCTGATACTATGAGAGCTTTGCATGATGTATTTGGTATGGGATCATGATTTTTGAAGTACGTTTGTGTAGATGACTTTATTGAAATGAGCACAGAGCACTTTTTTCAGTTTTGAAATTACTAAAAGAAGCTGCAACGATTTTGAGTTGTTATTGATCTGTTATGATGATGCTATTATGACAACGATGTGTATTATGTTGGTGAGATACATGTACAAGGAATGTGAATATATATATATATATATATATATATATATATATATATATATATATATATATATATATATAATGAGAAGAGGTTAGGGATACTGGTTCGTGAAAACGATGTTGAAAACCAAGAATCTTACTTTAAGAGTTACGAAATGTGCGTACATGCATGAATGTATCACAATGCTGGTCGAAATTTTTGGACAGTTGTATTTATGGAATTTTGTATCTACACATTTGTAAAGTAAATTCTCAACCTGCGAAATTTTTATATATATGAGACTGTCACTCTAGCGGAAACTGCTGTCATAAATATTTCCGTAAGGAAGTTAGGTGACCCTGACGAAATGTGCTGTGGGCACCCAGTTGCACAACAGTCTCCTGGAAAAAAGCCGTTAGTATAGGCCTTTCAGAGGGACAGGTGGATAAGAAAGAGGCCATTAACCTCACTATTAACATTTATTTGTAGAAAGCTTCGCAAACATGACACGCTCATGTGTGTAAACATACTATTACAGTTTGGAGTTCGTACTTTCTAATATTTACTGAAATGCCTAATGAAATGAGGAGAAATATTTTATGTCTATGCACCTGATTATGGCTGTCTGTATAGCTGAGAGATTTTTTTACTACCTTATGTGTTTGTGTACCCTTGTGTATTTGTGTTCTTCCTGTCTTTATATGTTTATCCGATAAGAGTTATGTTGTAGAATTTTCTAATACTAAGCTCTTTACTCTGTTAGTTTTCCTTTAATGATCATATGTCAAATTAATGTTTGAATATTCTCATTTATTTACTTATGTCATAATTCCTGTAACACTGATGTATATGTTTATTTCTAATCTTTTGTAAAGCCCATATTACTACAAATGTTATCTGTATTATTATGTTCTTCAATGACGTATTTTGTACCTTTGTAATTGTATTCTTATATTGTAAATTTATAATTGTATAGACACCAGTTCTTCAAATTATGTTTCATTTCACTGCACACATTTCTGTTTGGTCATACTATATGCACATGGTGTGAGAAGTTAAAAAAAAGGACTGTTAGTGGTCACACGTGAGTTGATAATTCCACAAGGGACTGGTTAACAGCACTGTTGGTTCTAAGGACATTCCAAAAAGTTTGTGGATGCACAAGTTGTGAAATGAAATTTTCACTCTGCAGCGGAGTGTGGCTGATATGAAACTTCTTGGCAGATTAAAACTGTGTGCCGGACCGAGACTCAAACTCGGGGCCTTTGCCTTTCGAGGGCACTTGCCCTCGAAAGGCAAAGGTCCCGAGTTCGAGTCTCGGTCTGGCAAACAGTTTCAATCTGCCAGGAAGTTTCACAAGTTGTGGTTTATGGACTTGCTACATTATCCACAAGACTCTTTGATGGTGACTGCGCACCCGCACAATCGTAACAGATGGCTGCTCGCCATCTCTGCAAGCACTACCATGGGGCTGCACCTTTGGTGGCCCACCAATACCATTATCTCTACAAGGACTACAGTGGGTCTGCACATTTGGTAGCCCACCAATACCATAATCTCTATCAGGAATACAGTGGATCTGCTCTGTGATGACCTGCCTACCAAGATTCTTCAAAACTTCGACTGACTCTGCTGTGGGTGTGCTCTACTGTGGTCCCTGTCTGCATGTCACGAGTCAGCACCGTCTTTCCGTTGGAAGGACAACACTATTTCTTCACGACTGCATGGAAATCCACTACTTCGATGTGCATTTTCTTTTACTGCTCAGACTTGGTGAAAAAAAAAACTGCAATTACTACTGTGATGAATTATCAGGACTGTCTTTATGGACTTTGAGGACAATTTTGCTTTTGACCAACAGTGTATCAATAAGTGTGTGCATTTAATGTCTGTGTTATTGTAATTATGAAAATTTTTTTCAAATCAGTGTTGAGCACTCTTCAAAACAATTTATAAAATTTTTTGTGGAAAGCATGGGGCTATGTAAGTAGGCTCTTTAGGTTTTCATGTTGGTAACGCCACATACCACTCTGTATGAAAATCACTGACTGTGGTGTGTGCAATCTGTGTCTGGTTCAACTCATTGTTGGAATATTCGCTTGTGTAGTATTGGGCAGTTGGATGTGAACAGCGCATAGCGCTGGGCAATTGGAGGTGAGCTCCCAGCAGTGGTGGATGTGGACAGAGAAATGCCAGAGTTTTGAGAGGTTCCTATACGCGGACGATCTGGACGTGTGTCCACCAGAAAAAGGAAATTTGTAAAGATGGATGTCATGAATTGATAGATATATATAGGATGACTTTTGAACATGATTAAGGTAAATACATTGTTTGTTCCCAGAATGAGATTTTCACTCTGCAGCAGAGTGTGCGCTGATATGAAACTTCGTCGGCCGCTGGTGGCCGAGCAGTTCTGGCGCTACAGTCTGGAACCGCGCGACCGCTACTGTCGCAGGTTCGAATCCTGCCTCGGGCATGGATGTGTGTGTTGTCCTTAGGTTAGTTAGGTTTAAGTAGTTCTAAGTTCTAGGGGACTTATGACCTCAGCAGTTGAGTCCCATAGTTCTCAGAGCCATTTGAACCATTTTTGATATGAAACTTCCTGGCAGATTAAAACTGTGTGCCGGACCGAGACTCGAACTCGGGACCTTTGCCTTTCGCGGGCAAGTGCTCTACCACGCCGGGGCGTGAGTCGTGCTTGGGTAGCTCAGATGGTAGAGCACTTGCCCGAGAAAGGCAAAGGTCCGGAGTTCGAGTCTCGGTCCAGAACACAGTTTTAATCTGCCAGGAAGTTTCATATCAGCGCACACTCCGCTGCAGAGTGAAAATCTCATTCAGGAAACATCCCTCAGGCTGTGGCTAAGCCGTGTCTCCGCAATATCCTTTCTTTCAGGAGTGCTAGTTCTGCAAGGTTCGCAGGAGAGGTTTTGTAAAGTTTGTAAGATAGGAGACGAGGTACTGGCAGAAGAAAAGCTGTGTGGCCGGGGCGTGAGTCGTGCTTGAGTAGCTCAGTTGGTAGAGCACTTGCCCGCGGAAGGCAAAGGTCCCGAGTTCGAGTCTCGGTCCGGCACACAGTTTTAATTTGCCAGGAAGTTACATTGTTTGTTCTCTATCAAAATCTTTCATTTGCTAACTATCCCTATCAGCAGTTAGTGCCTTCAGTAGGTAGAATCTTTTATTTAGCTGGCAGTATTGGCGCTCGCTGTATTACAGTAGTTCGAGTAACAAAGATTTTTGTGAGGTAAGTGATTCATGAAAGGTATAGGTTATGGTTAGCCAGGGCCATTCTTTTGTAGGGATTTTTGAAAGTCAGATTGCGTTGCGCTAAAAATATTGTGTGTCAGTTTAGTGATGATCAGAATAAGTAAAGAGAGAATTGTCTGAGTACGTTTAGTTTTGCTGAGCTGTTTGAAAATCAATTAACGTAAGAGGTTTACCAACACAGTTCAAAAATGGTTCAAATGTCTCTGAGCACTATGGGACTCAACTGCTGTGGTCATAAGTCCCATAGAACTTAAATCTAACTAACCTAAGGACATCACACACATCCATGCCCGAGGTAGGATTCGAACCTGCGACCATAGCGGTCGTGCGGTTCCAGACTGTAGCGCCTTTAACCGCTCGGCCACTTCGGCCGGCTTACCAGCATAGTCATTCATAATTTTTCTAAGGGGACGTTTCGCGGTGTATTGTGTACTTCTACAGTCACTGAACGACGACACATTCTCGTACACCACAACATCATCAGAAAACCGCTCCTCAACCTGTCGGTCAGGTGATTTAAATATACAGAGAATAACAGTGGTCCAGTCACACTTCCCTGGGCCATTCCTGACGATGTTATTGTCTCTCACGAACACACTCAGACGAGGACGACGTAATGGATTCCATTACTCGAGAAGTCTTAGACCCACTCGCGAATTTGGGAAACTATTCGGTGTGCTTCTGCCAACGTTAACTGCCACAGTGGAATACCTCATCAAACTTTTTACGGAAATCTAGGACTATGGAATCTGCCTGTTGCCGTTCATCCATGGTGCGCAGGATACCATCTAAGAAAAGGGAAAAGTGATTCATGCACGATAGACGCTTTCTAAATCCATGGGGATTTGTGGACGAAAGCTTGTCCCTCTCAAGGAAATTTGTTATATTATGACTGAAAACATGTTCAAGAATTCTACAACAAACTGATGTTCTGAACTTATTTCCATTCGCTTGGGACGCATCTCCGGGTGACAGATTCGCGATAAATGCAAGCTAAGTAAGGGATCCGTGCAGTAGACTACTCTTTGTACATCCGAATTTGGATTCCATAGGGACATGGCGACTTCATTGTTTTCATCTGTTTCAGTTGCTACTCTACGTCAGGGACGCTTATTACTATGTCTTCAATACGGGAGGTTGTGCGATGGTCAAACGACAATATGTTTGCACGGTTCCCCAGTGTGAATGATTTCTTAAACACGAAATTTAGTACTTCAGCTTTCATTTGCTATCTTCTGTTGTCACACCTCACTGATCAACGAGTCGAAATTTCTAAAGTCGTTTCGAGAAGTGGAAATAAAACTATTATTCACATTGGTGTGTAGAATATATGAGACTGGCGATATACCATCAGAATATCGGAAAAACATCATCCACACAATTCCCAAGATTGCAAGAGCTGAGAAGTACGAGAATTGTCGCATAGTTAGATTAACTGTTCCTGCAGCCAAGATGAGGATTAGTTCGGCTTTATAAACGGTAAAGGCACCAAAGAGGCATTTCCTTGATGGAAGCAAGACTGAAGGAAAATAGGTTATTGTTGACCTCGAAAGAGTGTTCGACAATGTAAGATGGTACAAGATGTTCGAAATCCCGACAAAAATAGAAGTAAACTATAGAGAAAGACGGATGACATACAATACGTACAAGAACCAACAGGAAAAATTAGAGCCGAAGAACAAGAAGGAAGTACTCGGATTAAAAAGTGTGTAAGACAGGGACGTAGTTTTTTGCCCCTCCTGTTTAATAGATACATCGAAGAAGCAATGACGAAAATAAAAGTAAGGTTGAAGAGTGGGATTAAAGATCGAGGTGAAAAGATATCAAGATTCGCTGATGAGATTATTATTCTGAGTGAAAGTGATAAAGAATTACAGGATGACCTGAATGAAGTCTAATGAGTATAGAATAAGGGTTGTGACTAAATCTGAAAAAGACAAATGTAACCAGACGTAGCAAAAATGAGAATAGCGAGAAACTTGACATTAAAATTGGTGATCACGCAATAAACGAAGTTATGGAATTCTGCTACCATGTAATCAAAATAAACTATGGTGGACGGCATTCGAGACGAAGGGGCGTCCGCTAGTGTCAAACGTTGGTCTTAGTTCGTGGAAGAAATTTGTGTGAATGTACATTGGAAACACTACATTGTATTGGAGTGATTAATGGGCAGTGGGAAAACCGGAACAGAAGAGAATCGATGCGTTTGAGATCTGGTACTACAACAGAGCGCTGAAAACCAGTTGCATTGATAAGGTAACGTGTAAGGAGTTTTTCTGCTGAGTCAGTGAAGAAACGAACATGGAAAACAGTATCGGGAGGAAGGTATGAGACGATAGGACGTATATTTAGGCATCAGTGATTAACCCTCATGGCCTTACAGAGAACCATAGAGGGTAAAAACTGTAGGGGAACGAAGATATTGGCGTAGATTCAGTAAATATTTGAGGAGGTAGGATGCAAGCTATACTCTGACACGTAGAGGTTGGCGATGGAGAGGAATACGTAGCAGGCAGCATCAGATCATTCCCAATAGTGATGACTCAAAAAATAAACACATAAATAACCAAAGCAACAACGTGATAATATGGGTAGAAAACCGATCTTTCCAAGCCCATAGGCACCATGTGTTTTCATAAGGGGATAGTGAAACACGTTCCGTTCAGAACGTAATGCAACGCTTAGCTGCAGTCGCCATTGTCTTATTGTTAAAGAAGTCTCATTTCAATGCACGTTACCCAGTTGCTACGTGCGCCGAGCAGTAAACAGCGATTGCCAAGGACTACAGACTGTAGGGTTCTGCGGAAGTCGTCCAGTCGTCCTGTGTACAAGACTCTGGGGCAAAACACCTCAAAAAACGCCGCGCTATGGCAGACTACGAGGTAAGCAAGCATTGTCGTTCCGTGTTGTCATGATCTAACTGTCGTCATGCTGACATCCCATACAGACGATAACATTCTTCATATTATAAACAGAGGTGTAAGATAGAGATGAAGAACTCAGACAATTATCTCTTTACTATCATTACCCGTATTGCTACCACGTTTCCTACGGCTGTTATCTCTGCGAAAGCAACTGTGACTTCTTGAAGCTGTTTTCTCAGAGAACGCTCCGCACTTGTTATAAAAATATTAAAATCTGTTGTATTAGAACGAGCTGATTCCAACAAAAGTTTGTATTTAGCTAGGGTTGCATTTTTAAGCAATTGTTTCCTGCAAAGATCAGAAACAGGGAACACCTAATTTTTACTTTTTGCAAGACTTGGTTCGTTTGCAAGTATTTCATGCAAAATTTACAAGTACCAACATTAATCGAATACTGCAAACAGTTTTTAAAATGAATACTGCAACTAAACTGGAAACAGAAATATTAAAAATCTGTGCTTCTGAATATGTAGAGTTTCAGGATGAAGTTAGACACAACTTGATTAACGAAATATTAAATTTGAACATATAATAGAAGAACTTGGAAGTTTTAGAAAGTTACAAATACGAATGAACATTATCTTCATTTGCATCGCGGTAATATTTTCAACAATGTCTTCATACGCCAGGATAATTGCTCTGACGGTACCTGAACACTGGTGCCATGTCCCAGGAAGGGAAGGTACAAATATTGTTCACCGACGTATTCACTTTGTATGGTATGTGGAAGAATGTTACAATACCAAGGCAAGTAAATAATCTGTTATATTCAGCTAAACGTTTGTATCTAGTATATAGCAAAACGATGGTTGACTAGTTTAATATTTTACAATAATTTATAATGTTTTGGAATAAATAAATTATTCAGAGACTGAATTACACATTAAAGTAGCAGAGTGGCAGGCAAAGGTCTGTTGAGTGGGATGAGAAACGAAGGGTCCCGAATTTACAAACACGCAAGCGTCACTGAACACTCTAAATAGAATAATGAGCTTCTTTCTCTGCAAAATTTGTGACAACACTGCAATGTTTCATTCAGTTTTGTTTGAAATAACATACAAATTGAATATGTCGGTGAACAATATTTAATCCATGCGGTGGTTTCAGCTATATAGCAAACGAATTGGACTGGGGAAGGAAAGACCGAACGCAGACTACTTTAAATCTTTAGGTGACGTCCTGAAAAATTCATTCTATTAGGCAGAGGCACAAATATCATGTACGCACATGAACAATTTGTAGGTTTCAGTCTGAGCCAATCTGTAAACATCGGTAGTCAATAAAACCATGAAGCACTCTGTTCTTCTACTACGTCTTCACCTGTAAATGTTAGTTTACGACTTATACTAAAGATTGTTCAGGAGGAACGTGAATAGAGCATTTCGCTCACGTCTCCCTACTCCTTTGCGAGTCATCAGTGGCTTGACTTGTACGTTGGTCATTACATCACCTTCTGGAAGAATACGTCTTGTTTACTAGTGAGAGAACAGTCAAGGCTTTTTGGCTGAGGATTAAGATGTGTGCGTATGTGTGTGTGTGTGTGTGCCAACTCTTGGTCGCTACAGCATGCTGCTTTTAACATTTAGTTGGTGAGATATATAGTTCGTTTGACGTTCCGTGGAACATTTGTGCGATTAATCGTAATGATGTGGAACGAACCATATTATATTCGTATTACCAATTCACGTGGTATGATATTCATGACGTAACCACTTACTTGTGTCTGTTTTATACATATGGGAATTAGTAAGCCATACACACCAACATTTTCATACAGCATCTGTGGCATAGAACGCATTTTCAAGGAGAAACCTTTTTAGTTTGTTTTCATACTCAGCTCTTTTGAACGTAACTTACTGTGTATAGTTTGGTAAGTGACAAAAAGCCTGGTGCCAGCATTCATCACCAATTTTTTGAGCTAAAGATTAATGCGGAATAACGAATATCATTTCTCTTCTGATTTTTCGTGATGCCCATCATTGTTCCTTCTGAGTAGTAGTGGGTTATTGACAACAAACTTCATGAAGGAATAGATGCACAGCGAATCAGTAGTAGAAGAGAACTATGTATTATTCCCACAGCACACATCTGAGCAATAAAAATTTTCTTTCATGAAGATGGGTTTCCCCAGAGTATTATTCCATAGGACATTATTCAATGAAAATACGCAGATCATATTACTTACTGATTTCTCTCTCCCCAAGATTTACGATGGTTCAAAGTGAAAAATCAGTTGAAGTGAGATGTCATAGAAGTTCAAGACCGTGTTTCTTCCCGTTTAAATTCTCATCAAATTGCAAACCTAAAAATTTTGGAGTTTCGGCGCTAGTTACATTGTCCTCACTAGGTGTTACCTTTATCAGTGGTGAAATACGTCCGGATGTTGTGCTAGAAATAATGATATGAGTGTATCACAGAATAGATTAAATTTCATATCAACATTTGCTTCACTATAAATTTTATCACATGTCTCCTCTCATGAACTATTTTCAAACACGCCGATCCTTTTGTCATTAATTATTATGGCTGACTTTCACTTAGCGGACAACCGAACCGTAATGTACTCTCTTATTCATCCTAACTGTAAATCATGAGCAGACAATGCATTTGTTACTGAGTAAACAGTTATTTTCTTGCTTTGAACTCAATCAAAGGAAACATTATTAGTCACGTTTCGACTGTCTTTATACACCCGTGTTGCAAAAATTACTGAGATTTACTGGTAGGATACAAATAAGGTTCCCACATAATTTTTTCTGTCAGAACCTTTTCGAAAATCTGATATTACCACCGAGTATTAACTACTCGTTTTCTGACATATCACACGGTAAAAAAACCTTATATCACATTAATAGTTCCGTGTTTCACAGTACTAATTTACATACAATTAAAATTAAAAGTAAACGATTTCTCAGAGATAATTCACAAGGAAACATTTCTACTGGCTGACCTTTACAATATCCACTTGTTTCAACATTTTCGCATTCGTAGTGTGTGTTTATATATCTAACAAGTTCTTCTTTTACCATTTTCATTCTACATGAGTAATATTTCTGAATCTTTCATATGATCCACTTTGGATTTCTCGATGCATTCTCGTACCGTTTAGGATATCTTCAGTTAGTGGCCCATACTTCAACTTTCTTGTACCTCTTTCTTAAAATAATTTTCTGAAATTAAAAACTTTGGAACTTGTTCCCTCATTATTGGATATCGATAATGTTGCAGACTAATAGTAAACTCACTATCAGGTGCTACCATAGCAATTACAATGAAGCACTGTCTCAAAACTGGGTCATTCTACTGTCTAAGGGTGTAACTGTCTACACGCTCGATTGTTGTCCAGCTGGAATGAACACCTAGTTAGCACCTAGTCACTATCCTATATGAATATGTACAGAAGCCAACTGGTCATCGTTTTTTGCGGTGTATTTGGGATGCGTAAGTTCAGTGACTACATAGCTATTGTTGTGAATGAATACAAATTTACTGGATCCCGGTGACGTCTTTCCTTGTTTCATAACACAGTGTACAACAAAGCATTACCTTCACTAGTAATACGAGCTGTGCAAACAAGTCGCAGTCGCGATAACGTCCCGCGGCGCTTTCGCGACGGTCTCGTTAATCTCTTCCGTCGCGGAACTCGTCCGAATTTGCCAATACGTTTACAGATAGAGGTTAAACACTGCGGCACCTTAGACCAAAAAAAAAAGCGTGAAAACAAAGCATTTAGTTATTTCTAAACGGCTGAGCCTGAGCACAGACTCACAGCTAATTTCGTTAACTTCTTATTTCGGGTTTGAAAAGGAACTGGGTTTGGGCAGCTTGAGCACAAAAGTCTGGGAATGTAGGGGCAAGCAAGTAGAAGAAATTGTTATATTTAACAAAGACAATCCATAGAATATAAGTAAATATTCCAGAATTCGAATCAAGAGCAACAGCCAACATGAATAACTTTGTCATAGATATCCTCCATGTAGTGAAATGATTTAAATCATTTAATAAAGACAAGACCTCCGGTCCATATTGGATGCCAGTTACGTTCTTTCAGATTATACTGATACAATAGCCACATACTTAGCAATCATACGCAGTACAACCGCTCGTCCGTTGAAAGATCCGCGCCTAAGAACTGGAAAGTTGCACAGGTCACACAAATACTCAGGAAAGGAAATAGGAGGAATGGGCTGTATTACTGACCCATATAACTAACATCAATTTTGCGATGGTAACGGTTGGAATATTATTGTTTACCCCGAAGAAAATGATTTATTGACAAATAGCCTACACGGATTTAGAAAATACGTATTTGTCAAACAAAACTATCTCATTATTCTCACGAAGTAATGATTGCTATCGACGTGAGATGTCAAATTGATTACATATTTTTAGGTTTCCAGAAAGTTTTTGAAGCGGTTTCTCACAAGCGTTTTCTAATCAGGTAGCGAGTCAGCAGAGTATCATTTCAGTTGTGCGACAGAATTCGTGATCTCCTGTCAGATGGTTGCTTTCGCTGTTACAATAGCTCCATACTTAGCAACCAAATACAAGAGCTCGTTTGTCGAAAGACCCGTACCCAAGGACTGGAAAGTTACACACGTCACAACAGCATTCAAGAAAGGAAATAGGAGGAATCCGTTGTATTACAGACCCAAATCACTAACTTCGATCTGCAACGTTAACTGACGGAAAGTCGTCGAATAAAACAGAATTAATGTCACACGTTCCTCAATAGTGTTATAGGCTCTCCTCTGTTCCTAGTCTATATGAACGATTAAGGAGACAAACCAAGCAGCATTCTTACATATTTTGTGAATGATGATGATATTTATCGTCTTGTAAAGTCATCAGACGATCAATTGCAAAATGATTTTGACGAAATATCTGCAAGTGCGAAAATTTGTCAGTCGACTTCAAAGAACGAAAAGTTTGAAATCCAGATGAGAACTAAATCAAATCCGCTAAATTTTGGTTACTCGATATATATCACCAAATCTTAAGACCTTGAATTCAGCTAAATACTTACGGATTACAAATACGAATGGCTTAAACTGGACTGCATTTACAATGCTGTGGTGGAAGAGAACCAAAAACTGCGGTTTATTGGCACAACACTTAGAAAACGCAGCTGGTCTACTAAAGAGAGTGCCTACACTACGTTTGTCCGTCCTCTTGCGCAGTATTGCTGGGCTGTGTGGTATCCGCATCAGATAGAACTGACGGAGAACATCGAAAAAACTCACAGAAGAGTAGCTCGTTTTGTACTATCGCATAATTGGGAAGAGAGCGCAACGGATATGATACGTGGCTTGGGATGGCGATCATTAAAACAGAGTCGTTTTTCGTTGCGACAGGATCTTCTAATGAAACCTCATTCAGCAACTTTCTCGTCCGCATGCGAAATTTTTCTTTTGGCGGCCACCTACATAGGGTAAATAGATCATCATAATAAAATAAGGAAAGTCAGAGCCCACGCGGTAAGATTTAAGTGTTTGTTTAATCCGTGCGCTGTTAAAGAGAGAAACAATAGAGTAATATTTTGAAGGTGATTCGATGAACCCTCTGCGAGGGACTTAATTGTAAACTGCAGAGTAATCAGATGTAGATGTAGAGCTGTAACACTTCAAGATCTTCCCGTCAACAGCTGAACAGTATCGTTCACGTTCTTGGGTGAGAAACCACTGTACACATGGTGAAAAATGGTTCAAATGGGTCTGAGCACTATGGGACTTAACGTCTAAGGTCATCAGTCCCCTAGAACCTAGAACTACTTAAGCCTAACTAACCTAAGGACATCACACACATCCATGCTCGAGGCAGGATTCGAACCTGCGACGGTAGCGGTCGCGCGGTTCCAGACTGTAGCGCCTAGAACCGCTCGGCAACTCCGGCCGGCACACATGGTGATTCAGCTGCTTCTACCGCTGTCCTTTTTCTAAAATCTGCAGTGCAGTATCCGGTCTTCAGAAACCATTGGCGAGATTTTCATACTTTATCGCACACTAAGAGCAGACTATTAATCCTAGAGAAAATATGAGAACTACCTTTCTTTGTAGGAAATTTCATGTACATTACTGGCCATTAAAATTGCTACAAGAAGAAATTCAGATGATAAACGGATATTTATTGGAGAAATATATTATACAAGAACTGACATGTGATTACATTTTCACGCAATTTGGGTGCATAGATCCTGAGAAATCAGGACCCAGGACAACCACCTCTGGCCGTAATAACGGCCTTGATACGCCTGGGCATTGAATCAAACAGAGCTTGGATGGAGTGTACATGCAACTTCGACACGATACCACAGTTCATCAAGAGTAGCGACTGGCGTATTGAGACGAGCCAGTTGCTCGGTCACCACTGATCAGACGTTTTAAGTTGGTGAGAGATCTGGAGAATGTGCTGGCCAGGGCAGCAGTCGAACATTTTCTGTATCCAGAAAGGCCCATACAGGACCTGCAACATGTGGTCGTGCATTATGCTGCTGAAATGTAGGGATTCGCAGGGATCGAATGAAGGGTAGAGCCACGGGTCGTAACACATCTGAAATGTAACGTCCACTGTTTAAAGTGCCGTCAATGCGAACAAGAGGTAACCGAGACGTGTAACCAATGGCACCCTATACCATCACGCCGGGTGATATGCCAGTATGACGATGACGAATACATGTTTCCAATGTGCGTTCACCGCGATGTCACCAATCACGGATGCGACCATCATGATGCTGTAAATAGAACCTGGATTCATCCGAAAAAATGACGTTTTGCCATTCGTGCACCCAGGTTCGTCATTGAGTACACCATCGCAGGCGCTCCCGTCTGTGACGCAGTGTCAGGGGTAACCGCAGCCATGGTCTCCGAGTTGATAGTTCATGCTGCTGCAAACGTCGTCGAACTGTTCGTGCAGATGGTTGTTGTCTTGCAAACGTTCCCATCTGTTGACTCAGGGTTCGAGACGTGGCTGAACGACCCGTTACAGCTATGCGGATAAGATGCCTATCATCTCGACTGCTAGTGATACGAGGCCGTTAGGATCTAGTACGGCGTTCCGTATTACCCTCCTGAACCCACCGATTCCATAATCTGCTAACAGTCATCGGATCTCGACCAACGCGAGCAGCAATGTCGCGATACGATAAACCGCAATCGCGTTAGGCTACAATCCGACGTTTATCAAAGTCGGAAACGTGATGGTACGCATTTCTCTTCCTTACACGAAGCATCAGAACTACGTTTCACCAGACAACGCCGGTCAACTATTGTTTGTGTATGAGTAATCGGTTAGAAACTTTCCTCATGTCAGCACGTTGTAGGTGTGAATGTTCTAAAAAGCTAATCATTTGCATATCACAGCATCTTCTTCCTGTCGGTTTAAGTTCGCGTCTGTAACACGTCATCTTCGCGGTGTAGCAATTTTAAGGGCCAGTAGTGTAGTTAAATTCTGCTCTGCGCTACATTTCGCTGGAGGCGAGGTTATTCAAGAAAAACGTACAAAAGCCACCTCCATCTCCACACTCCTCACCAGTCAGGACTTATAATATGTTGTTGGTGGCACTCACTCTTACAACTGTACAAAAATTACCGACTACTCTAACTATTCTCGATATTCGACCTTTCTTGGTCTTTACTAATTAGATCATTACGCCACCAGCATAGTCGGCTACTCCGTTAACATTATTAGTTTAAACGTTCCCGTGAGGTAATGAAAGCAAAACTGATTTTTGTAAACTTTACGCGAAATCTAATCACGTTGACAGTTCGATCCTATCTTAACCGGTTCAGGCACAGTAGTTCCGTACTCAGATGCTCTGACGAATACATTGATGTAATTCCTTATTTCATACCGTTAAAATTCACAGAGTAGTTCGGTAAAGTTTACGCCTGGGTCACTTTTACATTTTCTAAGTATTCGACTAATACGGTAGAGTAGTAAGGCTCGTCAGTTAAGAAGTACTTCGAAGAAAGGCGAAAGTAATGAGAAGCAGCAGAAATGAGAACACCAAGAAACTTACCATCGAGATTGGTGATCACGAAGCAGATGAAGTGAAGGAACTCTGCTATCTAGGCAGCAAAATAACCCATAACGGACGAAACAAGGAGGACATCAAAAGCACACTAACACTACCTAAAAGGGCGTTCCTGGACAAGAATAGTCTACTAGTATCAAACGTAAACCTTAATTTGAGGAAGAAATTTATAGGAATCTACGTTTAGGACACAGCAGTGAATGGTAGTGAAACAGACCAAGAGGAAAACCGGAACAGAAGAGAATGGAAGCATTTGAGGTGTGGTGCTACAGAAGAATATCGAAAATCTGATGCACTGGTAAGGTAAGGAATGAGGAGGTTCTCTGGAGAATCGGTGAGGTGAGCGATGTATGGTAAATACTGACAAGAAGAAGGGGCATTTGTTAAGACATTAAGGAACAAGCTCCATCGTACCAGATGGAGATGTACAGGGAAAAAACTGCAGAGGAAGACAGAGATGGACTAGATCCAGCAAATAAGGACGTAGGTTGCAAACGGTACTCTGCAATGAAGAGATTGGCACAAGGATAGGAATTCGTAACGGGCCGCGTCAAACCAGTCAAAAGAGCTGATAACTAAAAAAAAAAAAGTACAAATAAAAATAAAAAAAGTGGTAGGAGGGAGTGCCACGAACAACATTCTAGAAAACCTGACCGGTGGGGATGAGCGTGGGAGTGGTGGGGGTCTGGATCTGGGCGTTTGTACGTCACTTGAGTACATCTTTCTTGAACAATCGAAAACTAAGATCTCCAGCGAAAACGTATCCAGTGCAAAACTTAACTACGTTAAATTTACTGCATAAAAGTTCCTGCTCATTTTTTCTGTTGGACAAATAGTTTGCACATAGTGAGGAAGAGAATATGAAAATCTCGCGCGTGGATTTTGATGGTCAGATAAACATTGTTGGTTGCATAAAACATCAGCGGTGGGAGCAGCCGCATCATCGTGGATATCAAGCAGGGTAATTTAGTGAAGCCAAGCAAAGGACTATAAGAACCATCGAGGGGTAATGTGGGTTTCTCGTACATCATTTTGCAATCGCTTTTACACAAGAGGTCAAGTTGAAATCATTAACCAACTATCAGTCAAAATTCACAGAGTTACGTTAACAACGTCAACATGTTTTCTGTGTTGCGCAGTCCATTCCACAGCTGTTATGAAAAATACCCACGGCACTGTTTTAAGGTTACAGCTTCTGGGAATGTACGAAGTAACCGGCTTGGTACCCCGCCATGAGGGAAATCTAAGCATGGATTAATATGACGAGTTTGCCAATGTGGGTTGTAAGGAGCAGAGTGCAGCAATATGAAGCTCCCCTTGTAATAGTTACGTTAAGATTGAATCGAAGAAAAATGTATCATTAGAAGAAGATACATCATTAGAAGGAGATACACGGAAGAGCCAAAATACTGTGACCATTGCCAATGGTGTGGAGAAATGCCAGCTGCTGGCATTGTTATGGGCGATTGACACGTTTAGCTCTTTTATTGGATATAGTAAACGAAACATCTGTTGTATTCTGAAACCGGTAATAAAGTGTAAGAAATCTGTGTAATCAAGGTTGACTTGTGAAAATAAAAATAAAGTTTTGGGAAGGATTGATTAAGAAAATCGTGGACTTCTAGAGCCCCATAAGTGGAAGCGCCATCTTGCTGAAAGCTAATAGTGTCTTGCAAATTCAGCAACACATGTAGGTAAAAATACCCCTTAAATTGCTTTCAAGGAAGAAAAATGGGCCAGTCACTCGATCCTACATTAACCGTCCCGAATGTGTTCTTCTAAGGCAGAGGATTTCCTGATACCCAGATCCGGACGTTATTGCAGTTAACTGAGCCACAAACATGAAATGTGGCCTCATCGGAAAAAATACACACTTTTCAAGAAATCGTTGTCCTCATCCAAAAGGTACAGCATTGGGCGATCAGCTGGTTGTAGTGCCTCAACAGTTTAGACTTTGAACGCATACAATTTAAGACGTTTGCGAACCACTCTATGCACTGTTGAAGTTCCGGCTAAGCCTGTCTAATCGATTTCTGCGGCGACCTCGTGAATGCGGTTTGAACTGCCTGCACGGTGTCCTCCGAAACAGATGGCCTGCCGCTGCTGTCTGTTTCTTAAGCGACCTCGCTGCTAAAAATGTTTCCATCCATGTTCTCATTAATTTGACTTTCGCTGCACAATAATCGGTGACCTAGTTTGTGTTATCTCTCTCATGGGGAAAGCCATTTTTACGATATTGCTCACACGGCTCTCCTGGTAGCGAATGTGTTGAATGAGACACAGCCGTACAGGAACTTCGTTGTTCCCTAGTAGACCTGTAACAAAAACCAAACGTTACCGAGACGAATATAATTAATATTTAATGTTTAAATCATGGTAAACATTTACGGACACCCTGTATACCCAAGGATGAAAGGCAGACAGGAAATGATTGCTTCGGCGATCCGGACAGTGAAAGGGCTAACCCAGTGACCTCCAGGGCTTTGACAAAGGGCCAATGACGACACGGCAGCTGGAAACCAGCCTCACGAAAATGGCGAAGCTGATAGGCTGTTCGCATGCAGCTACAGTGAGCATCTATGGAAAGTAGTTGATGAACTGTGAAATCACGAATAGGCGAAAAGATTGTGGACGTCCCCACATCATCACAGAACGCGGAAGTCGGGGGCGTCCTTCTGTGTAGGAGGCCAGGCGGTGATTTGTGGTAAATATAATGACGGGATACAACGCCGGTACAGGCACAAGTGTTTCAGGGCACACATTTCAGCGCACACTGTAGTACTATCATGTGCAAAAGTATCCGAACGACCTGAATTGCGATCCGCCTGATTTGCATGCAACCAACATAACGTAGCTGTCTAGCGGGTCCTCTAATCGCTTTGCAGTACAGTCGTTCGACTATACAAAATGGATACCACGAAAGACCGCTAGACAACACTGTTCTTAAGGCAATCAGTGCGATGTAACATCACACCATGATACTGCAACAACTAGAAAAACGTGTAATTAGAGATGAGTTAGTCCTTAACGCTTGTACATGTTATAATCATTTTCAAAAGCGTTACCATCTCATTCCAATCTGAAACAACTAACTATGGAACATAAACTATGTATCAATCCTTAAACAAAGTAAATGTTTGCATGAACAAGATATTCTGAGACAATGTCTGGACTAATAAAGGCCTATGACAGTTCCAAGTATTTTTCCTCTGTATAAGATTTTTCCGCGCCTGTTAAATGTCTCAGCGACGATTGGTTTTTGCATAAACTGGTTGTTAAAGGAACTAGTTAAAGAAAACGCGATAAACAGCGGTGAACGCTCTATAGAAATCACAATATTAATGTCGTACAATCAGTAACGTCACTGTGCTAATTATTCATTAAAATTATTTACTCACATGTTTGAACTATAAATGACATGACGAAATTTTTTATTCTGGATCTGGACAGAAACCCAGCAGACGTAGCCACTACTAACTAAAATACACTTCCGCACCTGCCCGGGTCTTGATCAAGCAACGATCATCATGAAGAGACGTGAAATATAAAGGCTTTCACCTGTATTAGTTGACACATCTGAACTTGAAACGAAATGACGAAATTATTTCTACTACATCAAAACCATTATTGCCCTGTTAACTGACCACGAAAGACATTTAATATACTCTCCTTCAAAAGTAACCAAGTATGCATGTGCTGAAAATTGGAATGCTATGATTTAAAATGTTGTGACGGGATTTTCTACCCAGCACGTTATCGGATTGTTAACTAAGTAAAATCAGATGTTAGAAATCGAATTTATTTACCAGAAGCGAGCTGTATCAAGATGAGATGAGGGTGCAATTTGTTTAGCTTGCCCGGGAATCGAAACCGGCGCTTACTGTCGCTGTTTCCCATCCATAAATAGACGTTAAGTATCAACTGCTTGCTCACCAGTACTGAGATGCTCGTATGTTTCACTAGAAATAACGGTACCTATCGTCATTGTTGACTATTCATGAACAGACATTAAATATGCAAATTATTTTTCGGTGGTAGGTCAGTGTGCACATGCTAGGGCGTAAAATGAAATTATGAATATGTTTGTGCTGGACCAGGATTGCAACCCAGATACGTTCCATTCCTAGAGATCCGAATTCGAATTCAAGTCGAGGACCAAAATTGCAATGTCTCAAGTTCAGATTAAATACGAACACTGTTAACGAATTAACCATTCCTAAATTAAATTAAATAAACTTTTTAGTGCCAGTTTACTGGCGACAGGGTTTGGCCTTCGGCGGCTGCCGCCTTTGTTATGCGCTGAAGTCATGGAATGTGCGGCTGGTTCCGGAGGAGGTTCGAATCCTCCCTCGGGCATGGGTGTGTGTGTTTGTCCTTAGGATAATTTAGGTTAAGTAGTGTGTAAGATTAGGGACTGATGACCTTAGCAGTTAAGTCCCATACGATTTCACACGCATTTGAACATTTGCCTTTGTTATGGTGCCATTTACAAAGGTTCTGTCACTGTTGGTAGTGAAAGGATATTGTGTTTAATACGGATTCTCAACCACTGTGTGACCTAACATTCTGGAGAATTAGATCTTTTCGTGAATGTTAAAAATGGACGCCATGGATGAGAATCGAATCTATAGCCCGCAATTACCAAACTACGATCAACCACGCAGACCACTGCAACTTACAGTTGGAAACGTCCTGATTGTAATGTTGTGTCCGACGATGCGCCTAGAAGTTGAGAAAAAACCCGGCTCTCTCGACTAACTGGTTAATTACCTGCTAGTTTCTAATGCGGGTGTTATTCTAATTTCATGACTGCGTGATATAAGGACCAGTCTAGTCTTCATAGCTACGATTTGATGCCAATATGAAATTTTTTCTATGACAGCTAATGTTTTAGTTCGAGAAATACAAACGCAGCGTGTGAGGTTACCAGATAATTCGAAGATTACTGTCATGATAGCTATTGTTATCTTCATTATACTGCTGCTACACATGTGACTGAAGGAAAGGTATAAGCTCTTGGGTCATTTTTAGAACCATCTGCCCAAATATAGTAATTATGTAGTTCCTTCCATGTATAGGGAATACTTTTCGATTTAATGTTGGAAATCTCCAATTCTTCGTTAATCACATTAAAATTAAATTGATTCCGAAACCTTTATTTGAGAGCAGAAATCGTGTTGCTTTTCTTTATTCATTTGCGCTTAGCAACGGTGCTTGTAAAATGCGAAATCTGGAGGTGAAACACTATTCAAAATGCAGGGATGTTAATGTCTACCGTTAAATGTCAAGTGTATGCTCTACAGATGACTTGGTTAGACTGTTGTGAATCATATAGGAGTTACACTGCTGCTGATTAATATCTCCCTCATTTTGGTGCGTCGTGTTTAATAAACTACCGAAAAGATCATATTCAGTATGGAACATAGTAAAAAAAATTGATTATCACTTATCATGATAACGGTACAAAAAGTCTGCCTTCTTAAGGCAAAGTACCCCAGATCATTACGAATTAGCAAGACGAAGTTAAAAAATCATTCAGTGCCACACTTACGTCGATATTATTGAGAGAAGCAGAAGAAAAGGGATTAACATGTGTTCAATTCGGTAAATGTTGTGTCTATATATCCACTGACTAGAGAATAGAGGTAGCGATATAATGGCGGAGAGGTTTTCATTCGATGTCTTTACTAATTGTTGATCTGCCTTCGAGATTCTATTTTACGGAGGAGGAAAAAGTATTGTCGCCACCAGTATTTGAACCGACAGCAGGCGTAGTTTGAAATTTCATGTCCAAAGACTTTACCCCTACGACACCACGTGGTTGTCCCTGACTGCCGCTTCCCAGCTTCCAAATTTGAATAATACTCATAAGTATTCTACCTTTATAGAAGATGAAACAATTTACCAAACAATACTATTGTCTGCAGAGCTGGCTCCCTGGACGTTGTTTGTATTTCTCGCACGCCGCGGTCACGTATTCAGTTTCTTGATAATGGAGAGTCACGGAGCCAGAAGCCTATAGCTGCCCTCGCTATAGTTCCTAAAAATTTAATTCGCTTCTCGATCTTTTCCTCTATAAGCTTTGGTATCCTTTGCCAGCACATTTACGTTATTAAAATCAGTGTCAAAGTCACAGTCCTCGTGATGTTCCGCTACTGCAGATTTGACACTTTTTCAGCCGTGTATGGCTTTCGTGTTCCTTAACACTTTCTTTAACACTCCTTTCCGTTTCGCCTGTATACAACTTGCAGCAGCCGCACGTCATTTTGCAGTCGCCCGCAACTTTGAGGTAATCTGGAGCATCCGTTCAATGACTGGGAAAAGTCTTCTGTTCTGTTTTTACTGAAGAAAGAGATCTATATACCATTTTTCCGTGCAATTCTGCTTATGCACTCACTGACCCGCAAAACAAACTCTCAACAGAGTAAGAAAGCGCTTCGTGATCTGTCCTATTAGAATGATACACCGCCTAAAAAATTTAGTGCATCCTTATAGAGGTTTTCAATTCATTCAAGAGTCACTGTATTGACAGCGCATTAACAGTACATGATATGACTGCATTTCCAGATAAATAGCACACACGGCTCTGAGGTATCGGATATGCTGTAACACCCTTGTTAGTACGACTTGAAACCTACACGGTTAGCGATGCAAGGGCTGACTCTAGGCCACGCCTGCTCAACCTGTACACGCAGTTCTGTACAAGTTGTTAACTGAAGAATCGCACGAGTCACTTCTCGTCCCATCACATCCCACACGTGCTCGATTGAAGATAACTCCGGAGATCGTACTGGCCACGTTCTAACAACCCTACCACAACAAAGGTCAAAATTTAATAATGATTGTGGTGTTGCTCACGCTGCTAAATACTGCATTTTCGGGCAACAACAAAGTTATTATGTGACATGTGTCATTAGAGCACAGTTAATAAAGTCATTTCATGTAATAATAAATAAACTAGGCACTCATCTTTTCGTGTTTCCCACGCTGGTCTCGTTGTAAAATCATGGCTCAATCGTCGAATATCTAGGTGGTGATGATTCCAAGCTCGGATGCAAAGAGGCCTAGGTTTTATTCTGCTATATTCAAAAGTTTTATAGATGTATTTCACAAACCATTCTTGAAGATTACACTTTTGCAGGACAATGATGATGTAGAAAAGTAATCAGCACTCCGAATTTAAGTTACACTTCCTTTTTTTTGCTTTTGTTGCAATATCACGTAACACACAAAACATCACTTCACAATACAAAACATACTTGAAAATATCTTCCTCACTTTTAAAGTTCACATTTTATAAGATGATTACAATATACGTCTTTCCAACATGACGTCCAAGACTTGACTTTCTCAAGGTCCGACTCTCTAACTAACTAATTAATAATCGCTTACGCGCCCAAAAATCAAGAGTTACAAGTAGGTCAAAGATCATAGTGACAAAAGAAAGAATACACATAAGAATAATATCATTGCAACATAAACATATCGATGTATCAAAGTTCCTCTACATTAATGAAACCAAATCTGAATGTTGTCTCAGAAATATGTCAACTACTTTACAGAAACAGTAGAATATTGCTGGTATCGAGAGGTTGAGTAGAACTGCCGTAATGGTTACGTAATTCAAGTACCATTACAACGTCTTGCAGAGCACGTTGAGTTTCACGGGCTGTGTGTGGGAGGGCATTACCCTGTTGGAACAACACATAACTTCCCTGTTGCAAGAACGGATCTAACAGCATTCAGCACCCACCGAGAGCTGGTTAGCGCCCTCTCCAGAAACACCAAGGGTGAACGAGAGTTGTAACTTGTCGCACCACAGACCATAATGACTGAGATGGAGCCATTGTGTCTTGGGCGAACGCACGGTACGGGACTGCATTCACCAGACCTATGTCGTGCGTGCAAACGACAATCACTTGAGTGCAGACAGAATCTGCTTTCATCGCTGAAGACCACGGAGTGACGTTCCATGTGATCCTCTGACGGCACCGGTCGAGCTGTGAACGTCGATGCTGTAGGTGTGAGTGCCCACAGTTCCACTGTTAGTAACTGGATCACAACAGTTCAAGTTGACACGCCTGAGCTCATAAGCTGAATGATTTGCCACTGCTGTCTCTACAAACTACGTTCGTTGCGGGGTGTAACACCTACAACGCCTCTCGGTGTTAATAAACCAAAATAGCTCCCAAATTAGCTACCATGCCCTCGAAATATAAATTCAGAAAATGTACCAAGCCCCTCCACAAGTAGTAATTTACGAAATAGAAATAAGAGACAAATAGAGGGAAATCTATAGTAGAAAAATAATAGAAAAAGAAAAGAATTTTAATCATAAATTTTGGAAGCATGGGAGGGGGGAAAACGATAGAAATGGTTAAATTATTAGTTATTCTTATATATGAGAAAATCAATATTATAGTCACAGAACGTAGGTCTTGAGTATCAAAGACATCGTTTACTAAAGTATAAATAGACATACAATGCAATTATGATACTCCAGTCTCTATCCTCTAGTCTGTTCGAAGTCAATTAGGACGTACAGCTTTAGGAAGCAACAATAGGAGCTTCATTTAAACCAGGACGCAAGAATAAATCGTGACGAGATTGTTTTTTGGGAAGCGTTAATTTCAGATCAGAATTAGAACTTATGTCATATTAGAGGAACGGGGAGGTGATCAATAATCTCTCTGACTTTAACGTCACTTCGTGTGAAGATTTAAATATTTTACGGAATTAACGATTTTTGGACAGATTCGGACTTTGTATTGTGATAGTGGAAAAGCTTTACTTCACGCGACTAGTTATCATAGTTCGTGACAGTTTATGGATATTAAACGGGAACAATCTTTTTATCGAAAGTGACAGAACATTGTTTAGTATCTCTGATATTGACGGAATTCCAGATTAGATACTTATTCAAAGAACCCCTTTGAATGCGATCGTGTGAATGAACTGATTTATTAATAATTATTGTTAAATAAAATAACGTGTTAATTTTAAACTGACTATTCGTCTTGAACTTTACTTCGATTTAGGTTCATAAATAATTAGGTTACATGATTTTCACCAAGAATAAACTGCAGACTAGTAACAGAAACAAGTGAACGAGAATCTATTGAAAACACTAGTATTAATTTACTTATGGTTTTTTCCTTCAAAACTGGGAAGACAATACGTGTAGTGACTCACTGGGGTTAATTTAAGAACTTGCCGGGATTAAACAAAACCCCTCAATACCAGTAAATGTATAGATAAATTAACATTCCTACTTTCATGCAAGATACGGAAGTGGGATAGAAAAAAGGGTCGCTATAGGGGGGCTGTGCTGCGTGGACCTCCAGAACCTCGTCTACAAGTGTGACGATATTCACGTGACAACTGATACCAGTGTGCAGTGGGGGCCGTTACTGAGTGGAATTAATAGCATAAAATTTGATTTTTATTTTTCACTTGATGTTCACCAGTGCCTTCTGCCAGGCGGCTAGTTGCACCATATCAGTCACGTTGCACAAAACCGGCCAGAACCACTTTGAAACTCACGTGTTGAACCATCAGCAGCTAAACTCACGTGTTGCTCACGAGGTAACGCTACCGAACTGCGTGCCTAGAACTTGGCTGTCCAGTAGGAAGGGTTGGAGGCGATCACGTTGGTGGTGGAACCGCGGCCAGCCGCTGGTAGCGGACATGCCGTCCACTCTCTTCTGCTGGCAGCTTCCAACCCGACCAGACGCTCTCCTCTCCTGCACTCTTGGGCGGCAGCCCATTCAGTTTCGGCGACTTCTCTAGGCCTGCCTTTCCTCTGTACGGCATTAAACAACCATGCACTTAAAATACGTTTGATTTTTCACCTCATCGGGTGCCCACTGCTTTCCCCTCCTCGCCAATCCTGACACATTAACACCAGCACTGTTGCACAACAGATGCAGAACACTCAACTTGTGTGTCAATTCTCCGAAAGATCCGTCCCTCCACTCGAAAAGACACGATTTAATCCCTTTCAAACTCTCTCAGCTGGCTGTAGGAAGCACGAGTGCTTCTCCGTGCCATGGCTGCCTGCTTGCTTCACACATTTGCACCAGACTGGGCGTTCCCTATTGAGGGACAGCCACAGATGGCGCTATCTGTTGGCGGATCACGTTGAAACCATTATCAGTACGTATACTATCCGCAGGTGGCACATGCCGTCGTAGGATCAAAACAGACGTCGTCTTTTCAGGTGTGCTACATTTTCTTCCGGCTCTGTATTAATATTTCAAGGCCCAGTCTGAGGAGAAACTATCGAGCCATTAACCTGAATTGTGTTTTTTAAGAAATCCAACTCCTCTTCATGGTTGTTGTCGTTCTTGATACGGGAGGCACGAGAAGACAATTGTTCAGCACTGCTTGCTCATGGATTGGGTGATGATGGGAAGTGGTATCTAAATACCTATTTGTGTTACTAATTTTTCTATTTACTCTGTACCCCAGATTGTTGTAATGTCTTCTGCATAACAACACGTCTAGGAACAGGAGGACGACCACGCTCTCAGCCTCCAAGAAAAAGTCGATTAAGGAGTGAATCTCAGTTAAAAACTGAAGAAAACTTGAAATCTTTCTTGCTGCGTGGTGATATAACAAATGTGTCAGTCACAAAGCGGAGCAAACAAAAGTCTTTAACGGAGCATCACGTAAAGTCTGTTGATCAAAATGTTCCATAAAAGTGTCAGCTTCTACTGGCTACAAGTGTGAGCTCATAGCAACACCGTCAGATTGTTCATGAAATTCTGCTCTGTATTTGAACCAGTTCGATCGACGTCCATCATTTCACCAACACGTGGTGCAACTTCCGCGCTTACGATCTCCATAGCATCTAATTCTGGGATGTTAGTAAATAAAGATTTCACATTGAAGCTTACAAGAACTTCACTCGAAGATTTCTTCACCACGCGTATAACTTCTAAGAAAATGTTGTTGATAATTCTTCCGGATTATATGGCCGTGGTCCATGGAATACTTCTATTCCTAACTTTTCGTCCAATACTACGTTGGACATCCTCAGAGGTATGGCTGGTCCTGTTGAGTCGTGCAGGAAGTATTCCATGGACCACGGCCATATAACCCGGAAGAATCATCAACAACAGTACCATCCGGTCGTGAAAGCCTTCATTGTATGATTCTAAGAAAATGTTTCGAATATTTGATAAAAGTATCGGCTTAGTTTTCCAGATAAGTGACTTGCTAAAATGTAAGTCGGCGAATTAGTCTCATTCACTATTGTTCTCAAAGCACACGATTCTTTGTGTGTCTCGAATAGACCATACGTAGTTTGTTCATAGAGAGGGCTTTTGAACGAAACATTAATTATGCTAATAGGAATGACGAGGAACAGCCTTCACACTTAGTTAAGCTACCGTTTGTTTCTCGCGTCACTAACCGCATGGGCAGGATTCTCTGGAAGAATGATATACAGATCGTTTCTTCAGCGAGACCAATGTAGAAGAACGTTTCCAACACAAAATGTTGCACCTGATTACTTCCACACTGCTGGCATCTGCGAAATGGCGTGTGTCTGCTGCAAAGTGCGTATAAGGCAAACAGGGAGGACTGAAGAACGTATTAAGGAACACGAAAGCTACACAAGTCTGAAAATAAGTGTGAAATCTGCTGTAGTGAAACATCACGAGAATTATGGCCTTTACATTGACTTAAATAACGTAAGTGTGCTGGCTAAAGAAACCAACATTTATAGAAGAAAAGTCCCTAAAGCGATTTCAGTTTTTAAGAACGAATGTGACTTCCTTAGAGAGGACTGCTATAGGCATTCGGCTTCGTGGCTTCCCGTCATCCAAGGAATGAAAACGCGACCGCTGTGTGCGAGCAATGCAATCATCGTCCAGTAATCATTGATTAACATTCCCCCTCGTTACCCTACACGTTTCGGTTCTGTCCACTGACGGTCACTCACCAATAGCAGTAGGAAGAACTTTTACCAGTACCTCTTCTCCAGCATAAGTGCAGGAAAACAACCTTTCATAACTATGAAGCAGGCCCGACAATGGTAGCCACAAGAATTGCGCCAAATAAGCCCACTTCTTCAGCATTAGCGCGGGAAACTTCACTTACTATCCAAAGAAGATGGACTGCCAATGGTAGCCACTGGAAATTCACCCAATAATGCCACTGCTCCGGCGTAAACGAGGGAAAACACCCCCTCTATGAGAGGACGCGACACTGGTCTTTGTCAGTGTTCAAACGACCACGAATACTAGGAGATCCTAACGAAGATCGCAGCGGAAGTGTCGAATCGTCGATCGTATAGACGAAGTATGACACGGCCCAAGAACCCTGAAGATTTTACCAGCAATAAAGTCACTGTAAACAGTAATTCATCAATAACCTTAGATAAAAGTCCAAACTGTTTTCTACTAGCCTGCAGTGAATTACTTAGTTTTATATTTTATATTGCTCAATTGATAACAGACAAATGACAACCCCACCAAAGAAAATAAACGAAGGGCAGAATGATACGTACCAGGTATTACTCGTCGCAGTTTTCGTCTGATATCCTGCAAGATTAGGTATCTCATAGTTAATTTAGCTTTATTGGACAAGTAGAAGAGCGCATTCAATATCATGTTTTCATATATTTATTTCATAGTACCCTGAATAATTATCGCATTTATATAACAATATACAAACATGAATTCAAGAAAGATAAAGTTGTTGGTTGCTCATACCAATTCGTTGTCTTTTAGGAAACAATGAAAATTTCTCAGTCATTCATTGTTCGTTATTTTTAGGTCGAAATGATATCATTTGGAGTTCTTTCAAATTAGTGCACTGTGCGTAACATTTTTCCAGTGAGGAAGTACGGTTAGTGCAGTGCCAGTTTTGAGGGAAAATAAAATACTCAGCAACTGCGAGACTCTCTTCACTGTATTCAAAACGATTTCCACGACGTGATTGTTGAAATGTGGGATTAGGCGGAAGTCAGATCTCATGAGTAAGGTTGATGTTCTAAGAATACCGAATTCAAATATTTCTTTTTTTCTCACTGTCCAAATACGTTTGTATCGTAGCTCATTTTTTTCCCTTTCTGTGCAATCCTCACACGCCGTGAATTTCGGATTCACGTGCCCTAGGAGACTAACGTTGTGTTTGCCGGTCTGTTGTCGAAAACATATGGAAATATTTGACACAGAAAAATATTGGTATGAATTCCACAATTTTAAATCACACTTCTCATATTCTTCGAACAGCTATGTTTACGCAGGTTAGAATCATAAGTACTTTCGGCAGTGATTACCAGGTCAATGGGGAATAGGAACGAGCATAGTTTATCATCTCAGAGTGACATTTCCACAAGGCTGCATGTACTCCTCCGTCTCTTAAATGTTTGAAGTCTAATATTTGGTCACCGAACCATTTTTTAACCATGATGTAGTCAAACTGGGATCAGATCATGGCTATCAAACGTTTTCAACTACACCCCCTATTACAGTAGGGCAGTTTCTGTAGTTTAGAGTGTCGATGTATCGTGATGCAATGTTTCTTGGGTCATGAACGTATGTTAGAAGGAATAGAGACTGCTGACCCCTGACAGCCATCTTAAATTATGAATTACATTCTCAGCTGCGAATACGATTGTGTAAGGGGTATGTAATTTACTAGTAAAATATGATAAGTTGTGCCAGACCGAGGCTCGATGTGCGATTTCCCGCTTTATGCGAACGGTCTCCTTGACCAGTTCGGCCCCAAATGCATGCCTGCAGCACCGACCCAAAGTTTCATATGTTCTAGTGTCTGTGTCACGCTCGCATTCAAATGGCGTGATTCTCACAGGGGAGAGACATTGTTTTCCTAGTCAGAGTGACTCACACTGGCATAAAATACACTAGGACGGTTCCTGCATTTTACAATCCGATTCGTTCATGCATGTTCTAAGGAGCACTGTAAAACGTAGACGATGACTTACAGTATTTCATACCAAATTAAGGCAATAAGACGAGCAAAACAGTGTTTCCCCCTGTGCGGTTATCATATGAGTTTTAATGCGAACACTATGGGACGTAGACGTCAGAAAATATGGAAGCTTGGATCGGTGCTGGAGGCATTTCTCGCTGACCGAGGTGATGAAGGCGACCACTTGCGCAAAGCGGGGTCATCCGGTGTCGAGTCGCGGTTCGGCAGAACCCTTCATATGTTACTAGTAAACCGTACAGTCGTTGCACAATCGCATTCGCAATTTGAGAATGCATTGCATAACACCCTTTTTTCTTGCGATTTTGAAGAAAGTGGATCAGCTGAGATACCACTCAGCACTAAAGCTTGTTTTGAAGAGTACAAACAGCACAGCACAAGATATTCGCCTGTCTTTAGACAGGGTGTTTCCGTAAGAGCTTGCAAAAATGCTCCACTGAAATGAACACTTTCAGGTAGGGAACCTGGGATCAGAGAAGCCAGCTTAAGGAAAATTAGGAATAAAATCACATTACTGTGTACTTTTTTATTTAAATTAGTTACAGGTAACTACAAATATCATCGTTGACACAACGAACGTACCATTTGTACTATATCTTACAAAATATGCTGAAACTGACGACCATCAACCTCAACACCTCAACGCAAGCATGACTTTGGAGAACAAGATGCTGACGCACCATGAAAAATATTCCTGGTGTGTTTCGGATCACATCACAGGTAGCTACAATTCTGGCAGCTAATTCCATCTCCGTATCCACTGGCGTCTCATAAACAAGTGACTTTATATATCCCCACAGGAAATAATCAAGGGGACTCAGGTCAGGTGACGTCGGAGGCGGTGGAATAGGACCTCCCCTTCCAATCCAGCGGCCAGGAAATACATCGCTGAGATGGTATCGGACATCCACATTGAAGTGAGGCGGTGCACCGTCATGTTGTATCCACATCCTCTCACGAACAGCCAAGGGTACGTCCTCCAAAAACTCAGGTAGAACTATTTGCACCAACCTCAAGTACAGGTGGCCATTCAGATGGCCAGGTGGAAGATGTGGCTCGTCGTCCTGGTTTCCTTGCAGGAAATAAAGAACGTATATGCAAATAAACAACACAGTGCGTATAAACTTGTACGCACGTTAGTTGTAAGTTAATGCCAGACAGAGCGGTAGAGAAGTTTACTTCCGTATCTCCTGAAGCTGGCTTCTCTGACCCCTCAAACTGGCAGCTAATTCCATCTCCGTATCCACTGGGGTCTCATAAACGAGTGACTGGATATTAGGTTATTTCCCTCAAACTGTTCAGTCGAGCGTCGTTTACGTAGTGTTAAATTTTTGTACGCTCTTACGGAAACACCCTGTATATTTAATCACTTCAACAACTCATGCACTTTTTATCCTAGTCGACGTGATAAGTTATGGCGAGGGGTTGTGAACTAGAACAGTTTAATTGACACGGGCTTCATTTAATACCTGAGATTAACTTCATAAGTTTGTCGTTCGAAATAGATTAGTTTCTCATTTATCTTTCTATTCGTAACGAAACCTGCACTTTACCAGAGGTCGAAAATACCGCTAAGGTTGAAAGATTCTTTATTTACAACACGACCGGTTTCGGGCTCTTATAAGCCGATCGTAAGGTGTTATAACTTCGTGCGCTCGGGGTCACAGTTGCTGGTGCTCCTCCGATTGGATTGCTTATAGTACCTGCACTTCCTGTACACCATACCTACTACTCATATTGCAGGTGGAGGATACTGTTAACAGTTTTTCCATTTGTGGAATCTGCGACGTGAAACTTCAGTCCTTCTCACCAAACACCCATTTCTTTTATATCAGTCTCCTCTTTCTGGAAAGGACTTGCTGCTGAGGAAGATCACTTTGAGTACATGACTGACAAAGTGCTTTTACATTGCCACATTAAGAAATATAGAGCTAGAAAATATTACAGAACGAATTAAGATGTGTGCACCAGATATCACAAAAAGGATCTTAATATTGTCGTTGGGGGCAACTGTAAATTTTCGCCTTCAAACTGCTTTGCTTTGGCTCAAGACATATTCCAAACAATACGGCATTGGTAGGGAATGGAACTGTATTGTGAAAATAGGTGATTGGTAACCTGAGTTCAGATTTTAGTTTTAAGCTATAGACACGTTTCTTTCTGCATATTTTTGGCTGTGGTCAGTGAGAATAAATAGTTATCTGTAGGTATCTCAACCTTTCCAAAGAACCCTCAATATTATTGGTTATTTGTTATTAAACGATACGTTTTATTGAATACAACAGCTGAGAATCACAAGACACTACATCAAAGAGGAAGCCGCCATCAACCATCAATAAGGACGATCACATACTTTGCTAGAAACTTTCTCGAAGAAAACTCATTGCAAATGAAAGAGACACTAACACACTAGACAATATGGTAATGATAAGTTAATGAGCCAGTGCTCTGAACAATGAAAAGGTACACTGGAAGGTGTTAAAACACAAAAATTGTATTTTATCAGGCAATTAAATTGAAAAGTGAAAACTGATTTCGGCATAAAAATAATTAATAATAAGGTGTTATGGTTTCATCTTGCTGTAATTCGTATGTATGGTCATACCAAATGTCATTATCAA
Organism: Schistocerca americana; assembly: GCF_021461395.2. NCBI lineage: Eukaryota > Metazoa > Arthropoda > Insecta > Orthoptera > Acrididae > Schistocerca > Schistocerca americana. The sequence goes on along the minus strand of NC_060121.1, from coordinate 427,019,820 downwards.
TGAACCGACAAGAAATTTTATATAATGGTCATCAGAGTCGGTTCGACAACATTTTTCCCCAGAACTGATTCATCATCTGATACCTCCCCTCCACCATTCCCCTAGTGCACTTTCACTAATCGGTAAATCCGATATGTTTTGCGTACAAAGCTTGCACTAGAGCCTCCCTCTCAGCTTGATGCTCCAAGCGGTTGTTTGTATCGTTTGTGCTTTAAATCGACCCTGATTGATGTTCTCTGTTTACTCTAACATATTTTTCTGTTTCAGATTTGGACGGAGGAAACAGTATCTGGTAGGTCTAAGTGCAACGTCTTTGTCCCAGACACTACTCCCCGTATCAGTATCTGCGTTTCCTCCCTACATTACACTTTCCGCAGTATCTGAAGGTGTACACATGCCTTTTGTGGAAGTAGTTGTGGCGACCGGTGTGTTAAGCTGGAGTCGTAATAGAAAAACAGAAATATATCCTACGCTTTTGTTTCAGATTATGTTCCATTCTCTTTCATTGTGGTTAGTTCACTTGTAGAAGACTTTAGTTCATTTGTGCAGACTTAGAGAGGACTATCACACTAAAGTAATTGGGAAAGTTCGAGAGGAGTTGGGCCGCTTGTTGGAGCAAGAAGCAGAGGGTGATGATAAAATTTCTACTGTGGCAGACACGAGTGTTCGAGTAGGCCACGGTTTGGGATAGGCGACTACTTCTTGTATTTATTTTGAGACGAATCGGTCGGGAAGTGATTCATGAATACCAGCAGCAGGGCGTTGACTACGCCATGTGGGTTCAACTGTGTGGTGGCAACGTTGTTCCATCTCGTTCGATACGAGAAAAAATAAAACTTCTTTGACGAGCAACAACGCGCAGTTAACCATCTCTGAGCTCAAAAATGAGTGTTGTGGTTGTTTGTTTTATTTCCAGTGGCGCAACCGTTAAATTGGTTTAAAGATGAGACAGGGAAGGGCAGTTGTGATTAACAGTCGATTTATTAGCCTTTTCGCACATTTCAGTCAATCCAAAGATCATATCGTTTAACAGGATCACAGAAATCGATTATTCGATTAACTGCGGTGTCACGTCCTTATTTTCAGGTCTATAAAGTATTCCCTCTCCCTGGAGGCACTACCTTATAGTAGCACTGAACGTTGCAGTCTTTCATAATAAAATGAATGATGTATGGTGTTGATGGCACTCCACTACGTACCCTCGGACCCAGGTTTGAAATATTAAGAGTTTTTGCTGGTTTCGTTCTCTAGGGGCTGGGATACGTAGTTGCCACATTACAGGCCAAATACTGCTGAGTCTACAGTACACAGTAGGAACATACACATGAATCGCATGGTCGAAGGTTCCTATCACTCGGTAATTGCCAATGCACCGTAGAAATTCATAAATCAAAGATTGCAATTAAATAAAATCTGCAAGTACACTACTGGCCATTAAAATTGCTACACCAAGAAGAAATGCAGATTATAAACGGGTATTCATTGGACAAATATATTATACTGAAACTGACATGTGATTACATTTTCACGCAATTTGGGTGCATAGATCCTGAGAAATCAGTACCCAGGACAACCACCTCTGGCCGTAATAACGGCCTTGATACGCCTGGGCATTGAGTCAAACAGAGCTTGGGTGGTGTGTACAGGTACAACTGCCCATGCAACTTCAACACGATACCACAGTTCATCAAGAGTAGTGACTGGCGTATTGTGACGAGCCAGTTGCTCGGCCACCATTGACCAGACGTTTTCAACTGTTGAGGGACCTGGAGAATGTGGTGGCCAGGGCAGCAGTCAAACGTTTTCTGTGTCCAGAAAGGCCCGTACAGGACCTGCAACAGGCGATCGTGCATTATCCTGCTGAAATGTAGGGTTTCGCAGGGATCTAATGTAGAGCGACGGGTCGTAACACATCTGAAATGTAACGTCCACTGTTCAAAGTGTCGTCAATGCGAACAAGAGGTGACCGAGACGTGTAACCAATGGCACCCCATAGCATCACGACGGATTATACGCCAGTATGGCGATGACGAATACACGCTTCCAATGTGCGTTCACCGCAATGTCGCCAAACACGGATGCGACCATCATGATGCTGTAAACAGAACCTGGATTCAACAGCAAAAATGACGTTTTGCCATTCGTGCACTCAGGTTCGTCGTTGACTACACCATCGCAGGCGCTTCTGTCTGTGATGCAGCGTCAAGGGTAACCGCAGCCATGGTCTCCGAGCTGATAGTCCGTGCTGCTGCAAACGTCGTCGAACTATTCATGCAGATAGGTGTTGTCTTGCAAACGTCCCCATCTGTTGACTCAGGGATCGAGACGTGGCTGCACAATCCGTTACAGCCATGCGGATAAATGCCTGTCATCTCGACTGCTAGTGATACGAGGCCGTTGGGATCCAACACGGGGTTCCGTATTATCTTCCTGAACCCACCGATTCCATATTCTGCTAACAGTCATTGGATCTTGACCAACGCGATACGATAAACCGCAATCGCGATAGGCTACAATCCGACCTTTATCAAAGTCGGAAACGTGATGGTACGCATTTCTTCTCCTTACACGAGGCATAACAACAACGTTTCACCAGGCAACGCCGGTCAACTGCTGTTTGTGTATGAGAAATCGGTTGGAAACTTTCCTCATGTGAGCACGTTGTAGGTGTCGCCACCGGTGTCAACCTTGTGTGAATGCTCTGAAAAACTACTAATTTGTGTATCACAGCATCTTCTTCCTGTCGGTTAAATTTCGCGCCTGTAGAAAGTCATCTTCGTGGTGTAGCAGTTTCAATGGCCAGTAGTGTACTATCTTAACGACTTTTAATGATGAGTACAACAGTAGAAGTACTTTTGAGAATGCGGTATATTTCAGCAAAACACTTATTGGTGTTGTTGGTCCAGCAATTAAATAAAATATAAGTTGACTAACAGGGAAACAATAGAGTCCTATTTGACGTAATTAGTTATGAACAACAACGTTGCTCACGAGATATTCAAGCATACTACGTCTTCACTGCAGAAGCCATGGAAATCTCACAAGTGCACAAGTCGGCACTCCGAAGTATTTCTATCTGCCGCGACCAGTGCAGACTGCTCCACACTCTCCAAGTCTCTGCCGCGACGGTGCGTCAGTCGCGCCATCGCGTCCAGCACTCCCCATGTCCAGTGCGACTGTCCCTCGCGCCGCTCTGTTCAGAAGCTCTCCTGTCCTCTCTCCCAATTCCATCCAGTCTCCCCATTCACGAGCGCTGTGATTGATGAGAGCGCTCGCGCCATGTCTACAAGACAAAGCGCATTCACAAACATAATGAAACACTTTCGAAACACTATATTTACATTTAAATAACTTGAAATTAAATAAATATTCTTACTGCTGGACCATAAACACGCTGTAACACACATTATTAAATACATAAACAAATTAAATAGACATATATTAAAGGAATACAAACAAAATTAGGATAGTAGCCTAACGTCACTGTGTTTTCTAAAACACAGTAAATAATTGACCAATTTCTTCATGAATTGCATATATCGGATATAAACAAAGACACAGATGAATAAATATGCTTATAAGCATGCTGCCACCGTTTTTTCGTGTCACTGTGGAGTACTTATGTCCTGACGCGATTAATAGTAATCGGCCACTTTGACCTCCAATAACTCATGTATTCTTCAAGTTACATGCCTGTAGTTCATACAAATTTAGGTTTACACTAATAGCTTTTTAAAGACATGTCGATCGAGAAAATCGGATGAACCGTTTAGATTTTGGATAGACTTGTATAGTTTACAGTCAGATACTAAACTTAAAACTAATGAAGATATTGAAAATCTGATTACACCATCAGAATTGTTGTGCAAATAATGGTAACGTACACGTTTCTTTTTTTGGTATCATGATTCCTCTGGCTATTATTAATTTCTACACAAACTGTGAAATGTCTGCCATGATTGTTTCACAAAGTCCGCCACCTTCGGCACTCCCGGCATGTCTCCTTCATCGTCACCGTGGAATTCCCAGCCACGCTGACGCTGGACCCCGGGTAACGTTCGACACCACATGGCGGCCGACGAGCCGCCGCCCGCCGAAAGGCCCCAGCGCGGCCGCGCCAACTCCGAACTTTGAATATTTTCAGGGTGCCACAACTCACCCATTACCTCACAACATGTGGCCTGGAGGGTTTGAGTTTTCTCGAGAAGCTGAGACTGGTAACGTAGCTACTGGCTGGCAGGACTCAGCAGAGTCAGACAAAGTGTGCCTCACAACGACCCATCTTTCTTTTCTTTCCTCTCCCTTTCTCTTCCATTCTACCTCCTGATTTCCCTTCCATCACATTCTTCTCTGGTGTAGGTGGCAGGCAATACGGATAGACAAAGGGAAACGGCTGTGCTTGAGCACAGCTGGTCTGAAACTGGTTCGAGGAAGGATTAGGGTAAATGAATGGATGATTAATCTTGAGCGGTATTCTGGCGTCGAATAGGTATATCCACTAAAAGTTACCCACTAAAAACAAGTAAAGTTTTTGGAAGAAATGATATCTGTCTGTCAAGGCAGTAAATCCTCTCCCTCGTCGAGAAGGTTGAGGGGTAGTGACTGACGCCTTAAAACTTATCATGTCGGCTAGGGTATGACAACACCAACAGAAACGCCCCTTGACCTTCAGGATGGGGGTCATTCGTTGGGCTAACAACCCAAAATCACAAACGTTTAATCAAGTTGATCAGTTTTGGATGTCTGATAGATTAACTGGAACGCAGACACACCAAGGAAAAAAGATAAAAGATAAAAGATTTCATCACATTTACCTGGAGCGCCCAAAGCCTCATCCGTAAAGGGTCCACTTCGGTAGTAGCATTAGACGTAATGATTTTAAGACAGACGTAGCGGCGATTTAGAAAACCGGGTGGATAGGCGAACGAAAAGACAGTAACAGCATAATTTTCTGTGGAGGAGGATCTAAAAGGCTAATTGGAATGGCTTGTTGCCATAAGTAAGAACATGGTAAAAGAAGTAGCAGCTTTGAAGCTTTGAGCAAGCGTTTGTCATAAATTACAATTAGTCAGAAGAACTATGACGCAGTCTTCACCAATGTTCGTGTCACTGCTGAAGACAGAACAGACAACGAAAAAGTTCATGAAAAGACAGATTGTGTCTACGAAGAGGTCTCGAAAAAGAACATATATGTACTTCAAGGTGATGTTAACGGCAAAGAAAATATCTGTTACCCGACATTGGGAAAAGTACAGCTTGCACGAAGAAATCTAATCTGTAGAAATCAGCATGGGTTTTGAAAAAGACGGTCGTGTGAAACTCTGCTCGCGCTATTCGTCCACGAGACTCAGAGGGCCATAGACACGGTTCACGGGTAGATGCCGTGTTTCTTGACTTCCGCAAGGCATTCGATACAGTTCCCCACAGTCGTTTAATGAACAAAGTAAGAGCATATGGACTATCAGACCAATTGTGTGATTGGATTGAAGAGTTCCTAGATAACACAACGCAGCATGTCATTCTCAATGGAGAGAAGTCTTCCGAAGTAAGAGTGATTTCAGGTGTGCCGCAGGGGAGTGTCACAGGACCGTTGCTATTCGCAATATACATAAATGACCTTGTGAATGACATCGGAAGTTCACTGACGCTTTTTGCAGATGATGCTGTGGTGTATCGAGAGGTTGTAACAATGGAAAATTGTACTGAAATGCAGGAGGATCTGCAGCGAATTGACGCATGGTGCAGGGAATGGCAATTGAATCTCAATGTAGGCACATGTAAAGTGCTGCGAATACATAGAAAGATAGATCCCATATCATTTAGCTACAAAATAGCGGGCCAGCAACTGGAAGCAGTTAATTCCATAAATTATCTGGGAGTAGGCATTAGGAGTGATTTAAAATGAAATGATCATATAAAGTTGATCCTTGGTAAAGCAGATGCCAGACTGAGATTCATTGGAAGAATCCTAAGGAAATGCAATCCGAAAACAAAGGAAGTAGGTTACAGTATGCTTTTCGCCCACTGCTTGAATACTGCTCAGCAGTGTGGGATCCGTACCAGATACGGTTGATAGAAGAGATAGAGAAGATCCAACGGAGAGCAGCGCGCTTCGTTACAGGATCATTTAGTAATCGCGGAAGCGTTACGGAGATGATAGATAAACTTCAGTGGAAGACTCTGCAGGAGAGACGCTCAGTAGCTCGGTACGGGCTTTTATTAAAGTTTCGAGAACATACCTTCACCGTAGAGTCAAGCAGTATATTGCTCCCTCCTACGTATATCTCGCGAAGAGACCATGAGGATAAAATCAGAGAGATTAGAGCCCACACAGAAGCATACCGACAATCCTTCTTTCCACGAACAATACGAGACTGGAATAGAAGGGAGAACCGATAAAGGTACTCAAGGTACCCTCCGCCACACACCGTCAGGTGGCTTGCGGAGTATGGATGTAGATGTAGATGTAGAAGAAACCAATGTTAACGGCTTCTGGATGATAACATTTGCCGATAAAAGAAAAACATGGTTACCAGCTCGACAACATTCCCACTTAGGACAATTCATCGAGAACATTATGCTCACCGGATGGAAAACCGTCAATCAGGTACATCAATTAATGATAGACATGCAACACAGGAAAATAGTGAAACACGTTCTAGCTTAATGTCAATTTATTTCCATTGCAGAAATATGAATCGATGTTTAGGTAGATCCAGAACTAGTTACTTTACCCTACTTCAAGGTAGGAGATCCACAGAACCTTTGGCGTCGGCTAGAGATGTTTCCAATTTTCAAGCAAGTTAAGACTAATTGTGAATCATTGCTACTATTTTAGTTTTCTAAGAAAAACCAGTACTCAACTAGAGTTAACATAAAGTTGTATGTTCCTTGGATACTTTGGGTGGACTAATTACTGCAATGTATGAAAAAACTTCTTATGTGGGACTGACCATTTCATGACCTGGAAAAGTTCAGGTCTGGTGAGAAAACAAAAAATGGAAACGCAAGGTTTGACATGCCAAAACGAAAAAATGAGAAAAAACATAAAGAATTTGAGTTAAAAATATATAACCACTTCGATGTACTAAAAAATGTAGAAGATGAAGAAGACATGGAGAAGATATGTCACTCTCTGAAGACAGACGCGGGAATAAAGTGCTGGGTAGAAAGAAGAAACAAGAATAGAGAAGATCGTTTAATGAGGAATGCAAGATATAGTCAAGAGAAGGAAGAAAGCACGTGAGTTATGGCTACAGGGTACAGATAATGAAACACTGAAGAAAGCATATCAGGATGCGCGTAGAGCGACATCAAGAGTACTGAGAACTGAAGAGAGAAAATGCCTGAAAAAAACTGTTGAAAATTTGGAAGTGGACAGCTGAAATGCTGACAGTAGGAGATTGAATGAACACGTGAAAACTGCAAGAAAAGCGTTCCACGTATGTAGTCAGTACATCAGTGACAAAAATGGAAACATGATCGTGGACGCTGAATCAGAGCAATGGGAAGAATATTGCAGTGAGCTACTCCACTGTCCTAAACAAGAGGTGAGTTTCATTGAAAACAAAGAAGAAACAAATAACACAAATTGACATCACGGTGGAGGACATAGTGAAAGCCATACGGAAGATGAAGAGCAATAAAGCGCCATGAGATGATGTCGTCTACGCAGAAGTGTTGAAGTACGGAAGAAGTATATTAAAGACGGACAGTTGGAAGATGGTAGTATTTTGTCCAGTATACAAGAAAGGAAGCAAGGTGGATTGCTCTAACTAGTGATGATTACTTAACGTGGATTACAAGGTCCTTTCTAGAATTATGCGATGCATTCAATAAGTAATGCAAGACTTTGTTCTGAAAGCAGGTTGGTATTATTCAGGATACCCATAACAAATATTATTATCCATTATTTGGGCTGCAAAACCCAAAGTGACGACCTTGCGCCACCTAGCTGGCGGGCTTGTATGTCCGCGTGGTACCACACACTGCTCGACGTCGGAGCCAAGGTCTTGCTGCATCAATACCCTCCCCATCATCCACGTACTGCTTCTCTCGGAGTGCTTCATTCATTGGACCATACAGATGGGACGTGTGAGATTAGGTCTGTAGGTCTGCTGAGGAAGAACTCTGCAATGAAATTCTGTGAACTCATCTCAGAGAGCAGACTTGTTTGAGGGCTTGCGCTATCAAGGAGAAGTTCTTTTGCATATATGTGGCGACGAACACGCTGAAGTCCAACAGTGCACGAGTCACAGCTGCGTGCGCCTGGCCGGTTCACGGGATATGGGACAGGTTTGCGAGAGCTAGTTGCGATGACGACAAAGGCCTTGCGCAACGACTCTTCGTGGTTTTGTTCACTGTCAGGTCTCTATAGACATTCTACAAGCGCCTATTAACATTTGCGATGGTCTGGTTGTCCGCCAAAAGGAAAACAGTGGCAGCTCTCTGCTTGGAACGCACCTCCCTAACAGAAGTCATTCTGAAGGCTACGTGTAGCGCCGACACCTATCGGAAATTCTAGAACCAGAGGGGCTGAAAGGGGAGTATACCACGATGTCCCATAGCAAACTTTGCCTTTTTTTAACCTAAATTGGCCGAGAAGAAAATGTGTTGCACTTTCTATTGAGTGCCCCTCGCATTTTGGAAAAGATCAATCCATTTGCACAAAATATTGTGGGGGAATATCAGACCGGGTTCAGTCCAAATAGTTCAGCCACTGACAATGTGTTTGCTCTTAGGCAAATTCTTGAGAAATTTCGGAAAAGAGACAGAAGAGTACTGGTATTGTTCGTAGATCTCCAAACATCGCTTATAATGTATTGTCCGGAAGGAGTTCCGAACCCCAAATAAGCTCGTTGATATGATTAGAGTACGTATGAGTGAAACATAAGCGATACTAAGAACTGGAGGAACTAACTCATCACCTTTCCCCACAAGAAATGTTTTAGAGAGAGAGAGAGAGAGAGAGAGAGAGAGAGAGATGCAGTGTCATGTGTACTATATAATCTCAACACGCAGAAAGTCGTAAGAGGGAGTTAAGTTGAAAAGTGTAATAGGCAACGATTGGGAAGCAGCAGATTCCAGACATTTGCTTACGCAGACGACATGGTTTTACTGAGAGAGAGTCGATAAGATCTTGGGGAGATTTATAGATGGACTGCCATAGCAGCAAGTAAAGAAGATCTGCTCATCAATAAACAGAAAGTGGAAGATATGTAGGTAGGCAGAACTAAATATGCGCAAGAACTCACAATCAACGGAAGCACGTTCAAGTCTCTTGACCAGTTCAGGTACCTTGGAGATTGGTAGAATTCTTGAAATCAAATACCCATAGATTTAAACGAAAGAATCTCTGCTGGCTCCAGATCTCTATAAGCCCTCACATATACATTCCAGTCCAGCACAATATAACATTCTGCGGAAACTGGAGATCTACAAGCCGTTATACACCCCACTGTACTCTACGGCTCACAAAGCTGGACACTAACTAAATGGGAGAGGCAGAAGCTGCTAACTTTCGAAATAACGGCAATGAGTAGAGTCTGAGACCCGATGAGAGGCGGAGAGACTTCGTGAGCAAGAAAGAATAGTGAAATTCATGGTACCAGGAGCGAGTCCCCTCGTTTTACATTATCAAAAGGCAAACGAATTCATTGGGAGATAATGTAATCCGTATGCCAGAAACCTGAGTACCTGAGCAAGCTTTCATTGTTACGTTACAATAAAAAGATGTTAAGCGGCTTGTTGAGAAGATTCTACTGATACATGGTTACCATTCTTTAGTTTTATTAGAAATGTATACTTATTTATCATTTATTACTCAAGCTAATTAACGTCGTTGGTTTTGACAAAGGTACAGTAAATGTACTTAGAAGCACCGAAATTTTTCGACTTCATGCAGCTTTGGTAAAAATTACAAGTTTTGGTGAAAGCATGTCACAGAGACGTTCCCGTTCAAACACTCTTGTTGTAGTAGTTATTTATGAATTGAAACACCCAACATGAGACCGCCACGCAACTCAGTGCCTGCTCCATATCTTACCTATTTGCGCAGATGTTTGTGCTTGGAATGAATCACCACAAATCTCTCGCAGCTACACGACACGTTTCAATCTACTTTGAGCGGGTACCATCTCTGAAAGGATGTTTTGAAGGAGCACTTGCTGGTGTGCAGTTTCACAAAAAATCAAAAGAAAAGTCAAAAATTTTAACAAAAACTTCCAGAAGTAGCAACACGTTTACAAAATTCAATCACCAGGACCACAAAGTCTTAACTTGCTTAAAAATTGGTAATATCTCCAGCCGACGCCCAAGATTTTGTGGATCTCCTACCTTGCAGTAAGGTAAAGTAACTAGTCCTGGAGCTACCTAAACATCGATTCATATTTCTCCAATGGAAATAAATTGACATAAGACGTTTTTTCATACATTGCAGTAATTAGTCCACATGAAGTATCCAAGGAACATAAAAATTTATATTAACTGGCGTTGAGTAATGGTATTTCTTAAAAAAACTAAAATAGTAGCAATGATTCACAATTAGACCCCCGGCACTAGTTGAGGATCAGTTAATGAAAATGATTCCGTTTCTTGATGATAGCAGAAAATGTCATGAGAGGTAGGTCGGTCTGCGGCGGATATGGCTACAACATTCTCTGGTGAAATTATTCGGTGTGATCCACGTCTGGTGGCCTGGACTAAGTGAGGATCAAAACTGTGGATATGACTGAAAATGAAAATTTTGTAGACACGAGATGTTATTAAATGTAGAAATGGAAATTACAATATTCAAACAAAGTTACAGATGCAACAGTGTTCAATTTTAAGAAGTTAGCTGTTCTAAGTTAGTCTTAGGCCTATTTGCAATTTTCACTTAGGAAATATTTTGCTCTAGCACTGTTTGCCAAATACTGACGTGTTTGGTGATACCACACTTTGTACTTACTGCACAGGATGCAGCCTTCTCCTCTGCCTATACTCCACCACATATTTCACAGGCAGCGTCACGTCTTCGTCTCTCTCTGAACTTTCGTATGACGTTTCACGTCTCCTTTTTCCAGGTTCTTTTTTCTTTTCTTCTTTTATTTCTCTTTTTACTTTTCTTCCATCTCCTTTAGGTACTCAAGTGACGTCACTCATCTTGTACTGGTGACTCGACTCTTCTTGAGTGCCTTGTCACGTCCTCCTCTGGTGTCAGCATATCTTCCATTACCTGCACCACTGGCGGAATTGGGGGTCTTTCCTCTTTCGTTGAATTAAAGTCCGGGTTGTGGGTCACCTTCTCGCACAGTAGTAGTAGTAGTAGTAGTAGTAGCTTTATTCATCCATAGATATCTTTTTACAAGGACATAGGACATGTCAAAGTATTTACAAGTTTAGACCAATTTAAAATAAGCTAATTCGTACACACATATATTTACAGGCTTCTAGCTAGAAAAAATCATTAGCTTTACTCCTGATATACAATACTTTTTTTACAGATAACTTATTTAATAATTTAATGCCACACTGTTCACTCATATCTCACTATCAGTCACTGCACACACTATACGCACATTGTTTCATAATACTTCACTCATTACAGACACACACACACACACACACACACACACACACACACAGATGATCTGTGGGCCATTTTCTGTATTGCAATTCCGTTTGCTATCCTGAAAAAACTGAGTCTGCATCCCTCCATAACGAGTGAAATGTTGAGCTCAGAAAGAGGAAGAGGTGTTAGTATTGTGCTATGCATAGCTTGGGGGGTAAGTATTTCTAGAGAGGAAAAAAGAAGGAAAAAACATAAAGTAAAGGTGTTACGTGGAATGTTGGATGTTTTATAATCATTATTATTATTATTTATTTGTATAACATTTTTATCTATTTGAAGTATGTGTTATCTCTACTCTTCGTACCCTATCTGCTAGGTACGATCGAAACCAGTCATTAGCTACCCCTCTTATTCATCATGCTTCTAATTTATTAAATAGAATCTTGGGGTCGACTGCAGCAAACGCCTTAGAAAGATCCAAAAATATTCCTGTGACACACTCGTCTTTATCAAAAGCATCAAGTACAACTTTTGTAAATTCTACTATGGCTGACTCCATATTTTTGCCACTTCGAAAAAAAACTGTGATTCACTTAAAAGATTGTATTTATTCAGGTATTTCATTAATCTGTCTTTCATAATTGCTTCTATTATTTTTGAGAATGCTGACAACAGGGAAATGGGCCGGTAATTTTTTATGTCTGCTGCATTACCTTTCTTAAGTAAAGGTACAACTCTTGCCTGTTTTAATTCCCTTGGAAATGTGTCCCTGATGTGAAGGATTCATTTATCATATTTGTTAAGGGGCCTTGTATATTCCTTATGCATTGTTTCAGTACACACATTGGTACATCATCTAAGCCTACTGACTTTTTATTTTTTAGTTTTTAGACAGTTTTATTGACTTCATTCACTGTGGTTGTTAGTAACATCATTGTATTTAGTGCAACATTATTTACAGGTGTTATTTTTGTTTTGGGGAATTTTTGCTGTAACTTCTCTGCAATACTTGGAAAACCCTCGTTTACATAGTTTCCTAAGTGTTGTGGATCATTTATTACCTTATCCTCCTCCCTTAGCAGTATGTTATTCTGTAGTTGTTTGCCTCACCCCGTTTCCTTTTTTATAACATCCCAGACTGCTTTGCTTTTATTCTCTGCATTATATATTATTTTGTCATTAAATGACTTTTTTGCAGCTATCGGCACCTTCCTATAGATCTTTTTGTAACTATGATAGAAATTTAAGAATTCTGGATCATTGCAAATCTTTTTCATGGAACTGTGGTGTTTAAGTGTTTGGGAGGACTTCTTAATACCTGCTGTTATCCATCTGTTTTTGTAAGATGTTGATACAGACATGCATTCTTTTGGAAATGCCTTTTCAGAGTTCAATTTAAACAATGTGGAGAATTTAGATAATTTCATATTCACATTGTTTTCCTTGTACACTTCATCCCAGCTATGTTTCTCTAGTTCTTTTGAAAAATCTTTTATTCTTATTTCTGATAGATGTCTTTTGTAGACTTGTAGTGTAGGGAATGATTCTATGTCTGATTTTACTGTTGTTATTTGACAAAGATGGTCTATAGTCCGAGATCTTTTACAGCTACGTTATATTTTTTCCTGTCCATATTTGTGGCCACATGGTCAATTACCGATGCAGTCATTGTAGTTACCCTTGTTGACTATTGTCGGATAGGGACATGCCAAAACTTTGAAGCATGTTTATAGAAGTGTCGCTGGATACATTTATGATGTTAGTGTTGATGTTAATGCCCCCACACAGAATTATGTTGACCTTTGTACTGGAGACTTTACCTAGAACTGCTGTTAATTTATTGAAAAAAGTGTCCACACTACCACTGGGAGCTCTATACACACGAAATGATTGATTTCTTGGTGATATCAAGACCTGTTAATTCAATAGCTGATATTTCAAAGTGTTTGTCTTCACTTACTGTACTGAAGTCATGTCTTGATTTGAACTGTGTTCATTTTCTGATATATATGCATTCTCCTCCACCCTTTGAAGTAGTTCTGCAGTAAGAGTTTGCCCTTTCATATAATGATAATACTACATGTTGGATTTCTGTGTCTCTACACCAGTGCTCAGTAATACAAACTACTGTGCAGTTCAAAGACTGCTCAACTTCTAATAGCTGTATTTTATTTTTTTATTGATTGCATGTTTTGATGGGGGATTGTTAAGTCTGTGAAATGCCCCAAGATACTCTTTCCAATGGTTTGTTTTTCTCTGTGACATCTAGTATGTGTGATATTTGAAGTGTTAAAATCTGTCTTGTGAGTGATTGTTTCAGTATTTTTTTAACTGCTTGACATACTCTTTAGGTAGGGGAACCTGTTGTCTGGATTTATCCTAAAAAATACCAGTAGGTGCAGATGTAGGTCGGTTATCTTCCATCAACCAAGACGAACAGTAGAAGGATCCAATAGCCAGACACCACTGACTCGAAATCCACTGTGTATGTTCCTAAGAGTCACAGCTATATGCTACGCTGGAGTCGGCATCTTGCCGGAGTCTATCTGTTTATGTATTTGTTTCTCCTCATTGGTTTGTGGCGCACTTCCGAGAAACTTTTCTTCAGGGGCCCAAAGACGCCAATATCCAGTGGCTGGAATAAGCGAGTAGTTGGAGGAGGGAACATCGGGGAATGAATGCCATTTTCTCTAGCCAGAAGCAAAGTTCCTGGCTTGCCCCAGCTGGGATCACAGTATTCGTAAAAGTGCTTCTTCTTTTCTCGAAAGTGTCTTTAATTTCTCATAGACAGCACTTATCATGCACACTACTATAGTCAGACATTTCTCTTCTAGTCATTTCTGTTTTGCCATTTTGCACTTCCGGTTTGTTTCATTTTTTAGACGTCTGTACTCCCTTTTCTCTGCTTTGTGTGTTGCGTTTTTGTATTTTCTCCTTTCCCACTTACAGTCAATATCTCTTGCCATAGCCAAGGATTTATTTTGGGTCTTGTGTTTTGGGCTTTTCTGATGGCTTTAGTTTTACACCTTTCAAATATATACATTCAACTTCTGTCGTATTCCTTATCATTGTTTCACTCAGTCGTTGCCTAATGCTCCCTTTGAAACCTTCCGCAACCAGTGATTCTTTTAGTAAAACTAGATCCCATGTAATGTCTTACAATTTCTTAAGTTTTAGCCAACAGTTCACAAACAACAGAATTTAACCGCTAGAAATACTTTTCAGTTTAAATCTGGTTTTGCAATCTTTGACTTACCATCGAGTAATCTCACAACTTTCCGGTGTCTGCAGGTCCTTTACACGTATCATTATTCCCTCATGATTCTGATACCTAGTATTGGCCATGAAAAAACTGTACTCTTTTTCTGCTAGTGTCAAAAGGTTCCGGCAAAATATTACAATTCAGAAATAACGTGTTAGAAATCCCTACCCATCGACTGATATGTATTTTGTTACGTATATTTTGTATTGTACTTGGGTAACTTATCGCTCTTTTAGTAACTGTAACTCATTTGTTTTAGTATGGAGCAGTACACTACTACTTCCACACCCAGCAGTAGATTTCACTGCAATATTGCAGTAAATCGAAGAAAGACGAAGGTAATGAGAAGTAGCAGAAATGAGAACAGCGAGAAGCTTAACATCAGAATTGATGGTCACAAAGTAGATGAAGTTAGGGAATTCCACTACCTAGGCAGCAAAATAACCAATGACGGACGGAGCAAAAATCATACTAGCACTGGCAAAAAGGGCGTTCCTGGCGAAGATAACTAGTGTCAATCATAGGCCTTAATTTGAGGAAGAAATTTCTAAGAACGTACGTTTTGCACACAGCAGTTTATGGTAGTGAAACATGGACTGTGGGAAAAGCAGAACAGAAGAGTATCGAAGCATTTGAGATATGATGCTACAGACGACTGTTGGAAATTAGGTGGACTGATAAGGTAAGAAATGAGGAGGCTCTGCGCGGAATCGGAGAGGAAAGGGATAAATGGAAAACATTAGCTAGGAGAAGGGACACGATGATAGGACATCCGTTAAGACATCAGGGAATGGCTTCCATGGTACCAGAGGGAGCTGTAGAGGACAAAAACTGTAGAGGAAGACAGCCATTAGAATATATCCAGCAAATAACTGAGGACGTAGGTTGCAAGTGCTATTCTGAGATGAAGAGGTTAGCGCAGGACACGATTTCGTGGCGGATCGCATCAAACGAGTCAGAAGACTGATGATTAAAAAAAATGTATTTCATCCGTGATCCTGCAGTCGAATAACCCAAGCCTTGGCATGTAATGCGAATTATTAAGTGACACAATTTAAAATATTATTAGTAATAATTATTAATAGAACAGTTGGATTACAATGAATAATTGATGTAGGCTGCAACTAAACATAGGATGAACTGATTTACTGAATCAGAGAAAACATCGAAGCTAATAAGAATGGTGGTCCTATAGTGTTTGATTTAAATATGCAAAAGAGTTAATAATGTTTTTAAATGATTTTGTGATGCCCTCAGCTGACATTTTTTTCATTTTATGTACGATTGTAAATTTCGGCTTTAGGTGCTTTTCAATTATCAAATATACAAAATGTCAGCTCAACGCATCATCAAATCATTTAAAAAATCATTCAGCTGCTGACTATCAAAATGACGGTTGTAAAATGATCAGTGATCCTCGAGTGCAGTAAAGTTTGTACAATGCGTAAAGTGAGGGGCACCATAATCTCCATAGGCTAGCTGAGCAGCCCTTGTTACAAAAACGATGTTTCTGACACGAAGTTCCACATCACATAAAAGTTAAAATATTTGATAGAATTCCACTCTAAATGCATCCAAATCGTACGCCCAGTCGCCACAGAGTATCTTCAACAGCTACATGAATCCTTCCTAGCTCCCCAGAAGCAATCAGAACGGTTTAGATGCGTTCCCCCACCATAAAGGCCAGTTTTACTTAATATCTACACTGCTTAACAATTGCTAACAACTTACTGACACTTGCTAATGAACATCTGCCAATTGTTACGGAACAACGAACAATTGCTAGTGAACACTCTACCAATGCAATAAAAGAAAATGTAGAGAGCAGGACGTGTTCACAGCAGCGAAACCTATGCACGAACGCACCGTGTGCATTCTACAGTTCAAGGAGTAAGGTGTTTGGCGAAGCTTGTTGTGGAAAAAATTAGAGTGACATTCCATGTGGTACGATAATATGTCAGAAAGACAACATTTGAGCGCTTGCGGTCGTGGACGAGCAGTTGGACTGTGGCTACAATAATGGTGTGTCGCCAAGTCTCGTATCGCGATTAAGAAAGGCCATTGCATAAGGAAATGCTATGCGAAAGCATGCCACTGGTCGCGGCTGGATCACCACACCGCAAGAGGTTCGATACCTAGCGCTAGTGGCGAAAAGGAAAAGACGTCTCACTTGCAGGCAGGTCGCTGCGGACCTTGCAACCGCTACAAATACAGGTACCGGTACAGTCGTCTCTGCCAGAGTCACTGTTCGGCGATTAAATTAGGCTGCTTTCTACGCAGGGGATCCTGTTAAGGGCGCCCACTCCAACTACACCATCGTCGATAAAGAATTCGTTGGTGAAAGTAGCATGTTGGTTGGAGGTCGGTAGTAGTGGTACCGAGTGATGTTCTCAGACGAGTCCCGCTTCACTGTGGCAAGTGACACTGGCCACCACTTAACGTGGAGAGAGAGAAAGAGGAACACGTTGCACGTCACAAAATGTTCACGGACGTCGTCGGTACAGTATAGGCGGCCCAACACCGCTGCATATCTTTGCGCGAGGTATCGTTACAGCACAGCGATATACCAGGTAGGTTATTCTGGATCGTGTATGCTTGGTTAGCGGCGCGGCACGTACCAACATTCTTTTTATGGACGACAATGTCCGCCCACACAGGACTGCTGAGGTTACGGACATGCTGGAAAGTGAGGATATCGAACTTACGGAATGGGCTCTGTATTCCCCGCATCTAAATTCCATACAGCATGTCTGTGATGCTGTTGGTAGATATTCTCAACGAACTCTAGCTCCCCGAACCGTGTAAGAACTTAAAACGACCGTGAGAGAAGAGTGGGACAATATCCTCCAAGGACTTCTCAAAAGTTTGGTAGGCAGCATGAATAACAGGTACAAAATGTGCATTGGTGCCCAAGGAGGGCATATTATTTACTGAGAAACCGATATCGACCTTCATGTTGGGAGTCTGATCTGTGTCAAACATGAACTTTATTTATGTCGGTTATCCTGCTTTCCCATTTCATGATAGGCGTACCGCTTTTCATTTTAAATATATCACTCCACCTCTACTATTCACAGACATCAAAAAAAGTTTCGCATCACCTCAGTTCCAAGAATTCCGCTTCCTGTACAGAAAATTGGAATAGAGAGCAACATAAACATCATTTCCGCCCATTTTATTGCTAATGAAAACCACACATTGCATGTTGTGCCACCATACAGCGAGACCATCAGAGGTGGTGGTCAGATTGCTCTACACACCGGTACCTCTAACACCCAGTAGCACGTCCTCTTGCTTCGATGCACGCGTGTATTCGTTGTGACATACTATCCACAAATTCATCGAAGTACTGTTGGTCCAGGCATTCCCACTCCTCAACGGCGATTCGGCATAGATCCCTCAGAGTGGTTGGTGAGTCACGTCGTCCATAAGCAGCCCTTTTTTCAATCAATCCCAATGCGCGACAGGATTCATGTCTGGAGAACGTGCTGGCCACCCTAGTCGAGCGATTTCGTTATCCTGAAGGAAGTCATTCACAATATATGCAAGATGGGGGGTGCGAATTGTCGTTCATTAAGACGAATGCCTCGCCAAAATGCTGCCGATATGGTTGCACTACTGGTCGGAGAATGGCATTCACGTATCGTACAGTCGTTACGGCGCCTTCCATGACCACCAGCGGCGTACCTCGGCCCCACATAATGCCACCCCAAAACAGCAGAGAACCTCCACCTTGTTGCACTCGCTGGACACTGTGTCTAAGGCGTTCAGCCTGACCGGATCCCCTCCAAACACGTCTCTGACGATTGTCTGGTTGAAGGCAGAACATGATGGCAATCCTGAGCGGTCCATTGGGTATGTTGTTGGGTCCATCTGTACCGCGCTGCTTGGTGTCTTGATGGCAAAGGTGGCCCTCGCCATGGACGTCGGGAGTGAAGTTGTGCATCATGCAGCCTATTTCGCACAGTTTGAGTCGCAACACGACGTCCTGTGGCTGCACGAAAAAGTTCAACTTGGTTTCGTTGCTGTCAGGGTTTCTCCGAGCCATAATCCGTAAGTAGCGGTCATCCACTGCAGTAGTAGCCCTTGGGCGGCCTGAGCGAGGCATGTCATAGACAGTTCCTGTCTCTCTCTATCTCCTCCATGTCCGAATAACATCGCTTTGGTTCACTCCAGACGCCTGGACACTTCCCTTGTTGAGAGCCCTTCCTGGCGCAAAGTAACAATGCGGACGCGACCGAACCGCGGTATTGACCGTCTAGGCATGGTTGAACTGCAGACAACACGAGCCGTGTACCTCCTTCCTGGTGGAATGACTGGAACTGATGGGCTGTCGGACCCCTTCCGTCTAATAGGTGCCAAAGTTTTGCTTCTCTCCTGGGCTTGTCATCTCTTCTAAAAGACGTCAATAATTGAAATTGGTTTCCTCGTTTAATAATAGGTGTGGGGATATACACATCTGTCTTTTAATTTCTAAAATTTCTTATTGGTTGAGTTTGGCCCCCTTTTCCTCTGTGTTTAGGACTTATACATCTATTGTGTATTTGTGGTTATAGTTCAGGCAATGTTCTCCAAAGGCTGAATAAGGCTTCTTCAATCTCCATCTTCTGTTGTGTTCTTTAAGCCTGGTACAGATTGAGATCCCTGTCTGTCCAATGTAGCAAGACCGACACTCACGGCATGTGATTTTATAAATATTTTTGTTATAGCTGTTTGTTTGTCTTTTGCAATGAACAAGAAACTACTTATTGGCTGAGGTACATAGAAAAACACAGAGAAACCGTTTGCCTTAAAGAAGTTACTTACGCTATTTGATGATTTCCCTATAAAACGTAATCTGCACCATTTCTTTTCCAGTTTGTTTGTGTTTATCATTGGGGACAGTAGCGACGTGGCTTGCTTCTTCATCTTTTCACCTAAAATTTCATCAATGTTGTTGGGGTCAAATTCATTTTTTGTGGCTATTGTTTTAATTTTGTTAAGTTCCTGGTCAAAGTCTTCTTGGGACACAGTGATAGAAAGGAGACGGTGAATCATGTGATGGAATACTGCATGTTTGTAGGTTGTAGGATGTTGTGAGAAAGTGACTGCGAAGGGATCTTTCCGGTAAATTTAAATTTATGGTTATAGTCTTCTATCCTTAAGCTAATGTCCAGGAAATTTATCCATCTCCACGCTGACCTTTATGTTAATGTACCACTGGTTCATATTTTCCACAAATTTATGGAGTTGCCTATTGGAAGCTTTCAATATACAAAGAATATCATCTACATATATGTACCAATACACTACAGGTTTTGCCAGTGGTTCTGTCTTTAGAAAATCAGCATCCCACTTGTGGATGAACATTTCAGCTAGTAAGTGATTGTTTAGTTAAATTAGATAGTATCAGTCTTGACAAATGTACTATGATAGTGCATAGTGCGACATGAGACTTTCCATGCTGCACTCATTTACTGTGTGACTGTGGAGGATACGATGATATGACACATTTTCGTGATAAAGGTGTAAAATAGTAATAGGTCATTAAACAAAATAAATATAAATGTGAGGCATTCATAAATGATAGCTGTCGTGCTAGGTTGTCACCCGGCATTCAGTAATTATTAGTTTTCATTGATCAGTGTAACACTAATAATTTGCTATCAATATTCCTATAGATTTGTCTAAGCGCAGTGAATACGCTGGTGCATTTGTATTTGTGCTGCAATAAACCATCGAATTATTCTGAATTAAGGGATGTTTGAATGTCGCTATTTTCGAACCTGTGGCTTTCACCGCCAATAGACACGTTCCATACTTTCTCCCTGGCACGTTTCCAGTCAGATGTCCTCTCGTCCATCCGCTTTTCTGGCTTACCTGCCTCTGACCACTTCTTCTGTGAGCCAGAGCGGACCATCCTTGAATGACCACCCTTTCGTCATTGACCGCAGCGGCCAACCCCAGCCGGGGTAAATACCTCCCACATCTTCAGACTTTAACATGGCCGAATTCACGACAGCATACCGTTTACCTTACAAGGTTTTCCGATTTTCCCGAAACTGATTAAGACGAATGCTGCGATGAAATCCTTAGAAAACAAAGCAGCCGAATTTCTGTCCCATTCTTGACCCATTCGTCCTAAGGTTCCCACTCTAGCGTACTCGTCAATATGCTGGGCATCCAAAATCCTATCGTCCTTGCTTCGGGACTGCAATTCGCACAGAAGTAAATGATGGGTAGTGATAAACGGAGAAAATAGGAGTATGTTTGATACAGCAATATGATTTTCTGAAGATATAATAGCCGACAAGAAACAAAAGAGATTTAAAATGCATTTGTGGAAGTAACAGGTCTCTTCACAGAAGAAGACGAATCATGCTAAAAGACTAAACCAAAAGGGATTTAATTATCTCCATGGAGAAATTAAACCACAAGTTAGTTTAAGAGACTAGTGGGAGGTGAACCTAACTGAAGGTACGCTTCTGCCTATAAAAATTATAAATTAAGGAAAATAACGGAAGAAAGCATGGCGGATGGACGTAGTGAAAAAAATGTACTACAATTTTAGTGGAGGCTGATAATAGGTGACGTACTGGAGAAAGCTTTTAATATTTTCAGAATTGTTGAAATCTTGCATTTTTCTTGGTGCAGGCTATTTTTTCTACGATAATTGATCATAAAATTCAAAGATATTAAAAACTGTAGTTTTATATTGAATGAAATACAGTCATATTTCTTGAAAGAGCCTAGGGGAACGATGCGGGAGACCCGCACCGCCGTAGTAGGCAAGGTCCTAGTGGAGGTGGTTTGCCATTGCCTTCCAACGACCGTAATGAGGATGAATGATGATGATGACGGCACAACGACACCCACTCATTTCGGACAGGTGAAAATCCCTGACCCCGCCGGGAATCGAGCCCGGAACCCCGTCCTCGGGAAGCGAGAATGCTACCACGAGAACACGAGCGGCTGACCTTTTCCATTATTTTCTGGATTTCAGCGTTAATATATCGAAAACATGTTGGAAAAGCGGTACGTATGCTCCGCCTTGCGTACGTACCTATTTCAAGAGTGTGTCACTGAATCAACAACAACGTCTCTTGGATAGGAAACAGTCCCTCAAAAAGCCATTGTATGTTATCGTAAATACGGATCGGCGTCTGGGTCGTGAAAGAAGTCAAAGACAGACCATTAAGCATTGCCTAACTACACTGTCACCATTATCTTCGTCTTAACGGAAACACATGGTTGTAGCTTTCTATGTAATTGCTGATGTCACTCCAGTTTTTGTTACACGTGACACGGTTAGAATGCACGCTGGGCAGTTTGGCTTGCTGACAGCAGTTAGCGAGGAGTTTTACAGAAGTCATCCGGCCCTCCGGTGTACACAAAGCTAGGTGCAACATACCGCAAGAAACATCGCGCTGTGGAAGAGTGCAAAGTAAGCAGTAATTCTGGTTCTGATATGATGATACACCTGTCGTAAATGCCGACATCACGACTTTTGTATGATAAATAAGTGGAGAAGGAGATCTCAGACAGTTTTCCGTTTAGTGTGATTACTCGTACTTCTGCTATGTTTTCTATGGTAACTTCTTATGCGAAAATATTTGTGACTTATTTCTTGAAGCTGGTTATCAGAGAATGCACTACTTATGTCACATAAATGTAAAAGACTCTCTTACTAGAAAAAGCTCATTCGAACAGATGTTTTGTCTTTTAGCCATAGTTAACAGCAAGAAGCGGGAACACGTCACCCTTACATGTTGTAGGAGTTTTTTCTGTTGCATCCCATTTATTGTAAAATTTTAATTTTTATAGAAGTATTTCGTACAAGATTCTTGTGTAACAGTAACATAATTTAATTTACTTTAATATTGCTACTTGCTGGAATTCATGGGGGAAAATAAATACCAACATTCTATATGGTGAATATGTCGAATTTCAGGATACAGCTAGACACAACATGATTAACGAAAATGTTAGATTTGAAGATATAATAGAAGAACTTGGAAGTGATGGGAAGTTCCAAATACAAATGAACATTATCTTCAATGTCATCGCAATATTCTTTTCAACAATGTCTTCATATGCCAAGATAATTGCTCTGACGGTACCTGAACACTGGTGCCACGTTCCAGGAATAGAAAACACAAATTTAACTCTGGAAATGTGGAAGAATCTTACAATACCAAGGCAAGTAAATACAACGTTTTATTTAGTTAAACGCTTGTTTCTAGTATATTGAAAAAAGTACTCTTGAATGGTATAATAAGAGTAACATGCAATATTTTATAACTTTTGGGTAGTTTAGTTAATCAGTGACAAAATTACACACTGAAATTCACGGTGCTTCACATTGATCTGACCACAACCTATGTTCGACGTCAACGTGCAATAACCACTCGCAGATTGCAGGTGGCAGCACTAGCAGTGTTAGATATGTAATGCATGTAGGGGCATGAGGAAAACAGTGCAGACTTTGCTGCAATGCGAAGAACAGTTCAAATTATCTCACGTCCAAATGGGCGTGGTCATTGGCTTTCGAGGCAGGGCCGGAAGCATTTCTGAAAGGGCTAAGACTGTAAATGTTCGCTCACCACAGCGGTTAAGGCACACCGCACCTGGCAAAATGGCGCTATCCAAAACCGGAGCCAAGACAATTATTTTCTTTCTGTTTTTCTTTTCAAGTTATTGGTCTTTTGAGTGGTTTGACGTGATCCGCCACTAATTCCTCTTCTGTGCCAGCCTTTTCAACTCAGAGCAGCACTTGCAACTTACGTCCTCAATTATTTGCTGGGTGCATTCCAATCTCTGTCTTCCTCTACACTTTTTACCATCTACATCTACCTCCAGTACCGTGGAAGCTATTTCCTGATATCTTAGCAGATGTCATATAGTCCTGTCCCTTCTTGTTGTCAGTGTTTTTCACATATTGTTTTCTTCTCAGAGTCTGCGCAGAACCTCCTCGTTCCTTATCTTATCTGTCCACCTAATTTTAAAGATTCGTCTCAATTGCATCGATTCTCTTCTGTTCCAGTTATCCCACAGTCCATGTTTCACTACCATACAATGCTGTTCTCCAAACATACATTCTCAGAAATATCTTGCTCAAATTAAGGCCTATGTTTCTTGCTAGTACACTTCTCTCCTCGCCGGAAATGCCCTTTTTGCCTGTGCTAATTCGCTTGTGATGTTATCCTTTCTCCACCCGTCATTGGTTATTTTGCCGCCTAGGTAGTAGAATTCGTTAACTTCATCTGCTTCGTGACTGTAAATCCTGATGTTAAATTTCTCGCTGTTTCCATTTCTGCTACTTCTCATTACTTTCATCATTCTTCGATTTACTCTCAATCCATATACTGTATAATTCATTCCATTTAGCAGGCCAGTACATAGACGTATCACGGAACTGCACTGAACATATATTTAAATTTTGTGCAGAGACAGTTGAATTTAGTGAAGCTAAACCTCTAATTGTTGTTGTTCATAGGTCCCCTAACTCTGACTTCAGAGCATTTCTGTTCATGCTAGAGAGGGTTCTTGATTCACTTTATAGAAAGTACCAGAAATTATTTATGTGTGGTGACTTCAGTATAAATTTCGTACATGATGGTGCAAGAAAAAGGATGTTGTTAGAGCTCCTAAATTCATACGATCTCCAACTAGGGTGCGGGGGAATAGTAGCACAGCCACAGACAATAGTTTTCTTCGTTCTTCATTACCAGATGGACATTCTTTTAGTAAAAGTGTGAATGGCTTTTCAGACCATGATACACTGTATCACTAAAAGCCATTTATACTCAAACAAATGGTACAATAATTACAAACTATGTAGGAAAGTTAATCCAACGGCAATAGAGAGTTTTTTAAAATTTTCACATCTGTCAACACCTGCTTTCTTTGGGATTGGAATTATTATATTCTTCTTGAAGTCTGAGGGTATTTCGCCTGTCTCATACATCGTGCTCACCAGATGGTAGAGTTTTGTCAGGAATGGCTCTCCCAAGGCTGTCAGTAGTTCTAATGGAATGTTGTCTATTGCCGGGGCTTTGTTTCGACACTATACACTGTAAAATGAATAATGAGATCCCCTGTCTGACAAGTTTGCCACAAGACTCAGAAATGTGGCACGGAAGTAAAGTGAACCCATTACTAAATTTTGTTAGAAATTCAACGGAAAGCGAATGCTGTGGAGATAAATATTTGCTTCATGCATTGGAAGCAGTTGGAAAGCTAGTGACGTGGTGCTAAAATACGAATTCGGATTGGGAAAGGGACGGCACGACACAAACAACATTCGATGTGTTGTAAGACACAAGCACTGTTCTAACTGATAAATTCGTTCTGTGGGGCACAGCAAAACTATCATTTAATATTACCCCACAGGACACTATTGAAAGAAAATTCACGAACTATGTTTACCTAATGACTTGTCTTTCTCCAAGATTTTCTATGATTCAAAGTGCAAATGTGGTCGAACTGCTCTCCAAGATTTTCAATGATTCCAAGTGCAAATATTGTCGAACTGAGATATTCGAAGAGTTTCTTTTTCCAGTTTAAATTCTCATCAATACGGGCACCTAAAGGGGACCACACTGTGGTTCAGGTCGAAAACAATCGATTTTCGGTTTTCATCATATTTCGATAGATTAAGGTTTCATTTAAATACTCTGAAAAGGATTTTGCTGAAAATTTTTTTTCGAGCATTTAAAGAGCAGTTTCCTACCACGTCCGTTTATGTGCCGCGCCCACTTTTCTGTCACCAACTTTTCTGCATATATTTTAGATGTTTACATCCCCTACATTATACGTTAGGGGTTTTTTTTAACTCCCGAGTTTGTTGGGTATCCTTGGATGCAACAGTCGGTATTCTTTTGTTTCTGCTGTTTGTAAACAACACGCTTTCAAACACGCGGTTTGTTTTGTTCAAGTGTGATTGCGAGTAGTTGTTATACTTAGTTTGCAGTGCTTGTTTACGTGTGTTTGTTGTGTTGCAAATGCCACTCTTAGTCGAGCACCTCTTCTGAAGTCCAGTGATTTTCTGAGGATATTATAGTTGTTCAAGTTGGATTCTGTTCTAGAGTACATCACCTCAATAATATTGTAAACGTGATGCCAATAGCGGAAGAAGTCGGTAGTTATTAACATCTCTCCAATCATCTTTCTTATAAAGCTGTTTAGCAACGGCGTATGCAATCTCTCTGGACAAATGCCCTGCGTGAGTGATACACTACATATTTCAGAAAAGGCACCACATATTGCGTGGGAACTAGTCGTGAGTACTTAGTATCGGCATTAAAATCAGGTGAGCTTTTGCTTTTAAGGGGATATATAATTTTCCTAATTTTACGAGAGGAAGTGAGTGAGATAATCGTAGCTTTTTCAACATGCTGCTGTTTTTCTCCTTGAACTGGTTTTCCCATATATTTTCTATTATTGTTAATAATTGACTAATAAACGTAGCTCCTGCCTGTTACCAGACATTGAGAGACGGTTCAAAGACACTACTTACGTTAACCTGTTGTATGAGCTTTTAACCTGTCTCCCGTTTCACTATTGCATATAGACTTAAGTCTGGTTCGTAATTACAGATTTATGAAACAATGTGCATATTACTTCAGTTTTGATAACTTTTCTTTGTAATCTTGGGTAATATTTACGGTGTGAAACTGTTATAGGATCTTTACGTCTTTCCCTAGGATACTTTAATACAACTAGTGTTCCTTGACTGTTTGATGCCTTTCTGATTATTCTATGACAAAGAAAACTACTTTCGAGTTAGGATACGAATTTATCATAGAACAGATCCATCTATATGTCAGTATTTTGCTCACTATACATTTTTTGTCACGTTACCGCTAGTGAACTGTTTTTGAAAATGTGTGTTCAAATGGCTCTGAGCACTATGGGACTTAACTTCTAAGGTCATCAGTCCCCTAGAACTTAGAACTACTTAAACCTAAGTAACCTAAGGACATCACACACATTCGTGCCCGAGGCAACATTCGAACCTGCGACCGTAGCGGTCGCGCGGTTCCAGACTGTAGCACCTAGAACCGCTCGGCTACACTGGTCGACCGAAAACGTGTGTGCTAGAGCCGTTATTTAATATAACTAATTTCCACTGAGGGGAACCTGTGCTGTAAGGTAACGTTTTAATCATCATAACTGTGCCTCATGATCAGACAAAGTTTTTGTAACTATGTACACAACTTACTTGCTGATTTGAGCTTACTTGTTAGAGAAAGAAAAAACTTTACCAAAAAAAGTTCAATCGCCTTTCTCTACCCACGTTGGAAAGAACGCTGACGTTAAACTGTAGGATGCAAATAATTTTTACAGAGCATTTCGTGTATCAAAATCTATTGGGAAAACTATTTTGGTATTACCGTGTACTATTTATTACTTATTCTTGTGGTCTGATTCATTGAGGATCTATGTACATTTAAAGTGAAAAATGAACCACTTTTCAGTATTAATTTGTAAGCACGGATTTCTATGTGCTGACTTTACAAAATCTACTTGCTTCAACGTTTATGAATTTTTCCTATGCCTTAACTCTGTTAGTCTACTAAGAGTCGCCCTGGTTTCTTCTCTGGTGTTTTGCCTAATATTTGCCTTTCGTTTCTGCATCGTGTAGCTGAAGTCAGCTCAGACAATTACTGCTCGTCAGATCCTTCTTGTGACTACCTGTGTCAACAGAAAGTGTCGGTTTGTTTCCCGTTACAAACAAAATTATTTTTAAAGCGGACATTCGATTGAGCAGTCCCGCATTAGTCTTGTGGTTTTTTTTCTGTATATGCATTAACAGAAACAGTAGAACTCGGAGAATAGCCAGTACTCCACCAACGACAACACTGGCCTGGCCCGACAGATTGCTACCGCCTAGTTTGTGCAGCGCTACAGGGTAACTGCTGGATTGCTAATTATTCTTCGTGTTTTACTGTCCAAGTTAATACATATAGATTAAACGACTATCGGCACCAACTAATTTGACAGCATACTATCGAACAGGCACGAAAAATTCTGATTTAAATATAATTTTGTTCGTAATGGGGAAACAAATCGACGCTTTCTGGGGCTGACTCCAGCTACACAACGAGAAACCGAGATTGCGAACATCTGCTGAAACACCAGAGAAAACGTGCGTGACGATTCTTAAGAAGTTCCTCCTTCTCTCGCGTTGGTTATGTAGAAAGTTCGAGTATTATTATACGTAAATTGAAGGTATAGGGGGGGTGGGGGGTGAGGGTGGGGGAGGAACGTTAAGGGATTACTGATGTCAGCAGCATCGGGACATTACGTGGAATCAGCAATGACGACTGAAGATGTATGCCAGACCGGGATTCGACCACGGAAGGTGCGATAACCACTGCATCATCCGCGACACAGCGTTATCGCACATGTCCGAAAGAACAGACACCACGCGTTCATATAATTAGTGTATAATGTATTTTCCTGAAATTCATGACATCTTCACTTTGTATCCCATACTGCCCAGTACTTGTAGCACTTTACTGAAATAATTTTGTGACTACAAAAGTTAGTGCTTGTTCGCCTGTTTACAGGAGATCAGCAAGTCTGGACACTAATGGAAAACTTGTCACGTGTTCCAAAT
Organism: Schistocerca americana; assembly: GCF_021461395.2. Lineage (NCBI taxonomy): Eukaryota > Metazoa > Arthropoda > Insecta > Orthoptera > Acrididae > Schistocerca > Schistocerca americana. The sequence goes on along the minus strand of NC_060121.1, from coordinate 426,991,404 downwards.
TAGACAGCAACAGTAGTATTGTCAGCAGCAACAACAGTAACAAAACAACAACAACAGTGATTAAACTGTATCATTCAACTTTAACAGTGTAACTACCTTACTAAGTACACGTTTGCCAGTCTGTATGAACACTCAGTTTGCAAGCCATCACTATCCAGTTTTATCTTGTGCAGTTGATAACTGACGAGTGTTTTCTCTTTCAGGTGTATTTGGGCTGCATAATTTCAGTTGCCACATAGTTGTTCTTGTGAAATTCAAACGCTGAAGTCAGTTTCTCACTTTACCGAAGACTGGTAACCTTGTTCCTAGCTTAATGACACTGTTTACCACTAAGCAATTTCGTCGCACATTACGCCGACTGCCTAAACAATTTCCGTCGCGATAGCGCCCCGCTGCTCTTTCGCAACGGTCTCGTTAATCTCCTCCTTCGTTGTCTGTCCTACGCTTCCATTTACGTGTACTGATATCAGTTAAACACCACACTTTTCTAGCTAAAGAACTAACAAGAAAACACGTGTTGAATTTCGTAAACTTATGAGGTTGAACACAGACTCACATAACATAGACTAACAGTTAATTTCGGCCGGCCAGTGTGGCCGACGCCGCCACGGTAACTCAGCGTGTTTGGTCAGAGCGTTAGCTGCCCTCTGTAATAAAAAAAAAAAAAAGTAGCTGAGTTAATGGATCAACGACGAACTGAAACGGGTGTCTTGCGACGCCCACCCCGAGCAGATACAACGAACGAAAACGAACAAAATGAGATTAAAAAAAGTGGTTCTAGGCGCTTCAGTCTGGAACTGCGCGACCGTTACGGTCGCAGGTTCGAATCCTGCCTCGGGCATGGATGTGTGTGATGTCCTTAGGTTAGTTTGGTTTACGTAGTTCTAAGTTCTAGGGGAATGATGACCTCTCTATTAAAATTTTGCGCCAGTCGCTTAAGAGTGGCGCTTGTAGCGCCAATGTCAGGATGCCAATCAGGTTTCCTTTATGTGGTGTCACCGCCAGACACCACACTTGCTAGGTGGTAGCTTAAATCGGCCGCGGTCCATTTAGTACATGTCGGACCCGCGTGTCGCCACTGTGTAATCGCAGACCTAGCGCCACCACCAAGGCAGGTCTCGTGATACGAGAGAGCACTCGCCCCAGTTGTACGAGAACCTAGCTACCGACCAGATGTACGAAGCCTTTCTCTCTCATTAGCCGAGAGACCGAATAGCCATCAGCTAAGTTAATGGCTACGAACTAGCAAGGCGCCATTAGCCATACAGTGATTGTAATTAAAGTCTCCTGTGTATCGTCAAGATCGATGTACCACAATGATATTAAAGATAAGTATTAATACAGCTACGTACTTTTCTTAATAACATTAATTACGTATCCTGTTCCAGTACTTCACGCCCGTCTGCGTTAGTCTAGCTTGCCTTTTCAGCCATCTCAACTTCACGGTGTCGGCCCAGATACCGACACAACACTTTAAATATACGACGTAACGGTAGTGAGCGTTAGTTACCTATGAAATTGGACTTGGTGAGCTGGTGGTAGACAAGAATATCTTTTAAGGCGACAAAGACGCCATGAAAAACAATTCACTGAGTTTGAACGAGATTTACCTGTAAGAGGAACTAAATCAATTTCGAACAGCGTTTTAAAAAAATGGATACACTGATAGTGAGATAGATCGAGCACTCCATCCCAGAAGAAAAGTGCACGAAGACATACAACAACAACAACAACCGTCGGCTGCGAAAGTTTTTCTGCCATTTATCCACAATATTACGGCCGTATTGGGAAAGTTTTGGCCAAGTTTCGAGTTGAGACAGTTTTTACGGTTGAAACAGTCTTTACACCCACCAAGAAGATTAGCGAATGTTTAAGATCGGCGAGAGATGCACGACACCCTTTTACAACCCCTGCCGTGTAAAAATTCCTTGTATTTGTGGTAAGGTTTATATTATAACAACTTAAAAATTGTTACGACGCGCCTAACCGAACAGAAAAGAAACTGTCGTCTGGGGAACACTGACGAATATTGTGCAGCGGAACATGTTTTTGAAGAAGATGATCATGAAATGAAATTTTGTGAAACGAGAGTGCTAGCTAATACATCGCATTATTATGCACGTATGTACAAAGTAACCATGGAGATTTATAAACATCACAATAATTTTAACAGAAAAGAAAGGGGCTGAACGACAGATAAGATATGGCGGTCCACTTCGTACCAGCAATGTGACAATCGATTACCTTCAATCGAGAGTAATCACTTTGGTCAGAGAGAGTTTTACCCTCGACATCACGTGAGCGCATGACGAGTGGTGGCATCCTCTATGCGCTCTATGTAAACGAGACCTACAGCCAGTCATGACTCACCTCGGAAGATGTTCCCCGCAGTTGGCAGCGAAACGTTAGGATGAAGAATTTCTACTGTTCGACCACCGCCTCTTAGCCCGGAAGTTTTAATTAATGAAGACACCGACCGAAAAAGTCTACATGTTACGATTACAATCTGGGCTTCTACAATGTCATTAAAGCAGCATTGTAGTCAGTGGCTACATCCAAGGACACAACGATAAACTCAAATAATAACAGAGCAAAAAATTTTATTGCAAAAATGCGAAACTACAATTAGCAACTGGGCTTACATAAAGTAATTTGGGTAAACTAGGCTTACAATTTCATTTATATAGCAGTGTAAGGTGTGGTTACGTCTACAACAATTTATTCGAATAATGACGTAGTAAAAGTAAAAAATAAAACATAATTGCTTTAAATTTATCTTTCTTTTACATTTTTTAAAGTTGCAGAGATATATGTATCAGCACGGCTTACACATGACTTTTAGGTAACCATCCATACTGCATAAAAACCTGAATGAAAGCTACGTAAGCCAAGGAGGAATAATTACAGCAGTAGTGGCGACACACTTGTTCAGTGTGGTAGCCGTAGATCGACGGTGAGATCACGTACTTCAAAGACGCAGTTTATCCATGCACCAGAATTACATTACACTGTGAATGGTAATACGTGCAAGGTTTCTGAAGGCGAATTTAAAACATTGTTATCAAATAATTATTGATTGTAGGAGCTGAAAATTTATTCTTATAGCACACATTACGCAATATACCTAGACAGAGTCTGGATAAATATTGAATGCAGTTACCAGAACTGATATACAGCCGATTATTTAATACAACATTTAGTAATTTAAAAAACCCTCAGACAGAATTACACAGCTATCAAAAACCCATAAAAAACTTTGAACAAATTTGTTTTACACTCCAAAAACTGTGGACGTGTGTTACAAACGGGACAGCCACAGAGTGATTTGAGCAGCTGTGTACGCTGCCGTTACGGTCTGAGACAATCCCATGTACTCACATAATAAAATAGAAACACTGCTCATCATATCCGTAACATTACAAAGTAATTACCAAATGACCTAACTTTTTACTACCTAGAACTTTGCAGTTTGTGTCAGCTTGCTGTTACTCGTTGACTTAGTCCTATCATTTTATTATAGTGGTAGTTGTATTTTTAAGTGGAATACCCATAGGAAAAGATTGTGAGCATAGGCTGTGACTACAATGCGGGCCATCACATCGTCTGTCTACTGCTTCCACGTTGAGTTATGTGTGCTGCCAGTCTTACAGTAGTTTATTTTCACACGGTCTTCACTTGGATGGAACCACAGCGCCGACAGCTACCTTAATGACTTTGTGTAACTCTAGCTTGTAACTATACCTCCACCTCTTCGAAAAAGATGTTTGAAAGGTTCTTTTATTTTTCATTTTATTATGTGATCATATAGGATTGTCACAGACAATAACGGCAGCGTACACCGTTTCGTAAGTGACTTTGTGTACCATTACCTCTGCAGCTTTAGGAGTGAAAGAATATTGTGCTTAAGTTTTTTATAATTTTTGATGGCTATATAATTGTATCTGTGGATTTCATAAATTACTATACACTATATTAAAAAATCATAGGTATATCAATTGTGATAACTGCATCAAATATTGATTCAGCCTACATACGTACATTGCGTAATGCGCGCTATAAGAATAATTTTTTAGCTTCTGCAATCAATACTTACGTGCCAATAAACTTTAAACATGCATTTAGAGCTCTTCCGCATATTAGCATTCACACTAGAATGTAATAATTACATTTATTCTGTCCATACACTGTAATTATTACAGTGTAGGGACAGAATGTGTCTCTGAAGCAAGTGATCGTATCATCGATCTACTACTACCACGCTCAACTAAGTAAGTTGTCACTGTTGCTGTAATTATTCCTTTTCGACTCACGCGGGTTTCAGTCAGGATCTTCTGTAGCATGGAAGGTTACCCGAAAGACATGTGTTACCATTGCTGATAACTATATCCCTGTCGGCCGCGGTGGCCGAGCGGTTCTACGCGCTTCAGTCCGGAACCGCGCGACTGCTGCAGCCGCAGGTTCGAATCCTGCCTCGGGCATGGATGTGTGTGGTGTCCTTCGGTTAGTTAGGTGTAAGTAGTTCTAAGTTCTAGGTGACTGATGACCACAGATGTTAAGTCCCATAGGGCTCAGAACCATTTGAACCATTTGAACTATATCTCTGCATCATTATAAATAACTATTTTAAAAAGTTATTTGTATTTTTTATTTCATTTTTACTATATTACTATTTGAGTGCATTGTTGTTACTTCAGAGGTAACCACAGATTGCAGTGCTACTTAATTGACATTACCCAAACTACTTTTTGTAAGGTCAGCTAATAATTATATTTTTCGCATTTTTAGTAAAATTTCTAACGTGTTATTATTTGAGTACATCGTCATTACATTGGATGTAATCACAGCTTGCGCTGACACTTTAATAACAACAGCTTACGCTGACACTTTAATAACACTGTAGAAGCCCAGATTGTAATGGTAATCCGTGCATCTTTAAGATTTGTAAAAAAATTGTTCCAATTTTTACAAATACTTTTAAAGGCGTTGTATGTGTGTCTGGGGTTTTTGTAATTTGTCTAATCCTATTAAGTAATATACCTTGTATCAGTCAGCGGTAGCTGTTCCAAATACTAATACAGGTCCTACATAGATACATTTCGTTATTAACGCAATAAGAATAATTTTTTAGAGTCTGTCTCAATTAATACTTGGTAATAAATTTGTAAACACGTTTTTAGATTTATTTTTGTCAATATTTTAGTTGGAATACTGAAATGTAATCACATAAATGATTTTTAATACGAAATACATATCACACTAGCGACACTTGGCGGTCCAGTTTTCAACGCCTGTCTGTTATTGGCCACTGCCTGCCAGTTTAGCGGCTCCCTGGCAGCCGTGATGTACTTGTTGCAAGTGATGTAAGACAGACGTATTTGGTGAATAACTGTGTATATAGTCTTCTAGCCTGTTGTGTACCTGCTAGTTCATGAGATAGAATAGTTTTGCTGCAGTTTTAAGACAGATGGGAAACACTATATCGAGTTTTATTATTTTTATGGCTTTTTCTTTTATATTGTACCTGATACTGTGTATTACGCTTGTTTTGCTTAGTCACACTGCAGAAATGCTTTGCTGATCTGAAGATTATAATACTTTCATGGAGAATAAAGGCTATTATTAGCGACCTTGGCAAAGAAGTTTACTTCTCTGATGTATTTCTGGTTGTGATCTTTAGTTCTAAAAAATAAAGTTATTCTGAATGAAAATGTTCTATATCTTATTGCATGACTGTATATACACGGAGGCAGATAGGGAATCATTCTAACGACGGCACGGGCCGAAATTGGTGTAACTCATTGACAAAGGATCGGTGACGGTTCGGCATGTGGGAATGAGTTTCTTGGAAATGTAGGAGGTGGTCGCCTGACCGCGTGCTACTGTCGTGAGCAGCTATGGAAAGAAGTTGCTGAGCAATGAAACTATCAGATGGTGACAAACTATGAAATGTACCTAATACACACATCAAAAAAAGTTTAGCATCACGTTGGTTCCGATAGTTCCGGAATCAGTACAGAAAATTGGAATAGAGATCAACATAAACATCATTTCTGTCCATTTTATTCCTCGTGAAAACCACACATTGGATGTTGTACCACCATACACCGAGACCTTAAGAGGTGGTAGTCAGATTTCCGTACACATCGGGCAGGCCGCGGTGCCGAGCGGTTCTAGGCGCTTCAGTCCGGAACCGCGCGACTGCTACGGTCGCAGGTTCGAATCCTGCCTCGGGCGTGGATGTGCGTGATGTCCTTAGGTTAGTTAGGTTTAAGTAGTTCTAAGCTTTAGGGGACTGATGACCTCAGCTGTTACGTCCCATAGTGCTCAGAGCCAATTTTTGTACACACCGGTACCTCTAATACCCAGTAGCACGTCCTCTTGCACTGATGCATGCCTGTATTCGTTGTGGCATACTATCCCCTAGTCCATCAAGGCACTGTTGGTCCTGATTGTCCCACTCCTCGCGGCGATTCGGCGTAGATCCCTCAGAGTGGTTGGTGGGTCACGTCATCCATAAATAGCCCTTTTCAATCTATCCCAGGCATCCTCGATAGTATTCATGTCTGGAGAACATGCTGGCAACTCTAGTCGAGCGATGTCGTTATCGTGAAGGAAGTAATTCACAAGATGTGCGCGATGGGGGGCGCGAATTGTCGTTCATGAAGACGAACGCCTCGCCAACATGTTGCCGATACGTTTGCACTATTGGTCAGAGGATGGAATTCACGTATCGTAAAGCCGTTACAGCGCCTTCCATGATAACCAGCGGCGTACGTCGGCAACACATAATGCCACCCCTAAACAGCAGAGAACCTCCACCTTGCTGCACTCGCTGGACACTGTGTCTAAGGCGTTAAACCTGACCGGGTTGCCTCCAAACACGTCTCCGACGAACATCTGGTTGAACGCATATGTGACACTCATCGATGAGGAGAACGCGATGCCAATCCTGAGCGGTCCATTCGGCATGTTCTTGGGCCCATCTGTACCGCGCTGCACGGTGTCGTGGTTGCAAAGACGAGCCTCGCTATGGACGTCAGGAGTTCAGTTGCGCATCATGCAGCCTATTGCGTGCAGTTTGAGTAGTAACACGACGACCTGTGGCTGCGCGAAAAGCATTATTCAGCATGGTGGCGTTGCTGTCAGGGCTCCTCCGAGCCATAATCCGTAGGTAGCGGTCATCCACTGCAGTAGTAGCTCTTGGACGGCCTCAGCGAGGCATGTCATTGACAGTTTCGGTCTGTCCGTATCTCCTCCATGTCCGAGCAACATCGCTTTAGTTCACTCCGAGACGCCTGGACACTTCTCTTGTTGAGAGCCCTTCCTGGAACAAATTAGTAATGCGGACGCGATCGAACCGTGGTACTGACCGTTTAGGCTTGGTTGACCTACAGACAACACAAACAATGTACCTCCTCCCTGGTGGAATGACTGGAACTGATCGGCTGTCGGACCTCGTCCATCTAATAGGCGCTGCTCATGCATGGTTGTTTGGGCGGGTATAGTGACGTCTCTGAACAGTCAAAGGGATTGTATCTGTGATGTAATACCCACAGTCAACGTCCATCTTCAGGACTTTTGGCAACTGGGGTGACGCATAACTTTTTTTAGATGCGTGTAGTAATTGGGAGATCATACGAAGAGAAAACTACTCCGGCCGTCTCATTTAGCTAAATTGTATCTGATGACAGTGAATAAATAATCCTGGCAGCGTAAGCTAATTGAAACATATCTTTTAGTGTTAAATTATATGTGTGGGGAGGGTAAGCTAAATACAAGGTATCCACTGTAGGATGACACAAGATAAACTGGAATTGGTGCACGAATTTGTTGAAGGGAATACACCGAAGAGCCAAAGCAACTGGTATACTTTCCTAATATTGTATAGGGCCCCCGCGAGCATATAGAAGTGCCGTAACACGATGTGGCATCGACTCGACTAATGTCTGAAGCAGTGCTAGAGTGAACTGACACCGTGAATCCTGCAGGGCTGTACATATGTCCGTAAGAGTACGAGGGGGTGGAGATCTCTACTGAACAGCACGTTGCCAGGCTTCCCGGATATGTTCAATAAAGTTTATATCTGGGACGTTTGGTGGCCAGGCATGTTTGAGGTGACACATTGTCCTGCTGAAATTGCCCAAGTTCTTCGGAATGCACCATGGACTTGATCAGACAGGATACTGACGTACAAGTCACGTGTCAGAGTCGTATCTAGACGTATTAGGTGTCCGATATCACTCCAAGAGCATACACCCTTCACCATTACAGAGCCTCCACCAGCTTGAACAGTCCCCCGCTGACATGCACGGTCCACGGATTCACGATGTTGTCTCCATACCTCTACACGTCCATCCTCTCGATGCAATTTGAAATGAGACTCATTCGACCGGGCAACATATTTCCAGTCATCAACAGTCCGATGTCGGTATTGACTGTCCCAAGCGAGGCGCCAAGTTTTCTGTCATGCACTCATCAAGGGTACACGAGTGGGCCTTCGGATCCAAAATCCCTTATCGATGATGTTTCGTTGATTGGTTCGCACGCTCACACTTGTTGATGACTTAAGAATTGAATTCTGCAGCAATTTGCGAAAGGGTTGCACTTCTGTCACGTTGAACGATTCCCATCAGTCGTCGGTGGTCCCGGTTTTGCAAGATCTTTTTCCGGCCCCAGCGATGTCGGAGATTTGGTTGGTTTAAATGGCTCTGAGCACTATGGGACTTAACTTCTGAGGTCATCAGTCCCCTAGAACTTAGAACTACTTAAACCTAAATAACCTAAGGACAACACACACATTCATGCCCGAGGCAGGATTCGAACCTGCGACCGAAGCGGTCGCGCGGTTCCAGACTGTAGCGCCTAGAACTGCTCGGCCATCCCCGGCCGGCTGTCGGAGATTTGATGTTTTACCGGGTTCCTGATGTTCGTGGTACGTCCGTGAAATGGTCGTACTGGAAAACGCCCACTTAATCGCTACCCCGGAGATGCTGTGTCCCATCGCTCGTCCACCGACAAAACTCCACGTTCAAAGTCACTTAAAACTTGATAACCTGCAATTGTAGCAGCAGTAAACGGTCTAACAACCGTGTCAACACTTGTTGTCTTATATAGGCGTTGCCGACCGTAGCGCCGTAATCTGCCTGTTTGAGTATCTCCGTATTTGAACACGCATGTCTACATTAGTCTACCGGCCAACGTGGCCGAGCGGTTCTAGGCGCTTCAATCCGGAACCGCGCTGTTGCCACGGTCGCAGGTTCGAAGCCTGCCTCGGACATGGATGTGTGTGATGTCTTTAAGTTAGTTAGGTTTAAGTAGTTTTAATTCTAGGTGACTGATGACCTCAGATGTTAAGTCTCATAGTGCTTAGAACCATTTGAATTATATTAGTTTATTTGGCGCTTCAGTTTATAAGTGTGGCTTATGGCCCTGGGTAATCCATAAAGAGTGCCTGAGGTTACCTATCTAGCAAAATAATAGCAAAAGGAATTCAATTACAGCACATTTATTTCACAAGAATGAGGAAAAACTAAACACAGTGAACAGCTACGTTTAAAATTAATAAAACGCATATGAAGCACTAAGCTGTTATAGTTGCACATAACACACATACGACGGGCCACCAAGGTAGTGGGATATGTAGGATAAAAGAGGTATTTTTCTTAAAAGTCGGAAACAGATCATGATTACAAGAAATTCGCTGAAATAAGAATCCACTGCCTAATCGAGATGGAGATGAAATGACTAAAATAATTTGCAATTTGACATTGTCAGATCGGAAGAAAGTCATCTGTTATGTTAAAATGTGTAGATAAAAAATCCTCTTTCAAGGTCGCTAGAGCCCTGGTTCCTAGTTTCAGCTCACTGACGAGCCATCTTCAAATAAGAAATTTGCATAAAAGGGATGAACAATAGTAACATACATTTTATATTTAAACTTTCACTCTGTTATAAATACTACAAAAATTATTACTTAATTCAGTACGTATCAGCTACCAGGCATTACACACTGTCATAATATGTTGAGTTGAATCGCTCTTGGAAATTTTTTAAACATCGTTACAGAAATAAAATCGCACAAAGCACATTTGGTAAATTGCAGAAAGCTATATATAAAGTAGGTCGTCATGTTTACATAATTAACAACGCTAACTACAAATGTACCCAGTGTTCATACTGTCACATGTGGTTAAATGCAACGAAATTGATAGTCGTAACTGTCGTACGGTAGGTGTGTGGATGTAAATATGGCGTATCCCTCACAATGTTAGGTACAGAAACAAGGAAGTAGCTGTATTACGGATGTTTCAGTAAGTTTAACGGAGGTTTAGCGATCTCGACAAACCACGCACACGGCATTAAGCGACATCCAACATGGTCACGTCCAGAAAATTCGCAAGATACCAGTCTCATTTAAATTGAAACCCAACGCTTACCAGTCTACACAGCACTAGATTAGAGTACCTGGTTGCTTGAAGCACCCTGCTTCCCTTCCCAATTTTCTCATCTTCAACACGGGCCCTATACATCCCAAAGAACTTTTCGTACCTTTTAGGTGTTCCGCGAAAGTAGGGATTGCGTCAAAACCACCAGCGGTCAATCTAAGCTCGTGATTATTCGTTGACGTATGAGAGGAGAGGATATTTTCCACTCGAATCCCTGAGAAAAATCCCTGCCTTAATATTAGAGGCTAATTAGAGCTCTAGAAGCGTCATTAGCCTATGAGGCAAGGGGAGATGCTTGTGCCTTTCCTTTCCATTCTGAGTATTCCTAAAATAAGGTGGCCAGACTAAAGTACCAGGGAAAGGGGACACCTTTTATGAGTAACATAAGCACCTGCCATTGCTGGCGCCGCCGAGTCGCTCGTAGGCGTTACCCTCGTCTGTCAGAACACTGGCTTCTGCAGCGCATTCCAATATAAAATTTAGTGTGTCGGTTCCCTGCTTCTCATAAGCTCTGTAGCTCAGTGTCGCCTGTGTATATTATGCGGATGGAGTCTCTACTGCGTGAGGAGCAAACAAGCTAGTCGCCCAAAGGGCATACGACTCTAGGGAGAACCCTACCCTAACTAGTAAACGCATATGATAAAAATGGATGCACATAAGTATGCATGTATCTATGTACAATGGTATCTATGTACAATGATCAGTCAGAATATTATTACCACCTACCAAATAGCCGGTATGACCATGCTTGAAACAAATAACAGCAGCGACGCGTCACAGCAAAGTAGCAATGAAGGTTTCGTAGGTCACTGGAGGCAGCTGGCACCACGAATGCAAATTCGAGTCGCCTAATCCCTCTTAATTCCGGGCAGGAGGGTGATTGTCTCTGACCCATGTTCAATCGCATCCCAGAGGTGTTCGATCGGATTCAGATCTCGCGAGTTGGGGACCCCAGTACATCAATTGGAACTCTCCACTGTGTTCCTCTACCCTCTCCGTCACACTCCTGGCATTGTGACTTGGCGCACTAGCTTACTGAGAAATGCCACTGGCGACGGGAAACACGATTGTCCTGAAGGGGTCGCCAGCTTGTCTCAGTTCCACAGGACAGGTGTCAAGGAGTCGTTGCCCTCAGAGGATTCACTCGCTCCCGCAGGCATGATGATGGATTCATCAGACCATTCAACACTCTGCCTCCGCACCAGTGTCCAGTGACTATGGTCACGTGTCCGTATCAGTCGTAGTTGCCGATGTTATGATGTTAACATAGGCAGATGCACAGATCTTCGTCTGCGGAGGCCAATCGTTTGCAGTGTTGGTGCACTCTGTGTTCAGATACAATTTTATTCTGTCCCCCCCCCCCACCCCTCACATTAAGGACTATTGTTAGTTCCTCCGTAGTTTGCTGCCTGTCCTCTTTTACCAGACTGCCCAGCCTACGACATCCGACATCAACAGTGAGGGGTACCGCCCAGCGGTGGCCGTGCGGTTCTGGCGCTGCAGTCCGGAACCGCGGGACTGCTACGGTCGCAGGTTCGATTCCTGCCTCGGGCATGGGTGTGTGTGCTGTCCTTAGGTTAGTTAGATTTAAGTAGTTCTAAGTTCTAGGGGACTTATAACCTAAGATGTTGAGTCCCATAGTGCTCAGAGCCATTTGAACCATTTGGTACCGCCCAACCCCACGACGTCTATTTCAGTTTGGTTTCACCACGTATTAAACACGTTCATCACAGCTCTCCTAGAACACCCGAGCAGTATCCGAAATGCTCGTGCCGAACCTCTGGGCTATCACAATCTACCCTCAGTCAAACTCAAATAGACTGCGCGCCTTCCCCATTCTACACACGGATAACACGCTCACCGATACTATGTGCACCGTGCATGTGTCCGACTAGAAGTCATTCCCTGTCAGGTGACGCTGCTGTCGCCTCGATAGGTTTATATCGATAATAAGTCGGTGGTCATAGTGTTCTGACTTACCAATGTGTGTTACGCACCCCCTCCTAAACCAATGGACCGGTATCAACTGAACTTGGTACACATATCACCTACTGTCTAGAAAGAATCACTGTGTGTGTGTGTGTGTGTGTGTGTGTAAGAACCACCTACCTATCAAAGGGGGCAGAGAAAAGGCAGTACAGCCAACGATGCGCGAATACGCGTAACTTATACATCCAGTATTTGAGAATGACTGCACTTTGGCGTCTTGCAACGAACGTTACATATGATTTCAAATATTTACGAACCTTTTTCTCGCTGACAACCACTAGAAAATGATGAAAGGGAAAAAGTCTATCGATTACAAAATTTGCAGTTTTCGTGCAGTAAAACTGCCACACCAAACATGACATTTTAATTTATTACTTCTTTACTACTAACTGAATTAGCGACATATTTTGCAGAAAATATTTAAATATACTACTGAATGTACCAGCAAAATTATATCATTTTACGACACAAAGTTCACGAGATGTGTCATAAACACTGAGATCCATGAAAAGTTGCCGCATCATGTGTAACGTCTTAATTTATTACTACTTTTCTATTAACTCCGTTCGCAAAACATTTCGCAGACAGTATCCACTTATGCGGCTGATTATGCCTACAAAAATATATCACAGTGCAGAAGATTTTGCGTTACAAACACTTAGACGCGTGAAAATCTACCGCATCATGCGTGACTTTTCAATTTATTGCTTATTTGCTGCAAATTTCATTCACAACCCATTTATTAGGCATAAGACGTTTATACTACTGGATATACCTGGAAAATTATAGCATTGTATGACCCACAGTTCAGGATATTTGTCATACTCATTCAGCTGCGTGGAAATGAAACTGCAGAGAGAAATTCGCTAGAGTAACAGGCGTATTATGTGTACTAATACGTGAGAAATACTTAAAATATATGTGAAATATATGTGAAATATGTGAAATGTGTGAAATATTATTGACTTGTACGTACACGGGTGGAGCCACAGTTAAAAAGCTCATCCCTAACTTCTGAAACCATTTCAACCAAATTTGGTACATTATTAGTTACGATTTGTGGGGGTAAGAACCATCAGTCCCCTATTGGGAGGAGTTTGATAACTTTCAGACGGAAGGGATTAGGAGGACATGGTCAGACAGCAAGGGGGAAGCAGGAGCTGGACACAGTTACGGGAGAGGAACAGATGGACAGAGACTGGGGTAGGAGGAAATGGAGATAGTAAGAGATGAGAAGGAAATGGGCAGAAAGAGGGGACAGGTATCGATGGACAGAGTACACAAAGAGGAGGAGTTGAAGAGACAGAAGAGGTAGGAGAAGATGGACACAGATAGGGGACGGGAGGTGATGGTCTGGGGAGGAGGAGATGGGCAGACAGAGCAGCAGGAAAGAGACAAAGAGGATTGTGATGAACAAAATGGGGGGAGGATATGGAATTAGAAGGGGGTGGAGGAAAGTGACAGAGGTTGAAGGAGGAAATTGACAGAGGGAGGGGGGTGAAGATCGACAAAGAGTGGGGAGACGGAATTTGGCGAGGGAGGAGGTAGACAGAGGATTAAGGAGGAACGAATACAGACGGAAGGAGCAGATGAGCAAAGGGGTGAGGAGCAGATCGTCAGAGAAAGGTGGGGCGGCGTAGATGGAGGGAGAAAGGGGAAGGAGAAGATGGGCAGAGAGTGTGGGTGAAGGATGTGGACAGGCAGAGAGGGTGGTGGTGGTGGACAGAGAGGGGGGGGGGGGGAGAAATAGTATGTGGAGAGAGGGGGAAGGAGAATGTAATAAAGACATATCAGGACAATACCGAGTACTCAGCTAGTTACATATAAACGGAAGTAGAAGGATCTAGCATCTTGGCTAATTTCTAATATTTCTTCCCTGATAGCTCCTTATCCTCACACTGAAATAACTAGCGGAAATTAATCTTAAATGTTCCATTTCAGCGAGGTGATGTCTCGGACAAGTGACATCTGCGAGCATCTTCTCAGGTTATCTTTCTCAATCCCTTTCTTTGTAATCCACTATCGAACTGCACTGCCACATTAGCTAACCTGAGTAATACCATTACTTTCTAAACATGAAAACCGAAAGGAAATAATGACACTTGGAATGATATGTCCTTCCGAGAGTTACTACCGACAAAACAGGTAGCGAGTGGTAGAGCAAGTAAACAATAAAAAAAAAGCAGAAAGACATATGAGAGGTATGAGATTCCTCTCATCATACGCAAATCACTCGAAAAGAATGTATTTTGCAACTATCGTTGCAGCAAAAATTTAGTTCCAACATGTTCATAAACAGTTCATCTAGTGTCTTTCAAAGTTACCTCTAAATTGTAACACACTTTACATAACATTTCAGTAGGAGGCTTATATGAAGGGCCATCCCTATTTGGGCTACAGTGATTGTATGACATATTGTATTGTGTACTGAACCGGGGACCTAGAAACGATGGAGAGGCATCGTGCCACCGTAGCCCTCAGTGATTCACAACCTCACAACAGGCCACAGCAGTCCAACTACCTCACCGCCGCACCACACCGAACCCAGGGTTATTGTGCGGTTCGTTTTGGTCCCCAGTAACCAAACTGTGTACCTACGGAGTATCACCTCAGTTCTGCGACTGGATTGATGATTTCCTGTCAGAAAGGTCACAGTTCGTGTAACAGACGGAAAGTCATCGATTAAAACAGAAGTAATATCCGGCGGTCGAGAAGGAAGTGTTACAGGCCCTCTATTGTTCCTGATCTATATTAACGATATAGGAAACTTAGTAGCCGTCTTAGATTGTTTGCAGCTGATGCTGCCATTTATCGTCTTGTAAAGTCATCAGATGATCAAAACAAATTGCAAAATGATTTAGATAAAATTTCTGTATGGTGCGAAAAGTAGCAATTGACCCTGAATAAAGAAAAGTGCGAATATTCACATGAGTACTAAAAGAAATCCGCTAAATTTCGATAAGTCACACAAATCTTAAGGCTGTAAATTCAACTAAATACTTAGGAATTACAATTACAAATAACCAAAATTGGAACGATCACATAGATAATATTATGGGTAGAGCATACCAAAGACTGCGATTCACTGGCAGAACACTTAGAAGGCGCAACAAGTCCACTAAAGAGACTGTTTACACCACGCTTGTCCGCCCTATTCTGGAGTATTGCTGTGCGGTGAGGGATCCGCATCAGGTGGGACAGACGGATGACGTCGAAAAAATTCAAAGAAGGGTGGCTCGTTTTGTACTATTGTGAAATAGGGGAGATAGTGCCACAGACATGACACGTGAATTGGAGCGGCAATCATTAAAACAAAGGCGTTTTTCGTTGCGACGAGAAATTCTCATGATGGCACACACCTCCATAGGGAGAAATGATCTTCACAATAAAAAAAGAGAAATCGGGGCTCGCACAGAAAAATTTAAGTGCTCGTTTTTTCCGCGCGCCGTTCGAGAGTGGAACGGTAGAGAGACAGCTTGAAGGTGGTTTATTGAAGCCTCTGCCACGCACTTTATTGTGAATAGCAGGGTAATGATGTAGATGTAGAGGAAGATGGTACACTGAAGCACCGAAACTGGTAGCCATATAACAAATGATATCGTAAGGACAATTGCAGGTGTTCGATTTTATTACATAAGTGATGGGCCGAAATCCTTCAGACCTCCAATCACAAGGATGGACATACAAAAACAAAATAAGTTTTCTATGTATGCACATTGTATTAAAGATCAACAAAATTATTCAAAGGCCTCAGAATGACAAAAATATACATAAGTCACTAGACGGTACTTCAATAATCACATAAAGTATTCGAAATCACGAAAGTGAAATTTATTAAATGCGCAACAATAATAAATGTAAGATATAAATGTCCCTAAAAGACAGTTAAAAATATTGATGATAACGTGACAGCATAAATGTTCTCAATGTCACATATAAAAAAAAGGACAATAACTGTACCCTCGAATAACGATTCCAATCAACCAAAGACAACGAAACGCAAGACATGCGTGAAGTCATGTTAAAAAGCAGCTCACAACCGTATGCCAGGCCATTACAATAAAAATTGTTTAGAAATTATAGTATGAGAGGACAAGTATTGTCAAACATATACATGTGCTCAATGTCACGAAGGAAAGTAATGTCCAAAGGGAATGATTATCAAGCACCTGTCGTAGATGCAAATAATGTCAATTCACTGTGCAGACGAAAGGTGATAACTAGAAAAGCAATTCATGTACATGTACCAGTCAACAACGCACAAAAAAAAAAAAAAAAAATACCAACTAATGGTACAAATCACAGTTGATTAAAAATACACCAAAAATAATCGTCTAATCGAAGGTAAAAGGATTAGCCAACAAGGGCTATTTGTCGGCCATGTTATGAAACTAGGAATCGGTGTTATTTATCTTGAAATATTACTGAAAATAATACAATCACAAATGCACACATCCTAACATTACGGAGTAGTAGAAATGGTTTCATTCGACTGACGGAAATATAGACACATGTTCACAGGAAGCCTATATCGTACTACATTCATACTTCAAAGTTCACTGTTCCCTTGCACTAGGAAATGGGGAAGCGTTGTTGGAGCAGTTTGAGGGCAATTTGCTTAATAGTTGGCTTGAAGGGCATTTCGAGGATTCGGTCTCAGTGTAGATGGACTGTTGATCGGCGAGGATATCCGTCAGCTCTGTCTGTACCTCACACTGCACCTACCACGAAGCTCGCCTCGTTCACCATCCAGCAGGTGGCAGCGGTGTGTCGAAATTGAGTGTACGTCGACAGGCACTTGTGACATGACATTCGCCATATTTTCTACTCAATAGATCCAGCGACAGGCACCATGAAGATATCTACTCTTCACCATCACTTTGATATCGCCCACAAATGGAAGAATGGACCGTCCTGAAACCTGAGTATTCGTATTAGAATACGAGTACTGCCTCCCCTTATGATTTATGTGCCGTTATAGCAAAGTATATAGTTCACAGGCTCACAACTAACCGCACCTTTGATATGAAAACCGTGCTCTAGCGATGAGTATCCCTATCAGTCGTACATACGCAACAACCCTCCCTTACCGGTGTGCTTCACCAGTCAAACGGTCGGACGCGTATATCGGCGAGTGTCTGTGACACGTGCGCTGAAACGAACCCCTAAACAGTAAGTCCCATCTGACGTCTGTTTCTGAGTTAGCAGAGGCTGGATTTGTATCTACAGTGTAGCGGCTCTCGAAGGTGATCTAAACCTAGCTGAAAGGAACTGCCATCTGCAGGCTTCCTCAGCGAAAGTGCGACAGCGGCGGGATGTGAGTTTGTCCGTGGCCCAGCCACCCACTGTGCCAGCTGCAGGAGCCTCGTGGAGTGCCAATCACGCCCAGGTTCGGCTGCCGGGCACCGCTCATCGCCAAAGTAGGCAGAGAGAAAGGCATTGTCGACTTGCCTCTTCTGCTTTCTTATGAGATACAGTTTCGCCTTGTGTAGCTTAACACTTAAAAGTTAGTATTAATAATACATTAATGAACATACAAAAATTCAGTCTTCCTAACCACTACATCTCGGCAGCTGATTTTATAAAAAATTGGGACACTTATTTCAATTTACGATGAACACACAATAACTTGGAAAAGAAAAGGCATGGAAAAAATGCTTAGAACATATGTACAGTAGCAAACCAGGTGTTTATCAAGAGTCAAACTAACTATAGACAGTCAGAATGGAGGAAGAACAGCACATATTACCCATTTAGATATCATTTACACTTCATACTTTACCACTACTTCATGATCCATAATATAACTGTATATCGATTTTGGATTGTAAGGCATACCCAGGAGCAGAAGTAGATTCGGATCACATTTTAGTAACGATGGAGAGCAGCTGAAGTTTAAGAGACTAGTCAGGAGAACTGACTGGGCAAACAAGATTTGGAAGTATTAAGCGATCAAGAAACACTCTTGCAATTCTCTGAGGCTATAGTTACTGTGACATTGAATATCTCAGCAGGCATTTCAGTTGAAGAGGAATGGGCATCTGTAAAAAGGGCAATCACTGAAATGGGAAATAAAAACGCGGGTACAAGCAAGTTAGCAGCGAAGAAACCATGGGTATCAAAAAATTTACTTCAGTTGATCGACGAAAGAAGGAAGTACAAAATGTTAAAGGAAACTCAGGAATACACGTATACAAATCACTGAAGAATGAAATAAATAGTAAGTACTGGGAAGATAAGGCGAAATGGCTGCATGATAAAAGTGAAGAAATCGACAAAGAAGTGGTTGTCGGAAGGACTGACACAGCATATAGAAAAATTAAAACAATCTTCGGTGAAACCGAAAGCAAGGGTAGTAACATTAAGAGTGCAACGGGAATTCCAATGGTAAATGCAGAGACAGGGGAGATAGATGGAAAGAGTACATTGAAGGACTCTATGAGGGCAAAGATTTGTTTCATCTGACAGAAGAGGAAAGAGGTGTAGATTTAGAAGAGATAGGGGACAAATATAAGAATTTAAAAGAGTTTTGGAAGACGTAGATCAAACAAGACAGAAGGAGTAGATAGCATTCCAACAGAATATCTATAATCAATTCATGTTGGTGTGTATACTGTAAGCGTCTGGCAGTATACCATCCACACAATTCCAGAGACTGCCAGATCAGACTAAGGAACGAGAAAACAAAAAGAAAATGACGATAATATTAAGTGTTAGATATCTCGTCATTTATCCGTTTTCAGTCGTTTCTTAGTTGCTACAAAATTCATGGAGGTGTTTTCCGCCTATGAAACTAAATGAAAGGCAATTTGTTTTTATGTAGTGTTATAATATGTTACATTTTGTCATGTTATCCTCGTGTTTTTCTGATTAGAAACAAATTTTGAAGCACAAATTTCACGGTGTTAAATTATCGTTGGGTGTTACTTACGATTTCCGGTGTTGTTAGTCCATACATGTAGTCCTGGACAGGTGTTCGTTCGGTTCCCATACTCCAGCTGGCCAATTTATGGCGTTTTTCATTTATTGTAGCGTTTCACTTGCACTTTTCATTTTGTGATCAACATGTGTGTGTTTACAGAATATACTGTTGCCAACTGTCAGCGTGTGTTTATCTTTCGTCTTTTGTTTGTGTTGTGCATATGGTTTGATATTTTTCATTTGTTTTGTGTGTGTATGTGTGTGTGTGTGTGTGGTGTGTGTGTGTGTGAGAGAGAGAGAGAGAGAGAGAGAGAGAGAGAAGGTGATAATGGGACAGAGAGAGAAACAGAGACAGAGAGAGAACGATTAAGAAAAGACGGAGGCAGACTGATGAATTATTTACTCTCGTTATGTTTCAAATTTCTGTTCATGATCTATGCTTGTTATTGTTTTTGTTGATAATATGATGAGTGAGTTACTCCTTATATTATTGTCGTCATTAATTACCTTCTTTTTCGTTGCAAGGGATCTTTGTATGTAAAAGCCATTACAAGAAAACTTTCGCTTAAAGAGCCCTTGCGTTAAAAAAGAAAGTAATTAATGACCAAACCAATATAATCAATAACGCCCGCATCGTGTTGGCCCCAATAGAAACCTGAAGGCCCTCCCATCTTTCTCATTCTCCCTCCCTCTCTCTCTCTCTCTCTCTCTCTCTCTCTCTCTCTCTCTCGCTCACACACACACACACACACACACGTACACACACACACACACAAATATCCATTTTTTTGAAGAAAATAAATAAAAATGAAGAAAATCGCTCTCACAAGGATCGGCACATAACAAAATACACACACACACACACACACACACACACACACACACACACACACAAAACAGATGAAAATATGAAAATTATCAAACTACACACACAACACAAACAAAATACGAAGAATAAACACACAGAGACAGTTGGCAACAGTAAACTCTGTAAACAGATACATTTTGATCACTAAATGGAATGTGCAAGTGATGTGTTATAAAGAATATGGGTGAAAAACGCCGGAGATCGGCCAGCTGAAGCATGGGGACCGAATAAATATATCTCCAGGACCACACAAATGGACTAATAACAATGGAAATCGTAAGTAGGATCAAACTACTGTACAATTTAACATCACGATATTTACGCTGTAGAAGTTGTTACTAATCTAAAATCAAAGACAAGAACATGACAAAATGCAACGTAGTAACATATTGTAACTCCTATATAACACATTTATTACAAGCATAAGAAGAAAGAAGTAGTACTACAGATCACTGAAGATGCTTCACAAATACAGGAAGCGAAACGCATACGGCAAAAAAACAAACTGCCTTTCATTTAGCTGCATACGCGGAACGTACCTCCATTAACGCACAATCAGCTTAAAACTAAAGCATCCAAAGTTGCTGACAAGAGTAATATACCGAAGAATGGAAAAGGAAGACGAGCGTGTGTTACATGACGATTAGTTTGGTTTTAGGAAAGGTAAAGGCACCAGACAGTAAATTCTGACGTTGCGGTTGATAATGGAAGCAAGACTAAGGAAAAATCAAGACACCTTCATAGGATATGTCGACCTGCAAATAGCGTTCGATAATGTCAAATAGTGCAAGATGTTCGAAAGTCTGAGGAAAATAGGGGTGAGCTACAGAGAGAGACGGGTAATGCACAACACTTAGAAGAGTCGAGAGAGAATAATAAGAGGGGAAGGCCAAGAAAGAAGTGCTCACACTGAAAAAGGTGTGACGCAGGGATGCAGTCTTTCGCCCTGCTCAATCTGTTCGTCGAAGACGAAATGATGGAAATGAAAAGAAAGGTTCAGGAGTGGAATTAAAATTCAAGGTGAAGGAATATCACTGATTAAGAGCCGGCCGAGTGGCCGTGCGGTTCTAGGCGGTGCAGTCTGGAACCGCGGGACTGCTGCGGTCGCAGGTTCGAATCCTGCCTCGGGCATGGATGTGTGTGATGTCCTTAGGTTAGTTAGGTTTAACTAGTTCTAAGTTCTAGGGGACTGATGACCTCAGACGTTAAGTCCTATAGTGCAAAGAGCCACATCATGTTCCTCTAAGCACTGCAGCTTCTGTCTTGCCGGAAGATGTCATCGCTATCAGGGAATACTTCAGTCATGAAGGAATGTAAGTGTTCCGGAATAATGATCACATAATTCGCTGCTGTCATGGAATCTTCGATACAACCATAGGTCCCATAGTCGCCCAACTCAGTGTACCCCATAGCATTATTTTGCGCTCACCGCCCTGCCATTGCCTGTATGACGGCGCGTATGGATACAACCAAAGATCTGGTTTAACAAGAAATGCAATTCCCTCGACGCCCTAAGGAAAGGGATAACTTCGTGGACGCTACCCTTGAGGCGTTTTCGTAACAATTTTAAGCGACGTGCGTCTGAAATGCTTTCTTCGCTACCCATAACAGAACCGCATTATTTCAACGGTGAGCGTTGCGTTTCTGACTACTAGCAACCCTATAATTGAGTGAGTGGTAAGGGCTTCAAACGATAATTCTACTCCTGACACATGTAATCTGAGTGATGAAGTGTCTGAAGTTTTAATGAGGGAGTGAGCGGAGGGTGGGAGAGGGCGGGTGGTTGATAAGTGGAAGGCGACATATGGAATGGCATCTAATTCTGAATGGTAAGTGGCTGACCTAATAACCTACTCTTCTTTAGAAGTTTTTCACGAAAAAATGCAACTGTCTCAATTTTCCTTTCGTAAGTTGACATCTGCAACTGTTTCACGAACAGATAATGCTACCAAATGAAATAGTGACTCTGTATTCGCAGTTTTCAGATTCATTTCTTTTTGTGGGTTGCGATGTTGGAAGAAAAAAAAGTAACACACTGCAGCGTAACGGCAAAGAATCAAACAAATAACATTCAAGTTGTCTCTATTAAATCACAAAAAGTTATGTAGCGATTGACTGATAGAATTGAAGGTATACAACAATTGTAGCGAACGTCATATCTGTTATTTGGTGGGGGGCAGCCACGCACGCGTGATAGACAAAATAGTTCGTCAGCAGCTCGTTACAGGAACCTTCATACACATTGCAGTTATGGAGTCCTTAGTAGCTCTTGTCTCTTGTCACCTACGTGCGTTCTGGGGATGGCAAGAGTATCACTGTGCCTCTTAAGTTTTCTGCATCGCACCACTCGATCCGTATTGTGACACTACGTTCAAGAATCACTTATTACGTATTCAGGATTTCTGTCGTTGAAGTTGTTATTTTAATGCATGCACCTTTGTAACTACACGAACGCTTCCTTCGTAGCCTAGTAGATCTGTTACATTTGAAAGTCATCTTGTAACGATACCACCGACCACCTTAAAACGGCAATCGATGTTAACGTTATACATCTGGGAGGAATTTTTGAAAGTTGTGATCGTGAAATAACCTAATGGAAACAGAACAAGCATACTGCGAATCATTTCGAAACACTCCAGCAGAATATAAATAATAGTAAACGGTGGGTCTCCGAGCACAGAACCAAGTCGTAACATTACATATTGAAACCGGTCGCCAGCCTAATTAGGCATTCTTGTGTCAAGCAAAATGATAAAGCAGAAGGCAGTGATAAGGCTAACCTAACCTTCCTTGACACACACACTAAACTCTTTCCTTATATCTGTTCACACTACTACACAGTAACCTAACATTTCAGATAGGTGTGCTACTAACAAACAAGTGGCCAATGAGATAGTAACCAGTAGCATATGACTCTCAACAACACGTACTTTATATGAACTAGGTGTAACAGTTTATAAAACCAATTACCGACACACGTGAAACTGGTAGCAATACTGAACAGGTAAAAAGCTTGAAATGATTCTGAATTTAAATCAGAGGTCTGATAATGATCGCAATTTATAACTTCATTGCTTAGTACAGAGTCTCTATGCCTGTGCATTAACCAACTTGCATTATAATAGATAACACAGTAAATAGTTCCTTCTTAAACTCGGATTGAAGCAACTAAACAGAGTGCAAATCTAACTACACTGTCTCTGAAGGAGCCTTTGCATTGCTTCATCAACTAACTAGCCTAATACCAGATGACCCTTAAACTTACATGGTTTGGAGAACTATGCTCATTAACAAAACTACACCAGTATTTGCGGGAAGTGGTAAGTATTCTTATCTTTAATTACACAGGCCTGCAAAAAAAATTTTTTTTTGTCAGCTGCATGAGATATTTTTACTGAATTATATGTTTTAGAATGCGCTGATTTCAGAAGCGATGTCAATTTTTTTCTATCACATAAGGTTTTTTTTGCAAATTCAAACACAAAAAATTGGTAAAAGCACTCGTTCATTCAAAATTATCAAACACAAAATTCCTTACAACCAATAAAACATTATTTTATTTCCGATTTCCATCTTAAAAAAAAATGGACCTTGAAGCTCATCTTGCAGCCTTGAACTTCCTATGCTGCTAGCATCCGTTGAACAATGGTTTTGTAGTCAGGATCCTTAGTATTTCCCAAAAACTTTCGCATTATATCCTTGAACGATACCGAAGATTTTTTTCCTTCTCATTCATACATTCCACAAAGAGGGTGTCGGTTAAAAGTTTTCTTATGTCAGGGCCAGTGAAAACTCTTTCTTTCAACTTTGCTTCTGAAATCTTCGAGAATTTTGTACATAGATATTTAAAAGTCCCCATCGTTTTGCAGCGATTTTACAAACTGTTTCATCAACTCCAATTTGATATGGAGAGGGGGCAACAAAACCTTTTCTAGTAGTACCAAAGTAGTATTGATAACATTTTTCTCTCTAGGTTTTAAAGTTCCTCGGGGTGGCCAATCACTTTTAGTCCACTGCTGTTCTCTGGCTCTTCTATCCCACAAGCATAAGAAGCATGAGTATTTAGTATAGCCTGCCTGCTGACCCAAAAGCATCGTGAGTATTTTGAAGTCCCCACACACCATCCATTAATGGTCCTGATATTTAATTTTTTCCAGGATAATGGCCAAATCGTTATAGTTTTCGTCCATATTCACAGAATGTCCAATCGGAAGTGATGGAAATTTATTTCCATTGTGCAATAATACTACTTTAAGACTGGTTTTGGATGAATCAATGAATAGGAGCCATTCAGTTAGGTCATACTGCATATCACAACAATGCATGAGTCCTTCCACATCATTGCAAAAAACTAAATTTCCTTCTTTTGAGAAAAACTGGGTAAATTCTTTTTCTCGGTGTCTGTACCATGAAAATTAGGTGCCAGATGATAAAAGGTTTTTGTTTTTTAATCTGAAACGTAACAGTTGTGAAAAAATAGTTGAAGCCTTTCATCTTCGTCTGAAGAAAAAATCTGAGCTTGATTTACCCTGAGGAGGTAGTGTAACTTTGTCCTCCAACTCACTCGGGTATTCATCCAACCTGGAAGGTGGCTGTGAGATAGGTATTTCAGAGCTATGGGGCACTGGACCTATAGCTGAGTCAAGGTTAGGATAACTTATGCTTCTTTTGTTTTTTTAATTGAATCCCTTTACGTCAACTGAAAAGAAATAGCAATCAGTTGTATGGTTTTTCTGCTCAAGCCACATCACAGAAATTCCAAATCGAAATGCATTTCTCTTAACCTTAAACCACAAACGAAGATTTTCTACACATCTTATGCTGGGCCCATGGTTTATCTTGATCACCAAGTTTTAATTTAAAGTAAATAAAATAAACTTTTCTCACAAAATCACTTACGTTTCTCTGTTGACTTTTAATAGTGTATTCACCACAGATTTAACAAAAACTGTTTGGAGAAATAACCTCTTGTAACCATGACTAGACAGAAACAACAGCACTGTTCACTTGAATAGCGATATGTCTACTGAGAGTTTCTCTTCATTTCATACGAGATACAAATCATCATTTGACTTGTCGCAACACAATAAAACTGAACAATACTCGTAAGATTGTTTGCATTTGCTTCTGGCGCACAGGAGTGCACAGTAAAACCTGCAAGTGGTAACAAAGAATAGTTAATATTGTAATTTTTTTAAATTTAAGTTTATTTTATCAATTATAAATGATATAATTTTTTTAATTATGAACTTAAAAAGCACATAGATTTATTACTAATGAACATAAATACTGCGAAATACATAAAAACCTATGTGATAGAATTTTTTTAATATTTTTCCTGATTATGGTAGGGCAAAATCTATAAGAAAATGTTAAAAAGTGCAATGCAGTTTTTTAGTGGCAAACCTGTGTTATTAATTATGTAAAGTACAACAGACCCTTTAAATAGAAAATGTGCTTTGATAAGCTATCTTTTGACCTACTCAAAACTATAATTGGCTGTGCAAATGGCAACTCAACATTAAATTCAAGCTCAACCACTTTCTCATAATAAATTAGGAAATTCCGAATTAAATTCACTAGTATAGAATTCCTGTCCAGGTTTGTGATTTGGTATAGTCACTAGTGTAAGATGGTTTTTAGCAACACATCTGTTAGAAACGTCCGACAAGAAATAATTACAGACCTGTTACACTTGAAAGCTATCTATTAGAAACATTTTTCGTATTAAATATCACAACGTGAGTTTAAATCACTAGGATGCCGCAAAGACACGCTATGCACTGTTCTCGTCTGCGAAGGCAGTCTCATCCTAGACTGCATAGTGAAAGCGTATCTGTATAGTGTGCTCGGAGTGCAGATCCCAGCTGACCAGCCACATCACGGGATAGGTAAAGCTTCAGCACGCTTGCCCATACGGATTAGCACAAAAATGTACACCCTTCCACTGTATGCTTATTTACGTGGACGCCACATTGAGCTAACACGTTTCTGTATCTTTAAATTCAGACGTTTCTGTCTTATTTTACCGAGGTGGCCACTTCTAAGCTGCAAAATCCAGACGTTCATGATGAGAACACTGCTTCGTAGCGTGCTTTGACGTAACATTCTCTTACGTGATCTTTCATCTCTACAGGTGTGTCACTTTCTGACCGAGATTAGTTCTGTTGCTCTGACTGGAGCTTTGTTCTTTGTTCAAGGATCAATATTGGGGTTTCATTAAGTTATCTGTGGATATAGGTCATGATGCAAGGAATTTTTCCACTCCTTTAACAATATCAGAGTGGTTTGTGAACACATGGTGTTCTTTTGATGTGAGTTTGATAATATCTGGTACTGTATTCCAGCATCGTGCCATCGAGAACGCGTGTAACTTGTTAGTGGATTTTCATGATTGTTTATTAAATAATAACGGGAATTCATTACAAATTTCTCACTAATTATTTCAGCCTCATCTCGTTTGTAAAATGTTACATACTTCATGATCAATTTACATGTTCTCCCCAATCCGTTGTGTGCTTCGTAGTTGATGCGCGGACAATTCACTGAATACTCTCTGCCATCAGAAAACTGCTACCCCTATCAACTGCTATTTGCATACAAAATTTATCTTTATTTGCCGCCAAATAGGGTAGGTGTGAAATGTAGAGAACTACGAGACAAGTTGTGCAATCCTGATTAAGTTGAGAATGGCTTTGTGATTTGATTTATGATTTTCACGAATACGTGTTAGGCTATTCAAAGTGCAATGTACATCTTTATCTCGTCGCACTTACCCTTTCAGATCGTGGTAGAATGACTGAACGCCTTGGTCGTAAATCTGCGTTACTTAAACACGTGTGAAAAACCTCTTTCTATTTTCAGTTGGGATGTGAGGGTTTTGTCTACAACTGAGTATTACATTAATAACGACCAGATAGCTTTGCTGGCCATTCAAAAGTCGTCATCTTGCATTACAAGAAGAATGTATTCACGACATTATACTGAGTTATACTAGTTATACACTCTGCTTAAGGTGAAAGAGGTAGTAAGCGGCTTTTACTCTAGAGTTCCTCTTAATCTTTCATATCCTCTGTCTTTTAGATGTACTTGTTGAGCCTTCTTGAGCCTTGTTGAATTTTGTTTACTCACTACTGTCACATACCCTCCCAAACTTTCCTACGGTCGTCCTACATTTTCCCGTATTGTTCGTTTCTCAGTACAATGAGTGTGTTTCAGTATACACTCTAAGACAAAAAAAGACGCACCGAGAAGGAGTTAAGCAACCTGGTCATAAATCGATATTCATTGTATTTAATCTTGTCTTCTCCTGGCTATTTTTAATTGATGGTCGTATTAACACTTCCATGTGCTTACGTGGCTTCTTTCCTGTTCTAGCAGTAGACTTTATTATAAAGCACTCATCGAAGTATCTCAGGAACGTGGAACAAGGCAAAACTGTCCAGAATCCAGGTTAAATGCCGTTTTCTTTTATAGTGAACTAAATGTTGTTGATTTACTTCTCTGATAGGAATTAATCACTGATAAAAAAGTGTTTCATTATATGGTTTTATAGTCTTGGGTCTAGCAAACTCAAATGTACTTTGATTATGTGAATGTATGCTTTCCCGGCGTATACAGCTGGCGAAGAGTTCTCGGGCTTCCAGCCGGGTGGCGGTGTCTTCAAACAGCGACGTTTCGACGAGTGACATACTCATCATCTTCTGGCGAAGTGCCGAGACTTTGCGGACGCCGGTCCCTTTATACCTGTGGTGTGCCCCCCACCACCTGGCCGCGGGAGGCTGGGTCCAGAGGAGCCGGCGGGCGAGGTGGAGGGGGAAGCGGGTGCGCCGTTCGTGTCTCCGTCAGAGCATTCTGATTGCGTCTCGTGAGCTGGACGGTTCTTGTTGCGTTCCTGGCGTATTGCGGCTAATTCTGGATTCCGGCCGCGCTCAGTTGATAGCCTTCGTCCCTGTTCACAAGGTTCTCGTGGACCCGTATTTCTATTGATTCTTTAATGACGCTATCCCAATAGCTCCCGGCTCGGCATAGCACCCTGGTGTTTTCGAAGTCAAAGGTGTGGTTTTCTTTGATGCTATGTTCAGCTATAGCAGATTTCTCTATCTGTCCAAGTCGAACATGCCTGATGTGTTCCTCGCACCTTTTAGAGATGCAGCGCTGCGTTTGACCAATGTACTGCACACCACATTCGCAGGCAATGTTGTATATACCAGGTGTGTTTAGTTTGAGTGGGTCTTTAGCTGTGCCCAACAGCTCTTTCGTCTTCGGCGGTGGTCGGAAGACGGTATTTATGTTAGATTTTCTTAATAGCCTCCCGATTTTGGCTGATGTGGGCCCCAAATATGGAAGAAAGGCGAGTCTCTTGTTAACTTCCTCTTCCTCTTCCTGAACTTTGTCAGCCTGTCTCCTCTTGAAGGCCCTGCCAATCTGTGTTTCACTGTACCCGTTTTTCCGAAATACCTCTCTTAGGTGGTGTAATTCGTCTGAGAGGCTTTCTTTGTCACAAATGACGTGCGCCCTATGCACCAAGGTGGTCAGTACTGACTGGCGTTGCGCCGGATGGTGGCAGCTGGTTGCATGGAGGTACAGGTCTGTGTGTGTCTTTTTTCTATATACTGAATGGCCCAGCGTGCCATCCGCTTTCTTCCTGATCAGTATGTCCAGGAATGGAATACAGCCATTCTCTTCTACTTCCATCGTGAAGGTTATATTCTCATGTATGCCGTTTAGGTGGTCCATAAACTCCTCCAGTGCCTGCCTACCATGCTGCCAAATCACGAAAGTGTCGTCCACATAGCGGAAGAAGTGCCTGGGTTTACGGTGAGCAGTTTGTAGTGCCACCTCCTCAAAGTGTTCCATATAAAGATTCGCGATCCCTGGAGCAAGGGGAGATCCCATGGCCACTCCATCCACTTGTTCATAATGCTCTCCATTGCACTTGAAGTAGGTGGTCGTAAGTGCATATTCAAAGAGAGGTGAGGTGCAGAAACGACATGTTGCCGCAAAACAGATCAACAAATTCGGCAGACTCTCTGGAGCTCAGTCGACCCAGAAGGTGACAAATAGCACCAGAGCTATTGTAAATTTGACAGATAAGGTGCTAGATGCAGCCACAACTTGTGTCCTCACGAAAGGGTTGAACTTTGCACCTGTACCAAGGACCATACCGAAACGGGACATCATCAGCAGCGTAGAGGAAGCAATCCGGGGCCTACCCAAGGAGGAAGCTGAGCAGATCCGAAGGGAGACCTGCAGGATCATCGACAAGTCACGACTCCCTAAAGCTAACATTACTGCGCAGGAGCGAGAGGCTATCCGCGCACTGAGGGATGATGCTGACATCATGGTCCTCCCAGCAGACAAGGGAAATGCGACGGTGCTGATTCGCACAGTCGACTACCAACAGAAAATCTGCTCTCTGCTGCAAGACCCAGCCTACAGGAAGCTCAACAAGGACCCTACATCGACGATGACCAGGAAAACCGTGGCGCTACTGAAGGACTCAGATCTACCAGAGGCAGTGCAGAAACGGCTGTATCCCAGAGCGCCAACGACAGCGCGCCTGTATGGGTTGCCCAAGATTCACAAAGATGGGGTGCCTCTACGGCCGATTCTGGACACTATCAACTCGCACAGTTATGGACTGGCCAAATACCTGGCGACACTATTGAAACCACTGGTGGGACACTGCAGTCATCACGTGAAAAACTCCGCGGATTTCGTTAGAATACTGAAGGACATCCGAATACAGAGTGATGACCTACTCGTGAGCTTCGACGTCACCTCCTTGTTCACAAAAGTACCGCTACAAGACGCCTTGGCGCTCCTTAATCGGCACTTCGAGCCTGAAACAGTGAAGCTCTTTGAATATGCACTTACGACCACCTACTTCAAGTGCAATGGAGAGCATTATGAACAAGTGGATGGAGTGGCCATGGGATCTCCCCTTGCTCCAGGGATCGCGAATCTTTATATGGAACACTTTGAGGAGGTGGCACTACAAACTGCTCACCGTAAACCCAGGCACTTCTTCCGCTATGTGGACGACACTTTCGTGATTTGGCAGCATGGCAGGCAGGCACTGGAGGAGTTTATGGACCACCTAAACGGCATACATGAGAATATAACCTTCACGATGGAAGTAGAAGAGAATGGCTGTATTCCATTCCTGGACATACTGATCAGGAAGAAAGCGGATGGCACGCTGGGCCATTCAGTATATAGAAAAAAGACCTGTACCTCCATGCAACCAGCTGCCACCATCCGGCGCAACGCCAGTCAGTACTGACCACCTTGGTGCATAGGGCGCACGTCATTTGTGACAAAGAAAGCCTCTCAGACGAATTACACCACCTAAGAGAGGTATTTCGGAAAAACGGGTACAG
Source organism: Schistocerca americana (assembly GCF_021461395.2). Classification (NCBI taxonomy): domain Eukaryota; kingdom Metazoa; phylum Arthropoda; class Insecta; order Orthoptera; family Acrididae; genus Schistocerca; species Schistocerca americana. Next base: position 426,960,796 of record NC_060121.1, on the reverse strand, counting down.
TGAAACACAGATTGGCAGGGCCTTCAAGAGGAGACAGGCTGACAAAGTTCAGGAAGAGGAAGAGGAAGTTAACAAGAGACTCGCCTTTCTTCCATATTTGGGGCCCACATCAGCCAAAATCGGGAGGCTATTAAGAAAATCTAACATAAATACCGTCTTCCGACCACCGCCGAAGACGAAAGAGCTGTTGGGCACAGCTAAAGACCCACTCAAACTAAACACACCTGGTATATACAACATTGCCTGCGAATGTGGTGTGCAGTACATTGGTCAAACGCAGCGCTGCATCTCTAAAAGGTGCGAGGAACACATCAGGCATGTTCGACTTGGACAGATAGAGAAATCTGCTATAGCTGAACATAGCATCAAAGAAAACCACACCTTTGACTTCGAAAACACCAGGGTGCTATGCCGAGCCGGGAGCTATTGGGATAGCGTCATTAAAGAATCAATAGAAATACGGGTCCACGAGAACCTTGTGAACAGGGACGAAGGCTATCAACTGAGCGCGGCCTGGAATCCAGCATTAGCCGCAATACGCCAGGAACGCAACAAGAACCGTCCAGCTCACGAGACGCAATCAGAATGCTCTGACGGAGACACGAACGGCGCACCCGCTTCCCCCTCCACCTCGCCCGCCGGCTCCTCTGGACCCAGCCTCCCGCGGCCAGGTGGTGGGGGGCACACCACAGGTATAAAGGGACCGGCGTCCGCAAAGTCTCGGCACTTCGCCAGAAGATGATGAGTATGTCACTCGTCGAAACGTCGCTGTTTGAAGACACCGCCACCCGGCTGGAAGCCCGAGAACTCTTCGCCTACTTTGATTATATTTTGAAATCACTTTTTAGTAGCAACAATGACTTCGATGCTTGCTTTCTAAAGCAACCAAATATGCTAGTCTGATGGTTAATATCGGCCGATTATTGAACAATGGACTATCGCTGCGCTGCACTACAAACGACTTAACAGTTTTCTTTTCTCAATACAATTTCAAAATGACTCACTCAAGGTCAATTAAATTGATTTTCCACTAAAATAGTCTTGAACTGCATTTTAATTAAAACTGAAACTCTTTCTTAGCTAAATTTTCCTCGTATAACGTCTTCATGTCTTCATAATATAGGTAGGGTATTTTTCACAAATTAAAGTTTGTCGTTCCTTTTGATCTCTTATATTTTTACAACTCGAGATACATATAGCTCACACGAGCTAACACTGAACTAGGATGAATACTTATTGAGGAAATAAGGTGATCGAACCGAAATGAGCTAATAGAATAATCTGAACAAAGTGAGAGAGAGAGACACTATTGTCTCTACTACTTATAGATTAATACAAAGAACCGAATTTCAATCTAGAGTATTCTTACTCATTTACCGTTTTAGGGTTATATTGTATTGCTTTTTTTATAACCAATACCTAAATTTTTCGGTTAAATTAATTGGAGATTTTCTAGATTAAATTACAGCTTAAAGCCATTAAAGAGTGATTACATCAGACAGCTATCGACAGAAAATGCAAAACTATAAATATGTGTTTGTCATTGCATCAGTCGTTGAGGGCGATCTGAAAGTTACATTATTCCTGAAGAATCAAATTTGCCAAGCCCGACAGTAATTCCTTTTATTACTATTACCAGTTCCGACAGATCAATGCAGTCATCATCGAATACTGTAACATTATTAGATATACGAGAACATGTATTACTTTTTATTACTTTTATCGGTTTCGACAGATCTATGCTGTCATCATCGGATCCTTTGACATTCTTATATGTACATCTAATAACGTTACAATATCCAATGCTGACAGCGTAGATCTGTCGAAACTGATAACAGTAATAAAAAAAATTACTAGCGGTGTTGGAAAACTTGATTTTTCAAGAATCATAGAAAATTGTAAAATTTGGCGGCCGATGGATTTGTGTGTGACGCTGTTGAGCAATTTCACCGCGCAGCTGGCAAGGATGTTAACCTGAGTACATGTCGGTAACCGTGTATAAAGTCGTCGCGAATATCGTTGCGTATACCGTACTCAGTTCAGCAGTAAGTATGCCTCGCAGTCAGACGCGTGAATAATACACTCAGACACCAGCATCTGAAAGAAGAAGTGTAGTTTGGGTCAAGAAAGCCAGTTTGTGTAATAGGCGAATCCTTCGACATTTGAATAGGAGCTATGTTAGCAAGAAATAAAACTATTCGACGATGGTGGCAAGAATGGGCGAAACATGTCCGCACACAGCGTCAAGAAGGAAGTGGTCGAATTAAAGAGGCGACGAACAATCGTCAGGGCGGTTCTCAGAGATTCATCATTATCATCGAGACAACGTGCAACTGGTGCTTCAGTAACCATAGAGACAATTAACAGGCCTCACAGAAAGCAACGAGCACTAGCATTGACATGTATTCTCCAACAAGGCCGCTTACAGTGGTGTCAGACACATTCAGCCTGAAATCTCATTGACTGGAGTTTGCCTTCAGCAACGAATCCGGCTTCGAAATGAGCCCCGATGATCAGCGAAATGCCCCAAAGAGCAGTGGGATACCAACGTGAATCCCGCCCACAATACGGCCCGACAACAACACTCGTGCTCATAAATTAAGGATAATGCTGATACATGGTGAAAGAACGCTCTGGTGTGCGGTTTGCGGTTTTAAATCACCTCGAGGTATAACCATGCGGTGCATTTGACTCGCAATCGTCTCACGGTGGCGTTCGCGGCAGTCCACATATGCAGAGGTGTGTTGGTGCTTGTCAGAGTACAGTGTATCGAGTAAGTGTTTCCAGACGTGCTAATGGTGACTGTGTGTTGAAAATGACTCAAAGAACACATGTTGATGACGTTGTGATGGGTAGTGTTCTAGGGCGACTGGAGGCTGGTCAAACACAGCAGGTAGTAGCAAGGGCCCTCCGTGTGCCACAAAGTGTGCTCTCACGATTATGGCAACGATTCCAGCAGAAATGAAACGTGTCGAGGCGCTACAGCACAGGACGTCCACAGTGCACAACACCACAAAAAGACTGATATCTCGCCATCAGTGCCCGCAGACGGCCACAGATTACTGCAGGTAGCCACGCTCGGGACATTACCGCAGCCGCTGGAACAGTTGTATCCAGACACACAGTCTACAGACGACTGAACAAACATGGTTTATTCGCCCGGAGACCTGCAAGGTGCATTCCACTGACCCCTAGTCACAGGGGAGTCCGTAAAGCCTGGCGTCAATTACACAGTACATGGTCACTGGAACAGTGATCCCAGGTTATGTTCACGGACGAGACCAGGTATAGTCTGAACAGTGATTCTCGCTGGGTTTTCATTTGGCGTGAACCAGGAACCAGATACCAACCCCTTAATGTCCTTGAAAGGGACCTGAATGGAGGTCGTGCTTTGATAGTGTGGGTTGGGATTATGATTGGTGCACGTACACCCCTGCATGTCTTTAACAGAGGAAGTGTAACAGGTCAGGTGTATCGGGATTTCATTTTGTATCAGTATGTCAGCCTTTTCAGGGGTGGAGTAGGTCCCACCAGCCTCCTGATGGATGAAAACGCACGGCCCCACCGAGCTGCCATCGTGAAGGAGTACCTTGAAACAGAAGATATCAGGCGAATGGAGTGGCCTGCCTGTTCTTCAGACCTAAACCCCATAGAGCACGTCTGGAATTCTCTGGGTCGACGTATCGCTGAACATATTCAAACCACTACGATACTTCAAGAGCTCCGTCAGGCACTGGTACAAGAATGGGAGGCTATACCCCAGCAGCTGCTCGACCACCTGATCCAGAGTATGCCAACCCGTTGTGCAGCCTATGTACGTGTGTATGGTGATCATATCCCGCATTGATGTCGGGGTACATGCGCAGGAAACAGTGGCGTTTCGTAGCACATATGTTTCGGGACGGGTCTCTCAACTTACCACCAATACCGTGGACTTACAGATCTGTGTCGTGTGTGTTCCCTATGTGCCTATGCTATTAGCGACAGTTTTTTGTAGTGCCACGTTGTGTGGCACCACATTCTGCAGTTATCCTTAATTTATGAGCATGAGCGTACTTATGATGCTCCGGGGGTCTCATTTCATTTCAGTGTAGTCCTCCTTTGGTTGTCATCCTAGGTACCATACAGCATAGCGGTACGTCGACGATATTCTACTCGTCGTTTTGTTGCCCTTCCTGGGCTTACATATCAGCTAAATAATGCCCTCTCATTCACAGCGAGATTTTCTTCTGCTTGTCTTCGTGTTTGCCAAGTCCAATCTTGGCCGGCAAGGTTGCCGGATCTCTTCCCAACTGATGAGAACGTCTGGGTCATAGTAACCAGTGCTCTTCAATAATCTCGAGATTTTGACGATGTAAACGGCCAATTTTACAGAGTTTGGCATGATATCCCTTAGGAGGATATCCAAAATGTATATCAATTCATGAAAAGGCGAATAACTATTTTGCATTAGGGCTAATATGGGGCAACGCGCTGTTGACTTGCTCAATTTGTGAACCCCTTTCTCTAGACTAAATCGACGATTTTTTCTGAAATTGTAGTCATTTGATGGCTCCACATGTACATCTACTGATTACCGTCGTATTCGGGTAATTCATTCGCTGTGCATCGTTTTCTTTAATTATTCATTTATTGTCTTAGAGTGTAATTGCCTAAAATCATTAGATTATCACCAACATTATTTCAGTCAATCGCCACAGTTTCTTTATAATCTTCTCTGTCACCATCATCTGGGTTGTATCGGCTTTTCTTCTTGTACCATTTGGTAACCACATGATTGAGGAGATTTTTAGGAGGTAATCTTTTTAAGTTACCACAAACATCTTACTAGCATCAGAATTTGATATTAAATACCTGAGATTAGAGCTCTAAACTATTGTGACTCTGATAATCATTGCCGGCCGGGTTGGCCGAGCGGTTCTAGGCGCTACAGTCTGGAAGCGCGTTACCGCTACGGTCGCAGGTTCGAATCCTGCCTCGGGCATTGATGTGTGTGATGTCTTTAGGTTAGTTAGGTTTAAGTAGTTCTAAGTTATAGGGGACTGATGAACTCAGAAGTTAAGTCCCATAGTGCTCAGAACTTTTTGAACGATTTGATAATCATTTTCATGAGCTTCATTAATGCAGTTGACCCATTTACATGTAATTTTACTCACGGAATGACTACATTATTATCCAAACTTATTTTATGGGTCATTGTTCTACATTATTAGTAGCTATAAAAATTTATCCGAAAAGTATTTAATGAGAGGGGTGGCAGTTCATGTCTAAAACTGTATTGAACCTTTTATAGCGTTGTGAGGACTTTATAAAAATTAGTATAGCTTTTTATAGTGTCTCTGTGGACGTTATAAAAGTTAATATAGTTTTATTTTTCATAAGGTGCGAAGGAAGAGTTTTTTATGCAGTTTTATTTCTCTGGTTCGTTGTCAAACTGTTTCTCTTACAGTCTGATGTGTTTTCTGAAATCGAACAATGTTGACCACTTGGAGTTGTCATATTTTGATAATAGCCTTCCCGAAATGTGTTATCAACAAGTATACATATCGTTGTTCAGTGGTCCTTGAAAACTGTTTGACTTCCGCAGACAAGACGGGAAATACAGCAGATGCCTGATGAAGGCGCCAGAGCAAGAGAACGAAACAATGTCTTGCATCTACGGCTGGGACTACGACACCACATGGTTCTCCATGACAGCCGCATCCGAACAGAACTGGGTGTGCGATAAGGAACTGTACCCGAATACTGTGTATTCCGTGAGCCACATCGTTTCCACCGTCTTTGGGATACTTCTGTTTTACATTGGAGACAGGTGAGTGCTTCACAACATTGAGTACTTCACAATATCATTAAAATATACCAACAAATTTGAATACGAAACGAAGCTGTTCTTCGTGTACGAAAGATGAAAAATTTGCCACCAATAATTTATTAATTATCTCACATCTAAGTCGCAGATGTTTTTTCCGGGAAGACTGGAGTCAATCATACAGTTTTTTATGTATGTTTCTCTGATGCTCACAAGCAAATGACAAGTGGCACCAAAGAAAGAAAGTGAAGGGCAGACCTAGAATGACTTTATATTTACTGTGCTACTAGAAGACCGCACTCAGAATCTTGTTTCCATTACTTATTAGTTCACATTACGCTGGTTGATTACGGCATTTACACGACAACACACAATTGAGTCTAAGTAGGAGGAGAATCTTCGTTGCTGAAACAAATTGGGTATCTTCTTGGATAAAGTGAAATTTTCTCAGTCGTGTAAAAAGACATAGTAGGTGTTATGTAGATTTTTTTTTCACTGGCGGTTCTCTTCGATGAGTGCACTGTGCATAATCATTTCCCAGTAAGTAAATTAGATTCCTGCAGTAAGATTGGTGAGGAAAAATTAACTACCAGAGACAATTGCCAGAAACGAGAGGTTTTCCACTATTCGGTTGTGGGGATGTTGGACTTGTTGGAATTGAGATGGTACCAGACCTGGTGAGTGTGGTGGACCCAAGAAGACGTAGTTCTAATGCTACTCATTTCTTATTATCAAACCACATTTGTGTGAAGATTCCTTTGTACTTGTTATCTATTTTTATTGTTTTCAGACTATTAGTAGAAATATTTGTTTGGCCCGGAAGAGCTATGGTCCTAATTCCGTAATTCTAAACCTGACTTGCCGTATTCTTCAGTTTTGTTAGACTTTAGCCAGAACTGTCATTATATTCTGCAAAGGTCACGTATTCTCACAACGATATTCTCTTCAGCGAAGATCAAGTAATCACTGAATATAGTTAATATTTTCACAACGACGTTCTCTCTGCGCTACATTCACTTCTCCGATCTCCTAGCACTTCATGTTAACATCTGATCACTAAATTTTTCTTTAACCATGATGCAGTCAAGTTGTTATTTGATCATGCCTATCAAACGTTTTCAAGTAGGTCCTTTTGCAAGAATCTTATGAGCTACAAGAAAGTGAATTAGCTGAGATATCTCTCAGCACTAATTTTGGTTTCAAAGAGATCAAACTGTTTATTCACAGATTTTAATATCCCTTTATATACACTGCTCTACAAAGGTTTCGAATACTATCGTGAAATATAGTCTACGATATTAGAGACTGCATTGACCTAGGCACGTCAAGTTAGAAACGATATACTGGCCGATGTTTACTACTGGCATGCTTTGTGGCCATTTTTCAGTCATGTAAATATTCCTTTGCCGCAGCGGCAGACCGCGAACAGTCCAGTATCAACAACAGATTAATTCAGTTTGTGTTCAGCACTACAGTAACATGCCACTAAGACGCATACAACACTTTGGTAGGATTATGGCTTTGGTTTTAGCAGGTCATCCGTAGCAAGACGTTGCCGATCGGTTACGTGTCACTCAAAGCAGTCTGTCTAAGGTGTGTAGAAAGAACAGAGAGACGGGAAATGTCAATGACGTACCTCGCAGTGGTCGTCCTTTTATGACAGCACCAAATGGTTCAAATGGCTCTGAGCACTATGGGACTCAACTGCTGAGGTCATTAGTCCCCTAGAACTTAGAACTAGTTAAACCTAACTAACCTAAGGACATCACAAACATCCATGCCCGAGGCAGGATTCGAACCTGCGACCGTAGCGGTCTTGCGGTTCCAGACTGCAGCGCCTTTAACCGCACGGCCACTTCGGCCGGCTATGACAGCACGAATGCAGGATTATTTCCTCCAGCTGTCGGCTCGCAGGCTCCCGACATCAACTGCCAGGCAACAGAGATTCATATCTCAGAACAAACAGTGCCTAGAATATTGAATCAAGGTGGTCTTCATTCAAATGGCCCATGAGAAATTTTGCACTGAACCAACGGGACTGACGCAATCGAAGGACCTGAGCTCTTGTACATCAACACTGGAGCCTTGTGGATTGGAGTATGTCATGTTTGCTGACGACACCAGGATTGGTTTGCGACCGGATACTAGACGAAGAAATAAAAGAGATACTTCAGTCGATCCATAAAAAGAGGAAGTACGAAAATGATCAGGAAAATACAGGAATACAGAAATAAAAGTAGCTGAGGAATGAAATAAATAGGAAGTGTAGGAAAGCTGTGACGAAATAACTGCATGAAAAATGTCAAGAAATCGAAAAAGAAGTGATTGTCGGAAGAACTGACTCAGCATATAGGAAAGTGAAAACAACCTTCGTTGAAATTGAAAGCAAGGGTGGTAAGATTAAGAGTGCAACAGGAATTCCACTGTTAAATGCAGAGAAGAGAGAGGGTAGGTGAAAAGAGTACACTGAAGACCTCTATGATGGGTAGGATTTGCCTGATGTGACAGAAGAGGAAACAGGAGTTGACTTAGAAGAGAGAGGGGATCCAGAATTACAGCCAGAATTTAAGAGGGCTGGGCAGAAGGGATACTGAACATTCCATCACAATTTCTAAAACCATTGGGGGAAGTCAACAAAACGACTATTCACGTTGGTGTGTGGAATGTATGAGTCTGACGACATACCATCTCACTTTCAGAGCCTGCCGGAGCGGCCGTGCGATTCTAGGCGCTACAGTCTGGAACCGAGCGCCCGCTACGGTCGCAGGTTCGAATCCTGTCTCTGGCATGGATGTGTGTGATGTCCTTAGGTTAGTTAGGTTTAATTAGTTCTAAGTTCTAGGCGACTGTTGACCTCGGAAGTTAAGTCGCATAGTGCTCAGAGCCATTTGAACCATTTTGACTCTCAGAAAATATCATCCACACAACTATCGACAAGTGCGAGAATCATCGCACAATCAGCTTAACAGCTCATTCATCCAACTTCCTGACAAGAATTATATACAGAAGAAGCGAAAAGTAATTTGAGGATGTGTTAGATGACATTCAGTTTGGCTTTAGGAAAGCTAAAGGCACCACAGAAACAATTCTGACCTTGGGGTTGATAATGGAAGCAAGACTAAAGAAAAATCAAGACACGTTCGACCTGGAAGAAGCCTCGATAATGTAAAATGGTGCAAGATGTTCGACATTCTGAGAAAAATAGAGATAAGCTATAGGGAAAGATGGGTAAGTTACAATATATACAAGAGCCAAGAACGAAATGCTCGGATTAAAAAGGGTAAAGACAGGGATATAATCTTTCGCTCCTACTGTTCAATGTGTACGTCGAAGAAGCAATGATGGAAATAAAGAAAGATTCAGTTAAGGAATTAAAATTCAAAGTGAAAGGATATCAATGATATGATTCGCTGATGACATTCCTATTCTGAGTGGAAGTGAAGAAGAATTACATGATGTGCTAAATGAAATGAACAGTCTAATGAGTACAGAATATGGATTGAGAGTAACTCGAAGAAAGGCGAAATTAACGAGAAGTAGCAGAAATGAAATTTAACATCAAGATTGATGGCCACGAAGTAGATAAAGTTAAGGAATTCTGTTACCTTGGCAGAAAAATAAGCAAAGACGGACGGAACAAGGAGGATGTCAAAAGGAGACCAGCACAGGCAAAAAGGGCATTCTTTGCCAAGAGAAGTTGATTAGTACCAAACATAGATCTTACTTTGAGGAGGAAATGTCTTGTAATTGTAAGGTAGTGGAATGTGGACTGTGGACAAACCGGGGCAGAAGAGAATCGAAGCATTTCAAATGTGGTGCTACAGATGAATGTTGAAAATTAGGTGGACTGATAAGGTAAGGAATCGGATAGGAAAGGAATACGTATAAAACACTGACAAGGAGAAAGGACAGCATGACAGGACATCTGTTAAGACATCAGGGAATGACTTCCATGGTACTAGAGGGAGCCGTAGAGGGCAAAAACTGAAGGGGAAGACAGAGATTGGAATACATACAGTAAACAATTGAGGACGTAGGTTGTAGGTGCTTCTCTGTGATGAAGAGATTGTCACAAGAGACGAATTCGTGGCGGGCCGCATCAATCCAGTGAGAAGACAAACTAGCCTTTGGAGAAGCGCTAGTCGATACCAGAAACGCTGATAAGTTCAGAATATCCATCCGTTTCCAGGTGGAAGTGTAATGTTCTGGGTAGCAATATTGCTGGAATGGCAGACTCCTCTAATACCCATCTATGGCAATTTGACTGGTCTTCGATACCTGCAAGAGGTCCTACAAACGATTGTAAGGCACCACAGACATGAAGTTGATGCCAACTTCACCCTAATCAATGATAATGCAAGACTACTCCGACCTCTAGTAGTGTCGAAGATACAACACCAACCGAATGCATTGGCTCTCACAGCCCCCAGACATGAATTCAATTGAGCGTGCATGGGACCTGTTGAAAGTGCCCCTTGCTTTGCGTCCGGATCCACCTGAGAATCTTCAAGACCTCACCAAAACTACCATTGAGGAAAAGGAGCTCATACCCCAAGAGCATGCCTGTAGGTTGGAAGAACTCATCCATGTGAGGGGTGGACATACTCGCTGCTAAATATTGATAATTATCATCATGTGAAAATGATTTTCACTGATTTTGTTTGCAAGATGTTCGCTTTGGAGGGGGGCCTGCTTTGTTTTTTAGTGAGTTTTTGTAACTAACCAAAATCGTTCTTGTTTTCAGAAGGAGTTATGTTTATTGTGTGTGCTACAGGAAGTCATTGTAGTAAACTCTACGATATTCCAAATTTTTGTTGAGGTGCGTATTTCATCACTTCATTAGTATCATCATTTGTTTGCTCTCAGTTTTACCGCCAACTCATGGGGAGTGTTTTGTGGACCTGTACAGTCTTGCTTGACATTGGCTTCATTTAACACCTAAGGATAAATCCATCAATATCTTGTTCGAAAGAGATTAATTTCACATTCGCCGATCTATTCGTAGCATAGCCTGTACTTGGAGACCAGATCCTGGTGCTGTTATTTTTGTTCTATTACATATAGTGAGGCACCGTAGTTTATGAGACGTCTCACCTGACGATTTTAAGCCTAATAATGGAGGTACTGTTATAACTACTCTCCTTTGACAATCCTTGTTCAACAGGTAATTTATGTAGCCTGAAATGTGAAACTTCAGGTCCTTGAGCGGCAGCGCCATTTCCTTTAATATAAGATTCCTCTTTTTGGTAAGAACATGTCAGTGAGGAAGTCACTTGGAACAATTCATTAAGTGCTTTAATGTTACCGTATTAGAAATATAAGTCTAGCAACTGTTACGAAGCGAATTTATATCTGTGTACAGAAACTACCAAAATAATCTTATTGTTTTCCATGAGGATAATAGTAGAATTGCGACTTCAAACTGCCTTCCTTTGGGTTAAGTCATATTCCAGGTAATATAACGCTACTGAGGATGAAACTCTAATTTGTAAATAGCTAGTCGGCAAACACTGGTCTTAACCTGGGGACACATTTCTTTCGGCACGTTTTCATGCTGTACTCACAGACAGTAAATGGTTGGATACTCCTTGGTGGCTCAAACTAGCCGAAGAACGAACCTTTGTTGCCTGTTTGCTTTTAAACGATGTGTTTTATTGAACAAAACACCAGGCAGTGCATTAAAGACTAATCTGTGATCAGCCATCAATAAAGGCGATAATTTATCTCGCTACAAACATTTTCGAACACAACTTATGTCCCAAGGGTGAGACATAATTCACCATATAGTACGTTCATGATTAATTTATGATCCCATTCTTTAAACCTTGAACCAAAAGATTTCGCTCAAAGTCGTTAGAAGAGAACAAAAACTGTATTACATCAGGCGACGAAATGATTGTTTCACACTTAACGCTGATGGTGTTAGAAATGATTTAGGTAGAAATATAATGAATGACAAAACATTATGATATTATATCACACTGCTGCAATTAGTATGTATTTCTATGCTAGATGGCATGATCCATGAAGTCACCAGAAACTTATGACTTTTGTGCTGGTTTTTGTTTACTCCGAATGTGTTTTTCTATTTCAGATTTGGACGAAGGAAACAGTTTCTGCTGGGCATAAGTGCCACGGCGTTGTCACAGACGCTGCTCCCCGTATCAGCGTCCGTGTTTCCTCTGTACATTGCCCTTTCGGCAGCCTCTGAAGGTGCACACTTGCCCATGTCAGAAGCAACCATGGCGACAGGTGAGTTAAGCTGGAACCATAATAGAGAAGCAGAAATATATCCTGTACTGCCGTTCCTATTTATGGGCTCTCGTGTTCCATTCTTATTTTATATCGTATTGCAGCTGTGTTTAGTAGTACGGCACTGTCGATCGTTCTTCGTTTGGGAGATGGCTCTGAGCACTGGGACTTAACATCTAAGGTCATCTGTCCCCTAGACTTAGAACTACGTAAACCTAACTAACCTAAGGACGTCACACATATCCACGCCCGAGGCAGGATTCGAACCTGCGACCGTTGCGGTCGCGCGGTTCCAGACTGAAGCGCCTAGAACCGCTCGACCACACCGGCCGGCATTAGAGAGACGATTAGTCACAATAACTGTACAGAAGGCTCTTTAGAAATCACAAGTGACCCCACGGCACTCTCCACATCAAAAGAAGTTTGTCTCCATCAGCTTGCGACAGTACAAGACGCCGCCTCGCGGAGCGAACGCCAGTAGTGAGTTTTACGACAGTTTGCAGCTGGGCGAGGAATGCAGAAAGCTGGTTGAAGGACACTGGAATCTGAGGGTTTTCCTGATGATGGAGCGTGCGCGTTCGTCTGAAGTGTGGCCACGACAAATGCCAAATAAGGGGAACGCCAAAACAATGAACACTATATTTCTAAGAAAGAAAACAAGTATCGTACACTAAATAAGTTGTGACGCTGCGACGAGCTCATTGCAACTTCGTGTATAACTTCAGGATAAATACACTCTAAGGCAAAAAATAAAAAAAATGACAGACCACGAACGAATTATACGAATGCGACGGAAATCGGCAGATGTGATGTTCATGTGCAGACAGACAAATGCGTACAGTTTCAGAAAAATGGGATGATTCATTCAAGAGAAAGAAAAAATTGAGCAAGTTATTAACGCGCTGGTCCACCTCTGGCTGTTGTTCGCAGAGCTGTTGGATGTAGTCCTGAGGAATGTAGGGCCAAATTCTGTCCAATCAGTGTCTTATGTCGTCAAAATTACGAGATTTTTGGGCGGCCCTTGCCCATAATGCTCCAAATGCTGTCGACAGAGGAGAGATTGCTGGTCAAGGTAGGGTTACGCAATCACGGAGGGCCCTTGACCATAATGCTCCAAATGCTGTCGACAGAGGAGAGATTGCTGGCCAAGGTAGGGTTACGCAAGCACGAAGACAAGCATTAGAAACTCCCGCCGTGTGCGGGTGGGCATTTTCTTGCTGAAATGGAAGCGAATGATGGCTTGCCATGAACGCTAACAGAACAGGGCGTATAACACTGTCGACGTACCGCTGCCCTATAAGGGTACCGCATGTGACAAGCAAAGGGGTCCCTCTATAAAATAAAATGGCTCTACGGACAATCACTCCTGGTTGTCGGGGCGTATGGCGAGCGACAGTCAAAATGATATCTCACCACTGTCCCGGCCGACTCGCTGGTCATTCAGGGCTCGTTTCGAAGCATGACTGATAACTTAAGACAGTTCTATTCCAGTCAATGAGATTCCAAGTCGACGACGTCTCCGGCGACGCCCTGGACTGTGATGGGATGCCTCGGTTTACCAACCTGACTACTGTCCACCATGTGTCCCGACAACCAAGAGTGACGGTCTGGCTACCATTTTTCATAGCAGGACCCCTTTCGTTGTTATCCGTGGCAAACATACTGCACAGCGGCACGAAATCTTTCCTAACGGCACAGCGCGACAATTCAAATTTTAAATTTGTTACTCTCAAGTTTCTTCCGGTGTTTGTTGATTGAACATTCCATGAGTGTACTGCCAGTTCATAGTGTCCTACGGGCGCAATATTAAAACGATTTGATCTATTTGCCATTGTCAGTTGCGTTGACGGAAGAAGTCACAAAGGAAGTCGTCGCTACTGCCTTCACACCAAACACTGGCGCATTATCAGGAAAAGTCTGACGAATATGAAAATGCCTCAAGTAAAAACTGCCTTTTGCTGTTGAATAAAACATTGGTATTAATGGGGACCGTCAAAGACGACCTCGGTTTGCAGAATGTCAGGATATATCAGATTCCGTACAAATATGACAAGACATCCATTGAACAAACTGTGCGCACTGTCAAAGATCGATTCCGCGAACACCGGTGACAAACTCGAACAACGTTTCCCAACATGTCTGCGGCCGCAGAGCATTGTTTAGCAGCGAATTACGTGATGGAAATATAACTTATCAGGATTTTAGCGAGTACTTCGAAATACTGGGATCGTCACTGGAGAGGGCATCGAAATTCGTACCAGGAACAACCTTATTAGCCTGCGCTGCGGCTGTAATCTCAGCAAGGCCTGAAGACCAGCACTGCGTCTAATCCATATTTGACAATTAATAATAATGGAGAAAACAGCAAACACAGCAGTGTGGCGACTAGGGCGGACAGAGGTAACTGCAGCCACGCTACCGCCTACTTGTGCCGACCGCGGAGGGAATGGCTCGCGGGGCGAGGGGGTATAAGTTAACTGCTCGCGCTCTGGAAGTTGCACTGTAGTGATGTGGCGGAGAGCGTGCCTAATCGGCCATTCTGAGTAGCCGTATTTCGGAACACATTTCTGCGGCGTTTCAGTTCCTGGGGCAGATTGTGAGTCTGTGGGGGTACACGCCCACTGTTTTTAGTACCCCATTCATCTGTGCAGGGTGATGGCAGCTGTCTGCATACAAATACAGGACATTATGCACTTCCTTCCGACACACACTGTGGCCCAGGGTGCCACCAGCTGTCCTGTTTTGATCATGACGTCTTCCACCTGTTTCATTCTCCTTAGAGAATTTGATGTTCAAATTTTTGGAGTTCAGATGTGCAAGGAATTCAAACAGTTTCTCCCTTCCAAGGGGACAGATTACGAACATGTCATGTGCATAACGGAAATAGAAGGTGGGTTTCCATGTGGATGACGGCAGGGTTTTTTCTCGCAGTGTTACTTACGCACGGTGGTCAGAAACAATCTGAAAAGCTTGTAAGAATGTCGGGATGTCGCAGGGTAGGTTGTGCTGATGAATAACTGTTAAGGAAAAAACTCAATACATTTCAACGTTAATTACCTCCGCAGCTCGTGGTCTAGTGGCTAGCGTTGCTGCCTCTGGATCACGGGGTCCCGGGTTCGATTCTCTGCAGGGTTGGGGATTTTCTCTGCCAAGGGACTGGGTGTTTATGTTGTTCTCTTCATTTCATCATCCTCATCATCATTCCTGACCGTGGCTACTTTAGACCGTGTAATAAATTGGGCTGTGTAAAAACTGGGATTTTATACGGGCACTGATGACCGCGCAGTTGAGCGCTCCACGAACCAAACATCATCATCATCATCAACGTAAACTAGCGTTAAATTTAGCCAGTCAGGCCATTCTGATCGCAGATTCAAGCGGCCCGCCATACACAGTTAGAGTCAGTTGTTCTCACAGCGAAGATAATACTGCACAAGACTGTTCAGCCTTTGGCTGGCTTACAACCGTCACATGTCTAATTTTTATTCCTCCCTTGTTCGGTGTTAGGAAACGAAACGAAGAACTCAGTTAGCGCCGTAGACTCTGGCGGGTCGCTAGAATGCATGCACTCAACTTCCTGATTAGCAAAGTATATTGATAACTATTTCCCAACACGATCTACCATGCAACATCCTTACAAGCAGTTTCTTTTTTTTCACACTGTTCCTGAAGACCATGTATAGAAATTCTCTCCCACAGGCTAGAGTCCGCTGTCTATTGTGATCCCTCCGTTTTTCATATTATTTTCCATTAAATAGAAAATATGTGGAGGTCAGGACGTGCTTGAAACGGCCGGTGGTCTTTCTGCCATATTTCTGACGAATTTATATATGGTATGGTACGGCTTTTAAGCTCAGTATTAAGTAAAATACAAATATCAGCACATATGTTTTACAGACATTTAAATTTTTAATATAGTCAATTGAGTCGTTAGTTTCCATCAGGAAACTGTTGATGGTTAGCCGTTATGTCCTGCTGGGAGAGTCTGTGACAATGTGGGGAACGTACTGCCACAATCGCACTTTGTAGATGGAGACTTCTCTCATTTATAGAGTCACTTCTGTCATGTTTCGTGCGTAATCGGTCCATATTCTGCGCCACTTGTAGAATGAAGATTCCCTTCTTATGCAGGGTAAAATCTGAAAATGTGGTGGACAAGTCTCTCTCTCTCCAGTCCTGTGGTTGTTATTCGGTTAAGTTGAACTGAGGCGTGTGCAATTCCACGGCTACTATAACGTAGACTTTCACGGCCGGAAATGTCATGTCCATTATAATTATCCGGGCTGTTATACCGTGGTCGGTTGGTGAATTCTTTGTCAAATCCCAACTTTTCGTCCCCGTCTGCGGGAGACATCTTCAAGGGGGTCTGTAGCGAGCCAGTGGGTGTGTTGGACCTTCCATCGAGCTACAGACCCCCTTGAAGATGTCTCCCGCAGACGGGGACGAAACGTTGGGATTTGACAAATAATTCACCAACCGACCACGGCATAACAGCCCGGATAATTATAATGGACATGATCAATCCCACGGCTATTTTCATGGATGATTTTCTTGACCGAAGTTGGTTTTGTTTCTCGGACAATTGGGTCTTGATGGACAGGGATGCCTTGTGTTGCCATGGTTGGAATGTGGGTCATTATTGGTAGCCAATCGACGACGATTGACTTTAGTGTACTCTCATGTGTTCGCCAGCTTTGTGCTGAACATTTGTGTACGCGCGCTATTGAGCCATACAGAAGCACCATATTCCGCAGCAGAGTAACCTAGTCCAACTGCTGAAGAGTGCGGAGTTTCAGCAGTGCAGCGCCAGGTTGTTCGACGCATCTTATGTAGTATGTTCTTATGTAGGATGTTCTTCGCGTTTCATATCTTCGCTGAGGTGTTTTCCAGATGCTTCTACTAGAATAGTGTCCAGTCCAACGCGACTCTTAGATATTTCGCGTGTTCTAGTGACTCTCACAGGGGCACACTGGGGTATTGCGAAACAGTGTCTGAGCTCACTAGAATACCTGAGGCCTTCAGCCTGAAGTTGTATAGGCTACGACAAGATTTACAGAATTGAGGATGTGATGCAGGCGTTTGCCAAAGTAAGGGTTTAAATTTTCAGCCAGGTATTTTTCCAGCAAATATGTGCGAGCTCTGGTGTTGTTGACAACTGGACGTAACGGAACCCCACATTTGTGGACTTTAAGGAGTCCATAAAATCTAGGTGGTAACGATTTCTTGATGACCCCCTCTGGCAAATCAGAGTCCTTGAGAAGCAACCTAGTTCTGTTCTCTACCTTCTTGGTGGCCTCAGAATTGATCTTCCTGTAGGAGTCGTCATCTAGCAACCTCTGTCTCTTCTCAGTGGAGTCTTTATAAGAGAGAACAATAGTAGCTTTGCATTTTTCAACTATCGACTGGCTGTACACTCATGGACTGTTCGATCAATAAATACGGCAAAAAAAAACTGAAGAATTACTTCAAATACTTCTACGGGGAGGAGATGAACCGCAGTATGAGGAAATTCAACAAGCTGTACAACGGAAGATGCAATTAGCTCTCTTGAATTTGTGAATAGATGTCGTACCGAGCATGCTGTGCCGAGCTAAGGTCACACAACACATCGATTCAGTGGCAGCCTGGAGAATCAAGAAGCGATACCAGCCTTCCCTTGGTATATGAGAAGGTACTCTTCACTCGCCGAACTTCAGTACAGCTCCCAGGAAATTCTATTACTACCTTTAGCACTAATCAACCACTTTGACTTCAGGAATGAGGACTGGATTGACGGTGTTATCTGGGTGAAAGCCGATTCTGCACGTAGAAAGCATAGAGGACGTTTAACGTCAATATCTTCACTCCTCGTAGACATACCATTACTGGAGGCCCCATACAAGGTCTCATCAATGTAATGTGCCGCTAAATAACGATGTGGTTCCCCCTCCTCCCACCTTACTTACCCCCCCCCCTCCCCCCAAGTTCACATGAGTCACGGACAGCGTCATTGCGGCTAAATAGATTGCTGCGCGGCTAATGCCTGAAGCAGCTGAAGAAGTACGTCGTGAAACTTGTGGTACCTCGACGATAAGTTTACGAAGTCAAACATTACCAGCTAAGAGAGGGACGCCATCCGGGAGCTGAGAGACTTCAGTGAGACTTTTGTCTTAGCTGCTGACAAACGTAACGCTACTACCGTTTTCTCCCACATGGCGAAGATGTAGAGCCTTCTAAATGACGATTCCCACAGAAAGATCAACGCTGGGCCTATGCAAGAAAGCGGAAATTTGGACCTGGGCTCTTTTTCAGAGATCGGATTTACTAGAGGGGTCATCAAGAAATTGTTACCTGAAGGACCAGTCCCGTGAATACTTTATGGATTCCGTACTGTTCAGAGGAGTATAGGGTAATATCAACAGCAGCAGTAACTCTGAATAATTCAGTGATTGGGTTGTTCTGCCGGCCGCAGTGGCCGAGCGGTTCTAGGCGCTTCAGTCTGGAACCGCGCGACCGCTACGGTTGCAGGTTCGAATCCTGCCTCGGTCATGGATGTGTGTGATGTCCTTAGGTTAGTTAGGTTAAGTACTTCTAAGTTCTAGGGGACTGATGACCTCAGATGTTAAGTCCCATAGTGTTCAGAGCCATTTGAACATAGGGTTGTTCTCACCAGAATCGAAAGCAATGCAACACCGACTACAATAGTTCAGTTATACGTACGGACGTCACACACCAAAGATGAAGACATAAAAAAAGGTATACGAGCATATTTCATGGGGAATTTAGTACGTAAATGGAGACGAAAATCTAATAGTCAAGGTGGACTGGAATGGGGTCATAGGGGAGGGTTCAAAAATGGTTCATATGGCTCTGAGCACTATGGGACTCAACTGCTGAGGTCATTAGTCCCCTAGAACTTAGAACTAGTTAAACCTAACTAACCTAAGGACATCACAAACATCCATGCCCGAGGCAGGATTCGAACCTGAGACCGTAGCGGTCCTGCGGTTCCAGGCAGCTGCGCCTTTAACCGCACGGCCACTTCGGCCGGCCCCTAGGGGAGGGACTGGAAGAAAAAGTTACGAGAGAGTATTTGCTTGCTACTAGGAATGAGACAGGAGACAGAATAATTTAATTCGGCAATAAATTTCAGCTAGAGGAGGTATATTTGAAAAGTGCCGGGAGATACTGGAAGATTTCAACTAGATTACGGCATGATCAGACAGAGATTCCGAAATCAGATACCGGATAGTAAGGCGAACACGGAAGCAGATATAGACTCAGATCACAATTCACTTGTGGTGAAGAATAAGCTGAAGTTTAAGAGACTAGTCAAGAAGAATTAAAGCATGAAGAAGTGGGATACAGAAGTGCTACGGAACATGTCTGAAAGAACAGACAGCTGGCATGAATATAATTGACTCACCTCACTGGGCAACGAATTCACCTTATTCAGTGAGGATGCACAGGTGGCGCTAGGTGGGAATGAGGGTCCGCCGTGAGATGTGCCTATATGGTCTGCGTAGTTGCTGCTAACTCTGTGTCCACGTGGCGTAGCGGTTAACGCAACTGCCCATTAAGCAGGAGATCGCGGGTTCGAATCCCAGTGCGGCACTCAGTTTAACTTTCGCCGCTTGTTCCACATAATGACCCGATGCAACTTCCCCCTCTCCCCAATCCATCTTCAATTTACATATTTCTGTACGTTCTTCTCGCATTCACAGCGCCACATTTGCACCTGGTGGCCAAAATTGGAAACTATTTTCTGCCAGCGTAAATCGGCTCCTCATTGACGCATTAGCGTACGTTCCAAGTTTCGCTTCTTGTACGATAATCACAACCCACACTGGACCTCTGTGAGTAACTGCACTATAATTATAGATACCTTGTACATTGGCGCACTACTGGGAAAAGTCGAACTCACACGGGGAAAGCACTGAGTAAAAACGTCCCAGTGAAACATGTGCATTATTGAAGAGCGTCGGAGACGACCTCGGTTTGTGGAATGCCAAGATGTTCAAGATTCTGCACCAGTGTGGTAAGCCATATATTGAACAAACAGTGCTCACCATTGAAGATCGTTGTCGGATACTCCAGTGTTACACTCGACAAATGTATCCTAATAAGTCACCGCTCGTAAAGCGCTGTTTTCCCGAGAGTAACGCAATGGAATACGAGCATACCAGGATTTCAGCACATACTTCCAAATACGTGTAACAGAGCAGTTGGCGCGGCCATCGTAATTCGGCCCACGGACAGTGTCACCGACTGGAAACGCTATTATAATCTCAGCAAGGCTTGAGAACCAACGCGGCCTCTATTTAACACTACACTCAGCAAACGCAACGATCTGTCGGCCAGAGTGGACAGAGTAACAATACCTACTCTACTAGAGATGCCGACACCTTCCCCTCCTCGGCCGCCGACCTGTTCTCTCGAGCGAGAACCACGCTTCAAGGAACTCTGTTCGTCAGCACACGTGACAATGACGTCATGTCTGCCGAAACATTGGGTTCGTTGGACACCATGAACTGGCAATACGCCCATGCACTATTGGATCAACTTAACCTTCAATAAACGTTGATTTTTTGTGAAATCCTTGTTAGCCAAGGCTGCAATGTGTCCGTTTATCTCACACCTTGATTTTTACATTCAGGTTTGAAGATAGCCGTAAATGGTCTATTCTTGTTACCTACTTCCTCCCTATATGCGATCTTGACTAACAAAGATTCCAAAAAACTCTGTACCCATTGAAATAACATCTCACACACAATTTCAGGTAACTACAATTTTAACTCTGTTAACCGGGTGTAAAATTGTTCTACACTGTAAGTATTGGTCTATATTCGTAAGCCTCTACGTCGCAATTGACAATGATAGTGACAGTCTGCACTTTCGGTTTCTGAATGTTTGTGACACTTTCGTGAATTACTGTGGTGTCAAAAGAACTTTGCCTGCACGTGTTTCTGTATTTGATGCTCTTATCACACTATATACTTTAATTTTTTTAAAATTTACATGTGTGTGTGGTGTCTGTTCTTTCGGAAATGTCGAAAAGAAGAGACGCCATTCTCAATTCCGCAGCCGGACATTTACTTGATGAAATGCAATAAATTCTGACATCGGGCGAATTCAATGGCGACAACTGAAAATTTTTGTAGGATGGGTATTGTAATCCATATTTCCCGTTACACGCGAGCGGTCGTCTTAACCACTTCGGTTATCCAAGAACACTACCCGTCCAAATCAAATTCCCGTGATGTCACACACTACGTTCGTAGCGCCCCATGCCCATCATACTGACTGCTCGCCGCTTTACCCCGTGTTCATGTAAGCCTTCAGAGAGAGAGAATGCACCCGCACTGAAATGATCTCATGGCTTTCAAGCCGTTTAAGCCTGTATTTATATATAGGGTGGCTCACGACGATATGCAAATATTTTAATACGTTATTCTACAATGAAAATTAAAGAAAAAAGTTCATACAAACATAGGTCGGCAAATGTTTAGTTACGGAGTTACGGCTAATAAAAGATTTTGCCGGAAATTTAGCAACTTCGCTAATATGAAGCCATCGCAAAACTGGACGAGGTTAAAGTAAAGCACGATTTCCATTTATTTTGTTTTTATTGGGCTGTTGAATCGAAAAAAACATGCAGGTCGACGACAAGCAATAGAAACTCTCACCCTGTGTGGGCGGGCATTAGCTTGCCGAAATATAAGCCCAGGATGGCTTCCATGAAGTGAAACTAAACGGTGAAGAAAACGAGAGGCCAATCCTGAGCGGTCCATGCGGCAAGATGTTGGGCCCATCTGTACCGCGCTCCATGGTGTCGAGGTTGCAAAGATGGACCTCGCCATGGACGTCCGGAGTGAAGTAGCGCATCATGGAGCCTATTGGGCACAGTTTGAGTCGTAACACGACGTCCTGTGGCTGCACGAAAATCATTACTCAACATGGTGGCGTTGCTGTCAGGGTTCCTCCAAGCCATAATCCATAGGTAGCGATCATCCATTGCAGTAGTATTCCTTGGGCGGCCTGAGCGAGGCATGTCATCGACATTTCCTGTCTGTCTGTATCTTGTCCATGTCCGAACAATGAGTGTTGCTTATGCCTTCAACCAGACAATCGTCGGAGACGTGTTTGCAGGCAACCCGGCCGGGCTGGACGCCTTAGACACACTGTCCAGCGAGTGCAGCAAGGTGTGGGTTGCCTGTTGTTTTAGGATGGCATTATATGGGGCCGACGTACGCCGCTGGAGGTCATGGAAGGCTCCGTAAGGGCTGTACGATACGTGAATGCCATCCTCCGACCGATAGTGCAACCATATCGGCTGCATATTGGCGAGGAATTCGTCTTCATGGACTCCAATTCGCGCCCCAATATTGCACACCTTGTGAATGGCTTCCTTCAGGATAACGACATCGTTCGACTAGAGTGGCCAGCATGTTCTCCAGACTTTAACCCTATCGAACATGCCTGGGATAGATTGAAAAGGGCTGTTTATGAAAGACGTGACCCACCAACCACTCTGAGGGATCCATGCTGTATCGCTGTTGAAGAGTGGGACTATCTGGACCAACAGTGCCTTGATGGATTTTTGGATAGTATGATATGACGAATATAGGAATGCATCAATGCAAGAGGACGTGCTACTGGGTATTAGAGGTACCGGGGTGTACAGCAATCTGGACCACCACCTCTGAAGGTCTCGCTGTGTGGTGATACAACATGCAATGTGTGATTTTCATTAGCAATAAAAAGGGGGGAAATGATGTTGATGTTGATCTCTATTTCAATTTTCTGTACAGGTTCCGGAACTCTCGGAACCGAGACGATGCAAAACTTTTTTTGATGTGTGTATATACGCATGGGAGGAACAATTTGTCTAAAAATTTAAATGCTCTGCTATCGTTGTTGATACTGAACACGAGACATAAATTGGAATCCACACGGCACAGCTCAGCATTTTCTTTCTAGCAGTTAGTTTAACAGAAAATTTAAAAACAATAGGAACTATGTACCTTGTCATTTAAAAAATGTATAGTCAGTATCCGTCTGGTTTTTATTAGAGTATCACGTTAAATTTAGAAGTAAGTGTATTAAAGACTTTTCGAGATTTTTGTTAACTTTGCCCATTTCTATATTAAACATATAGTCATATGCATTAAAACATAATATTCAGCAGACATCCTTCCGACTGTTCATTATGGTATCGTGCAAAAATTAGAATATATCTGTCAAAAACATTTCGAGACTTTTGTAACAACATTATCTATATATATATATATATATATATATATATATATATATATATATATATATATATATGAGGAAAATATCCAGCCTGTATCTTCCCGAACGTTTATTATTGTGCAAAGATATGAAGTAAACCATAAAAGAACTTTCTTATGAGTTTGACGCCACTTTACCTATTGAATTTTGACTCGGACGCCTATGGACACGTTGTAGGAGAGTACGGACAGGCAGTCATGCGAAGAATTTTTGAGCACGTTTTCCGAAAACTATGTTGAGCAGCTTGTTCGACAGCTCACACGCATGGTAACAATTTAGATCCTGTAGCTACAAACATCCCCGACCTTACCGATGGAGGCAGTATAGAGACAGTAGTTACTGACCATAATGTCATCATACCGACAATGGTCACTATAATTAACAAATCAATCAAGAAGACTAGGACAGTATTTTTTCAAGACAAATCAGACAAGCCATTGCTGGTATCCGATTTAGACAATGAATGGACATCATTTCGTTGCAGTATGACACAAGTATGAGGAAGGTGACGTTGTTTTCCAGGAACCTTGTTGAGAAAATTTAGAAAATCGGCATCTGATGCTGACTGCTGAACGATCCTCCTGCCACCAACGTAAATTACGCATAGGTATCACGATTGTGCGATAAATGAATGCTCATACGCAGGAACTTAGATAGCCGTTTCTCCTATTTGCGAGAGGAACAGGGAAGGAAATGGATAGTAGTGGCACAATACGACCTCCACCACGCACCGTACCATGTCTTGCGGAGTGTGGATGTACACGTAGATGTCAAAGTAAAACCTTGAACAATAACTTGTAATCACCTTTAGAGACTACATGTAGGAAGGTCAAAAACAGTCTGAAAAGCTTATAAGAATGTTTCATGGTCGCCTGTGCTGAAAAACAATTGTTAAGAAAAAGTATCGGAACGCTTCGTCGTTTACGAGTTAATATTGAAGTTAACCAGTCAGGCCGTTGTGGGCACATTTTCAAAGAGCCCGCGGTAGACTGTATCGCTATATTTGTTCTTCGATTTGATTCCTAAAAACGAACATGAAGACGATATAAAAATTGAACATGGAAGAGTAGAAAAAATCTAACCCCAGCCAAATGCTGAGCCGTCTCATACGCTATCATCTACGCTATGAAAAAAATTGCCACTAATTCAATCTGGCGTGCCGCTTGAATTGATGCGCGCAACGGCCTGATCGGCGAACTTCAATGATAATTAACTCTGAAGCGGCGCAACATATCGGATTTTTTTTCTTAACATCTATTTCTCGGCACAACACTGCAGCTTCCTTACGAGCTTTTCAGGCTGTTTCTGACCACCTTGCGTATTACACTCAAAAGTTGTCATTACAACCAAAACTGTCGTTCTCGTGAAATACTGGTCGTTTTAACTTCACTGTTCATTTTGTCTTTAGCTGCAGTTCGGCCGTATTATCGAATATAGGCCTATGCACATAGTATCACTGTGAACGAATTTTCCAAATAATCATAAAGAACTTGCTGTATCTCCCAGGCGGATTGTGATTTACACGGATAAATATGTACTGTTACTGCTACCAATGTAGTTCTACAAATATAGACTTAAGAACATGAAAGCCTCATAAAAATTATTTTTAGACCCAAAAAGAGGTTCAAATACGCAGAATCGTGCAACATGTTCAAATTTTTCATTAAAATATGTGTAAGCTATAGGCAAAGACGGGCAATACATAAAGTTTACAAGAATCTCGAGGGAAGCCCAAGAACGATGCTCTCCATTAAAAAGGGTGTAAGACGGAGTCGCAACGTTTTGTCCATTATGAAAATAAAAAATGATTTTAGAGTGGGATTAAATTTCTTCGTGAAAGAACATCAAGGATAAGTTTCACAAATGACTTGATACCGTCGATGAAAATTAAGAATTACATGGCCCATTGACTGGAACGAACAGTCTCATGAGCACAGAACACAGATTGACGGTGAACTGAAAAAAGAAAAAAGTAATGAGGACTAAGAGAAGTGTGATTATTGATAAACTTAATATCAAAATAGTTGAACACGAGGTGCGTGAACTGAAGAATTATGCTACTTCTGAAGCAAAATGTCACATGGACAAGGCTAAGAGTAATAAAAAAATGAAAATGAGTTAATCATTTGCATGTTTCCATGACGTCTTCTAAATGAACAAACGCTGACCTACCAGAACTGAACAGATCCACCAAAACACCAACATTTTACGGCACCTATCATCTTGAATGTATATGTATGTCTTTATACATTATTCAGACTCTATCAATCAGCATATTATTTTGTATCATAATGTGCTACTTCGAAATTTAAACAAACAAAAATACCAACACGCAGACATACAAATACACAAAGAAACACACATACAAACAAGAACACAAACAATCACACAAAGAAAGAAACGCACCAGCAAACTCACAAACAACCAAACAAAAACGCACAGAAACTATCATTATATACTAATAATTAAATTATTGTTTATACTCAAGTTTTACCACTATTGATATTCTAACGTGTCACTCTGATAACTCTATACTGCGTGTTTAGGTATGTAAACGTGATGGAAAAGGATCTGTGACAACTAGAGATATTTACATTTGTATTCATACACACAATCAAAAAATCTTTACGGTGATTTGAGAGTTGCTCCCAAACTGTATTTTAGTTTTACTATATTTTCTTTGCATTCCAAATTATTTTTTTTTTTTTTTGTTTTACTATGTTTCTTGTACTTATTAGTTTCTAGAAGCCATTTTCACTCCTTCATTGTTTACAAAGTTAGATGGTGTATGTAATGTATCACTACAAGGAATGGAACCTATGACCAATGGAGGTATTTTATCTCTTTACTTTGCTCCATGTTACCGCTCAGTCTTTAATTAAAGAGGTCTACAAAACAAAGTACCATGTTATTACTCTGAAATTGTTACACAACATGCACATCCTGTATTGATCATAAAATTCAAAATTTGGTAGTAAATAAACAGTGATCGATGACAGTAAACTTGTTGTTTCATTCGATACTGGAGTGTATCGAACAAAAAACTGAGGACTCTGGGTGCACATGCTACTCAGAGCCGTCGGCACTGGCAAAGAAACGTCAGTTCTGGTGACCACTTCAAACCAGTCAGAACGCCAACAAAAGAATGCGCGGCAGTAACTTGGAACATATA
This sequence comes from Schistocerca americana, assembly GCF_021461395.2. Classification (NCBI taxonomy): domain Eukaryota; kingdom Metazoa; phylum Arthropoda; class Insecta; order Orthoptera; family Acrididae; genus Schistocerca; species Schistocerca americana. The sequence goes on along the minus strand of NC_060121.1, from coordinate 426,934,289 downwards.
ATTTTAACAAACTTGCGAAAACCAACAAGACAAAATTTATTATGCTTAGTGTATCCTATTATTCTTTTATCAAATATGTAAAATATCATATCTTGAGTTTTCAGTTAACAGTAAATGTAGTAGTCGAAAAAAAGTTCAGTACATTCTTTCTGTGACATTATTTCAAGTAATTCTACAATAAGGTAACTTCGTTTTCAGTTCTTTTTTTTCACTTTATTTCTCTCCTGTATTTTGTATAAGAATATTTTTTGCATAATCCGTTGCAGAGTTAGCCATGCAGCGTATTAAATGCAAAAAACTCAAAATTTTCTGCTTCTATATTGTTTCCAGGAGTCGAGTTGGCCAGTATCCGTCACCGTTCGTCTGTAAATTTCTTGTCCTACGTGTCTTACTGCCTTGGTGTGATTGCCATGGCATCAGTGGCTTGGTTTCTCAAAAATTGGACATACTTCACTCTGGTTGCGTCTATTCCTTGTTTCATTCCAGTACTGCTTCATAGGTGAGTATATCAAACATACAAACTGCTGAATTGATTTACACTGATTAACAAAAAAGGCCATTTGCTATATCATTTCACTGAGAGTTCCACAGTAATTTACTAATGAAAATTTATTTTGTAATAGTAATATTTTCCACTTAAATTTGTTTTCTTTTCAGAAGTTTGAATATAGTTCTAAAACACTACCATAATTTGTAAGTACAGTAAGAAATACAAATATTCCCTCAACAACCAAAATGTATTCTTTGATTTCATTTTTTTATCATTGGAACATGAATGACACCGGGACTGAAGAAACTTTTACCTCTCGTAATAGTCTCATCTCATTTCAAACTAAATTTATGTTAATTTTCGAGGCATCATTATATTTTGCTTGACTTCAAACGAATAGAGTCAATATTACTTACTTTAAGAATCTGGTATTAAATGAAGCGTAATTCTCACCATTGTCTTTTAAACATAACATTAATGTATGGCTGAATTTCAGATAAACTGGATTTGTCTTTGCATAATAGTTATTCTGTTGACTCCTAACGTTTTTATACTACTGATAAAGTGCAAACAATGTCAAGTATTTTTCAGTTTCTACATGAAAATAGTGTTCTTTGAGAAAGAGCAACATATACCTATAACCTGCTATGTATCCTTGGTTATGTTCCATAGAGGTATAAATACTCGCTTGTACTCTCATCTGTCAGAGAGAAGTGTCTAGTTATACTGTTACTTCATTGTAATGACATAAATCATTGTAGGCTAAAATTAAATCCACACATTTGTCACTAATTAACTGCGGTTTTGCGAGAATATCTCACAATGATGCGTAGTGCACCTATGGTTTCCCAGACGTTGAGTCTATTTGACGTCCCAGACTCTGATCTTGCATTATATAATACGGATGCACCAAATCAGACCTTATGACTCACACAGATTACTGAGGTCACTAAAATTGGTGCAAACGAGGAGGTCGCATTCGAAACAGACTTCGTCAGCAAAATAAAAAAATATGGGTGAAGTACGGTCTTCGCCATATGAGATTCACATTGTGGTCTCAGTATTTTGTGCGAAGTTCATTAATATGGATTCTTGTGAAAAACAGTTAGTTATACAATGCAGAAGAGGTATACAAAGAGAATCCTAGGTTTAACAAAGAGAGAAGGAGAAAAAAGAGAGAGATCCAGAAAAGGCTCCGGACATAAACTTTTCATTCCTTATACATATGGAAACAAACTTTTCAATGTAAGCGGTTTAGGCCTTCAAATAGTCCATTCGTAAGGGATAAGTTAGTACCAATCCCTTACATAGTTTCTCAAGATAATATTATTGCTTCCTAGTATATCATTGGATCGATTAATAGCAGACACCTGGACAGACGATAAATGAACAACCACATGTGTACAGTCTGAAATTTGCCTTGCCAAAAAAAACTAGAAAAGCCAGTGAATTTCTGAAATAAATTTTTTATGTCTGCGCGATAAAACCATTACAATAGGCAAAAGGCAAATAGGATATACATAGATTGCGTACTTAATATAACCAACCTATACACAGTACATAAAAGGTATACATAATAGGGATGCAGTTCTTCCGCTCAAAGTCTGTTTCGCAATGTTTCGCCCAATTTTTATATCTGAATTCAAGCTTGGTTTTAAAACATCAGCATCTGATCTTTACAGTCATTGTGCAAAATTATTTTTCCTTATCAAAAGCAATGAAAATCCAAAACAATCACTGATGTAAATCCAAAACAAGCAATGATGGGACAAAGAAGCGCACAAATTGCGTGCTAGTGCGTTTTATGGAGATCTTCGATAAAATCAACCACCAAATACAGTCATGTTATGTTCTGATGTGCAACAAGTACAGCCTCTTCCCAGCACCTCTATTCAAGAGATATACTACAGGAGACAAATAAGTCTGTATAATTTCTGATCTGTTGACGTTAAGGTAATATAAAATGTATATTATGCATCGACTGAATATCGAGCTGGTCTAGGTGCAACAGAGATATCCAGGACTCTGCTACATCAGTTGACTTCTCTATATTTGAAGAATAAGAAGAAAATTAGATTATTTTGTAATGGATGTGCAGCGCAAAAAATAAATAACCACATACTTTTCACTTTTGTTCATTTTCTACTGCTAGTAACAGCAACTGAAGAGATTGTAATTACGCATCCAGCGAGAGGTCATAGCTATTTGCCAGCAGACCGAGTGTTTGGTAACACTCTGAAAAGTTGTGGAAGGCGCCCACAATTGTTTCCAAAGAAGAGTATGTTAGTGTGTACAGAACAGTGGATAACGTTAGGTTGTGAGACATCGACTAGAAAGTGGATGGTGTCATTAGCTTGCAAAGTACTTCAAGAGATTAGAGAAAAATCTCTGAAATGGAACGAATAGACAGTAAATGTAGAGAATATGATAAACGACAAGGCCTCTGAATATTACAGATGTGAAAGCGAGACAAACATGTTTCAATCAGTACAGAAGAGTTTGGAACTCAAGAAAACTATGGGATTCCAGTCTACAGAAAACGCAGTCTTTTCATCCACTGTCGACTGAGAAAACTGAAGAAATGGATAGACTTATCGGCAAATTGTTTGGCGATAACTGGCATCAGCAGAACCATTTGGAATGCTACAATAGACTGTTGGTGAGTACTCCCACAGTAGGTGCTCCTCCTGAAGAAGTGTTGTGTGACTGTTTGGAATATGACGAGGGCTTCAAAATTTAAGATTTATTTTTATCTTCATAAAACCACAAAACATCCTTACTGCGCAAAGTACATTCAAGTTGGTAGGCATCATTTTTACGATAACTTTATTCTTTAAAATAATGTTTCAAACCTTATTAAAATACTATATAGTCAAAGAAATGTATTCCCTATTTATGTCCTCTCAGTTTAATCAGAACTGTTTGTATTACACTTAAGGCCATTAAAATTGCTGCACCACGAAGATGACGTGCTCCAGACGTGAAATTTAACCGACAGGAAGAAGATGATGTGACATGCAAATGATTAGCTTTTCAGGGCATTCACACAAGGTTGGCGCCGGTGGCGACACCTACAACGAGCTGACACGAGGAAAGTTTAAAACCGATTTCTCATACACAAACAGCAGTTGACCGGCGTTGCCAGATGGATGGTTGTTGTGATGCCTCGTGTAAGGTGAAGAAATGCGTACCATCACGTTTCCGACTTTGATAAAGGTCGGATGGTAGCCTATCGCGATTGCGGTTTATCGTATCGCGACATTGCTCCTCGCGTTGGTCGAGATAGAATTACTGTTAGCAGAATATGGAATCGGTGGGTTCAGGAGGGTAATACGGAACGCCGTGCTGGATCCCAACGGCCTGGTATCACTAGCAGTCGAGATGACAGGCATCTTATCGACATGGCTGTAACGGATCGTGCAGCCAGGTCTCGCTCCCTGAGTCAAGAGATGGGGACATTTGCAAGACAACAACCATCTGCACGAACAGTTCGACGACGTTTGCAGCAGCATGGACTATCAGCTCGTAGACCATGGCTGCGGTTACCCTTGACGCTGCATCACAGACAGGACCGCCTGCGATGGTCTACTCAACGACGGACCTGGGTGCACGAATGGCAAAACGTCATTTTTTCGGATGAATCCAGCTTCTGTTTACAGCACCATGATGGTCGCATCCGTGTTTGGCAACATTGCGGTGAACGCCCATTGGAAGCGTGTATTCGTCATCGCCATACTGGCGTATCACCCAGCGTGATGGTATGGGGTGCCATTGGTTACACGTTTCGGTCACCTCTTGTTCGCATTGACGGCACTTTGAACAGTGGACGTTACATTTCAGATGTGTTACGACCCTTGGCTCTACCCTTTATTCGATCCCTGTGAAAGTCTACGTTTCAACAGGCAAATGCACAACCGTATGTTGCAGATCCTGTACTGGCCTTTCCGGATACCGAAAATGTTCGACTGCTACCCTGGCTAGCACATTCTCCAGATCTCTCACCAATTGAAAAATTCTGGTCAATGGTGGCCGAGCAACTGGTTCGTCACAATATGCCAGTCACTACTCTTGATGAACTGTGGTGTCGTGTTGATGCCGCATGGGCAGCTGTACCTGTACACGCCATCCAAGCTCTGTTTGACTCAATGCCCAGGCGTATCAAGGCCGTTGTTACGGTCAGAGGTGGTTGTTCTGGGTACTGATTTCTCAGGATCTATGCATCCAAATTGCGTGAAAATGTAATCACATGACAGTTCTAGTATAATATATTTGTCGAATGAATACCCGTTTACCATCTGCATTTCTTCTTGATGTAGCAATTTTAATGGCCAGTAGTGCATTAATGATACACCGCTGTACTTTAATGTGGTTACTGTGTCTTGTTACATTCTTATAACCTACAAGTATACACTGATGCGCCAAAACATTATGACCAACTATTGAAAAGTGTGTTGATCCACTTCTGGGTCGCAACATGCAGCGCGGGTGGGTGGATTCGACAAGTACTCCATAGGTTTCCAGTGGATTGTGGCATCAGCCCCCTATGGACAAACCACTTCCCGTAATTTAAGGCAACTTGTTTGTGGGTGTGGAGCTGGTGCCCGATAGTGTCCCATCTCGATTTCAGTGGATTCAGATAAGCCGAATTTGATGCCCAAGACATCAACGTGAGTTCACTATCATGCACCTAAAACCATTGCAGCATGACTGTGGCCTGGTGGCACGGACAGTTATTCCTCTGGAAGACGCCATCGCTGCTCAGGAAGACATCGAGCATAAGGGGTTACAGGTGATCTGTAGTAATGTTCACGTTGCCCACAGCTGTCATGGTGCCTTCGATTACTAACGCAGATCTCATGGAAGCCCAAGTGAATGTCCCCCATAATATAACCCTCCTCCCTCCAGTCTGCGTTCGTGGCGCGCTGCATGTTTCGAGCAGTTGTTCGACTGGATGAGGGCGTATCTGGACACGACCATCGACCTTGCTTAACAATAAATGGGATTCATCCGAACAGCTGGCACGAGCCGATTGATCGGCGGTACAATCTCTTTTATTCCGTGACCACTGTAATCATAATCGTCGATGTTGTTGGGTCAGCATGGAAACACGTATTCTGCTGCGGAACACCATATTCAGCACTGTATGCTGAATTTTGTGGAGCGGGGAAGCCTCCGATCCGTTCGTTCTGTGATGAGGTATGAACGTCCAATTTCTTGTCACCTACTCTTGGTTTCAGCATTCTTCGACCACTTTCCATAGGTGCTCACGACAGTAGCAAGTGAACAGCTTCCTCGAGGGCACTGTACCACAAAAATCTGGCATCCAAAAGTCACTTAAATCCGACGATTTCCGCATTTGCGCGAGTTATCGTCGCTGGAATGATTCTTCATTCTTCTCTGCTCCGCTCAAATACACTACTGGCCATTAAAATTGCTACACGAACAAGAAATGCAGATGACAAACGGGTATTCATTGGACAAATATATTATACTAGAACTGACATGTGATAACATTTTCACGCAATTTGGGTGCATAGATCCTGAGAAATCAGTACCCAGAACAACCACCTCTGACCGTAACAACGGCCTTGATACGCCTGAGCATTGAGTCAAAGAGAGCTTGGATGTCGTTACAAGTACAGCTGCCCATGCAGCTTCAACACGATAGCACTGTTCATCCAGAGTAGTGACTGGCGTATTGTGACGAGCCAGTTGCTCGGCCATCATTGACCCGATGATTTCATTTGGTGAGAGATCTGGAGAATGTGCTAGCCAGGGTAGCAGTCGAACATTTTCTGCATCCAGAAAGGCCCGTATAGGACCTGCAACATGCGGTCGTGCATTATCTTGCTGAAATGTAGGGTTTCGCAAGGATCGAATGAAGGGTAGAGCCATGTGTCGTAATACATCTTCCCACTTCTCCCTCGCTGTCTCATCCTCCCTCCCCCTGTCTCTGGGCGTCACAAACAAGATTACGTACGGTTTCGTCTCAGAAGAGCTGCGAAAACAGTCATGCTTAAGAAGACAGTTTGCTTCCTTCACTCTATTATCAGCATACTGTTGCAATATTTTCTTGATGTCGAGGTTGTCTTACACCACAGCCAGTAAGCACGACTTTCAAGAGAATCAGCGGCTCCAGTCAGTAACTGAAGCTCTCGTACTTCTGACATCCATGACCATCTTCCACATTCAAAGTGGGTCTTTACGAGGCATGTCCTGAGACATAAACCGTGGGCGTGATGCCACCACACCTTAATTTTTGTCTAAGAGATGTGTTACTCGGCAGTGGGCAAAGTAGCCTTTGCTGTGGTTTTTACCCAATTTCACCGATTGCTCCAAGTACGCTATCCCATCAGAAGTATGCGAACACCTCCTATGTAATGCTGGGTTGACCAGTAGATGTCACCACAGGCGGATCCGCCATTATAAAAGGTGGCGGGGAGCCTTTTGTTGTCGGAAGAGAAGCAGCAACCTCAGAGTCGTTCGGTAAGGACAGATCAGTGATTTAGAATGTCGACTAGTCATTGGACGTTATGTATCAAGTACATCATGAATTTGTCTACCTTTCAAAAGTGTCCATGTCGACTATTGGTGATGTGAATGCGAAGCTGAAAATCGAAGGAACAACCACCGCAAAACCAATACCAGGCAGAGCATATTTGCTGACAGAGAGGGTGGTTGTAGAAAATCGCATGAAACTGGCGGAGCGAATCACTAGTGAGTTCCAAAGTGCTACTGGCTGTCCAGCTATCATCATGACTCTGCGTAGGGAGTTAAAAAGAATCCTGCATAATGGTCGAGCAGTCAGTGCTAAGTGACACTTGAGGTAGTACAAATGGCGATGTCACTGGCCAATAGATAGCTGAAAACAAATGACGTGAAGTGATGAATGACGCTGTTACTTACGGCAATCTGATGGAAGCCTTTTGATTTGGCAAATGCCTAGAGAGCATCACCTACCATCATGCGTTGTGCCTACTGTGAAGCACGGAGCACGCGGTGTTACGTTTTGGTGTTGTTCTTGGTGCTTATAGTGTGCCCCCCTTATTGTGCTTAACAAATCGATAACTGCGTACTGCGCATAGTAGAGGATCTGTCCTTACAATGACTGTATCACCATGACAATCCATCCTTTCATAAAGCACCATTGTCATGCAATAGTGTGTAGATAATAACATTCCAGAAATGGAGCGGCCAGCCCAGAGTCCCGGCCTGAATTCAGTGGAACACCTCTGGGAGAAGTTAGAATATCGACTTCGCTCCAGACGCCAACGTCGAACATGGGCAGCATCATCGATTGCCACTTTTGAAGGGAATGGGCTGCCATTCCTTCACAGATATTCAGACATCCCACTGAAAGTGTCTCCAGCACATATCAAGCCGTCATAAAAGTATACACACCACATTTTGAAGTCCACTAATAAGTTACACAAACAATGGCTTTACCTCCTTAACGAAAGTAGTTATTCTCCCCAACCAAGCAATAAATACAGTGGATCAATGGTAGAGACATAAATTTTAGGAGACAGCAACTGTTTTTGACTGACTAAATGTTGGCCTGAATTTCCTGAACTTTACAATCGGATTTGTATTCTCCAAGTTGCATGTTGGTAGCTGAGACATTTTACTCATAATTCGATGTTATCCCCACAGGTTATCATAACCGTCATTCTCACCCCGCTTGGTTATTGAGTTCAACGTTAAGATCTTAGCTTTAAGTTTGCATTATGATAGATACGTTATTCAGCACATTAATTTAATTAATGCTACTCTAAAGACAGCAGGTTCGATTTCTGGGGAAAAAATTTATTCTTCTAAGATTAGTTGACAACGGGAGGGGACGTCGTGGCGTACATTTCATGATCATAAGATTGAGCGAATACTCTGAGATAAACACCAGGCCTCTGATATTTCATATGAGTATGTTGGCAGTGGCCCTTGTGTCAGATAAGCACGTTAAACACGTTAGCTTATTTTTTGCTGTTTAACAGATATAGACTATTTGCAGGCCCCTTTATTCCATTTTCTCTGTAACTCGAGACAACAGAAACCCGCTAGCACTCTCCGAAAAGTTTGATGCACGACAAAGCTATACACTTGACTCGTTACCGTAGGAGTGGAAGAGGTATTCTACATTATGTTCTGCTAACATTCAAGATTTGTATCCCTAGGGCATTAATTACTAGTGTTCTATTGTTTTTCTTGTTAAACGCTTATGTTATTCCACTTCTCCAATCAGTACCACCTACAGGAACTGCAGCTAATATGTAAATAAAATAATTGTGTGCAGTTCGGGTTCGCGCCATAGTTTTTTCGCGAAAACGTCGGGATGAAATCGTAACAAGCGTTTCGTATTAATATGGAAATTATTTATGATCTCTTTAAAACAATGGCTACACATAGCAGTATAAAGCTTACAAAATAGAAAAATCAAAAGGTAATCGCATATAACTTCAGTTGACAACACTACGATATTTCGTGGTCGTGATGGGATTGTCACGTTCACATCTACCTGTAAATTATTACTGTTTTCTGTATTGCCTTCCAATGACGCCTATAGATGATCTGTAGAGGTTCAGACAGTCACAGACCACTGTGTGCCCCATGGGCGAACTATGTCGTAGTTTTGCGCCGTTTCGTTGTATCCTTCTTGACACTGCCTTAGCTATTGCATTAACTCAGAACTGGACTTCTTAGGCTTTTTGGATTTCTTTCGACGCAAGATTTCTTCTGACTTGTGCTTTCTACAATTACAACCATAATTACAAGTCATATGAGACGACATTTTTCATTATTTTGTAATTTTCTATTTAATACCGATCTTCTCTTATATAAAGGGGCATATTTTTGTTGCCTCTGTCTGTGTGCTAATAGTGTTCCACAAGTTGTTCATAGTAACATCAGAATTACTATTTTGCTTGAATATTTTCCCACTCTACAACGGTTTATAACTCTACAGAAAGCTAGTTCTTAACAATGACGCGCATGCACCTACAATGACACGGTAACATCACACGCAGGACAAATACTGCGCGACAAACGCATACAAACACTATCTGTCTGTTGGGGGCTCACTCATTCTTTACGCATTATTACTCATAGTTATTAGAGAATCAAATCTAAACAGTATTTTTTCACACAAGCAAGTCTGATCTAATCTCACTGTAACGAGCGTATAGACGTTTTCACGTCAGAATGAATAACAGTTTGTTCATCTTCTATGCGTTCCTGTATTACTCACCCCATTGTGATGAATCTTCGGTGAGTCGTTGCACGAACGCCGGTGAAGGTTAGTGTGGCAGTAACAACCACTTGCTGCCCGCAGGAGTGAGGATGAAAGGTAGAGACGTAGCAGCTTAATTGAGGAACGTCCGGAATAACTTCAATCAAATCTACTGTGTGTCTAAGTGACAATTTTTATAAAAAGAATTGTGGGGGCAATACATCCAAACAACCCCTAGCAATGCGGATGGCACTGAGTAGAAGTGACACGTAAAAATATTCGATAACGACCAATATTAACATAAAATCCTTAGTTTTCGGGTTTGCCAGATCTAGTGGTGATTGTCACCATGACGTTCAATCCCTAGGGTGTGGGGTAGTGGTGGAGGGGGGGGGGGGGGAGGGGCGCTAAATATGCAACTACCTAGAAAGAAAAAGAGGCATTGCAAAGCCTGATGGGCACAGCTAGTACTGATTAAAATAGGACACAGTTTACACAGTACGTAGAATTTGAGTTTTATTACGCTAGCGTCGGCTATTCGTCACAGATATCTCTCAAAATTCGTACGAGCTGTAGAGCATCGTGAGAAGGAGGAGCGAAGTGTTTACAATTATTTCATTCAACGGCGCCTCGAATGTGACAACAGTGTCCGGTAAGCTTCCCTCTCAAAATTAAATACTTTCTTGTAGGATAACAATGGCATATTTAGTACTGAATTAATTTATTTACTTGTTAATATAGGATCTAAAGTAACTTGAACTTCTCGTGATGGTTTCGCCCACAGATTACTAAAGTGTAACAAATAGAAATTTTTGAAACTTATGATAACTTTGTGCTACTTATTTTGAAGGTATCTGCCTGAGTCACCGCGATGGCTGATAAATATAGGGCGCACGAAAGAGGCTTTCGAGGTCGTGGAACGTATAGCGCGCACAAACGGAAAAGCTTTGTCCCCTGACATCAAGAAGAAAATTGAATTTCTTTCTCAGCAAATATCAAAGAACATGGGCATTAAAACCATCATAAGCAACAAGACTCTCCTCAAAAATACTGTTTTACTTGTGCTGAGCAGGTGAGTGGAGCAAAATTTTACATTTGTTAGCTTGTACTGTGTTAAGTATCATTAGCTTACAATACGCCTAAAATATAGACTCTCATTCTTCGTTAGATAATTAAATAGTTCCTGTTGATAAAGTAATTAAAATGGTTGCTCAATAAATGATGCTTCACCACTTATCCCCAGAATATATCCATTCTTAAGAGTTAGCATTTAGTTGCAATATCAGTCAACATTTTATTTACATTGAAACATGCCCTTAGAAAAATTAAGAAATGACTGTGCTGGTAAACCTCTACGTTATTTGATTTTCAAACAGCTGAGCAAAACTGAACGTAGTCAGACGTTTCTCTCTGTACTTATTCTGATCTAGAGTAAACTGACACACAATATTTTTATTTATTTTAGTGCAACACAAAGTTGATTTTCAATAATCCCTACAAAAAAATGGCCCTAACTAACAATAACCTATGCCCTTCATGAATCACTTACCTCACAAAAATCTTCGTTACTCAAACTACTGCAATACTGCGTGCACCAATACTGCCAGCTAAATAAATGATTCTAAGTACTGAAGGCACTAACTACCGATAGGTATAGTTAGCAAATGAAAAATTTTGATAGAGAAAAAACAATTTATTTACCTTAATAGTGTTCAAAAGCCGTAATATATATATGTATATATATATATATATATATATATCAGTTCATGACATCCAGTCTCACAAATTTCCTTTTTCTGACGGACACACATCCTGATCGTCCGCTCTCAAAACTCTGTCATCTCTCTCCGCACATCCACCACTGCTGGCGGCTCACCTCCAACTGCGCAACGCTACGCGCTGTTCACATCCAATTGCGCAACACTACAATAGCGAATATTCCAGCAATACCAACCAGCCACAGACTGCACACAGCACAGTCAGTGATTTTCATATAGAGCGCTAAGTGGCGTTACGAACATAAAAACCTAAACAGCCTACTTACAACACGAACTATTGATCTGCACACTTTCCATTATGTTCTGTGATCTTATGTCGGAGTTCTATAAGACCATGTATTTCCTGTTGGTAAGAGTTCTGGTCCTGTGTTCGAAGCCATGTTTCCACTCCATCAATTGCGCTCTCATCGTCGTCAAAGCGTGTCCCACAAAGAGAATCCTGGAGTGGTTCAAACATATCGAAGTACAATGGCGCCAGATCTGGACTGTATGAAGGATGAAGCAATTTGGTGATTTATTTTGGCTTCCTTCTGCCCGAGCACTTCGGCAACGGATTTGGATTTATCCATAGTCATCAGAGATGGCTGCGATTAATGCTTGACCTTTCTGGCAGTATATTCACGAGAAAAACAGTGTCACTGTCACAAATGATTGTCATCATGACTTTGCCAACAGAGTGAACTGCCTTTAATTTCTTCTTTTTTGGTGATTGCCACACCAGCTACTGCCTTTTAGTTTCCAGCTCAAGGGGATGCACCCAGGTTTCGTCACCTGCACTGATTCGTTATAGAAAGACCTCTCCTTTGGCATCCAATTACTCCAACAGTTGATATGAAATGGCTTTCCGTTCAATCTTGTGGTCTGTTGCGAGCATTTGTAGAACCCAGCCTGAGCACACTTTTGAATAACGAAGAGTCTCAACATTCCACACCCACTTCCATTGCTCACCAGTAGCTATCGACCAAACTGTCCAGTTCTGAAACACTGGTCTGCGCAAGCAACGCCTTCCGCGCCATTCAGCATTACGAAACAGTGGCTGTGACAAGACTTCCCGGATTTGACCGATCACGTAACTGGAATACTGCACTTTCCTTTACCATCTCCAACAGTATTACTAACAATTACACCATTACCGTACACTGTACCGAAATGTTTATGGATTCCACCACGGTTTCCTTTTCCACAACCAAGAATTCAACTGCAGCACTTTGACTGTAAAGAATACCTTGAGTAGACGGCATCTGGAATGATCACTTTGCCATCTGTCAGAACTGCTAGAAACTTCACATGCGTTCAAAATTAATATTAAATCATAATCACCCAAAAGAATTACAAAAATTCGGCCCTTGTTAATTGAACGCTGATCGCATATACATAGCTCCATCAAGGCTTGGGATATTTAAATCACGATCTATAATGCACCAAGAGCAAATTGTCGTGAAACTGCCTTCTCCTGCAGATCTTCGACTATCAGACTTCGTTACAGTAACGGTTGGTCTGAATCCATAACAACTGCCAGGTCAAAGCACTAGCTATTGACGCTTGTAATACGTAGCCAGCAGGCGCTTAGCTCTTCCGGCTGCACTAGGGTCGTAAATGACTGTATGGTTGCCCTGATAACGGATCGTATTATAACAGCCTCCACGTTCGGCAAAAGGATAAATGCAGGGCTTCTAGGTCATAGTTCAAGTGTCGGTACCTAGTCGGCATTACAGTTATCGAACAACACAAACCTAGCAGTGGCGGAAAATTCAACAATGCAAGATTCAAATGGTGAGAAATTAAAAAAAAGCAACGTGGCGATAGCACTACAGTCGCCAAACACCAAGCGCAGTGGTGGGAAAATTTAAAAATACAAGATGGAAGTCGTGGAAAATTTAAAAGAAATTCAGAATGACGATATTGGAAAAATTAAAAAAAAAAAGAATGCAAAGGCGACTCTAGCCCAGTTATGCTTTGCAGGCCCACTGATGCTGCAATCAAAAATGTTCAAATGTATCCAAATGATCTGAATTTTTGTTTTTAAACACGTTCGAAAGTATCCAGACCATGTGTGTCACTGTTTATAAAAAAGTACACAAGCACACATGTGCACACACAAACACACACGCACACACACGCACACACACACAGACACATTCACATACACACACACACACACAAACAAATCAAATTCCAGTATTTTACCAATCATTAAAATGAAACAAGAAAACATAGCAGTCATTATGATAAACCGAACAGTTAGCCTGTAGCCGTCATTTTGAAACGTAGCTGAATTATCTGAAGTTTCTTGCACCATTTCAAAGGCATCCAAAGGATCTGAATTTTGCGTAAATTTACGCCATGTTCAAATATGTCTGAATGATATGAATTTTACATAAATTGGCGCCATTTTAAAAAGTATCTGAATGATATGAAGCATAAATTAACATACAGGCCACAGTTTCATTCTTTTCTCTTCCATTACTCTATTAAATACAAGCACAGTTATCAAAATTAATACAATAATTCTATTTACGTAAATTGTCATCTTTACTTATACCTCACTTCATGCACATCTACACAGTTCGACGAACGCGTTGTAAGTTCTAATAGGGTTAACATGCTACGGAAATACATACCTCAAACTATCTTCATATTGTTTGAAAAGAATTATTACATTAGCATTGTCTCTATTTAACTTTTTGGGAACTCTGCTGCATGTTTGTCATAGATAAAAGCTGTCTACGCCATAATGGTGACCCATAGGAAAGTATGCCTTGAGATAATCTCGCTCATCTCAAGCAAGGTTATAAAAAAGACAAATGGAAAACAGTACACTTCATCAAGCGATATTAAGTCCTTCTTGGTTGAAAATGTGAAATATCCAAACTATTTGAGTTTTCGAGTAAATGTCACAGATGTTCATAACTTAATTGATGACGCAATTTGAAAGTATACCTACGATTTTTAAATTTGAGATCGTCGTCAAGATTAATAATATAATTCATTTCTCCGTAGTTGGAAGAACAAGATACTATACATGTAATTATGTCGGGAAGCAGGTTGTAATTTGTGTGTCTTTGTGGCTGGAATCCACATTTGTCAATTACAGTACTGGTGGCAAGTTGAAGTCCACGCTCCTTGAGTCGCTTTTTCAAACACACTCCGGATTCAGATGTTTTAACATGATACTTAGAACTTCTTCGTATGCAGGAGCTTGGGTGCGAATGCGTTCCACTCTTTAACCTTGTTTCTAACTTTAATGAAATTTTAAAAAAAATTTAAAAAATAAATAGTCACCTTTTTTTAAAAAAATTTGCTTTTTGTTATTTTATTCTTTCTTTCTGTACGTACGAACTTTGTTGTAGAACCTCTAATTTACGTGTGGTAACAAAAATTCATTTAGACAGAATTAACTACATTTAAAATTACGTGAACTTAGTCAACCCTCTCATGCTGATAAATTCATATTAACTGATTAAGAATTTTTAGTTGAGAATTAAATGCTTTACATAATTCGATCTTGGCACACATTTTCTAAATGCAGTGGTTTTTTTTTTAAATATTTACTGAATTCCTTCCCGGCGTTAGCTATGGAACACAAGACTGTCTCTATTAGCAGAAAATGGTTAAACATTGCCAAGCCGAAGTTTAATTATAATTGATAAAACACACACTTCACTATACATTTAAGTTATTTGAAAGAACCAACAAATCGTTAAACTTCAGCGTTAACTATCCGCCTATGTAAGCACAAATGTGAAACTAGTAAATAATTCCGTCAGTCTCAGGATCGCTATAAAAGAAAAAACATTTTCTTAATTCACTGCTAATATTTATCTACTCCCGATTTTCGGGTTTGGTTAATTTTTTCTTAGCGGAACAATTTTTTAAATGTGCCGCCGCTGCAAATCGTTCGGTCGCGGCACAGCCCAGCAACACCAGCGATTATTGCTAAAAAATGCTGAAAATTCTTTAAAGAAATATTATAGATGACATGGGCAAGCTAATTTACATTAGTAATACACACTTTTGATAAAATTATAATATATTTAGACCACAACAATAATTCAACTTACATTAGTTTGTAATTTCTCCTCTAATGGCGGCTAAATCTAGATACAGACAGAAGAAGTCTACCCGTTCATAAAATGCTACGTCACAGGTTCCTCTCATTCTCTGCTCTCCAGAAAGACGACAAAGAATACACACTACGTGGTGCTTTTTGTACTACTGCTGACCATCTTTGTAATCTTACAACATTATTTTCCTCTGTGGCTGACTTTTACATATTTGTTATCGCAGATATTTACACATTTCGCAATTACATTATGAGTATTGAAATATTACAATCATAAATAAATCGAGAATATTACTACTGAAAATATTACAATAATAACGAATGTCCTTTACATAAAATTAAATAATATTTTTTTGTTAAATAATTACAGTATATACAAATTGCTTCATAGCGGCGTATATAGTACAATTAAATTTTAGTTTATTAATAGTGTGAATGTTGCCAGGGAACGTTACATTGCCCCCTGGCAGCATTTGGCAAAGAGTTTCTATACTTTGACACAATGGTGCCAGTAACGTTCTTTACAATTCTGTATTTTTTTTTTTTTTAATTTTGGAATGGCTCTTTTAATTAGTCTCAGGGTTATATATGTTCATGGCTCCCCCATTTGGGCGAAGGCAGACAGGAAACCTGGGCAAAACTGTGCCGGAGCCCAGCCATCCCAGTTGGTTCATGATTAATCTTGTCTCTTTTTGTTACCTCCGCCGTTTCCATTATTTGGTGCAGGCGTGTTATTTCGACAATTTCTGTAACCGTTTCCGTTACTTCCAGCCTGTTCAGAGGCTGCCTTAACATCCTCCTGAATCAGGTCAATTGAGTCCAGAACAGACAAGAAATGTTCCATGTCGTTCTCCAGTACGTGTATAAGTTTCTCCTTTACGTGTATCGGCAAGTGTGATTTCAAAAGTCTGATCAAATCCCGGGATGAAATCTGCTCGTCCCAGTAACGGGTCTTATTAATGTACTTCTCAAAATATTTTCGCAAATTGCCTAATCGTGTAGAATACGGCTCTGGATTATATACCTCCTTCCGTAATCTCTCCTGAATACATGTTGACCAATATTTGGCCAAGAATGCCTTTTCAAATTGCTCATATGTGTCGCAACTGTCAGCTGCTTCGGTTGCCCATAATGCAACATCTCCTTGTATGAAGACATAACGAACTGTATTTTCTGTGTATGACTCCAAACGCTAGGCAAAATGTTTCTAAATCCCTTGATAAATACTACAGGGTGAACAGATTTCTTCTCCGTTGTAAAGATCTGAAACTGTCGGTTTCTAATCAGGCTTTCTTCAATCACTATTTTGGAGTGACATTTGTTTATATCGCTAACATTGGTTGCCTGTTCTGTCTCGAAGTCCCAATTTTTCACTGCTGTATTTATATGCCTATCATTGTCGGACCTGGCTGGCGTGACACACGCCTGTGCGTCGCCGTGCAGCAAGCTGTTTTCCAGCTCCGCAAGACGACGGTTGACATTCCGCTGCCACAGCGGAATGTCAGTGTGCACCACCTTTTTTAGGTCCTGCACTTCCGCATTGGAGCCCAAATCTTTGGCCTCAATCGCGGCGTGCACCTTCTCGTCTATTTTTTTTATAAATTCGTTTTCAATTTTGTGCACTTGTTCGGACATTTTCTGCTCAATTACTTGACTTGTGTCAATTTCTAATTGTTCCATCTTGTTAGCCAGTACACTGATTTCACCCACGATACTGGCGTTAGCCACTTGGATATTATCTACTCTTTCGCTCAGTTGTTGTACCGCTTTAGGTATGGTTTCATAGTTTTGTCTCAAACTAACAGTCTCACTTTGCATAGCTTCCAAAGATTGCATTAACTGCAAATCACTCTCATGCTGGCGTCGATCACGCTCTGCTTGTTTAGCATCAGGTTCTCTATCGCGTTCTGCTTGCATACGTGCAAATTCAGCTTGGAAACTGAGCATGCGCTCGAACATAACCCTTAATGATTGCACTTATGACACCTCACCACTCTCTGGTCCGTGTCTAGTGCTTGTGGGTGGCACAGTATTTCTACCTTCAACTGAATCACTGGCTGGCAGTGGCAACATTTCTTGCCCTTCTGCCCCCAGATTCTCACATTGTACTTCCTGAACTGCGCCACTAACATTACTTTGTGCCTCACTTTCTAACTCGGCATCACTGCTCGCTAACTGCTGTTCATTATCCATGTTTATATCTTTCTGGCTACGCAATCTAACCATAGTCAACAAAAGAAACAAAATCTGAACTAAATATCCTAACACTCAGGTTTCACTGACATAATCACACAAGAAATGGTCATTTGTTGAAACACACTTATTATATACTACAATGACTAACTACTCAAATGTCCTGTTTTTTTTTAAAAAAAAAAAGAACACTAACAACAAGCACACCACTAATGATCCGAGAACACTGCATTGAGGCTACTTTACCACCCACAGGACAACTACACTGTAGCTTTACCTTTTGGTGATCTATCTTGGGTGCAGCTGCCCCCTGGTATTGTGGTAGGTAATTAATTTTTCGATATAATGAGATCTCTTCCTCAGCTTGTTTCTGGGTATATAGTGTTCTCATGCAAAAAATCATATACAGGTATTACCACACAATATTGGTTAGGCAATACATACAATACATGAAAAAAAATTATTAATTGTTCTCCAACAAAGTTCGACTACAATAATTCCCTAGTTATCTCATGGGTATTTTGTGGCCACTGCATATTCGGGCCCCACGTTGGGCGCCAATTTAATGAAATTAAAAAAAAAATTTTAAAAATAATTAGTTACCTTTTATTAAAAAAATTTGCTTTTTGTTATTTTATCTTTCTTTCTTTCTGTACGTACGAACTTTGTTGTAGAACCTCTTATTTATGTGTGGTAACAAAAATTCATTTAGACAGAATTAACTACATTTAAAATTACGTGAACTTAGTCAACCCTCTCATGCTGATAAATTCATATTAACTGATTAAGAATTTTTAGTTGAGAATTAAATGCTTTACATAATTCGGCCTTGGCACACATTTTCTAAATGCAGTGGTTTTTTTTTTTTAAATATTTACTGAATTCCTTCCCGGCGTTAGCTATGGAACACAAGACTGTCTCTATTAGCAGAAAATGGTTAAACATTGCCAAGCCGAAGTTTAATTATAATTGATGAAACACACACTTCACTATACATTTAAGTTATTTGAAAGAACCAACAAATCGTTAAACTTCAGCGTTAACTATCCGCCTATGAATGCACAAATCTGAAACTAGTAAATAATTCCGTCAGTCTCAGGATCGCTGTAAAAGGAAAAACATTTTCTTAATTCAGTGCTAATACTTATCTACTCCCGATTTTCGGGGTTGGTTAATTTTTTCTTAGCGGAACAATTTTTTAAATGTGCCGCCACTGCAAATCGTTCGGTCGCGGCACAGCCCAGCAACACCAGCGATTATTGCTAAAAAATGCTGAAAATTCTTTAAAGAAATATTATAGATGACATGGGCAAGCTAATTTACATTAGTAATACACACTTTTGATAAAATTATAATATATTTAGACCACAACAATAATTCAACTTACATTAGTTTGTAATTTCTCCTCTAATGGCGGCTAAATCTAGATACAGACAGAAGAAGTCTACCCGTTCATAAAATGCTACGTCACAGGTTCCTCTCATTCTCTGCTCTCCAGAAAGACGACAAAGAATACACACTACGTGGTGCTTTTTGTACTACTGCTGACCATCTTTGTAATCTTACAACATTATTTTCCTCTGTGGCTGACTTTTACATTTTTGTTATCGCAGATATTTACACATTTCGCAATTACATTATGAGTATAGAAATATTACAATCATAAATACATCGAGAATATTACTATTGAAAATATTACAATAATAACGAATGTCCTTTACACAAAATTAAATAATATTTTTTTGTTAAATAATTACAGTATATACAAATTGCTTCATAGCGGCGTATATAGTACAATTAAATTTTAGTTTATTAATAGTGTGAATGTTGCCAGGGAACGTTACATACCGTCCTAAAAGCCTTTACAAGTTTCCGGAGCTTTTCTAATCTAACTTTCAACAGCAACGTATTCTGTCTTTTTTCAAATCTTCTACTTACCATTTAGCTTTCTCAGTCTTCCTCGTATGTTTTCTAACAAAAAGAATCAAAACAAAATTGTTTAAAAATGCGTACAACTGAGGCAATGATGGTGCGTGTGAAGGGTGACTGCCACTGCCACTCGACCATGGTGACTAATTATCCCAAACGCAGGCTTTTATTCAACAATTAAAAAATATAATGTGATTAAAATCCTTAATAAACAACTATGTGATACAGAAGTATGGCTTACCTTGATACTATATAATCATTGGTACTTGAGCAGAAGCAGTGAAATGGCAGTTAATTCTGACCTGTAGTGTACCTTTGCTTGCACAACATTCTGTCTTTGCCAGTTGTTGTTGTGGTCTTCAGTCCGAAGACTCTCCATGCTACTATACACTACCTCTTCATTCTCGAATAACTACTACAAACTACATCCTTTTGAATCTTCTTATTGTATTCATGTATAGGGCTCCTTCTACTAATTTTACCCCCACCCCCTCCCCACATCCCTCCGGCATTAAGTGGTGATCCCTTGACGTCACGGAATGTGTTCTATCAACCGATTGCCTCTTCTAGTCATGTGACTGAAATTTCTTTTCTCCCCAGTTCTATTCCGCATTAGTTATGTGAGCCACCCATCTAATCTTCAGCGCCGCATTTCAAAAGCTTGTATTCTCTTGTTGTGTAAACTG
The DNA here is from genome assembly GCF_021461395.2 of Schistocerca americana. Taxonomy (NCBI): domain Eukaryota; kingdom Metazoa; phylum Arthropoda; class Insecta; order Orthoptera; family Acrididae; genus Schistocerca; species Schistocerca americana. Next base: position 426,913,927 of record NC_060121.1, on the reverse strand, counting down.
TCCATGGTTCATGTTTCACTTTCACACATGGCTGCCCAACATACAAATACTTTCAGAAAAGACTTCGTGACACTTAAATCCATATCCGATGTTAATAAACTTATCTTCTTTAGAAACGCTTTTCTGACCATTGGTAGTCTGCATTTTATATGCTCTCTGCTTCGCCCATCATCAGTTATTTCGCTGCCCAAACAGTAAATCTCATGTAGCAGAATTCCTTAATTTCATCTACTTCGTGGCCATCAATCCTGATGTTAAGTTTCTCTCTGGTCTCATTTCAGCTACTTCTCATTACTTTCGTCTTCCTTCGATATAATCTCAATCCATAATCTGTACACATTGCATTCAACAGTTTATGTAATTGTTCTTCAATTTCACTCAGGATAGTAATGTCATCACCGAATAGTATCAATGATATCTTTTCACCATGAATTTTAACTCCACTCCTGAACCTCTCTTTTATTTCCATCATCGCTTCTTCGGTATATGGATTGAACAGTAGAGGCGAAAGACTACATCCCTCCTTTACACCCTTTTTAATTCTAGCACTTCGTTCTTGCTCGTCTACTCTTATTATTCCGTCTTGGCTCTTGTAAATATTATATACTATACGTGTCTTCATAAAGCTTACCCATATTTTTCTCAGAATTTCGAACATCTTGCACCATTCTACATTGTCGAAAGCTTTTTCCAGGTCGACAAATCCTACGAACGTGCCTCGATTTTTCTTCAGCCTTGCTTCCATTATCAACCACAACGTCAGGACTGCCTCTCAGCTGCCTTTGCATTTAATAAAGCCAAACTGATCGTCATCCAACACATCTTCAATTTTCTTTTCCATTCCTCTGTATGTAATTCTTGTCAGCAATTTGGATGCATGAGCTGTTAAATTGATTATGCGATCGTTCTCGCACTTGTCAGCTCTTGCAGTCTTCGGAACTGTTTGGATGATATTTTTCCGAAAGTCTAATGGTATGTCGTCAGACCCATACATTCTACACACCAACGTGAAAAGTCGTTTTGTTGCCACTTCACACTATGATTTTAGAAATTCTGATGGGATGTTATCTATCCCTTCTACCTTATTTGATCTTAAGCCATCCGAAGCTGACTTAAATTCTGATTCTAATACTGCGTCCTCTATCTCTTCTAAATCGACTCCTTTTTTTCTTCTGTCTTGTTAGACAAGTCGTCCCCCTCATAGAGGCTTTCAGTATACTCTTTCCACCTACCCGCCTTCTCCACTACATGTAACAGTGGAATTCCCGTTGCACTCGCAATCTCTCCACCATTGCTTTTAATTTCACGGAAGGTTATTTTGACTTTCACGCTGAGTCAGTCCTTCCGGTAGTCATTTCTTTTTCGCCTTCTTGACATTTTTCAAGCAGCCATTTCGTCTTAGGTTTCTTGAGCTTCCTATTTTGTTTCACTCCTCAGTGACTTGTATTTCTGTATTCCTGAATTTCCCTGAACATTTTTGTACTTCCTTCTTTCATCGATCAACTGCAGTATCTCTTAGGTTTCTTCGCAGATACGTTCTACGTACCTATGGTTTCCTTTCCAACTTCTGCGACTGTCGTTTCTAGAGATTTCCATTCCTCTTCAACTGTGCTGCCTACTGAGCTATTCTTTATTGCTATATCGATAGCCTTAGAGAACTTCAAGCGTGCCTCGTCATTTCTTAGTACTTCCATATCCCACTTCTACGTAGATTGATTCTTTCTTACCAAGCTCTTAAACTACAGCCTACTCTTCATCACTACTACATTGTAATCTGAGTCTATATCTGCTCCTGGGTACGCCGTACCATCCACTACCTGAATTCGGAATCTCTGTCTGACCATTACGTAATCTAACTGAAATCTTCCTTTATCACCCGGCCTTTCCCTAGTATACCTCCTCTTCTTGTGGTTCTTGAACAGAGGATTCTCTATTACTAGCTGAAATTTATGACAGAACTCAATTAGTCTTTCTCCTCTCTCATTCCTCGTCCCAAACCCATATTTTCCAGTAACCCTTTCTTCCATTCCCTCCCCTACAACTGCATTCTAGTCGACCATGACTATTAAACTTTCATCTTCCTTTATGTACTGTATTACCCTTTCAGTATCCTCATATACTCCTTCTATCTCTTCATCATCAGCTTGTGACGTCGGCATGTGTAGCTGAACCTTCGTTGTCGGTGTTGGCTTGCTGTCTATTCTGATAAGAACAACCCTATCAGTGAACTGTTCACAATAACACACTTTCTGCCCTACCATCCTATTCGTAAGGAATTCTACGCCTGTTACCCATTTTCTGCTGCTGTTGGTATTATCCTATACTCATCTGAGCAGAAATCCTTGTCTTCTTCCCATTTCACTTTACTAAACCTTACTATATCTAGATTGTGCTTTTGCATGTCCCTTTTCAGATTTTCAACCTTCCCTACCACATTTAAGCTTCTGGCATTCCACGCCCCGACTCGTGGAATGTTATCCTTTCATTGTTTATTCAGTTTTTTCCTCATCGTCACCTCTCGCTTGGCAGTCCCGTCCCGGAGATCAGAGTGGGAGACTAATCCGGAATCTTTTGCCAATTGAGAGATCAACATGACCCTTTCTCAGTTATAGTCCTGTGGATGCACGTTACTTGTTTTTAATTCAGTGGTTTCCATTGCCTTCTTCATCCTCATGCCGTTGATCATTACTGATTCTTCCTCCTTTAGGGGCAGTTTCCCACCCCAAGGACAAAAGAGTGCCGTGAACCTCTGCCATCTTCTCTATCCTTCTGGACAAGGCCGTTGGCAGAATAAGGATGACTTTTTATGCCAGAAGTGTTCGTCTCAAAATGTTCATTATTAATCTAAATTTAAGCAGTGGCGGGATTCGAACCTGGGACCAATGATGTTTTGATTACCAATCGAAGACGTTATCCCTATGTCAATGAAAATTACCTGATGCATTTCACCTAGATGATCAAACATTTTATTGGTAGAAGACCGATTACTGCATCATGATATCACAATGAATGTACCGCCCTCTTCGTGCATTCTTTGTTCTTGTCTCACCTTCTTAATCTTTACCGAAATGTCACTTTTTTGTTGTACCTGAACATTGTTAATCAACTTTTGATCTGTAACTCTACCACAAATTTTAATAACTTCCCCACCCACTTTTGCCTTCAGATGGTTCGCATCTCTTTATTATTGCCTCCTCCCAAAATCTTATCTAACTTTCCACCTGAACCTAATTGAACTGCTTGAATTTATTTCAAACTCTTTTTATTTGGATTTTCTGTTCGTATTCAGTGTCCAGTTTGCCTATACAGCATTCAATTCTTTATTCGATAGCTCCACACCTTGCAAATCTTTTACTTACTGTCAAAATTTACCCCAACTAAGGAAATTCCTTGCCAAATCTCTGTACACTTCACCTTTTTCATTGCCCTCTTGTCGTCCTTCTAGTTTTTCATCATATTCATTAATTGACTCATCCTATCATATTGTCGATTACCCCTTCAATTTTTACTGGACCTCTTTCTTATCTTACTCCCCCCTCCCTACCCTCCCGACTGTAAATTGGTATCGTCTCTTTCACTTCTAGGTTTACAACTTTTTCTCTGATATATTCCTTAGGGACGTCCTTATTTTTGTATTTGATTGCCCATTGTCATCGAAATCGTTCCAGATCCTGTTTCTGGACCTGCCATACTTACATTTGTACAGGATGGCTCGAGTGGAATGTGGGGAGCATGTGTGAGGGTAAATGAAAGTTAAAAAATCCAAAAAACTCTATCGTTTTTTGCCGATTCGGGCTATTGTGGAAAGCTCCAGGAAGGGTATAGATTTACCATATGCGAGTCGCATGGACGACAGTGGTTTGTAACTAGAAGCTTAGACAATTTTAAAGAAATGTGATATTTTACGGATGTAAGGCGAAGGCAAGAGTTGAAGGCGAAGGCGAAATTTGAAGGCGAAAGTAGAATATCAGAGTAAAAGGCAGATGCTTGTCACACGAGAGACAAACCGACAGATGGAATAAAGGCATGTGCTCTCTAGCAGAGCTGATGTCCAAGAGAGGCAGGGGTAGATGGCTTAAGCCCTGGAGGAGATCAAGAACACAAGAAAGTGAGATTCATAGATGTCTCTCTACCAGCAGACGTTGCATGCAGTCACCTGACTTCTCAGCTACTACTTAGTTAATCATAGTATGCTGGACCATCAGCGTTTTGGTACGGATCTGTACTGCCCGTGGACTTTCTTCTGTCAGGTCAGCACTCATATAGCAGCGTGTAGTATAGCTGGATGGTATTACTAGGTACTGAATGTAAAAAAAACTGATAGAAAGACAATAAAAATGATTAACAGCTGGAGATGTACATGCAATTAATGGGCTGTACTTGTCGTTCCACCTTCCAGCAAACGTCGTCTTGCTTTCACCTTCGTCAACTGTGGCTTTTCTATGTGTCATTGCCGTAATCCTGCTTGAGCATTGCTAGTGATGTTTCTTCTACTTTAGACGTTAAAAATCCAAAGATTACGCTTAATTACAACAGGTTTCTTAATAGGAGGAGTTTTATCTCTCTCCATCAGTACCTCCCATCTCCATCCATATGCTCCTTCTCCCATCCTCTGCCAATTTCCTCCTCCTCACTCTCGCTGTCCACCTCCTCTCCATTCTCCCTGTTCTTCTCCTCCTTTTTCATTTCTCTGTTGATTTCCTCCTCTTCCCTTTCTCTGTCCATTCCCTCCTCCTCCTCTCTCGTTTCATCTCGTCCAAACCCTCCCCCTCCCTGCCCATCTCTTCCTCCACTCATCTCTGTCGATTTCCTCCTTTCCTTTCTCTGTCTATCTCCTGCTCTGGTCTCTCCTCCTCCTCGCTGTATGTCCATCTCCTCCAACCCCCCTCCACTCATCTCTCTCCAAACTATCGTGCTCACCCATATTGGAGGCTGGTGGTCCTTACCATCACAGTATTTTTTCCAGATCGTAACTAGTATGAGTACGAAATTTGGTAGAAATCTTCCAAGGTTTTAGGATGAACTTCACACCCATGGCTTTCCCGCCTACACACATGTCAAATATATTTCACACACATTTAACGCGTATTTGTACACGCACTTCTCCTGTATCTCTAGCGAATTTTGCCAGCAGTTTCGTTTTCACGGAACTCAGTGTTTATCATGTCGTATGTCTTGAAATATGCGCTACACACTCTCACAATTTTGCAGGTACTTCCAGTGATATATGTGACTACTGTCAGCGAGATGTACTCTGAATAGGGTTAGTACTAAGGAAATAATACATTAAGATGTCTTGCATGATGCGTCAGTCTTTTACGCATATCAGTGTTTGTGACGTCATATGCTTGGTATATGCCGTCGCGGGCACATTAGCCCTGAGTGTTCGACGAACAGAGGGTTGGCTGTCCTCCGTAATTAAAAAAAAAGAACTAATGAAGTATTCGACGATAAACTTAAAGGGGTGTCATCAGACGACCGTCTAGACCAAATGTCGAAAACAATGACTGATAATATGAAGGAGAGAAAAGGTAAAGCGCTTACCTGGAAACCGAGCGATCATGGCATCGAATCCCTGCCGGACCACGGATTCTTTAGTCTGCGTTTTAACCTAGCCTTCACCTGTGAACGGCGCGAGGAGTCGCCAGAAGCAACACATGGTTCGGATTCCACGTTAAACTTGGATAACTGGAGTAGATTATGGAATACAAGTTGCCGAAGTAGCATCCAATAGAAAGACCTATGCCAGGGCACTATGGCACCCGAAATTATAATTATTATCATCCTGAAGTATGTGGAGTACAATGACACACTCTTTCCGGTACATTAAGCGGTAAATGTGAATACTGCCTGTAAAATGGTCACGAATACAGCTAGAGTAACGTATTAAAGCAAAACATGATGCATCATGCCGCAGTTTTATGGCATGAACGATAAAAATGTATTAAGCGATAAACGTTTTTCCCTTCATCATTTTGTGGTGGTTGTCACCGAGGAAAACTTTATTTAATCCTTGAAATTATGAGTGAACTTCGTTGTAGGTTACGACGTGCTCTCATTCCCAAGAACTGAGTGACTAAAGTACAGGTAATGGCGCTTCGTGGATACACTGCTTTTTCACCTTCACTCCCAACCCTTTGATAGGTTGGTGGTTCTTACCCCCAGCGTTTCTCTCTGGGCAGTAAATGATACGTAAACCGAGTTTGTTTTATCGATCCATTGGTTTAGGAGGAGGTGTGGAACACACATACATACATTCATACACATATACGTACACCCATTTTTATCTATAATACTAACTGCATTGTCCAGTTAAGAGAAGAAGAGAAGAAGAGAAAAAAATTAACTTTCTTGTGTAACATGGAAAAAGCTTCTTTTCCATGTATTTGTGAAAACACCTTTATAATAAAAGGATACTGTATAAATGGCTACTGTTTTCGCCTACGGCCGTTTGCCCTTCGCACTTGATAGCTGCCATAAGCGCTGCGTGGTTCCAGGTATTTTCTTAAGTTGACTCGAATGAAGGAGTGTCTTAGTAGTAAAGAGTAAAATATGTATTAAAACTTCATATGTGCTGTGACATTTTTTCACACATCTCAGTGTTTGTTAAGTCATTTATCCTCAGCTATGTGTGGTACCATGCTATAATTTTTAGATGCATTTAGGTGTAAATTTGAATACTGTCTGTGAAAAGTATTGCGAATAGAGTAAGTAGCGTACAGGTAATAATTTCAAACGTCGTGCATTGTGTGGCAGTTTATCACGTATCTCACATTTTTGACGTCATATCTCCTGAACTGTACTAGACAGATGGTTCTTATCCCCACAGCGATTGTTTTCTGTCAATACGGGATAATGCACAAAGTTGGTTGAAATCAGTCCAGTGGTTTAGTAGGAGATGTGGAACATGCACATATAGACGCATACGAATTTATGCACTTATTTTGATAATATGCATGGAAAATGCAGAGATTCGATTGAGGCTTATAAACAGAAACTGAAGCATGTTCTTCCATTACTGTAGAAATGTACCCATAATAGAAGAGCACAAGCTGTAGGAATATGTTGATGTTCCTTCTATTACTTGACTCTAGAGTGACGTAATGTATTGCCAAAATTTTCACGAGTTGTCTCGATATTACAGCTTCTGAGCTTGTCAGAAGTCTAGTGTCCAGCATCGACTTCATCTGGACTTTAGGCTCGACATTTGTTTCTTGCGACCTGATAAGACAACGTAACAGCTATTCCGTGTGGCATGAATTCCATTAATCTTGGGTAGCTTTCCGGAGGTATGTGGCAACCGATGTCTACTTAGAGGTCACTCAGTGCCTGTAAATTACTGACCGGTAGCTTCTGCGTGAGGGTCTGGCTCCCGATAGAGTCCCATGTGTGTTACGTCGGACTCAGATCCGCTGTAGCCCGATGTTGAACAACTTTTACTATAAACAGGCTACAACGAAACACTCGGGCCTGCACCAGCAATTTTACTCTGTCATCAAATAAGCTGCAGATGCCCGTCAACCTGCTTTACAGAGCGGGCAACCACCGATATCCACGTACTGTGAGGAGGCTCAGAGATCCCACACCTTGTCGCTTACTCTTGCTTTCACCACCATTCAACTGCTTTCCATAGATGCTCCAGACAGTAGCACCCGAATAGCTTCCCAGTGTCGCCGTATATGAGATGCTCGATCCCAGGCGCTGGATAAGAATACGTCCTTCGTGCAAGTCGCTTACGTCACTGGATTTCCCCAGTTGTGGCGCATATCGTCCATAGAATGATTTCCCGTTTGTCTCTTCTCTACTTATACATTTTCCTTGACACTTCACTGGGTCCCAACGCCACCAGACGGCCTTCATTCTAGTAGAGGGCAGTGCTCGTGATGTTGTAGCACGTCACTGTTGGTTACTTATGATGTATCAGTTTCTAGAACTGGCTCCACGAGTTTACGTGAGGCCAAACGAGAAGCTTCCCGGAGAAATAAACAGCGAAATTTACAAGCTAGCGGCGCGAGATGTGTGCGCTACGCGTCAGACGATAATTTTTTATCTACTGCTGTTTTATTATTATTATTATTATTCGGTTTTTTGGACCATTAATGTCCACAATGGTCAGATGCAGCACGCCTCGAATTCCTCTCCTTTTTCAAACTCTTTACTTTAAAGTAACACTTACTCCCAACATTCTTAATTGTGTGTTTCCTCTCAACGACTCGTTGTTCTATTATGAAGATTACCATGTTTTCTTCTGTGTAATAGTTTTGACGTACTTCTTTCCTATCTGATTATTTTGAGTGACTTCCAAATTTTAATTTACGGTATGTAGAATTATTCACTTTTCTCACAGGCCATGATTTAGCTCTGTACTACCCTCGTGCCAGACGTACGTTCTCAGAAATTTCTTTCTCACATTACAACCTATGTTCGATGATAGTGGTTTGTTTTGGAGGGAAATAATGTCTTCTCCTCTAAACAAAAAGAATTATTAACTTTTCTCCCAGGCCATGATTTAGCTCCCTACTACCTTCGTGCCAGACGTACGTTCTCAAAAATTTTCTTTCTCAAATTAAAACCTATATTCGCGAATATTGGTTCCTTTTTGGAGGGTTCAAATGGTTCAAATAGCTCTGAGCACTATGGGACTGAACATCTGAGGTCATCAGTCCCCTAGAACTTAGAACTACTTAACCTAACTAACCTAAGGACATCACACACATCCATGCCCGAGGCAGGATTCGAACCTGCGACCGTTGCAGTCGCGCGGTTCCGGACTGAAGTGCCTAGAACCGCTCGGCCACCGCGGCCGGCCCTTTTGGAGGGAAATAATGTCTTCGCCTCTGCTGGTTTACTTATTATGTGCTCTTTAGTTCGGACATTATCCATTATATTGCTGTTTTCTGGCTACTGTCAACCCAAATTCTCTGCGCAGTAGGGTGTTCACCCCATTCAGCGGATCCTGAAATTCATCTCCACTTTTTTCGAAGCGACAAACTTCTGCAGCAAATATTAATACTGATATTTTTTCGACGAGTGCGGTGAAGTAGTAGTGAACAAACTAGACTCGCATTCGGGAGGACGACGGCTCGAAACCGCGTGCAATTTCCCTAAATCGCTTCAGGAAATGCCGCGATGTTTCCTCTGAAAGGGCACAGCCGATTTCCTTCTCCATCCTTCCCTAATCCGAAGTTGTACTCTATCTCTATTGAGTTGTTCGTCGACGGGACGTTAAAAAATAATTCCTCCACCTTCGACATTCTGTCACTCTAAGTTTTAATCTGATTTCTGATCCTTACGTTTATTTATTCATTGCTTCCTTAATATACAGGTTCAACAGAATAAGAGAAATACTACATTCGTGCATTACACTCTATCTAATCCTACCGCTTGTGTTTGAAGTACATACTTATTTCTTCTACATTTTTCTAGTACAATTGTGTATTATGGACCTCCCTTACAAAGTATATCTGTTTTCCTGGATATTTCTAAGCTCTTGCATAACTTTACATTGTCGAACGCTTTTCCTAGGTCGACAAGTCCTTAGAAAATATTTTCATTTTTCAGGACCATTGCTTCAGTCAGCAAGCATAACGTTGAAAGTTCCTCCCTCAAGCCTTAGTTTGCTTAAAGCCAAATCTGACATCTGCCAAATATTTATTTTTTCATTTTTTTCCTTTCTGTGTTATTCTAGTCAACAAACTTCAGTTTATGAGACGTCAATCTGTTTGTGCGATCCCGCGTTACATGCTTCCATCTTCATGACTGCGTGACCCATATTCTTCGGAAATTGCGATCATCATCACCATACGTTCTGCACACGAACTCGAATAATCGTTTAATTTTTACCTTTTAGAACTTACGAAGAAATATTATCTAGTGTTCCTGCCTCGTCTGGTCCCATTTCTTCCAAAGCACTGTGAAACATCGGCTCTCACACTGGATCCTTACATCATCCGGACTTAACGCTTATTTATTATCATATCACTGCAGGACAACTATTCCTTCTCACAGAGGACGTCAACGTCTTTTGCCATCTGTCTGCTCTCTCTTCTGCATTTAACATGCAAATTCTATTTTCATTCTAAATTTTGACCCCGCTGCTTTCAAATTCTCCTGAAATTATTTTTCTTTTATATTAACTTGATCTTTTCCTTCCGACGTTCATTTATTTTTCCATTTCTCCGTTTCTTTCAGCCATGTCACTTTAGTAGCTTTATAAATACAGAAAATCAAAAAATGTGTTGAAAAAAAATCACTCACGTAATTAACAAATTGTTAATTTTAAGTCTGAGATTAGCAAAAATTGCTGACATACCATATGGCAGAGGCTCAACGTGATTCTAAGACTAGATTTTTAGCGGAAGGATGTTGTGCCAAATCCAGAAATTGTTACCTAAGGCAGTTTACAGGTGAAGACCATGTGATTCTACTACATCCAGTGCTCAATCTCTACAATGTGTCGTCAAAACCTAAATCATTTGGGATCATCTCTTCGATGCCAACAAAGTGAGTCGTAGTGATGAAATGACGCCATTAAGATTAGCAATGTCTCCGTGGAGCAATACAAAGTGGCAAATGACATCTGACGTTATTCGCCTACGAAGATGGTGGGACCACGCTGCATTGAAGATACGCGCACAGCATGCCATGGCTGTTCGTCATGCTTCCACCAGCAATCAGCAGATTGCTTATGATCAATGTTTTTGGATTTGCTCTTTAACATTACGTACGGCAACCAAACCTTTTGTGTCATGACTTTAGCGCAACACGGCGAAACCGGTCACAATTAAAACAGCTAAGGTGGTTTTCTTTAATCATTATCACTGATATCGTGATCGAAGTTAATACTGTGAACATCAAGTTGTAATTAAATTTTTAAATAAGAGGTCTCTAAAATTGTTACTAGTAGCGTGATTTGAGTTTTCCCAAATCTGAGTTCTACCTGATCCCATTTACCTCGAATTACCGTGGTTTTATTGTACAAGTGCTACACAAACAAGTTCTCTGGTCGTGTGATGATAAACATGTACATTAAAAATACTGCATTTAACCAGAATAATTTAAATGCTTAAACTAATTAGGGTAACAAATTTCAATATTTTCATTTTACAGGTCAGCTGCTGGATTTATTGTATTCACTCTACTTTTTTCCAACAAAAGTTTCGGCGCGAATCCTTTTGTTGCATACTTCGGACAAGGATCCCTGCAACTGGCTGGTTCATATGTGGCTCACGCTGTCGGAAACAGGTTTGGGAGACGGATAACACACTGTCTCGTACTACTGGCTGCAGGCTGCTTGTGCATCATTCTCGTGTGCTTAACCGCAGGTATCTCATGGTTTAGTACTTTCTTCCACGTTTCTTATCACAAATTGCTTACAAATATCTGTAGGGGAAATGAGCATGCAATTTCATTAGATTGCACTCTGGAAGTATTTTTTTTTTTTTCAAAATTCTTTAACATGTACATATTTAGCACTGTGTTATGGTAACAGAGTTGCGCTTTTCCAGCATCTTCAGCCCAGTGGATCATAACAACACTGTGCCTGGTACTACTGCTCTGCTGTAACACTTCACATTCACTCACCAACCTGCAGAGCTTGGAATTACATCCAACGAGTTTACGCCAGATAGGCATCGCAATTGAATACACCTTTGTTCAATGTACTATGAGTGTTCCACCTTATATTGCGCACGTGGTATGTACGCAGATGGTTATTTACTTAAAAATAGTTACGGTAGTACGTATACAGATTCATGCAGTATCATATTTTGGATGCACTGTGACATAAACGTGGCTCATCTGATATGTAAAGAATACCGTCTGTTGTTAACGTAAACTCATCAACTGTGTAAAACCTCACTGATGATAGCTGAAAATCACGATTTAAAAATGGCAGGCAAGACAAATGAATTTCATATTTGAATATTTTTTAAGGCTACTATACTTGTTTTCTCCTCATATGCAAAGTCACAATTTCAGCCCGGTAGATTAGACTTCATCTTCCAAAAATAATAAATAATTATATCACCATCATTCATTAGGAAAGCTACAGCGTCAGCACGAAACAGACAGATTTCAAACCTTTCTCAATATCTTTCGTCTTTTTTCCCTATTATCAAAGTTTCTGAGCCTTACTTAACTACAGTCCAAATAGTTTTCGTAATCTCTTTCTTGCAGTCATTGTTATTGTCTCTGTTATTAGTAAGCGTTGTATTTTCTGAAGTCTTCTTTTTCGTTCCCTCTCCTTTTTCCAACTTCTCTATCACAGCTTCCATCTTCTACAAGAATGCTTCTTATGTGAAGCAGTTCACATCTTCAAATATCTGTCCTCCACCTGTTTTAATTATTTCGCTGTTTTTTTTTTCATTAGCTTTGGTTTGAACACGTTTATAAATATTCAAATTCTTTACCCTATTTCTCAAATTGTCCCCACTGTTTTAAAGATCTTCTTTGCTTTCGGTTAACACGTAATGATGTGCATATTTAATAGCTTTCACTTTGTCTCGTCGTACACTCATTTTCACTATGTTGTTCGAGGTCATTGAGAAAATACTAAAGAGACCTAGAGTAGTGGAATAACCCTATATCACACATCTCTAATAACTAATGTATCAAATTATTCAGGCTCGAGTTTCACCGTTTCTCCCTATTTTATATATAGTTTTCTTGTTAATCTCCTGTCCTTACAATCTATTACTAATTAATTTAGTATTTCTAAGATTATTTTTCATTTTATTAAAACAACAGCATTTTCATAATAACTCGATTAACCTTGCATAAGCTTTCCATCTTCTCTATATCCTGATGCTCCAAAGTCTTGTTTCTTGGTTCTATTGTATGCTGGATTCAAAATTATCTTCTGACGGTTTGTTCATTCTTCTTTCATATCCCATATATTGTTAGTGGAAGACACGTTACAAATATACTGCACGACTCAATTAAAAGGTAACAGGGAAAGAAGAAGTAATATCGTCAAATCAAAGAAGCGAAACGCAGAGCATCACAATATTTCAGAGCTACAATGTGCAGCGCAATTAAAGGATCACTTTTTCGAAAGCCAGGCAACTAGAATCATAGGTTCGTCAAGTGATTTCCCGCCTGCATGCCCCTACGACTGCTTCGAAAGTTTCCTCTGTAATGGCATATTATTGAAAGTGTCAATAAATGTGGGCGGGTGGCACTGAGGCCGTCAAACCAGGCGGTCTTAGAGTGATTCTTTGCCGTTTTATTCACACACGAGTCAATGTGGCACTCCCCCTGCGACAACACAACAGGAGGAAACAAAACATCAGGGCTGAAAATGCATAAGTACCCTTTCCTGCTTCGTGTTCAAATTTCGCCGAATGGTTTTAAATGGTTCTTAGTGGTTCCAACCTGTAGACGAGGGCAAAAATTAGGGTCACACTGCATTCCAAAGGGCTGCGATCACGTTCAGTAGGAACACAGCACAACAATTTCCATAGGGAAGGGCTGAAACCTGCTGGGTTGTCAACAATCTCAAAGGTTGTCAAGAACATCGTGTTGTTGCTCATCGCACTGCGAAATATCGTTTTCGACTGCGAAATGTGTAGGAATCAGTGCCCCAAGCAAATGGGCGGTTTAACACACTTTATGCCTCCCCCTGAGGCATTTTCGTGTCGATTCTTGCACCTCACATAAAATTTTGGTCTTTGGCCTGTTTTTCACATTTGTCGGCACCTCGTTATTTGGACCGGTGTCGAGCCAGAGGCTGACGTTACAGGGCGCCACGCTTTTGTACTATTGCACGGGAAGGCTGTAGACATCTCTGCGCAAAATTTCGTATTGATTCAACGAAATACAGGACAATTACTTGATTTAGAAAAAGTTATCCTTTAATTATGTGTAGCAGAGTAGTTCTGCAATATTTGTACTGTTTTGTATCGTCGACCTGGGGGCTGGCTCGGCTCCCCACGTCCGAAAGCGACCACAATACTACTCTCCGCTATTCGGGTTTGTCGGTTTGAGGACCGCAATATCTTGAGAAAGTTTCCTCGGGAATCTCGTGCACAGTATATTTTGTTTGTAGAGAAATACAGTGTATGTATGGCATCTCCTAAAATCTTCAACATCTTTTGTAACGTGTGGTATCACCAGCCCCCGTCTTTCTTTTCCTGAGATCTGCCATGTATTTTTTAACTTCTTCTTTTGTGATATTTGCACCATACCAGTCGTCGCACATTCTTTGTATTCTTCTGCTTCTACTTATTCCTCTAATTCATTTCTCTCGCATACTTCATTATGAGGGTCAAACAATTCTTCTGCATAATGGCTTCACATCATTTTAATAGTTCTGTGACTCTATGCTTTCCTTTAATTACTTACCATTCCTGTTATGGCTGTTATTTTTTATTTGCTCTTTGTCATGTGTCTGTCCATTTCATAGATTGCACTGTGATTCTATTCAATCTACACATAATACGTGTGTTATCCTTATCATACTATTGTTCATGGTGACGTTTTCTTCCAGTATGTGCATTAACATTATTTCATTTCCTCCTATCATTCCGTTTTCTTTCATCGATTCTCAGATTCTTTCATTTGAAGATTTATTATTGTCGATTTTTTTCACAAAATCATCTTCTATGTTTCTAACACCGCTCCTTTCAGTATTAACTATTCAAATCTGTGTTGTTTTGTAATCCTAGATATTTTGGTACTGCCCTCAGTGCAGAATATGGCAGCAGTTGTTCCTCGATGTTGACACCAGTAGGACATGATTCTCACACTTCCAATATTTTTGTAGAACTCTTAGTTGAATAGCCTTGAAGTCTGTTTCTTTGTCGTATTCGTTCCTTCAGCACTCGTCGAGAAGAGCTAAACACTTTTGTGTGTCACATGTACATTCTGGTTAGAGATACAGTGATATCAAAAAATTGTATCAGTGACACTCAGGTTTAAAAACACTTGTTATTTTGGCATTGATAAAACTCGCTCTAATAGGTGCTAACATTTAATATTACGAAATCATTAGTATATTATTGAGTCGTTCAACATACTTGGAGTTCCTCATTCATTATGAGCACTAACAACAACAAGCGTGTTTGTGTACTGTTTTTGTTTATATCTGTATTTTCATCAGATAAAATACTGTTAAACATAGATATTATTTAGATGCGAGTATATGACGTTGATTCCTTTTTCTACAGGGAAAAACTTATGGAATGTACATCGTATTCGGCGTACTAGCAGCTGTGACCCTAATTATGTCTGTTTTGATGTCATTTGTGCCGGAGTCATTTAATGAGAATCTTCCGGAGACAAACCAAGATATTTCACTCTTTGGAAAGAAGCAAAAGTACTGGAGTCTTCCAAGCAGAAAGTCAAATGAATCAGAGAACACGACGTTGTAGAATTTTGATGCCCAGGACATGATCTCTGGAAAGTGTTTCGAGGAACTCTGAACGAAAAATGATTAAAGAAATTTTGTGACGAGAGTAAACTTGTAGATAAAATGAGAGCAATTCGAACTGGAAATGATAATACGACAACGAATCAAGTGGTATAATGGAAATGTGATCAGACGAACCAATTACATGCACAAAAGAGGTGGATACAGATTCAGAACAGGTAGAACACAAACCTGACGATTCTAGCAGCTTATACACTGTACACCATGCAAACCATGTTATATTTATTAAAGTGTCACACTTTTGTCTCTGATTTCTTATTATGTTTTATTATTATTTAATTAAATTTTCACATGTATATACCAGTATCTGAGTGGTGTCTGTCTGACAGACATTGCACCCTGACGTTTGCTTCAGTGCAGTTGCACTGAGTTGCAGCGTGCGATGAGTTGGAAATTTTAGTCTGTCAGGCAGAAGCGGTAACGGCAACCGCGTATGAAAAGCGGTAAATCCGGGTTCGAGTTCCGGTCTGGCACAAATTTTGAACTTCCGCCATTGCGTTCTCACAATGCCATGTGTGGCTAGAAGTCACTAATTCCCTCCCATCCCTTCCCTTTCTTTGCCCATTCTCAACTTCATACAGATTTTCACTCGTTTACAACTGTTGTATCCTACTTTTGAGGCTAATACGTCTATGAAATTATACCATGCTTTACGACATAGAAAAAATTTTGTCGATGGAAAACGAATACATCGAAAAACATTACATCACACAAATATATTAACGACAAAACAGTGACATTACCAAAACTAGTAATAAAAATTTTAGTAGTAATAGTGTAGGTCGATCCAGAAAGTACTCACAGACAAACACTGAGAGGTTTCCTGGATGACTTCTCAGTATGGTAGCTGGAATGATTGCAACATTAGCTAGCCCTTAACTCAATATCAAATTTGTGTAATTTCACTTTCGCCACGATTAGTGTTTAATGTGTTCCTCTTAAGGAAAACACTCAGGCAATAAGAAGGGCAGTTTTATGCTTCGTATTTACTATAAATATTTCCGGTCAGTTGTATTTTTCTGATCTATAATTAAAAACAGTCTGGTGCGCGTATACCTGAACGCCTGTATTCTGAAGAGTATGGCTTAATTTTTGCATTTGTAGTATGCCATTTTAGCTACCCTAGTAGTTGTAGCCTCGACAATCTATTTATGTAAGAAGTTGAATGTTCCTGGGTACCGCATCTTCCGCAATCATTCAGGGAACTTCCACGCAAAAATTTGCTGATTTTTTGTTTGGAGTAACTCTTACTGAGTTACCAGGATAATAAATTGAATATCTTCGGATATTTTTATTTTATTTGTTTATTTAACCTGTCCTGATTAGGGCCTTCAGGTCTTCTCATACACCGGACCAAGGCTCCACACATATGCTACCTCTTTTACATCGTAGTTTCTTAAGAAATAACAATTTAGATATGACAAATACTAACAATAATAACTATGACAGTAATAATGACTGTGACAGATATAAAAAGAATTTATAAATGTAGATGTTTCCTGAAACAGCGAATTCTGGGAAAACGAAATTTCCGGTGACCATACTAGGTAAGGATAGAGGGAAATGAGGAAGATATGGTCGAAAACAAGTAAGCATAGGGGTATCGAGTGCGTATAGGGCAATAGTAGTCATTGTCGTTGCTTCATTAGATATATCAGTGACTGTTATCTGAAGCTGGGGATGTTATTAAGTTCTCTAATATAATACGGGAGGCTATTAAGGAGTTGGTACCTGCTACTGAGACGGACTTCGAGAAAGTAGCTAACGATGGATTGGGACAGAAAGAATTTTGCTCCTGATGTGTTTCTGCCATGTTGTTCAGACAAGAATGTTAAGGTCAAGGAGAGATATGAGGGTCAGTGTACGCTGATATGACAGAAGAGAAAACCGAGGGTATGAAAATCTATGCACTTCTCTGCACGCAGCCAGGATGGCTGATGTGACAGAAGAGAAAACTAGGGTATGAAAATCTGTGCACTTCTCTGCACACAGCCAGGATAGCTGTGCATTCGATGTCAAATATGATCAAAAAGTCGAACATCACAGATATACTCAACACAGGCATTCATAACCAGTTCCGGACGCCATGAACTTTCCTGAGAAAAATCTTTCTGGATAACATCGCTGTAATCAATAATTGAAAGTATAAAGGCTTGTACATGTTCTTTTTCACATCAGGAGGGAAGAGATTTTTATACTTTTGTAGGACCTGGAGAGATCCTGAAGTCTTCCTGCATAATGCAGTCACGTACTCAGTTCAGTTTAAATTTCCATTTATTGTTACTCTTAGACACTTTGATGGGGAAGAGAAGTTGATATCTGTCCCATTTAGGGTTAAAGGTTGTAGGTATTACATATATATTTTGACTAAGGAGCCTAAAATGACCAACTAGCGCCTCTTGGATTTAGAATGGGTTCATTTTTAACCCTATATTCTGTGCCAATTTTGAAAGTGCGTGCAGGTTAACACTGAGATTCTCGGTAGCTGTCTTCAGGTTTATTGGTTCTGCACTTTGATACACTTGGAGGTCATCAGCGTACATGTGGTATTTGCAGCAGGGCTAAAACTGATGACACATCGTTGACAGGCAATGAAAAGAGCATGGAACCTAATACCGAAACCAGGGCGACCTCGTGATACTACTTGCCTCAGTTGTCACTTTATGCTGCCAGATATGATGCGTAGCTGCCAAAACGTTAGGTAAGAGTGAAATCATTACATTGCACTCGGCGAGAAATTTAGGCTGCTAATTTTAGCAAGTAAAATGTCAAGATCGACAGTGTCAAAGACTATGGTTTAGTCTAAGGAGCACATGATAGTCGCCTCTTGTTCAACCATGGCAAGTTTCAGATCATCTGTTACCTTTATTAAAGCACTTGTTGCGTTGCGAGTTTGGTTTTTGACAAGAAAATGTATCTGTGTATGTGACCACATCGTCAGTGTGTAAAAGTCTCCAATGTTACGGCCAATATTGCAAATGGCCTCACTCAGGGTGATTTTTCCAACTGTTGAATAAGAGAAGTTTTGGTTCATGGGTGTTATTGTAATCTGGTAAGGTACCGAGGATGAGAAGGAAGGGTGTTAGTGGTCGTTTGCTGGTGTTTACAATGTTTTCTTTTCATTGGTGAAAATTTACGCTCTTGATTGGTGCTTGATTAACTGCTTGCCACTGGTCGAAATAGACAAGTGAGAAATGGCAAAATTGTTGAAATAAAGGGAGGTCTCGATCGCACAGTTCCTTGTTAAGTGTTAAGCGTTTCAAAATTTCATCATCAGACTGAAGCTGTGGAATGAAGTGTAGAGGAAAATTAACGATGGCAAATATATACTTAATAACATAAGTATGCATCTAAGGATTCCACAGTACAGAAATTTAAATTAGCATCTAACTTACATTAAAATCAAACTTCAGTAAGAAAAACTCAAGTAAGTGAGCACATGCACGTAATACAATACAGATCTCATCTCATGTGCCGTTCTCTATCCGAACAGAACTAATACCAAACTGACAAGCAACACTACCCAAGTGCAACTGGTCGATTTCGATTCACTTCGAATATTTTGTAGTTTAGGTGAATATACCAGACACGTATTATTTTATACGTGCCCATACGGCCGCTGAAGTGGTGGAAACCCTTCCGAAGAAAACTCGGTTGTTATCTTCGTGAACACATACCGTCGAAATAGTAGGAGATATAAGAAAAATGTTCAGACATGACTTCCATAGTTGCTGCTGTACTGTACAACCGCGCAATCACATCTTTAAACGTTTTGATGTATTTCGAAATCCTCCTCTCACCTCACAATTTTTGAAATGGTAAAAGTATATGCGTAGTAAACTAATGGTATATTTGAAAACAAATTCAGCCATATATGACAAGCTTACATCGCGAAGTCGCAGTGGTAAGATACCCCTACACGAGTATAACGCTACACGCGCACTCTGTGCGCTGTATGACGCTTGTCATACATGGCGATAGTGTTATTTGAAATTTCACAGTGCAACCATAAAAGACGGACTGTTGAAGGATTTAACTGAAACAGTAAGGTCTCGCTCTCTGTCGAGTCCGGGAACAACCAACGTGGAGGTGGCGAAAGGCTGTTATCGTTTTTTTTTTTCACTGTCTTTGTTTTATTTGCTTGTTGTTTCTTTTGTTTCGCTTCTTTGGTTGTTTGGTTTTGGATATTACATTTGACATCTGCTTTGTTATTTTACAGTATTTAGGTTGATAGTTAGTACAATAATGAGGGGGCGTTGTATTATCCATTGCAAAGAAGTGCTGCATACACATACACATTGTACACCACGCACATCTGAATATTGCAATATTATTGGACAACTGACAGCATCACAATTTTTAAAAGAATAATTAACAGGAGGTTCAAATTTATCAGGGTTTTTCTGTGATGTATCCGCCTTTGAACCATGCATATCTAAACGTGTTCACAAATCGACGGGATGAAAATTGATTATGAATCAGAGATTGAATTTTCTGGATATTATTCGTCAGGTGCGACTTTACATCATAGCCGTATAGGAGGATTACATCAGAGAAGTGTTTTAGAAAATTCTCCCACTGTCTGAATATGTAAACATCAAGTGACTTGACTATGCCGGTTGTGGTAAGTTCCTTTGGGACTTAACATAACTTAAACTAACTTATGCTAAGGACAACACACACATCCCATGCCCGAAGGAGGACTCGAACCTCCGACGGGGAGAGGTGCACGAACCATTGCAAGGCGCATGAGACCTCTCGACTACCTCGCGCGGGTATTCCGACAGTACCAGCCACAATCGTCATACATTGTGTTATTTTCTTTGCTATAGATTGCCAGAAGAGTGTGTACGGGAAAGACCAATGTGCACTATAAATTATTACAATGGTAGCGGTAACTATGAGCATGAAGGAAGCATTAAAATGAACTTATTTTGGTCAGACGCCTATTGCGGCCTGTACTGCGACCGTGTACTCAAGGAGAAGGTCGGCGACAAGAGCACGACGCCTTCGGTCTACCCAAAATCTCATCACACTCGCATGGCCGCTTCGTGTCTGTACCAATACACGTCATGCGGCAGGGCGGGTATGGACATCGAATCGCTCGGTTCGAACAGGATGATGAGGAAGTGTTGGATGGTCGGACAGTAGGACGGCCATGTACTAATATATGCACGCACTTCAACTGCATGCGTACAGGTGCACGTATTGTCATTTAGTGATCACCGCTCCCATAAGTAGGTGGTCTGCATTTGCAGTCCGAAGGTCGGGTTGAAATCGAATGGGGTGTACAGAGAGTTACAGACTAAGCTTATAGCACGATGAATTCAAAGAGTGTGTTACATCTATTACACAAAAGCTTCGATCATCCTCAATACGATATCGACTCCCTCATTACCGACGAAGAAACATCGTTCGCATTACATTTAACGAATGTGATTAAATAGTCAATTAACACTAACGTATTTGTAGACAGTTATAGTACTCTGTCCTGCTATGACGAAAGTGTATTTCCTGAGGCTGTCACAGTGGAAGAGGTGTTTTAAAAGGCTTACGACGATGTTGTGGAAGACAATGAGAAGAGTAAAATGATAACAGATTTAGAATACAAAAAAAGGCAATTACGTTTTGGCGTGGTAAGAAGAACACTAATAGTTTAAAAACAGTCCAACATAATTTCAGAAAGATTAAGGATCCAAAATCACTACATAGAAGAGAAACCCAAGTCACTGAAAGTAGGACACGAGGTGGTCAATTGTTACACATTTCCAAATATGTATTGGAACAATTCCAGAAGGTATGCGATAAATCACTACGTATTCATGACTTGGACCAGAAACGATGGGCTTTGAGGGCAAAAGATGAAGTTAATTTGTCGTGTCAACTATTCCCAGCATCTACGAAGTGGGTTCACCATTTTAAAGTAAGGCGTAGAATTACTTCCAGAAATATTAATAAATTTTTAACTCAATAACAGTTAACCAGTAAAGAACAATTACTAGAACAAGCTAATCCATTCATGGCAAACGTAGAATCAAATATTGCATCATTAGGAGAGGACAGTGTTCAAAATTCGGACCAATCTGGATTTAATTTGGAGACACATGCAGGACGTACCACAGATAATAAAAATTGAATGTCTCGCTCAATCGTTGATTTCGTTAACCCGTAACTACACAATACAGCCAATCCTATATGCAAGGGGTGTTATACAACCGCCTTTCTCATAATCTTGCAGGAATCATGTGGCCAGTTTGGACCCATTGATCGATAAACTATGTACAAAGACGATAATATTGTTGCGTTGCTTCAACATACGATAAATTACCAAGATTCCTGCTGGAACAACCGACATAATTCAGCCACTTGATGTTTACACATTCAGACCGTGGAAGAATTTTCTAAAATAGGTCTCTGATGTAATCCTACTATACTGATAAGCTGTAAATTTGCACCTGACGAATAATATCTAGAAAATCAAATCTTTGATTCACAATCAATTTTCATCCCCTCTATTTGAGACATTGTTTAGGTATTCGTGGTTCAAGAGCGGATACATCATAGAAAATCTGAGAAATGTGAACCTCCTGTTAATTATTGCTTTAAAAATTGTGATGCATGCTGTAAGTTATGCAATAATATTGCCATATTCAGATGTGCGTTGTGTACAATGTGTATGTGTATGCAGCACTTCTTTGCAATAAATAATACAACGTCCGCTCATTATTGCGCTGACTATCAACCTAAATACTGTAAAATAACAAAGTGGACGTCAAATGTAATGTCCGAAGCCAAACAACCAAAGAAGCGAAACAAAACAAACAACAAACAAATAAAACAAAGAGCATTAAAAAAAAAAGAAACGAGAACAGCCCTTCGCCACCTCCACGTTGGTGAGTCCCGGACTCGACAGAGAGCGAGACCTTACTGTTTCTTTTGAATCCTTCAGGAGTCCGTCTTAAATGGTTGCATTGTGGAATTGCAAACAACATTGTAATCTTGTTATCACAAGCGCGATACGGCGGACACAGCGGGTGTATAGAAACATATAGGCATAGTTTCAACTTATATCTGATTACTGCGGCTTGTGGATGTAACTTTATCATACATGGCTGAATTTGTTGTTAAATATAATATTAAATTTGCTACACATAAACTTTTTACCGTTTCAAAACTTCTGAGGTGAGGGGAGAATTTCGAGTTACAACAGAACGTTTAAAGATGCGACTGCACAGTTGTAAAGTACAGTAGCAACCATGAAAACTATGTTTCAGCACCTTTGTTGCATCTCCTCCCTTTTCGACGATATGTGCTCAGAAAAATAACAACCTCGTTTTCTTCGGGATGATTTTCACTACTTCAACACCCGTATGGGCACGTATAAAAAAATTCATGTCTCATATATTGACCTAGACTGTAACATATTGGAAGTGTATAGGAATCGGCGAGTGGAACGTCCGTAGTGTTACTTCCGAGTGTGGCGATTAAGCTATCAAAGAACTAAACGAAGGCCATTAGGTGGCGCCAGCATTAACCATGGAAAGCTAGTTAAGGAATAACTTTACAAACTTTTATGCATGGCCATTAAGTACATGCCAGAACCTCGTGAATAATTTGACAAAAGTACATTTAAGTTACTTTCATGGAAGAGAAACTCGATACTAACAGCATGAAATGAGCGTCATTAGATAACATCGTGAACAAATTTACAGAGATAGTCTTAGTCAGTAATCAGAACAGAAGACATTTGCAACATATAATTGGTGTCGTGCAGTATAAACATGAAACCGATATATTTAATAAATAATTGTAAGTTGTGAAGGAATAAGTTTACAGCCATTACTAAATAAAATGCTGCGTAGATATAACCAAGTATAGTCATACAGCAATAGACGAACTTGTAATAAATAATGTAATAGAATCATTTAGATGAGACCAGATGAGTGGCAACGACTTGAAATTAAAAAGAACTACTATGCAATAAAAGGCAATTTCTTAATTTTTTTCTCTTAGCGCTAAACTGTATAACTGTCAAGCTGCTATCAGTTTAGAACAATCACAAAAAGAAATGTTACATGAGTATGACCAAATGTAATCATTACTCTAGTCGAACAAACAATGGATGACGTACAGTGCAACCATTTACGTAAGTCTAGATGAGTGACAACAATCTGAAATAAAATATTACAACATTTTCTTTTTTATATTAAAAAATGTAAAAGCAAAAATATTGTCAAATTACTCACGAGGTTCTGACGTACTTAATCGCAATGCACAGAAATTTGTGAATTTACTCTTCGACTTACTTTTTATGGATAATACTAGTGCCACCTGCTGGCACTTCATTTAATTCCCTGGTAGCTTAATCGCCACACTCAGTTTGGCACTGGTTCTATTCGAATACACAACGGCACTGTCAAATAATCCTACGTGAGATGAGATCTGTACTGTATTCAGTCCATGTGCTCACTTTCGTGAGGCTTTGTACTAAAGTTTTAGTCTTAGTTTACACTAAGATTTTAGTGTAAGTACGATACTAACTACAATTTCTTTGTAGTGGAATACTTAAATGCTTTCCAATGTTATTACGTATATATTTGCCATCGTTAATTTCCTTGTACACTTCATTCCCCACCTAAAGTCTGATGACGAAATTTTGAAAGGCGTACAGCTTAATAAAGAATTTTGCGATCAAGACCTTTCTATATTACAGAACCGTGACAAATCTGAATGGTCGTCTGCCTCTACCATGAATATATTTCTCCATCAAGTAATGGAAATGAGAAATGGTCAGCAGTTGTGACAGCACTGTTTACTTGCTGTCCGGTGCAGCCTGAGGCGCCTATGTGTATTGCTTCACAGGAGTTGCCTTTCCGTAGCGCTTTTGCTGCTGGTGGCCAAGACCTGGAAGTCGGTAAACGTCCTCTGCGTTCATGTTCGCGGATCGACTGGCTGGCTATCTCTATCTGCTCCCTAATCTTACTACTGAAAGTAAGAGGCTGTTTTGAAATGCGTGGGCATCTAGAAATTTTATGCGTTTGCCAGACTCGTCCTGGTGTTCTGCAACCGCTGACTTGATGTGTTGTCTTAGTCGGATATATCTTTCGTATAAAGATATCCGTGTGCTGATCAGTCGACCCTTCACGCCTACATACACTACTCCACAATCGCACCCGATTTTGTAAACTCCAGCAGCGTATATCTTATCAAATGCATCTTTCGTGAGCCAAGAACTTCTTTTATTCTGTTGTTACTTCGAAAAATCGGCTTGATACCTGCTCGGCGGATAATTTTACCCACACGTTCAGTGACGCCTTGAAAGGATGCCAGCAGGGTAATGTTTTGTGCTTCCTTCTGCACTTCCCTATTGCTTTCAACCTTTAACGCCTTAGTTTTATGTATCATCTGTCATCTTCATGCTATCCCAGACGGTATAGCTATGGCTTTCCGTCTCTCGTCTATTGCAGCAGACATCTTTATGGAAGCAATCGAAGAAACAGCTCTACAGTTTGCACCATGGCACCTTCGTTGTCTGGCCATATGATGAAGAAGAGATACAGAACTTCCCCCAATCCCAGGATCAGCGCCGTGCGGTTCTAGGTGCTTCAGTCTGGAACCGCGTGACCTCTACGGTCGCAGGTTCGAATCCTGCCTCGGGCATGGATGTGTGTGATGTCCTTAGGTTAGTTAGGTTTAAGTAGTTCTAAGTTCTAGGGGACTGATGACCACAGATGTTAAGTCCCATAGTGCTCAGAGCCATTTTGAACCATTTGAACCAGAATCAGCAACACAGCAAAAACTAATTGACCATGGAGATAGAAAAGAATAGGGTGCTGCCTATCCTCGACATGGAACTTTAACGAAAACCTGAGCGTAAACTTGACTACAGAGTAAATAGAAAACCCATCAGCACGGACAGGTATCTACATGCCTCCTATAACCATCACCCTACGAAGACGAAATCCGCCCTGCACACTTATACCAAGAGAACCTAGAGGACTAGCGATGAAGAACATCTGAATGAGAACTGCAGAACCTCATGTTCATTTTTGAGGCCTGTGGTTATCATTTACTTCATTTTCAGATTAATAATTATAGCTACTTGGACTATTATATTTTTACACTGATGAACCAAAGAAACTGATAGACCAGCATCTCCAATGCTGTGTAGGGCCTCCACGAGCTTGTAGAAGTGCTGCAAAACGACGTGGCATGGACTCGACTAATATATGAAGTAGTGCTGGAGGGAACTGACACCATGAATTCTGCAGGCCTGTCCATAAATCCGTAACAGTATGAGGAGGGGGGGGGGGGGAGGGGAATTTCTTCTGAACAGCACTTTGCAAGGCATTCCAGGTATGATCGATAATGTTCATGTCTGGGGAGTTTTATGGTCAGTGAAGATTTTTAAACTCAGAAGTGTGTTACTGCAGCCACTCTCTAGCAATTCTGGACGTATGGGGTATCACATTGTCCTGCTGGAATTGCCCAAGTCCTCTGGAATGCACAGTGGACATGAATGGATGCAGGTGATCAGACAGGATGCTTACGTATGTGCAATCTCTCAGAGTCGTATCTGGACGTATCAGGGGTCCCACATCACTCCAGCTTCACAAGCTCCACACTGTTACAGAGCCTCCACTAGCTTGAACAGTCCCCTGACGACATGCAGGCTCCATGGATTCATGGGGTTGTTTCCATACCTGCTCGATACAATTTTAAACGTGACTCGTCCGACCAGGCATCATGTTTCCAGTCATCAACAGTCCAATGTCGGTGTTGACGGGCCCAGGGGACGAGCAAAGCTTTGTGTCGTGCGGTCATCAAGGGCACACGAGTGGGCCTTCGTCTACGAAAGCCCAAATCGATAATTTTTCGTTGAATGGTTAGCATGCTGACACTTGTTGATGGCCCAGCCCTGAAATCTGCAGCAGTATGCAGAAGGGTTGCACTTCTGTCACGTTGAACGATTCTCTTCAGTCGTCGTTTGTCCCGTTTTTGCAGAATCTCTTTCCGGCCGCAACTATGTCGGAGATTTGATGTTTAACCGGATTCCTGATATTCACCGTATACTCGTGATAACCCCACTTCGTCGCTACCTTGGAGATGCTCTGTCCCATCGCTGGTGCGCCGACTATAACACCAAGTTCAAACTCACTTAAATCTTGATAACTCGCCACTGCAGCAGCAACAGCCGATCTAACAACTACTCCAGACACTTGTCTTGTTATACAGGTGTTGCCTACACACAGTACCTTATTCTGCCTGTTTACACATCTGTGTATTTGAATATGTATACCTATACCAGTTTCTTTGGTGCATCAATGTTAGTTGGTCAGTACCTCCAAGTGCGTGTGACAAGAGCAAGCCATTAATGCTTATCTGCTCCTGGATGGCAGGTCAGGTGGCGAAGTGTGAACATGTGGATACAAAACATAAGCGTCATCCACTTTATGGTGCTGTTACGACCGTGAAGGAAACATCAGTTGATAAATTATGTGGCGTGGTTGTGGAAAGACTTTTTCACACAGAGAAAAAACAACCAACACACTGAAGTGAGCACATATTAAGGTACTAATGATCACAACGTCTGCACTTATACCTCTACTATCCTGTACTTAGTGAATTCCAACAGACATCAGGTTTTGTCTGCATATGAAAATGCTTACAGTGACTTCAAAAGTTGGCTCTTATTACTGAAATACAGGATATTTCAAAAGCATATCAGATTTCGTGAGACTGTATCCTCTACATGAATGGAAATGTGAGGGTTAATTTTACCTTAGGCAGAGGATCACAATATTTTCATTTCCAAAACAGCCATCTCATTTTACAGTGGTATATCTGTAACACAAATCTGCATACAACTATTTGTCGTTATTATAATTATGTGTGAAGACATCCACACAATAGTCAATCTCGTCACTTACTTTTGCAAGCATGTCTAGAGCTATGGCATTCACTGTCGTTCCTGTGTGACGTCGCAGCTGCCACAAAGTTCTTGGAAGGGGAACAAATAGTTTTTTCACAACCCCTTCAGAAAATCGCTTGCTGTGAAATTGTACAACACTGAAGATCAATGGTGTAGTGTGTGATCCTTACGCCTGTGGGACATGCTGTGCCATATCTAGATGAAACTCATGCCTCACAGTTGTAACCGAACTGCACCTGTTGCGACAGAGATCTAATAGCGTCTTTTACTGGTATGTCATCGCCGCCTAGACTCGACTATATTGGGTTATGAGCGAGCGTGTGAAAGATCGAACTAGACACATTCGAGAATCCTTACCGGAAACCGCATAAACCCATAACTTCCAACTGGCGTCCAGCCACATATTTTATTTCTAGGCGTAAGTTTACATTCAGCCCAAATTTCTATCTCCAATAGTGTACAAGTCTAGTTCGGTAAAATCGGAAGAATATTAATGAGTCACCCTGTACTTCAGAAGGGATTCAGCCTGCATAAAAATTTGGTGTTTTTTATCCTCTGACAAGTTTGTCCTTTGGTGAACCGTCGTTTTATTAACAGGTTTTAAGACAGAATCGGTATTTCATCAGAGTGGTTCTCAAATATTTCCTCATGTTCTTCATTATTTGTAAATTTCCACTGTTTTTTGTTTTTAATGAAGCTATCAGTTTTGTTATAATCTTCACTTAATGCCAACAATCGGTTTCGATAGCATATAATTTACTGTCAAGTATTCACATGAAGCCGGCCGGAGTGGCCGTGCGGTTCTAGGCGCTACAGTCTGGAACCGAGCGACCGCTACGGTCGCAGGTTCGAATCCTGCCTCGGGCATGGATGTGTGTGATGTCCTTACGTTAGTTAGGTTTAATTAGTTCTAAGTTGTTGACCTCAGAAGTTAAGTCGCATAGTGCTCAGAGCCATTAGAACCATTCAAATGAATTTAAAGAGTCTAACCATTGTTTCATAACAAGTCGCTTTCTATGTGGACTTCTCTATGTAGACTTTGTAACCATCGGAAATCATCTATTTTTATGGTTAACTTACCTCCTAATTCCAACTTTTCCTCTTTTGCCTATTTCTGTTTTCATGTGTGCTTTGGGAGACTTGTTTCAGTTCCTACCTCCTCTTATGTTGGTTATTGGCTAGAGAAGAGTTTGTGTTTACATCTCCCATAACCCTAATGGCACGCAGAGTCATATGCAAAAGCCAGGCAGATACCCTTTCCTTCTATTAATTTTCTTCCTAGAACATATAGTCTCATTTTGGAATTTTTCTTCAGTGATGGGGACCGAACGAGGTTGAGCAGTGGTTAGCACACTGGACTCGCATTCGGGAGGACGACGGTTCAATCCCGTCTCCGGCCATCCTGATATAGGTTTTCCGTGATTTCCCTAAATCGCTTCAGGCAAATGCCGGGATGGTTCCTTTGATAGGGCACGGCCGATTTCCTTCCCCATCCTTCCCTCACCCGAGCTTGCGCTCCGGCTCTAATGACCTCGTTGTCGACGGGACGTTTAACACTGGTCTCCTCCTCCCCCTCCTCCTCCCCCTCAGTGATGGGGGACTATACTCACTATTTGGGAACGGACGCTATAGTTATTATTATCATTATAATTATTATTGTTACTGATGCTGATACGTGTACACTGAGTTGATAAAAATCATGGGATACCTACTAACGTTAAGTCGGACCTTCTTTTGCCCGGCGCAGTGCAGCAACTCGACGTGGTTTGGTCTCAACAAGTCATTGGAAGTCCTCTGCAGGAATGCTAAGTTATAGTGCCTCTATGGCCATCCGTAATTGCGAAAATGTTACCGGTTCACTATTTTGTGCACGAATTGAACTCTCGATTATGTCTTACAAATGTACCATGAGATTCATGTTGAATTCACTCGAGTTGTACAGAATGTCCTTCAAACCAAATGTGAACAGTTTTGGCCCGGTGACATGGCGCATTGTTATCCATAAAATTCCATCGTTGTTTGCTGCAAGTGGTCTCGGTGTAACCGAACGTGGCCATTTGCAATCAATGATCGGTTCAGATGGACCAGAGAACCCAGCACATTCCATGTAATTACAGCCAACGCTCTTGCAGAGTCACGATCAACTTGCACAGTGCCTTGCTGGCAGACTTGGGTCCATGACTTCGTGGGATCTTCACCACATTCGAATGCTACCTTCAGTACTTACCAACTGAAATCGGGACTCATCAAACCGGCTCACGGGTTTCCGGTCATCTATGATCCGACTGATATGGTCTTGAGCCCTGGAGAGGCGCTGCGTTCGAAGTCATGCTGTTAGCAAAGGAACTCGCGTCAGTGTCTACTGGCATAGCTCATTAACGTCACCTTTCGCCACACTGTGCTACCGGGTATGTTCGTTGTACGCCCCACATTGATTTCTACAGTTATTTCAAGCAATTTTTGTTGTCTATTAGCACTAACAATTCTATGCAAACGCCGCTGCTCTCGATCGTTAAGTCAAGGCCATCCATGGTGAGAGGTAATGCCTGAAATATGGTATTCTCGGCACACTCTTGACTCTGTGGATCTAGGAGTAATGAATTCCCTAACGATTTCCGAAACAGAATGTCCTGTCGGTTAACTTCCGTCGTGATGCCATAATCATGTTGCAAACCTTTTCAAATGGATCATCTGAGTACCAATAACAGCTGTGCTAATGCACTGTCCTTTTATACCTCGTGTACGCGATACTACCGCCATCTGGATGTGTGCACAACCCTATCCCATGACTCAGTGTGGACTGAGAAATAATGGTCGTTCCATGGCATAATTTAGGTAAATATTTATGTTCGTTTCTA
Organism: Schistocerca americana; assembly: GCF_021461395.2. Taxonomy (NCBI): domain Eukaryota; kingdom Metazoa; phylum Arthropoda; class Insecta; order Orthoptera; family Acrididae; genus Schistocerca; species Schistocerca americana. The sequence continues at coordinate 426,883,707 of NC_060121.1, read as the reverse complement.
ATATACATGCTCAGGTTTAATTTATGACTTGATGTGCATATACTCTTGAGGAAAAGTAACAAATAAGTGACTTTCATAACTTTATGAAGCCAGATTTCATACAGTTTTCTCTTTCGTTGATTAAATTAAATAGCTACTACTATTAAGTTTCATTACATTTCAATGATGTATCTATACCGATCAAATTTTAGATGGTAACACCGCAGGCTCTGTGATTCAAAATAGTAAGTTGTGTGCCAAAGCAATATTGTGGAAAAACTCGAATTTCAAATAGTAAGATTTAAAAACAATAAGTTTTGTAGAGTAATTTCATGTCTGCACATAACTCCTGTTTTCATTATTTACAACTATTTAGCTGAAATTAATTCCTTTTTTATATTTGCTTGTATCATGTTTCCAGACTATTAGTGAATTTGTAACCATCTCACACTATTTTTAGGACAAATATACACAGATGAGCACATCTGGCTTCAACACAAGATTGTATTGTTTCACATTGCCCTAAGGAGTTAACTAGATGTTTTCATACAGTTCCACCAAATAACTCAAATATAATTTTTGTTTTATGTGCTTTATATTAACAAATCATGTATATGTCATTATGATTTGAAGTGTACAAATTACCAGTTCCACATTCATCTTCGCTAGGATGAACAGGTAGTTCATCATTGATGTAAGCATCACAGAAGTCTTTAATGTTTAATTTCTTAGCTAGTCAGTGTAAATCAAAATTATTTATTATGGTTTTTATTGATTGATCTCGCAACTTTTTTTAAAATCCTGTACCCTTCTTTCCAAATGCTAGATTATGTCTCTCTTGCTTTGGCAACTTAACATCTTCTCCTCATTGCTTATGAAGCACACTTGTTACTGCACCAGCTCAAACAGTTAATGAACATGATGAACTAAATGCACGTAAAAATAATAGCAAAAATCCACCTTTTTTGTTCTGTTAGTCCATTACTTTCCTTCTTATTCACGAAATATTTGATAGTCATTTTCACAACAGGTCTGACTAATGATGTGACTAAGCTTTTGTCATTCTTCTTATCTCCCTTTCTGTTTTGAGCATCAGTTAAATAATCATTCATGCCACGTAATTCATTGTTATTGAGTTTAAGTTTAATTGCTTATCTATAGGCTTATCATAAGCAGCACATTTTAATCAGTCCTAACGTTATTCATTTATTCATTAAAAATGCTACATTGTTCATCTATTGTCATGAAATTCAACTCTCATACCTAGGTTTCACTTTCTACACATTATACCTCCATTTCACCAAATGGTTCACCATTACTAGACATACTTTCTTTCACCAATTTAAGCAGTTCTTCATCTGTTTCATGTTCCTCCTCGAAAACTCTGTGTGTAATATCATGTCTTTTACACCGATGATCTACTGAACTGATACCTTTATCTCCTGATACAAATCTTTCTCTAACATGATACTGGGATTTCAGTCTGAATTCCCTGGTAGATACATTTGAAATTGCACCCTTTTCATTAATGTGTTTACTGTTCCTTTTCCATATTTTCCTATCCTCCAAAGTGTATGTGGTAAATTATAGTAAATGTTGATAAAGAAATCATTGAATTGATTTGATAGCATATATATGTTACATCAACCTCCATTTAAACAAATATATCCATAAGGTTTATTATTGTCTTTTTTAATAAAGACTGTTTCTATGAATGTTTCATCTTTTTTTGTCTCTTTCCAAATTGGTTTCATGAATTACCTGAACTAGATCTTCCAGTAATTGTGTTTAAATCATAATTTTCTAAATCAGTATTGTATTATTAACTATTTCCTTATCATTTTCAATACTGACTTCAGTATACACACCAAGTATTCAGTTTTACTCTACTTTGTTAATAATGTCAATAAAGTATTTGTGCCTATGTATATTTTATTGTGTGATATAACATAGTCATCACTGAAATCAGTTTTTGAATTCCAAGTATAGTTTTGATCACATACTGGTCTTAAGCTAAATATCTTTTGTTTTGTATTCATCAAAAAGATATTTTTGTTTTGGAGCAACATGAATGACAGAGAAAGGACCATTCTACAGTCTTCTTGTAAGTATCATCTGTCTTTCTTTAGCATTTATTTCCTGTAATGTGGTTTCGAAATGCCTCCTTGCTGGTATTATTTCTTATAAGATTATAATATGTTGCTAACCCTCTCTTAAGCAATAATTTTTCATTGGAAAAGAAAGTAATTATAATTACATATGGAGTTCACAAATGTATACCATGCAAGGATCATTTAACCAGCTGCAAGGACTAACCACAGTCCCACATTATATATTCACTTATGTAATTTTTTATCAGCAATCCATTCAAATTTAACAGTAATCATGATATTCAGAAGTACAGCACTAGATGCAAAAATGATCTGTACTGCCCTTTATTGAATATAACTTTATCACAGAAAGGAGTGAAATATGCAGCTATAAAACTCTTTGATTAAGAACTTCCTCTTCAAAAACTCCTTCTATACATCATAAGAATCATTAAGTACAAATAATTCGTCATTAACAGATTCACCCACATAAACATTGTTATTTTAAATGTAGTTGTATCTAAGTATTCTGTGTCTGTTGTGTTGACACCTTCCACAGCATTACGAATTATATCTATGGAAGAAGTAACTAAACAACTGTCTGTTGTTTTGTATAGTAACTGATTGTCTCATGATTGCTTGGATACATAAAAAATATGCACATTATCGATATCGGCAAGTAACTGCCATCTTCATATGTTCTTCATCCAATAAAAAGCTTCCCACAGATGTACAAACAAATATAGATCATTTAACATTTTTCAATGAATGTGCACCATGCCGGCACACGATGTATATACTGAAATTAGGATATCAACCCCATGCACATTTCAGCGGCGGTCGTATCTTCAAATTATAAAACTTACATAGACTTTTTTATGGTTAGTTGTACCCTAATTTTTCAGTAATATGTTGGATGTATTCCAGTCTCGGTCTTCCCCTTGAGTTTTACCCTCTACACTTCCCTGTAGTACCATGTACCTCTAGCACTGTAATGTCGTGACACATATCACACCATTCCTCTGTCTTCCTCTCGTCGCTGTTTTCCGTATGTTCCCTTTCTTGTCGGTTCTCCTAATTCCTTGCCTTATCAAACCATCAAATTCTCAACTTTCTTCTGTAGCACCACATCTCAAACGCTTCGATTCTCTTTTGTTCCAGTTTTCCCCTTGTCCATGATTCACTGCCATACAGTACTGTTCCCCAAGGGCACATTCTCAGTAATTCTCCATCAAATTAAGGACTATAGTTGATACCAGTAGAATTATTTTGGCCAGCAAAGAACTCTTTGCCTCTGCTAATCTGCTTTCTATACATCCAACAGAACCTGTAATTCTTCTTCACATTAAGTGACGATAGTAATACCATCAACGAATCTATCTTTCATTACCTTTCTCTATTGATGTCAATCTCACCCTTGAACATTTCTTTTGTTTTCTTCATTGCTTCTTCTATGTACAGATGCAACAACATCTCTGTTTTATATCCTATTTGATCCGAGCACTTCGTTCTGGGTCTTTGAATCACATTTTTCCCTCTTGGTTCTAGTACTTACTGTATATTATTCGTCTTCCCTTAAAATTTATTCTTATTTTTCTCAGAATTTCGACCATCTAGCACAATTTTACACCGTGGAAAGCTTTTTGTATGTCCTATGCCGTGTCTTTATTTATTTTCAGCCTTGCTTCTGTTATCAGACGCAAAGTGAGAATTGCCTCTCTGGTGTCTTTAACTTTCATAAAGCCTAACTGATAGTTTTTTAACTAATCCTCAACATTTGTTTTCCATTGTTCTGTAAATTATCCTTATCAGCAACTCGGGTATGTGAGCTGTTAATCTGATTGCGAGATGGTTTTCGCACGAATCTCCCCTTGTTATCTTCTGAATTGTGGATATGATATTTTTTCGGAAGTCTGATGGTAAGTCGTTCGTCTCATAGATTCTGGACATCAAACTGAATCGTTGTTTTGGTGCCACTCTCCAGTGACTTCAGAAATTCCAGTGTAATGACTTTTACACCTTCTGCCTTATTTGATCCCAAGTCTACCAGAGCTCTTTTAAATTCTAATTGTAATAGTGGATCCCCTGTGTCATCTGTGTCGATTCTAATTTGTTCTTCTGTCACGTCATCGGACAATATATCCCTTCAGTGTACTCTTTCCACATATCTGCTCTCTCTTACGCCCTTAAATGTGGAGCTGCAGTTGAACTCTTATTGTTGCCATCGTTGCTCTTAGTTTCACCGAAGATATTTTGTGATTTTTCTGCATACTGAATCAGTCCTCCCGACGATCATTTCTTTTTCGATTTCTTCACGTTTATCATTTAGCCATTTCACCCTGTCTAACCAGAATTTCTTGTTTATTTCTTTCCTAAGCGGGTTATATTTATGCATTCCGAGCTTTACCTGAACATTTTTTTTTCTTTCTTCTTTTGTCAGTCAGTTGAATAATTTCATCTGTTACGCAAGATTTCTTCGCTGTGAGCTACCTTTTACCTACGTTCTTCCAACTGCGAATGACCTATTCATCTGAACCACCTAATATGGGGCTCATTATCGGAGGATTCACATCCTTAGCGAAATTCAAACGAATCTCATCTCACCATTCCAGAGTACCCCAATATTCCACTTCATCCACATAGATTATTTCGGACGATTCACTTAAAGTTCACTCCAATCTTCATCATTACTAAATTGATATCTAAATCTAGGTCTACATCTTGGTTCGCGTTACAGCCCCATTTCTGTTTTCGAAATCTTTGTCTCACCATGATGTTGTCGAGTTAGAACATTTTTGTGTCTCTGAGATATTCTAACATTCTGCATGGTGTCTGTTTGTTCTAAGTCGTGTCTCCCTACCACTTTCGCGCAACGATGCTCTGAGCGTGTTTTTTAGGGAATTGACTAGTTTGAACCTGGGACCTGTTGCAGGTAAGGAGACGCCAGACCACACATGACATGTAGAGTTCAGAAGATTTCAGTGAGACTAGCGATGATATAACCAAATACTTAATGATTTCAGCGTCAGCTGCACTGCACTCCCTGTAAAAGAATCTTAATACTAACTAAATTTAGTGGAAGGGGTTCAAGGCTTTCCTATTTTTAGTTAGCTGGTAAAATAACATCGAAAAAGTCGTTAAGTTTACCATTGGAAATTTTATTTCACTCACAAAACATTGTTTATAAATTGCACTATTGATAAAAGGAAATGTTTTAATACAGGATGATAAAAACCAACTGCGTTCAACAAATATGTGAACGGATATTCCCTGAATGGGTTTCCAAGTTCTACAATGGATCGAAGGATGACCTATGCCACATTACATCTATAATCAAGGTTTAAATTAAGTTTCACAAAAGAGAAAACTCTCAAAATGGTCTACAGTGACCCTCAATTATCTTTAATTACTTATCTAACTTGTCGTAAATTACAGTGGCTGAAGTGGCTTCTCAGTAATTATATAACAGAAAAATCATCGCGTTTCAGATTTTAACTTACGTAGCAAATGTGAATACCATGAGCTACAATTGACGATCGACACTAGTATTACGTAAAAAGGGGATGTAACAGATGAGACTTCTGCAGTTATGAGTGAAGCCTCATGCGCTCAAAAATGCGGCATCGCGTGCGTTCATTACCTTGTCGGTGTTCGTCGGGGGGCGGCGGCCGGCGCAGCTCCATCCAGCTCGCCTTCTCCGAAGCAACTCCCTCCTAACTTCTCGTTACTACAATTTACCGAAGTTGGTTTTAAAAAAACTATCTGGCTTTGTTTACATCTGACCAGTCAGGGTCTCAATGTTAACCTTAGGTTCCGCCTACAAAAATTCTGTCTATCCAATGAGAAACGTTATGCTTTTCGTGGTGGGGCAATGTTTTTAACGTTTGCAACGTAATAGAGATACGAAAAAGTCTCACGCTAAAAATTGCAGCTGGTGTGGCCCTTTTAGTGTTATCGTAAGATCTATACTGATCTTCTGGAGAGCTCTATCTTTTAACATGGGCTGGGGAGTGGTCCTGTCGGCTACTTTTCGTGGTGGGGCAATGTCTTTAACGTTTGCAACGTAATAGAGACGCGAAAAAGTCTCACGCTAAAACTTGCGGCTGGTGTGGCCCTTTTTCTGTTATCGTAAGATCTATACTGTTCTTTTGGAGGGTTCTAGATTTTAACATGGGCTAGGAGTAGTCCTAGCGGTTAGCTGGCGACGTGGGTGTCCGTCCCTTATCGTAGGGCCTTCTAGCTTAACACGGTTCTGCTCTCGGCTTCTATTCTCGTTTCTTCCCTCGGAACTGCGTCTGTCTCACGGTGGGAAGGTATGACATGCATTTAGGCATTCTTGTGTTAGTCTGTGGTATTCCATTTGCTCACTCATTACTCGTATTACTTTGGTTAATTTAATGTCACGATTTATTCGGAGCTATGTGACATACTACTGAAATTGGTTATCATGTCAGGGTTTTCATGGAAGGTGTTGGATTTGCCTGACACCTTACAATATTTCCAAGTATACCTCCTCCTCTTGTGATGGCCGAACGTGCTATTCGCAATTGCAATCTGAAGTTCATTACAGAACTCATATCACCCGTAATCCTTTCCTCTATCCGTTTCCCTATAACCGCTTTCCAGTGCCCCATCATTATCAGATTTTCATCTTCCTTTTCATATTGAAGTAGCTGTTCAATATCCTAATACACTTTCCGTATCGCTTCTACTTAGGCACGCATAGCTGAACTACCATTTTCAGCGTTTATGAGAACAGTCCTATCACTCAGCTGTTCATAGTAGCTCACTCTCTGCCCTAATTTCCTACTCAGAGTGAATCCTACTTCCGTTGTTTCATTTTATGCTGCTGTTGATATTACCCTACATTCGTCTGATCAGAAATCATCATCTTCTTTCCATTTCGCTTACTTTGCATTTCCCATTTTAGGTTTTATAGCTTTCGTATTACTTCTGACAATCCATGATCTGTCACGTAGTATATTATCCATCGATTGTTAACTCATCTTTTTCTCACGATCATCTCCCTCTGGGTAGTCCGCTCCCCGATATCGGAATGGGGGGTTAATCGGCAATCTTTTGCCAATGGAGGCCCAATGTCCTGCAAACTCACACTATGTGTCTTTAATGCAGTGGCTTCCATTGCCATCTGCCGTTGATCATTCCTGGTTCTTCTGCCTTTTATGGGTAGTTTCTCAGCCCAAGGGTAGGCGAGTGGGCTGAATCCCTGTCTGGTCTTACACGCTCTTTCAGAAGACTGTTAGCAGAACGAGAGTGACCTCTTATGGCAGAAATTTTTGGCCACCATTGCTGATGATTTGTATGCGACATTTGACTCGTTTTGATTAGTAGTCGAGAATGCTTTCATTGGACCACACTTACAAGTGAATAAACGGGTGATTGACACAACCATGTAAAGGTATAGTTTGTAAGAATTATGTCAGTAGTGAAAGAAGTAAGCATGAAAGAGTCATTATTAAGAAATTGAAAATGTTATCTCTGCGATAAAAAGAGTGCAAGCAACTATCAGTAAAAACTGTTAAAATGAAATTACAGTAAAATAAAATGACATTACTATGGGATGTTCGGTAGTGTTAAACTGCTGATGCCATATATATTTCCATGTTCGCGGTAGCGAGTGGAAGACTCGGCGTGGTCACTTCTTCCTACATAGTGGCTTCGCCCGTCAGGTATCACTTCTTTCCAAGTCTGTCCTTGTACATTTCGCTAGATCAGCTCGTCGAAAACGCTGAAAAAAACACTCCGGAAGGAACCATTCTGATTCTTCGGCACATTTACACGGTCCAACATGTGGGGTGCATGTGATTTCCAAGTTCTCCCAATATATTAGTGTCCGCTCCTTACCTGATATATGTAAAATTTCAAGTTTTCTTTGTCGCTTTCAGCAGTGTACTTACATTCGACAAAGTGTATACCGATAGATATCTTATTGCTATGTATATGTGGCGGTTCCTTAAGTCTAGTCTCACAATCCCGTCCCATCTGCTCCATGCACATCTTTTCAGAAGAACTACACTTGATTGGTACACTCACCAACATGAAAACAGATTCTCGTTATTATCAGCGTTGTTTGGAGTTATATTTTAAGAACTTTTTCTGCCCAGAAACATACGATAGCGTCGCAGTTTCGAAAATATGTTGAAATCTTGTGGAACATCAGATCATAATAAGTCATTGTCACATACACTGAAGTGACAAAAGTCATTGGAAGACATTATGCACATACACAGATGGCGGAAATATCATGTGGACAAGGTATAAGATGGTAGTGCGTTGGCGGAGCTTTCATTTGTACTCACGTGATTCATGTTCAAAAGTTTCCGATGTGATTATGGAAACTGGGCGGGAATTAACAGACTTCGAAAGCTGTCTGGTAGTTGGAGCTAGACATATCGGACATTCTGTTTCGGAATTCGTTAGAGAATCGAATATTCCAAGATCCACGTTTCAGGCATTACCTCTCACCATGGACAACAAAGTGGCCGATGGCATTCACTTAACGATCGAGAGCAGCGGTGTTTGCAGCACTAAGTGACGTAACCGCAGAAATCATGGACGTACGACGAACGTATCCGTTAGACCATTGTGGCGAAATTAGGCGTTCATGGACTATGCCAGCAGATGACGGTGCGAGTGCCTTTGCTAGCAGCACAATGTCGCCTGCAGCGCCTCTCCTGGGCTCGTGACCACATCAGCTGGGCACTAGACGACTGAAAAACAGTGGATTGGCCGGATGAGCTCCGATTTCAGTTGGTAATGTTCTTGTTCGAGTATGATGCAGACCCTACGAAGCCATGAACCCCAGTTGTCAGTAAGGCACTGTGCAAGTTGATGGTGACTCCATAACTGTGTGGGCTGTGTTTACATGGAATGTACTGAGTCGTCTGGTCCAGTGGAACCTCACTGACCGGAAATAGTTATGCTCGACTGTGTGGAGACCACTTACAACCATTCGTAGACTTCACGTTCCCAAATAACGATGGGATTTTTATGGATGACAATGCGCCATGTCACCACTCAGAGTTGTTCATAGTTGGTTTGAGGACAATTTGAGCAAATGACTTGGTCGCCCAGATCTCCCGACATGAAACCCATCGAACATTTATGGAACATAATCGAGAGGTCAGTTCGTGCAGTAAATTCTGCACCGGCAGCTCTTTCCTAATTACGGACGGCCAAAGAGGCAGCATGGCCCAATATTTCTGCGGGAGACTTCCAAAGACCCATTGAGTCCACGCTATGTCGAGTTGCTACACTACGCTGGGCAAAAAGAGGTTCGAAACGATTTTAAGAGATATTCCTTCATTTCTGTCACCTCATTGCATGCCATCCTTAATAAGTCTTTGGCACATAAATAACTTTTTCATCCTTAGTTCATAGTTTCCTCCGTTTACCTTTGGTGTTGTTCGCTACATGTTGCAGTTTTTCTTTTCTTTTCTTGTATAGTAATTTCACATGATTATTTCCATACCCACTGTCGATTGCTATGTGTTTTGGGTATTAGGTTCCTTAATTATTTCATTCAATATTAATGACAGCTTCAGTATTCTAGCAATCATGGCGTTAATGTATGCATTTCTGTGTTGTTGTGGATGTTAAGACTGTGCATTAATAATGACATCAGTGGTCATAGGCTTAATAAAAATTGATATTTCCTTTTAGCCTTTAATACTGTTTACAGTCAAATCTAAGAAATTGACTATCGTTTGTTTCTATCTCATCCGTGAATGGTATCTTTGGGGGCACTGAATTTAATTTCCCAACCAAATTGTTTAGATCAGTTTCAGCCCCTTCCAATATAAAGATAAAGCCGTCGGCATACTGTCTGCAGTAGACATAATTTTTTTCGGTTATTTGTGGGAATTTGTCGAAGAATCTGCATTCCAAGCCATTTATAATTACGAGTATATCAGCATGTTTTACCAGATTGTCTATGTATTGTGTCCTGAAATTTGAAATAACTGAAATCTAGATGCTTAATTTTCCATACCCCGTTACGGTTATATTATTGATCTCAAAGGTCTCAAAGTTTCTGGAACGATTGTCAAAAGATATGTAATGAAGTGGCCTCTTGCGATAATATATCATCTCAAAACACGTTGTTTTTAATATTGTGTTCGCATTTATACGATTTCATGAGTTTCTTGTTTGTTATCTAATTTAGCTTATAGCTAGTGCACCTGATATTATTTAAAATAGGATGTAATGGTTTTCCTGCTTCATCTAATTTGACTTGTCATCTAAGGTCTGGAATTTGTTGCTTCATAGCCTTGTATTTGAATTTGTCTTCGTCTGTGAACATGGGGCAGCTTGCGTTCAGAAAATGTCCAGTCAGCGTGGCGTGATTTGTGCTTCTTCAGCATTCAGATCTCACCTGTTAGAAAACCTATTGATGTTTCTCGATTGGATGAACTGTAGTAGTCGCACCAGCTGTATGTAAAGGTTGCTCTAAAATTTTACTAGTTCCAAATTTACTGAGCTAGTTAGTGGAAGTAAAGTTTTTTAACGAAAATTAAACAGTATTCTCACATTTTTGTTACAAAGTAAACATGAAGTCCATGCTAATGTGAAGTTACATTTTCGACACTCACACTCCGTCAGTCACACTTATTTAGCCAGCGTATGGTATTTTACCGAGCCTGCTACCGGAGAGTTTACAAAACAGATTATCTGTGAAAGAATGCTCATAATCCAAACCACTCTCTCCAAACGTTTGGTTCTCGATCATGACTTCTATAACATAGAACGTGGTTTTTAGTTATACACAAAGTCACAATTCACACACAACTTTCTGAACCCCTCGTGTTCGTCTTTATCATTTGTCCACGATTACTTTGCAACACTCGACGATCTAATGTAACTCATAATTCTAAAAAATTATTACATCACATAAAAGCTACTAGTACACTTACCATATCGTCTTGGTGGCTGAGTTCCGAATTCAGCTTAGACTTCGCCTAGCAATTCGTCTATCCCACAACATACGCACTAATCATCTCTCTTCTCACTGAATGTGAAATGTCATAGCCAATGATCTGCCAGTACTGTACCGCACTATTCCACGTCTTTTACCACGAAGCAATCATATCATAATAGCTTTTCACAGCCATTTACTAAATAAACAGTTTTATAAAACTCATTAAAAACAAACTACTCTTATCTTTTAAGTGACTGAATTGCTTTAAAATGTGTCTTGTTTCCCCAGTACCATAGAATAGTGAAATGCACTTTACAAATTTCCCCTGAGCGTAGTGTGAGGAGACATAAGTCATGCGATACTCCATAATATCGTGTCAGACTCCTCTTGCTGGGCCTAGTGCAGCAACTGCATACTGCATGAACTTCCCAAGTTGTTGAAAGTCCCCTGTAGAAATACTGAGCCATGCTCCCTCTACAGCCGTCCATAGCTGCGAAAGCATTATTGATGCAGGATTTCGTGCACGAGCTGACCTCTCCATTATTTGCCATAAGCGTTCGATGATATTTAAGGGGGCGTGTGGGTGGCCAAATCATTCGTTCGAAATGTTCACAGTGTTCTTCAGACCAATAACGAACAACTGTGGTCCCGTGACAAAACATAGTGTCATTCATAAAAATTCCATTGTTGTTGTGAACATAACGCCCATGAGTGGTTGCACATGATCTCCAAGTAGCCGAACATAACCAAGAGGACCCAGGCCATTCCATTATGGAGCCACTTTAGTGCCTGGTTGGCCACTTGGGTCCCTCGCTTTGTGCGGTCTGTGCCACACTCGAAACCTACATTCAGCCAATACCAACTGTAGTGTGGACTCATCTGACCAGGCCACGGGTTTCTAGTCACCGGGGGTGTAACCGGTATGGTCACAGCCCGACCAGAGGCGCTACAGGCGATGTCGTGCTGTTAGCAAGGACACTCGGGTTGGTCGTCTGTTGCCATAGCCCATTGTCGCCATATTTCGCCACACTGTCGTAACGGATACGTCCGTCGTATGTCCCACATTGATTCCTGCGGTTATTACCCGTAGCGTTGCATGTCTGTTACCACTGACAATTCTACTCTGGGTCGAAAAGTGTAGGCCATCACCCACTGCGTTGTCCGTGGTGAGAGGTAATGCCTGAAATTCGGCGTTCTCGGTACATTCTTTTGACACTTGTGGATCTCGGAGCATTGAATTCTCTAAGGATTTACGAATTGGAATGTCCCATGCGTCTATCTCCAACTATCACTTCGCATTCAGTCTGTTGATTTCCATCGTGCGGCAATAATCACATCGGACATCTTTCAACATCGCTCCACCAATGCACTGCCCTTTCATATTTTGTGTACGCGATACTATCGCCATCTGTCTACGTGCATATCGCTATCCCACCACTTCTGTCCCCTCAGTGTATGAATCAGTTTTCTCTAGCTGCAATTCACGTGTCAACATATACTATGTTAAAAGACACAACACTATTCATTGTGCCATCCCTGCCACAAACTTTTTTCGTAAGTGACGGAATAAAGACAGAAAATAAGTCAAAGAGACTGTCAAAGACAGTGAAACGTTACGGTAGTTTCCGCTACATAAGCAGCAGACTTCGCTGCTCGCTCGCACTGGGCAATTTTATTGCACGACGCGGCCGGCCGTGGGTGCAACAGAACCCATGTGGACGGGTGGAAAGAAATGTGTCAAGCTTCATAATACGTATTTATATGTGACGTGTATTATGCATTTGTTGTACGTGAATATGAATCTGCACATGAACTTTCCTAATCCTCCTCACACCTTTCCATAAAGCGTGGCCAAATCTTGCTGCAATTGCTGTAAAGTCGAGTGATAATGTTGAAAATAAATAGGTAATCAATTGTCATCAATCTTTAACATACCCTAAAAATCACAAATGAGACGAGTTAAAGGAATTCATTTAAAATAAAAGATATGCAGGGACCCACACATCAGCGTGTGAGCCCTCCAGCCCCTTGCCTAGTATCGTACAGAAAGGGCACGCTCTCTAGGTAGCGCTCTCAAGCTCCCCTCCCCAGTTATCCGTTGCGCAATTTTCATTCAGGGCTTGACGACATCAACTTTCATCTGGCGTCCCTAGGCAAGGAGGTTTGACGGTAATCTTTCAACAATACTGACAAACAAACATTGACATATAAGTGTGGTGAAAACACTACGTCATTAAAAGAACCAGCGTGTTTATGCATAATCGAAATAAAATCACTGACAGTGTAAAATTATTATCATTGTTCTTGTTCATTTGATGAAGAAGGACACTTTTATTTGTCTCTTATCATGGAGGTAGGTCTCAATCACCGCCATTGGTGACGAAATCTGTAAAAACGCTGCCTCTCTGTTCTCGTCTGAGAATGTAAGTGTAATTCTGCGGAATATAGATTCTAAGATTTATGTGTTACCTTTCAGTTATGCAAAATGTCATTTTCCGTTTCCCCATACCAACATATCAATTGACTATCGGATTGGCCGTTTGCTTGCAGTATTGCTTAGTCAATGGCGGTTAGACACCTTTGAAGTAACAGTAAATATAAATTAATGTTACAAGCCGTAATAACAAGGACAGCTGAATATAAATATTATTTATATTTGCAAGATTAAATTGTACGTAATTAAAAGCATTTTTTTTTTTTTTTGTTCAGAGAGAGCAAACTACAGCATTGCACAAAGTTACTGGAAAAGATTAACTTTCTTGGCGGCCTACGGTCGCATTTCCATTCATTACGTAAAAGTTATTAATATCAAATGCAAATTAATGAGCGTGAATGTTTATATCAGCCACTGCCAAAGATATGCTCAAAATAGCCGGGACACACAAATTAATATCAGATGCATGTGTGCTTGCTTGTGATTTGGGAAAGGTTATTTAAACGGCAACCACAGCTACACAATTTATCTCTTCGCTTCGTAATAAGCCACTTCGCGCTCACGATCGATTATTGCCCGATCGCAAGCGCAGAGACTACCAAATTAGCAGCAATAAAAAAATTTCTACCGCGACCGCCATAATTTGAAGCGAGCGCGAATTTCAGTTCTGCTAATGGTATATCATTTATCATATTACTTCGGACTCACAGCTTCATTCTCACAACAACGAAACATTTTAAATAATCATTCATTAATACCACCCATAATATTCTCAGAAGAAACAGTTTTCAAAAAATATTGTTTTTTACTACATAAGATATCATGGTCTGTATGATAGTGTCCTCGTTCAGGCACAGCCGTTACTAGTTGCTGCTGGCTTAGAATACCCATCTGCCAGGAGATAGCCGTGACTCATTGTCTATATGAAGCTGCTTGCTATCGTAATATTACCATAGGTACAATATGCATGCGTTACGCCTCTTACGAAACTTACTATTATATATTTCATCATCCGATCATTGCGTTGAAATTTATTAAGCGTGTTCTTCTTATGTTTCCTCTGATTTTGTGATCTTCAAAGAATATTAGTGTTTTATTAATACCATTTTCATGAATGACGACTCACATATTTCCCTCTTCTGGTCTCGTTGTAATTACATTATTCTCCCGATGCTTTTCATTCAACTTTTTAATTGTTTTCGTTTTATTTAGATTTTTTTTCATTTCCATTTTTCCAACCGCCTTCTATTTTTTTTATATAGCCATAGATCGAAATATTTCCCCTGCAGCGAAGACTTGAGAGCGTTATCCGACATGAAGTGTAGTTATTTAAGACGTCGAGGGCTATCTGTTATTCTAAGCGAACTTGTGCTTCTGAATTTGACTGTACTGCGTTGCCAATGTGATGTGTAAACGGTGTTGTTCTGTGCGGCCCAGACTTGAAGGACTACTTTAAAAAATCACATTACTGTTCTGATATTTGTGGTGTTTTCTGCGGACCTAGTGGTCGTATTTTGAGAATGTGGCCTTTCTTATCGTCTTCTCGGACGTTTCATTTACGACTTGTTAAGTAGCCGAGGCTGCCGTGGGTATTTTATAAATTATTTCATTATTACTAGCTAAGTTGTTTCTTCACAATTTGTAGAAAAAGCTAGTGTTGCTGCCTTCATTTGTCTGACTGGTTTTATTAAAATTCTTTATGAGGGTCAGATGCTTTTGAATTCCTGGAGACAACTATTTTAACCTTTTTAGCCATAAAGGCGCTTAACAGTCACGTTAGAAATAGGAACTAACTGCCTTGCGTCAGGCAATGATTTTGTTAATCGTCCCGAGCTTGCAAAATTGCCATTTGCGGTGTTGTTGTTGTTACGGCGAGGAGTGTCACGGTGTGGACTAACCTCTCGCCAAGACTGTGGTAGTTACTTATGGTGATAGTTTTAGACTTCCGGGGGCAGTACACCGGAGTTTCTGCCATACGCGAACCGCTGCAGCTATTCTGGTGAAGACGCTTTCCACATGCGGAGCGACAGGGGGTGACCTCCAGTCATTTATGACCTATCCTTAAATTAATAAATCATAATGAAATATACATCGTCACAATTCATACCCAGCCCTTTACTCCCATCACATAATCATTATTATGGAAACTGAAGGTGGACGGGCAGAAAGGAAATGAAAGGGAAGGGACTACTGATGTCAGCAGCGTCAAGACTTTATGCAGCATCAGCAGCAATAAGCGGAAATATGTTGTGGACCGGGACTGGAACCTGTGATCTCCAGCCTACTGCTCAGCAGAGTTAGCCGCTGCGCGACACAGACACGGTGTTTATCGCAGTTGCGCTGAGTCTCTCGGCCGACCGCCATTCCCCCCTAGCGCCACCAATCCGCACTCCTCGTCCGTTTTCTCCATGCTCGCTACTTTGACATTCCTGCCCCCGGAGGTCGACCATAATTGTGCACCCACACTGAAAGTGATGGATTAAGTGCTCACTGAGGCGAATCAGTTAGCTATATGAATGCGTGGTAAGTATTCTGTGAAATATGTCCGAAAGAACAGACACAACTAATTCATATAACATGATCATACTATAATTAATTACTGCATTTTTTACTTTAATACTGGTGTTCATTTGTTGCTATTAATTCATGTGAGCTAATTTTATCACGTTTTAGCTTGTGTTAAAAACTGTTCAGTTTCAGTTTTATTTAATAATAATTTAGTATTATATTTAAGACCATTGTTAAGATTTTGTTCTTCATTAGAAAACTCGAGTCCAGTTAAGTTCACCATTATTTACTGAAATGATACAGTTCGTCATCAACGTTTGTAGTTTGATGACTGTCTGCCGAGTTATTTTGGTGATGTGTATTAGGGTTTATTGCAGTGTATTAGACGGTCAATTGTTCATGTGTTTACAATAATAAGCTCTTGATCGTTGCCTGCTCTGTTTGAGTTCTTGATTAACAGTTCAAATTACGACTGTGATAAAAGTCTAAACAAATATATCTAGTCTCCTTGCATATCAAGATTATCTGCTTGAAAGCATCCTTAAATTTCCACTTTTTATCCTCAGTTGCCTATTCTTACTTTCAACATACTGTGCCACACATGAATTCCACCTGATTTTAACACACTCATATTCTGTAATAAATCCTTCCTGAAGAAAAGAAGCAACTTACACACACAAATATAGAATACGGAAAAACAATTTTATCAAAAGGGCTTAAGAAACAGCATGAAACAAAGAAATTTGAGTATAGGAACTATCTATTTACGGCAATATGCCAGCGTGAAAACGGTGGTCAGTTTGAGCATTTGCTACGACATACATTATTAAGTGGTGGCAAGTCTGTGTACAATAGAATACTCATTTTCCATTTTCTTTGATCTCTTTAGGACATACTGAAGCATGAAACATGAATGTGATTTTTTTCATTTCTAAAGAAGTTCTGTATGTCACATCAGGTAAGTACGATACGTGTGTATGTTTTTCTCGTTCTCATTCGGCTACTGGTTAATCCAAACATTTTGTTTGCATATACGTTTCCTATTAATTACATTTCATTTTGAGTAAGGATGTCTATTTCTCAGTTTTCAGCTATGTTCCTGTAGAACCCAAAATATGCCACTGCAACCCCTTGATCGTTACTCAAATTCTTTTTTTTTTTTTTTTTTTTTTTATGGTGCCTTTCTGCCCTATACATTTTATCAAATTGTTTTTCAGTGTATATATATCTTAGCAGACGTTGCAATCGACAATGCGTTATTTCCTATTCATATACTCGTAAACACTGTTGAACACAGCCAGCAGAATATATTTTTAAAGGTATACCTGAGTTTAGTTCAGCGTTATGTGGTATAATAACTACCGAGGAAAGTGATACAGAGGTTATACACGGACTTTCTGCACCAGATGCTATGGATTCAGAGACGCCGTTCTACCCGGGATAGAGTTTTCTCTCTCTTCCCTGAATCGCTCCAAGCGAACTCTTATCGACTGCACATAGTCGGTTTCCTTTCCTAATCTTGTATATTCTGAACCAGTGACGTAAATAAAACATATAGAAAAATATATCTTAGAAATGATACTTTACGCATGAGATTGATATCATCATGTCTGTGTACTATTGGATAAATGCAAGGAGAAAGATTGTTTGAGGATTTTTGAGAATCGAAGTCACAAATTTGCACATAGTTTTCTCATAAAGAAGTATTATCTATACACATATTTGAAATTGTAGGTTACATTTTGCCCAGTTTCACAGAAACAAAGGATAATTACTGTTGTACACCATTTTCTTATTTACTAAGAAAATCGGAAGACTGCTATTGCCAGTATATTAACAATACTATGGTGATGAAAACTATCAACGAAATAAATATCGTTCAAACATACCTCACCATATCAAAATGATTATTTCGCATAATGTTGCGAAACATTTTACTAGCAAAAGTGAACAACTCTTTCAAATTTTGCGTACGCCGTATGTCTGTCTGTGTATCGCCGTAGTTTATCATATTGTATTACTGTTGCATGAAGCAAAAGGCACACAGTCGACCATGACTTCTTCGTATTTTCGTTTAGTGATGGTACTGTTGACTGTCTCGTAGCCACACTACGGCAGGGGGACTGTCCGGGTCTGCTGTCCAATTAGTTTTCTTCTGGAAGAATAATATCAGATCATTTCCAGACAATCATTTTTCGAAGTCGTATTTGTACAATGTATCTCTTTCTGATATGCTGGGCCTTCTCCTCGGAAGGCTCCAGAACTTTTGGTCACACCCATATGTGGAAGCGTCCTTCAGAGTTTCCGGAAGTTTTTCATTCAGTGATTCAGGCAGGAACGACATCAAAATAGATGTCACCAGCGTCACCACTGCCAATACGCCGAACATGTAGTACAGGCCAGACGTTGCTCCCTGTTCACAGAAAAAGAGTGCCGTTACATTTCCTGCTATCGCTGTTAATAATTTAAAGGCTTCTGCTTCTTCGTTTTGTAGCCGTCAAATGAAATGAAAAGACACGTGCACTTATTAACGCATGTTGTAGCACGACGCCTCTAATAATCAAAACAACCTGGGTCCCGTGTTCTATCCCACCAAATGCTTGAATTCTGAATAAAAACCATCGGCAATGTCGACCGAAGACTTCGGGTATAACGAGTCACCCACATTATGCCAACAGTCCTATTAAGGCGGGCGAAGGAGAGGAGGTACTTTCAAAGCAGTCTGTTTCCTTTCAGTTCGGAAACTTCCTAGAGGACAGGAGAATCAGCAATGATTAACGGCATGGGGATGCAAAAGTCAGTGGAAACCACTGCTTTAAAAGCACACACATTGCATACACAGGACGCGTGACCTGAAACATTGTCATGTCGATGTTTTAAATTGACAAGGTTCTGGATTAGTGCTA
Organism: Schistocerca americana; assembly: GCF_021461395.2. Taxonomy (NCBI): domain Eukaryota; kingdom Metazoa; phylum Arthropoda; class Insecta; order Orthoptera; family Acrididae; genus Schistocerca; species Schistocerca americana. Next base: position 426,864,852 of record NC_060121.1, on the reverse strand, counting down.
CCAAGGGGAAGATGGCCTCGAGGAAAAGAATGAATGATCACCGAAAGAACAAGTCTACCAATCGGAGTGTGGGATGTCAGAAAACTGAACGTGCGGGAGTACCTAGAAAATCTAAAGAGAGTAATGCAAAGAGGCAGTCTAGATATAGCGGGACTCAGTGAAGTAAAATGGAAAGATGATGAAGATTTATAATAAGGATCAAATCTAGAATAGCTGAAAATTGGTATAACTGGAGTAGGGTTCGTTATGAATAGGAAGGTAGGGCAGGGAGTGAGTTTCTTTGATAATTCAGAATTATTCTTGTAAGCGAAGGCTTTCGCGGCCGTTGTCACAGTCAATAAAATTCTTCTGGATTGGAACTGCTTTGTCAACTGTCAAATTCCGACCTTTCGTCGGCCATTGCAAGACGCCTTCCTCAGGGTTTGTTGCTGACTCAGCAATAAACCCTAAGAAAGGCGTTTTGCAATAGTCGCCGAAACGTCCGAATTTCACAGCTGACAATGCGGTCCGAAACCCAGAAGAATTTTATTGACCAGAATTACTCTCATCAGGATCGACAGGAAATCAACGCCAACAGCAACTGATCACGTACACATACCGACATCACAAGCAGAGTAAGACATAAAGGAAGTATGGATGGGGATATTGAACAGGTAATGCTGTAAACTGAGACGACAGTCTAATGACATTGAGATACTGGAACATGGTAGTAGGAAGGAACATGAGAAAGAGTTACGGAATAATACGAGCTTTTAGCAATGAGTTACAAGCAAAGGTCTCAAAGGAGAAGACTGCTTCTGCAATAAATTTCATCAAGTAATAGTAAGTACACTATTCAAAACTCACAACAGGAGGTACACCTGGAAGATTCTAGTTGGATTATATCACGATCAGAAAGATACTCCGAAGTTAAGTATTGGGTAGAAAGCCGTACCCACAAACAGAGACAGATTTGAATAACAATGTAGTAATGATGAAGAGAGGATTGAAAGGTAAGAGAATTGTCTGGAAGAATCAGCGTGGAAGGAAGTGATCTATGAGCTGAAGCACGAGGAATGATGATACGCATGCGAAATTCGCTAATGCTGTAAGTACTGCGACAGTGAATTTCATGGTACGCAATTGAACAGAAGAGGATTGGACGTCTCTAAATCGCAGAAGTTGTACAGACAAACATACGTCTACAAGGCAGGTAACGGCAAAGGAAGCTTTTGCAACAGAAAAAATAATTAAGATGATCAAATAAAGAGGAAAGTACAAAAATCTTTGGCAAGGAGATGATTACAGCAACGTAAGTCACTTAGGAACGAAGTAAATAGATACGGCAGGGAAGCCAAGGAAAAATGTTTGCAGGAAAAATGTGAGGAAACTGAAAAAGGTATGGACGTCGGAAGAAATTAATTCAGCATATAAAAAGTCAACACAGCCTCCGATTAAATTAAAAAGAAAGGTGGAAACATTAATGGCGCAATGTGAATTTCATAATTACACGCAGAAGAGAGAGCGAATACGTGCAAAGAGTACACTGAAGACGTGTACGAGGGAAAGGGCCTGTCTGATGACGTGATAAATGAAAAATATATGGAAGATATCGGGGATCTAGTTTTAGAAGCTGGCTTTAACAAATCACTGAAGAACTGGAGATCAAATAAGTCGGAACGGATGGATAGCATTCCTTTGGAATTTTTGAAATCGTTGGCGCAAGCAGAAACCAAACGACAGTTTAATTTGGTTTGCAGAATCTGACAATGGAGATATACCGTCAGGCTTTCGGGAAAATATCATCCACGAAATTCTGAAGATAGCAAATAAGAGTGAGAAACATGGCATAATAAGTTCTTGCATCCAAGTTGTTGACAAAAATAATATACAGAGGAACGGAAAATAACTGTTTAGATGACCACTGTTTTGGCTTTAGAAAAGATAAAGGTACCAGAGAGGCGCTTCTGACATGACACTTTAAAATGTAAGAGAATCGTCTGGAAGAATCAGTGTGGAAGGAAGTGATTTATGAGCCGAAGTACAAAGAATGATGATATGCATGTGAAATTCGCTAATGCTATAAGCACTGCAATAGTGAATGTCACGGTAAGCAGCTGAAATGAAGAGGATTGGACGTCTCTAAATCACAGAAGTTGTACAGACAAACATACGTACATGATAGATAAGACTTCAGAAGGAAATAGGAGTACGTTACAGAGAAAGATGGATAAAATACAGCAAAAATCAGGAGCGAATTATAAGATTTTAAGACGAAAAACTAGGTGCTCTGATTAAAATAGTTTTAACACAGGGATGCAGTCTTTCACCCCTACTTTTCAATGTGTGCATCGAAGATCTAATGACGGAAATAAAGTTTCAATTGAAACGAAAGATATCAATGTTAAGATACGCTGATGGTATTACTATTCTTATTGAAAATAAATAAGCATTACAGAACGTTTTGAATGGAATGGTTTTATACACAATATCGATTGAGAGAAAATGGTAGGAAGGCAAAAATGACGAAAAATTGATATAAAATATTATTAAAATGAAATATATGCATTACTACAGAGAAACAGAGCTAGGGGAAAATTCAAGTGTAGGGATTATTGGCGAGAAGAAAATAAAAAGAAAAACAATGTTACAGATATGGAAGGAATCTCAGGCAGAATAAGAGAAAACATTACAAAATAAATAAAAAACATTACATGAAAAAGCATTTAGGTTCATGCACCACTGTGGTCATGCCCCGATGATAAATGACCCAAAGATCGGTGCAAGATACTAACTAGTGTTTTTAATACAAAAGTAGAACAAAAACTACAGAAAAACTCTTCAGTCAACTCTTCTTCCAGAAGCTAACAAATAGAAAATGGACTTCGCGATCACAAAATGAAATTCAAATCGAAATATACCCTACTTAACAAAAAAGAGGGAACTTATACGGGATGTGACGGTCATAAACCGCATTCGAATTGTTGGTTATCGTAGCGCTTTAATATGCACAGTAGAAGTGTGCATAAAACTGTAATGAAACTATACCAGTAGTATAGAGACCATAAATGTTGATTACTTTTATTTATTTTAGAACAGGATTAAATTAAAGAACAAGTTCAGTATCTTAGACTACGAAGAGTATACTGATATTGAAGAAAGAAGGAACTGTTTAACTAAGGTACTCAGAGAGAGGGAAGGGCGTTGGGTGTACCATGAAATCAAAGGGAAAGAAAATCTCATATGAAACATGGCAGCTGTTATGGAGAAAAAGGGAATTTCAAGGAAATGAACGGGAGCAGTTATACAGAACTCAATTAAACAAATCAGTTCGAAAATGACCTCGAGGGTGTGAGAGAGAGTACAGTGATACCTTTGTAAGAGATGTAACTGAGAAAAGAAATGAGACAGAAAATAATTATAAGTTGTAGAGCAATTAGCCTCCTCTACACATTATTAAAGATTTTCATTAAAACTATTGACAATGAGGAGGAACATTAGATTTTAATCATGAATATGAACAAACTGGGTTTAGAAGTGAAAACAGCATAATGGGTCATTATCAACACTTCAACGATGTTCTAAAATGGGAAATGAATAGCAATAAATTAACATTTTACCTTGAGAAAACGTTCCGCATTATTTCCACATTATCTGCCCAAAAAGCAGTTGAGAAACAATATTGGTTCACCCTACACTACTGCTATTCCTAGCTACTCTACAGTTTTCAAAATTCTAAGCAGAAGCAATGCATATTCACAGAACGCAATTTATATACTATAAAAACCATCTTCACTTTGATGATGAAATCAGTCGTAGGGTTACCTTCAGCAGGGATAAACTTCAACCAAAAACGACACACTAGTGAGTGTTGATACGTATGGCTGACAAATGAAATATAGTAACACGAAAGTAATGTGTAATTAACATCTCGAAAAGAAAATCGCAAGTGAAATTTGAGATCGTTTGCTAAACCGAATAGAGTATCTTCAATGAGTCTCTCACATGTCTGAAATTGGAAAGTTCACACACAACTAGCACCGAAAATTTTGACTTGTTTAGATGAGGCACACACTATTAATAAGAAAACGGTTAAAAACATGAAAATGGCTCACTGAGAATTGGACACATGCGTATTATGAAATAGTACGAGTAGATGACATAAGAAAGACAAAAATTGTCGGGAGACTGATGAAGTTCTTTGTTGGTCAGTATGAAAAATAATTTTTAAGAAAGAAGGAGACGACAGCTAAATAATGGAAGCTAGGTGGTCGGGTTCAGAAAAGACGCAGGAGCCACGAGCTTCTTATTAATGCATGGAGAAATTAAAGAGAACGCATTTATGGTAAATTAATAGTTGCGGTCATGATCGCTATAACATAACTGCTGTGAAACAGTGTAGTATCTAATCATTACCTATAAATCAAGTGTATACGTACCATATAAGCAAGGTAAGGGGGCGAACACATGACGCACTGAACAACGACATACTCGATGGCGATGGCTATCTGCCGTATACATGTTGGGTGTATTTCAATACTCTGCAGGTTTGTTAGCGACAGCGAGGAGCTGGCACAGAACTGTAGCACCAGAGACGCAGTCGTTAACATCCACTGAGGAAATGAATCTGAACAAAAGAAAACATCCGTCTCAAAATGTAGCAAATGACAGTACAGTTTCAGTTGTTTCTTATTTTAAGTAACAACAAACAATTTTTTGGTAGAATCATCAGTGGAAAAAGGAGACTTTCTACTTACTTGCAGTCAGGAAAACAAGTACGACACACACGGCGGCAGCCGTCAGTAATATGAAACAGTGTGTTATTCGTCTGCCGATCCTGTTTCCTATTATGTGAACAGCATATCCTGCAAAGAACTTCAAAATTCCTTGCGCAATGTAAACAATGAAAGGGTTCTCTCCAAAACTTCTGCTGTTCATAAGCAAGGTGAAAATAACGAGGGAACTCGCAGACCTGTTAGCAGAAATAGATTTGTTATTAATACTTACACTAAACAATAAGAAATATCCCTACTGAAAGCAACTCGTATAATAATTTTTAAGAAAGCATCATATACAATAAAAATACTCCACTCGGTAGCAGAGGTCTAGGAATTCGCATCTAAGAACGTCACAGAAACGTCTTAGGTTCTGATTTACGCCTTATACTCAGCTCCAAACCAACGGACCGCGACCGGTTCTGGAAACGAAGCTGCTTCTACTTCGCGTGAGGTTAGCTATCTTCACTGAAACAGTCAACCGATGCCAGAGACCCCTCCACATTTCTGACGAGACCCTCCGATAAGCAGACGGCCACTGACCTTCATTCCTGGCCTGTACGCTGTTTCCTTAAGGGGCTCTAACATCCATCTAGCGCTGGAGCTCGCAATGACCAGGGAACCTATCCCCTGAATTTCTCAGGACCTCAGCCTCAAGAGAAGCCGTGACTCACGTCGACTCAGATGTTCTTTCAGCAATGGGCGATACCTCAGAGACGGACGGGGAGTACCGTAGAGTCAGTTACCTCCTTTCACCTTGCTCCCAGGCAGGACCCTCTGTTCGCCATTTACTGTCATACGAGTGTCGACCATCCAAAATGAGCGAACCAGCAGGCGAGAGGGAGCACTGCCGCATCTAGAATCCTAGGCGACGCTGTGGGCACCACATGTGCCAAAACCTTCGTCACGGATGCCCGAACACCACCGCAGCACGATAAATAAATGAGGTTGTTTGAGTGATGAACAAATACTCCTGTTGCTAAATAAAAATAAATAGTACAGACCTGAAGCCATGACCAAACAGATCCGAGTTGTTTCCGGATAGTGGCCAACTTCCCCTGCATCCCCATACACTGTCTGGTTACATTAATTTGAACACTTGTTAAAAGCTTGAATAACCACGTTTTGCAGCGGGGACCATGGGGAGATGTGAAGGAAAGAATTCAGTGAGACTCTGGAAGGCACCGACTGGGATACGGAGTCACGCCGACTCCGGTGCCGTGAGTAGCTGCGCTAGGTTTTACGATTGAGGTTGTCCCGATCAGCATGCTCTCTTAGATTCTGAATTGAGTTTTAATCTGAGGAGGTTGGTGTCCAGGGGAGTACAGCAAACTCATCTGCGTGCTCCTCGAACCAGAAACGTACATTGTGAGGTACGTGATAAGTTGTATTGTCCCCCTGGTAGATGCCATCGTGCGGAGGAAAAAGAAACTGCATGCGGGGGTGGATATGGCCTCAAGCATAGATGAATAATCGTGTTGATGCATCGTATCTTCCAGAATGACGATATTATCCAGGGAATGCCACGAAAACATCCCCCAGACCGTAACTCTACATAATGCTTGCACGTTCTTGGCTTTCAGACATTTAATGCCGTACACGCCAACGGTGACCTGATACCTGGAAGGTCACCTGTAGCCATTCGGTGCGTTCAGTTGCGGTATTTTAGTACAAATTCCAGCCTCCTTCGCCGATAAAAAGTACATGAAGCCGGCCAGTGTGGCAGAGTGGGTCTAGGCGCTACAGTCTGGAACCGCGCGACCGTTCCGGTCGCAGGTTCGAATCCTGCCTCGGGCATGGATGAGTGTGATGTCCTTAGGTTGGTTAGGTTTAAGTAGTTCTAAGTTCTAGGGGACTGGTGACCTCAGATGTTAAGTCCCATAGCGCTCAGAGCCATTTGAACCAGTACATGAACCAGACTCTTGTTGTGCAGACCAATTCGCAGCAGCATTAACTGAACGGTAGTTGGACAGTCACTGTGGCAGCCCCTTGGTTCTTCTGGGAGGTTGGTTGCTCAACAGTTGCGCGTCTGTTCACCCGTACACTTCTCCGCCAACTGTGGTGCCCCACATTTGCCTTGGCGCTGGTTTTGGATAGCACAATTTTGTAATGCACGGTATACTTTAAGAACGGCGACAGGCGAACAGTTTACAAACTCAGTCGTTCCGGAAATGGTTCCAACCTTTGACCTGAAAGTCAATGATCATTCCCTTTTTTATGTCAGATAAATAGCTTGGTTTCCGGCAACGACTGCACTGTTTTCCGCGTCACCCCAATACGCTTTATATACACTTCACTGCTTGTGCTGCCACCTGCGACTGTGAGTGGTTATTACACGTTGCAGTCGAAGACAGGCAGTAGTCACATTGGTGTGACTGGACATTGTAGGACAAGTTTAGCCCCTTTAGTCCCTATCCGTCTTTAATCTATGTTCGTCTATACAACAAGGAATACAGCACTAAGCTTAGCAATAGCCAGCTAGTAAACTGAGTCTGTTTATCAATACACTAAAAAGTCAATCCACGCAACACTAATGCACGAAAACTACGCAGCCACTTAAAATGACTTAACCGACATTATTTATCAAAGTTTAAAACATACATACCATTCATGTCTTCACATAAGCACGCGAAAACAAACACTATAGCAATTGCTATCTGGGAAAAGGTAGTTACTGTGACTGTGACTGCGACTATTTATTTTATGTCTTCATTTCATATACTTCTCCTTATGTTTGCTTTGCAAACTGACTGAGACGAAATTTTCATCTTATTACGGGTATAAGCATTCCTTTACACTCTCGCATTTGGTTGTTAGAAGTACATATTAATGAGGTAAAGCACTGTGGCTGGTTTAGCGTGAGAGCAACTACATGTCCGTCTTCGTCTCTTGGTTACTAAAGAAGAAATGAAGAAATACAAAGATGCTCTCAAGGCAATTTTGAATGCATTGAAGTTCTCTGTATCTGAAATATTAACTTTAGAATCGTATAGAAAATGGAGCAGCAGTAGATACTAGCCAGCGTATATTCATCGCTTTAAAAATCAGTTACGAACAACAAATTTTGAAAAAATATGGTAAATAAAGTAAGACTTGAGTCACTGACAAGAACATTAATTAATATTGCTGTTTGACATCTCTGTTGTGTAGCTTATTTCTACAAGAGGAAAACTGTTAATAAAATTAAAAGTTTGGGACAGAAATACAAGTCTGCTAGATTCAAGTCTGATTTTACTGTTGCTTAAGTATAATGTTGGCCTAGTATAATTTCTAACCGAAACGGACAATCAGCATGACACCAAGGGCTGATTTTTTGGCAAGACAACAGGAAGTATAAATAGCAGATCCCTGTGTAGCCACCTGTTACACATCATCCCCGCTGAGGACTGAACAGGAAATGTGAAAGGTAGATATAAGATTGTACAAGAAGAGAAGAGGTGAAATTGGCTAGTGACTCAAATAAGTGAAAAAACTACTGAAAACAAATTTCCTATTAAAATAGGAATACAATTTTCTTAAGACGTGGATTGGAAACACATTTCGGTGGCAAATGGCAATGATAGATGTGAGGATAATGGAAAGGTGCTAGAAGTGAATATAAAGACCAAAGTTGGTAACACAAAGTTTGGAATTAAACTAGGAAGAGAAAAAGATATGTGTGTATAGTTTAAATGAAATCTCTCTATACCAGTCTGTGGACACTTAAACTATTTATTCCACTGAAGATCAGTTTCATTACTACTATTATTGTTATTGTATTTTGGTGTTTAGCTGTTGTAAGCATTGTTGACACTGTGAAAAAACTGTCTCATTCACAAGTACCTATCCAACAAAAAGCACAATTGTGATTACCTAGATTACATTAATCGTTTAACTACTGATATTGGTCATATATACTTGTATTAACATGCACTAAGGTAAACCTGAAATAGAAAAGAAATGAAATTGTTACAGGTAACAACAGCTGTGAAATTTATATAACATATTGTCAAGTGTGTAACATTCTACATAAGAAATTCATATAAAATATACTGCCAGCAAAAAATTAGTACACCGTTTTAGGCGTTTCCAATTCATTCAAGATTTATTGTTGCAACAGCGCAAATGGAGTACACCAAAAGATTACATTTACAGACCAATAGCACAAACAATGCTGAGATTCCAGGTATCGACCGATGCTGGAATATCCGTTAGTACGCAGTGTACTCTCCACGGGCATCAATTCAGGCGCTGACTATGCAACCAATCGGTCGTACAGATGGCGAATACCGTCCTGGGATACGTTATGTCTTGTTGCTCGACTTGTTCACGTAGTTCTGTAAGAGTTGTTGGCTGACGAGTTGCACGAGTGACTTCTTGTCCCATCATAACCCACAAGTGCTCGATTGAAGACAAGTCCGAAGGTCGTGATGACCAGAGAAGTTGCTACACTTCTTGCACAGCACGTTAAGTTTCACGGACAGCGTGTAGGCGACTATTATCTTGTTGGATCATCACATCACTTTCCTGCTGCAAGAACGGCAAAAGAACGGGTCAAGCAATATTCTACTCGCATCGAACACTGATTAGCGCCTCCTCCAGAAACACCAAAGGTGAACGAGTGTTGCAGCTTATGGACTGAAGACCACAACAACAACAACGAATTTAGTTGATGAAAGGAGACAATATAAAGCGGCAGCGAAAGAAGCAGGTGAAATGGAACACGAACGACTAAGAAATGAGGTTTAGAGAGAGAGCAAACTGGCTAAGCTGGAGTGGCTAGAACGCTATACATGGTATTTCCGTAAGAGCGTGCAAAAATGTAACAGGACGTAGAGAATACTCCACTTAATAATTGGAGGTTCAGACCGCTAAGCAAAGAAGGTAAAACCGAATAGAGAAAGGAATATTTATAGAGGCTCTGCAAGGGAATGAAGTTAAAGATGATATTATAGAAAGGAAAGATGAATCAAATGGCTCTGAGCACTATGGGACTCAACTGCTGAGGTCATTAGTCCCCTAGAACTTAGAACTAGTTAAACCTAACTAACCTAAGGACATCACAAACATCCATGCCCGAGGCAGGATTCGAACCTGCGACCGTAGCGGTCTTGCGGTTCCAGACTGCAGCGCCTTTAACCGCACGGCCACTTCGGCCGGCCGAAAGATGAATCAGATAAAGATGAGAAAGGAGATACGATAAAGCAGCAACAATACCACAGATCACTGAAATACCTAAGTGGAAACGAAATCCTGGAGACGACATACCGTAAGAATTATTGAGATCCTTAGGGAAGCAAGACATGACAAAACTATTCCACATTATGACTCCACACGAGGTAGGAGAAATACCGTCATAAGTTAGGAAGAATTGAATAAGTGCAGTTAAAAAGAAGGCAGGTGCTAACGGGTGTGAGTACTACCGAAATCATTGCTTCAAGAATTCATAGCTGCAAAGTATCGATACGAATTGTTTAGCAATGAAACGGGAAAGTGATAGGAGCCAACCTTGCGGAAGATCAATCTGGGTGGAAACCCCAGAGGCAATGCTGAGCTTACGACTTATCTTGAAAAATAGTAGGATAAAAGGCAAACCTTTGTTTGTAACATGTGTAAAGCCAGAGGAAGTTTTGAGAATGTTTATGGAATATTTTGTCGGTATTTAGAGGAAAACAGATATACTACTATACTACTATACAAAATGGCTCTGAGCACTATGCGACTTAACTTCTGAGGTCATCAGTCGCCTAGAACTTAGAACTAATTAAACCTAACTAACCTAAGGACATCACACACATCCATGCCCGAGGCAGGATTCGAACCTGCGACCGTAGCGGTCGCTGGGTTCCAGACTGTAGCGCCCAGAACCGCACGGCCACTCCGGCCGGCCAACTATACACAGCGTTTATGTTCTGGAGTAATATTTAATAGTTCGTTATGAACCGGCTTACAGCTTTCGAGCCATCGTCAGAAAACGTAATTCTAAACAAATAGTCCACACATCAGTGAAAGTTCATAGCTATACAAAGACTGTTTTTCAAAGACACGTGACTTACGAATATATATCGATACAGGAAGATAAGCATAATGTTGCTTCGCAAAGAAGATCTAAAGAAATAAATAGACTGATAAGCCAACTCATTATGACCACTGCCCATTGCAAGCTTGGATGCCTCATAGTGGCGTTACGGACACGTGACGCAATAATAAATGTATGTAAACCTAGCAGAGACGGATGCGAATATATACGCAGCAAATGGAGAAATCCACTGAGATAAGCCAGTTTGCCAAAGTATAGGTTCTTATTACATAGAGGCGGTGAACGAGTATCCCTAAAAAAGTGAAACTAATCGAATATTCACGTGCTACTGTCGTGACTATCTAAGGAAAGTGGTAGAAAGGCAGTGACTCTACCACTAGGCACCAAGTAGTTGGACGTCCACGGCTCTTCACAGAAAGTTGGATTGGGAGGCTTGTCTGCTGTGTAAAGTAGCATAGATGGCGATCTGTGGCACCTTTGGCGAAAGGGCACAACGCCGGTGGACGCACATGTGCTTCATAGCACATCATTCAGCGGACATTGTTGAACAAGGAGCTCAACAGCAGACGGCCCCTGCGTGTTCACCTGGATGACGGCATTTCTGTAAACGACCATCGACCTGTTGTAGTAAAAACGTGATTTATCTGATGAACCGGCGCTTTTCTAGTGGTAAACGGTCCAATATCGATGATCCCGAGCCCACTATAGTCGTAATTGACGATGTCGTTGGGCCAATATGCGCCTCCACGAATCCAGTACGCAGACAGCTTTAAAATGACTGCTCATTCAAAACCACACTACATACACACGGATCTGCGAAAACAATTCCACAAACAACTCAAACAATACTAAAACCAGTCACTGTGGAGCTACAAGGACGACTTGTAATTCGTCATGGGACCTGTGGTATTAATCGAAGACATTAGGTCAGCTGCGGACCACCCACATCCCTTCATGCTTGATCTCTTCCCTAACGACGATGTCGTCCTTCAACAATTGTCCGTGGCTCGAAGCCAGAATTGTGCTACAGAGGTTCGAGGAGCCTGAGCGTGAAATCACGTTAATGTTTTGGCCACCAAATTCGCCTGATGTGAATCCGATGGTCCCCATCTGGGTCGCTATCGAGAGACATCACTGCGTACAGAAACCAGGAGTCAGTTATTTAAGGGAATCACAGGACTTGTGTAGATACTTCGTGCCACATAGCTCCACAAACCTATCGACAAACTGTCAGATCTTTGATACTCATAATCTGTGTATATTGCGTTACAAAGATGGCCCAACCAGCTTTTAAACAGGCGGTAATAAAGTTTTGCCTCGTCAGTGTATTACAGCACTTCATCGTCAAAAACGTTGTCCTGTTGAGTAATGGCAGAGACCACTGTGTTATACGGACAAACTAATAACCGTGATAAACAGGCGGTGAATGTTGACTGGTGATTATGATGGTAGCAGGGATAAAACACAGGAAATGAAATGTTATTTACTGCTTGTACAGATTTCAGACTGAAGTTATGAGTGCCGAGTGAGACGTGGGACTTAGGGACGGCAGGAAAAGGTGTGGACGGGGCCTAATCAGTTACCGTTGGTTACACGGTAAACACGTCAACTTTATTTAAGGAAGGAATTTTTTTAAAAACTATCATTTTAAAAAAAATTACTGTAACACAAGCTGCACTGATGGCTGAAGGCCTTATTAAGAAAGAATTCAAATTATTTGTCGGCTGAAGGCCGCAATCAATTGGAATAATTTAAACAATTTTTTTTAACAATTGACACAATCATACGAAATAAAGAAGGGAGTGATCCGCAGACAGTGCTCCAATGATCGACCTGGGAAAGTCCCTCAAACGTAAGTAAGGTGAGACAGGCAGCCCAGTGTAATACTCACTTAACAGGATGGCAACTCAAACTAGTCACAGTTAAACGCAAGACCAACACTCTCGCAAAATCTGCCTAGCGTCCGATGCCTAATACAACGATGAAATAACCCATGCCAGGCAGACGGGTGGACTACACTCCTCACATCGTAAACAACAAATATTATACAAGAGACCATGTTCAAACATAAGAATAATCCTAGGTAATGACAGCAATTTGTCTCCACGAATCCGGTACGCAGACAGCATTAAAATGGCTGCTCATTCAAACCACACAAGGTGCACACAGATCCGCGTAAACAATTCCACAAACAACTCAAACAATACTAAAACTAGTCACTGTGGAGCAACAAGGACGAATTACAAGTCGACACAAACACAAAGAACCCAGAAGCCGTCGGAAGACCAAATACACGTCGTCCGTCGAGACGACCGACCGAACGACCAACCAACGGTCGCTCTCGCTCAAGTCAGGCAAGGCAAACGTCGTAGTATGAATCGCCAACTAACAGCTTGTTACCATGAGGTCACTTCGGCGGACGGACACACACACAATGGTGGCGGTTTCACTACTCGGATTTAACGATCCATTCAACTTAAACTAGCTGAATCCGGTCCTCGGCGTGGTCGTGCATTCTCGCGACCACATTCTTCCATCGGGCAGTGCATGTATCGCCAGCTGTCCCTGCGAGTACTGGCGCTGTGCGGACCTCTCTGCTGCTCCGTCCCAACTGAACTCCCACACAACGAACCGGAAATACTAGAGGTCGCTCCAAAGATAGTACCACAGTACTCGCTATCGATAAACGCCGCTGCTGCCACTCACGGGCAGACAAAACGAGCAAACGTAGTGGCGCCAGTGAACGCACTAAGAAAACGCGAGCAGGGGCGCGGGTCATCGAGCGACATGAAAGACGAGCAACAGTCACGAAGAGAGTGAGGCAGGTTTGCAGCCTGCTACTGATATTATTGAATCTGTACGTTGATAAAGCATAAAAGAAAATGAAAGAGAAATTCAGAAACGGAATTAAAGCCGACGAGTACGAATAAGATTGTCTTGAAGAGAGATTTACATGATGAAAATATGAAAATCAAGCAAAGTAATTAGATTAGGAAATGAGACACTAAAGGTAGTAGATGACTTTCGCCAATTGAACATTTAAATAACTAATGATGGCTAAGGCAGAGATTGGCAATAGCATGAAAAAAATTTCTGAAAAAGTGGAATTTCTTAACATATAATATAGATCTGGCTGTTAGGATGCGTTGTCTGTAGGTATTTGGAGCTTAGTTTTGTGCTGAAGTGGGATGTGAACTATAAGAAGTTCAAACGAGAAAGGAATGTAAGGTTTTGAAATGTGGTGCTGCAGAAGAATGCTAACATCAGATGTGTAGATCACGTAACTTACGAGTGAGTAGTAAATAGAGCTGTCAAGAAAAGAAATTTCTGGTGTAGTTTGAATGAAACAAGAAGTTGCTTGATAGGACACATTCTAATACACCACGGCATCATCAGTTTAATACTGAAGGGACGTTATGGAGGTAAAAACTGTAGAGGGATACCAAGAGATGAATACAGGAAGTAGGTTGAAATGTAAGTAGGTTGCAGCAGTTATTCGGAGACGAACAGGTTCGAACAGGATAGACCCACGTCATGGTCATGAGCTGTAGAAGATCGGTCTTTGAACTGAAGACCACAACAATAGTACTCTTCCAATTTCTACATGTATCTAAAGATAAAAGAGGAAACTAAAATATTGCGTAGTATTGAAAGATGTAGTAGTTTCGATAAGTAGCTAGAATAATTAAGTAATTATTTTACATTTCTTTGTTACAAAATGAGAGAGGTTTGGAGTGTCCTCGTGTTTTCAGCCTGGAGGCATCGTCTAAATCAGTGGTTGTCAAATGTTTCTATTCAAGAGCCAACACTGACATTGTGGAGCGGCCTCTCGGGCTGCATATGTACCGATCTCATTACTGAATGGTAACTTACGTGAATTAGTGCGTTATGAGCCCCCAACAGACTAGCTATAGAAAGTTGGATGCTGGCCCCCAAGTACTGATCGGTAGAAGTCGGCATCATTCGGAAAACTTCGTGTCGACTCTTCTGTTTCAGGATGCTGCCAACCAAGAACCCCCAAAGTTGCGACACTGTAATTGCCTGACGAATTGTTGCTGTGTTGTGTGAGCAGTTTATTAATTAATTAGTAACCTTAATAGCACCTATATTTAAATGCGTTATGGAATATGCAACTCGATCACAAACATTTACTAAATGCTTTGAATGTAATTTTTCTTCTACTCATTGCGTTGCATTACAACAGCTTTATTAATTCCATATTCCTTGCCACAGATATGTATTGCGTCTTAAGATGGCCGTCTCTATAATGCGCACTGACGACTGCATTTTGCTTCCATAGAATATATTCGCAATCAGCTGTAAAATGGAATGACGATAATGGAAATTTGTGAAGGACCGTGACCCGAACCCGGATTTCCCACTAATTGCTGGCGGTCGCCTTAGCATTTGGCTACCCAAGCATAACTCAAGGCCAGACCCAAGCTGCCACATGTCGTCAGCCATGTGTCTACAACCTGCACCTGTACAGCCGTTATGTTGATTCCCGTACAGGGGAGGCATTTTACTTGACAGTCGCTTGCTCCGTGTCGGCGGATAAAAACAACACTGCAGTGCCTGCGTTATTCCGAATTACTGTGCGATGCAGTGTTCCCTCGGACGTGCATGCATTAATGTATTCCATATCGCCTATAGCCGCTGCAGTTCCTGTTCTTTCCGACATGCGTGCATGTTCTGAGGATCTTTGTATTTTAATTCAGAATAACACACGCACTGCAGTATCGGATTTCACTTCCCTTCGAAATTTATACTATAGCGTATGATCGGTACGAGGCACACACTCCCATGAGTTGTCAGCAACGAGAGATAAACAGCAAAACATTCCCCACTCACATCCCCTAGCCACACAGTGAAGCTGCTTACCGCCCCTGCCCCTGACGTAAACGGCCAACTTTACTTGACTCGCAGCAGATTTCACCAACGTGAATTAAAATAGAGAACATCTTAAAATATTATTCTCTATGTAAGTTTGTTTTATTTGTTGCTGATTGTGAGCAGGAAAACTATTGTCCTGAGAAGTTCTCAATGTTAGCTGACGTTACTGGATTCAGCTGTTAGTGTCTAGATGCATAGCGCTATAAAATAGACCGCGAACCGTGGGCTGCACGCATGCTTGGTTCGGGCCACAGTTTTGACGACCGCCGGTCCAAATGCTGCGATATTTCAGTAATCTGACTGTATCCTGAAGCGGCCCTGACGACTGTTCTCTTCCACTGGACGCAGTGTTCCGTAGCACGTCCCTCCGGCAGGTGAGCTCAGCCCCGAGGTACCCCGTCATGGCACGCTTGTGAACGGGGGAAGGGGGTGGGGGCGATGGGCGAAGTGCCCGGCCCGGGACATAGTGGCGTTACATCAGTTCTTCAGCTTGCGCGGCATGAATCGTTGTTTCCACATATTGTCGAGGTCGGGACTCAAGCCTTACTGAAACGGGGACCGTCATAACAAATTTCGTCCAAATTTGTGATATATTCAGGACTTGACCAGATATGAAGAGGAAGCTATAATATATGAGAGTTTAGGAAAAATTGCATTTTTTGACTCAGGTCAGGCGATGCATGAGACACTTAAGTTAGCGTAGTTTATTCGCAGTGTTTGGTGCTGCTTAAACAGTGCACTACGACAATCCGAGGATCGTGGGTTTTTGTCTTTATGCGGAAACTTTTTCCTATTTTATTTTTTCTTTTCAATTTTTACGTTGCTTGCACTGCACATAAATCTAAACAATGCTCACTAGCCCGCATCTCGTGGTCGTGCGGTAGCGTTCTCGCTTCCCACGCCCGGGTTCCCGGGTTCGATTCCCGGCGGGGTCAGGGATTTTCTCTGCCTCGTGATGGCTGGGTGTTGTGTGACGTCCTTAGGTTAGTTAGGTTTAAGTAGTTCTAAGTTCTAGGGGACTGATGACCATAGATGTTAAGTCCCATAGTGCTCAGAGCCATTTGAACCATTATTGAATGCTCACTATGTTATGTTTACTAATATTTTCATTAAACATCTCTTTTCGTTCATAAACCATTTTCGTGGACTGGAAAGATTAATCTGCAGCCAACATTACACATCAAAGCTGAAAGTACCATTCATTTCGAATATTACAGGATGATACCTATGTGAAGAACAACTAACTGAAGAGAACCAACCAGAGTTGGTCAAATAGTTGCTCTTCACACAGATAGCATACCTGTAATGTTCGGAATGAGCAATACTTTTAGCTTTGTGTGCACGTTAATCTTTCGACGACGATGAACGTGACTTATGAGCGAAATAAGTCGGAATAAAATATAAATAAAGTCAGTAATTGTCTGTCATGCATTTTATAAAATATTTTCGTAAAAGACATGGAAAAGAAAACAGAAAGAAAAACTTGGGATTTGAACTTAAATTTTCCAGGAAGATTTTGTGAGGCGTACACGAAAATTTCGTATATAAAATTAGATACTTTTATTGTTTTGCAGTTGATAATTTACTCTTGCTGAGGTAATATTCATTGTAAAAACAGGGGAAGTAGTAACTTTCTCGGTATGTGATACAAACGCCGCATTTTTACAATTACATGGTTGTTTCAAACTTTCTATAAAGAGACAGACGTGATTTACATTTATAATAGGTTCTCTCTCATCCCGCAGTTTGCCACCAAACTAGGTGTAGCGCGTCATTTCCCCAAATACTAATGAAAATAGCTGGTGATGTTCTGTGGACTCTGTTTTGATCCACCTTTTTCGGGACGCAATTTCTTTTTCTCCTTCTATGAGATAAGAGCAGTTTGTGAATTCTTTGATGATATTCTTTACCTGATGATCAAAACAGACAGGGAAGTGTTGCGCTAGCGGAGAGGAGATGGCAGAATCACTTTAATACCGCACGATGGCAATCCTTCTTCGTCTTGAAAAATCTCGCAGCATAAACGTGCATTCGATAGCCCCGCCACACCGACAAGTCAATTAAAAGAAAAAATTTGTGTCCTCCATGTAGGGCTTCATCATATCACTAAAAAAATCATAAGCTGTTGCTAAGTTCCCCACATTTTGATTATTACAGTGCAAGTAACGTAAAAATTTAAAATAGCGTTTTGACCCCACGACGCTCCAGTTACCAGACTGCTTTCTCTCCGCTGCGGAGACCACGTTAAAATAACCGGTGATGCCTCACACGAGCCACCACAAAAATGCTATTTTTTCTAAATTCTTGGTCCTATGGAGCTCTCGCTTCTGTCACTCTGATATCTCGCCAATCTCTGCGTATGCCATAAATAAGGACGAAATGTGTGATGTGTAGCGCGGTCCTCTGTTAGGTGGAAACCACTTTGCTTGCCAAATCATCATGTACCTGCTTCTTAGCAGCCTGCTTCCTTTTACAACCACTTTTATAACTGGATCCTATAAAATACGGAGCTGTTGTCTGAAATGAGAGTAGTCTGATACCGGCTTGCATCAAATTTACTATCTAGCAAAACATGTGAAGTTAACGTCTAAAATATTTCAATTGTTCATAGGAAATTTGACGAAAGACGTAAGATTAACTTTAACAACTAACTCTATCACTGTGATCAAAAATGCTTTACGTGTACACAATAATTCATAACCTACTACACTGAAATCGTAGTTCCTTACTGCAGCAGTTCTTTTTAAAACAATGGCAATTACCTTAACCCTGTTTAAGTAATGCTTATTTGCTTCTATTCGTTTTCATTTCAGAAAGAAGTAATACGTAACATGTAATTAATACTAATTTAAAGTAGTTACTGTCCTTTAAACTGAATGTAAAATGCTATGATTTAATTGCTGTTACCTGCTAATCACAAGCAGAATTGTGTTTTTGAAGAGATTCCTGTTCGTTAAGATGTTTATTATTCCCATATTGGGAGTTCTTTGATGACACAAAAATTTAAGCTTCATTGTGGTATCAGGAGGTAACGGCTTGCCATTTGTTGCCGCCACACGTTCGAGAATCTTCAGCGCCTCATCAGGACGCCCTTTGCTTAGTAGCCATCTTGGAGACTCGGGTAAATACCTAAAGAACAAAAACGTAAATAAATAAACAAGTAAACACAATAACAACTTTCTCTTCCAATACATTTGAAGCAAATGCCGATGATCATTTCAAATAAATAAATAACGTAGGTAATAAATAATCCTAGCTGAAAGAAAATTGTAGGATCTTTGGTACGTTTCCATTGCGCACTAAACCTGTAGCTTTGATTAAACGAAATAGTAAAACCCGAAGAGACTTTCTAATGTAAAGAAAGCTTCAGATACGAAGTCTGCCCTTTATCGCATGCAGATACACTGGATTATTAGTTTCGGCAGGGCTAAGCTGCTATCTTCAGATTTGCAAGGTTACAAATATCACGAAACTACTACACTGTTGTAGCCGTAATCGTAAATTTGTTTTTGGCGTATCTGCGTGCAGAGGTTATGAAATCCTGCTGTGCGACAAACCGTATGTTAATTTTGTACCGGCGTAACGGACTGTGAATTTGAAATAAAAAAACAAAATTACTTTTAGATGAGTTATTACAGCAAATATAAATATATACATACCAAAACTAACTTTACCTAATGGTTAAAAGAGAGTAAAACACTAGAAAATATGTGTCCTCATGGCCTAACACGAAGTGACACATGTGTCTGAGTTGACAGCCAGCTGCATACTGCCGGATGCCATTTTGGTTAACAAAGTAATACAGAGGAGTACCACCAGATGGCAGCAGTCTATTGAATAATAATAAGGAGTAACACTAGAAGTGCCACACTTCCCCGTACCCCTCGTTGTACCATATGGGTCATTTTTGACTCACAGTAGAAAACCACGTTTTATTCGTATTTGGGTGGTGTTCCGAGTGTCTTCATGTCGGCAATAAGTCTCTAAATGAATAGTGCACTGTCAAACATAAATTTTCAGAGTAAGCATTTTTTTATTTTAATTTTAGAGAAGGAATTCCACAATATTAATCAACCGTCGTTCAAACAAGGAGGTAAAACAATATTATAATGTTTTTTCTTTATAAAACGATTGAAACAGAATCAAAATATATTGTTTACGTGAGTATTGGTTCAAGTGGCTCTGAGCACTATGGGACTTAACGTCTGAGGTCGTCAGTCCTCTAGAACTTAGAAGTACTTGAACCTAACTAACCTAAGGACATCACACACATCCATTCCCGAGGCAGGATCCGAACCTGCGACCGTAGCGGTCGCGCGGTTCCAGACTGAAGCGCCTAGAACCGCACGGCCTACATGAGTATTAATAATATTTTTACTTTTATAGAAAAATAAGGTAAGTACCAAATATTTGTGGAAGATCCAAAAATGCAGCAGGTGACTAAAATGCTCTGCATGATTTCTTGGTTATTGCAATCAAGTAACTAAAACATAAGAACAAATAACTTCAGCCTATAACAATAAATATTTGGAAATATTTAAGAACAAGGACTCGACAGAATTGCCTCAGCTGGGAGTCAGACATTCGACAAGAGTTTTTGCTCGGCAGCTTTTGCACCCATGCTTGCACTTGAAGCATACGCTTGATGTTTTATTTCCCTTTGTTGATTTGTTGCTTGAGGAAACCTGAATTTGACAAGACCATCCACTTCCATATTGGCCAGTGCCGCTATCGAGTGCCTGAAAGGGGAAATTGACCTCTCTCGGATGTTTGTAAGAGGCAGCAAGCTCTCTGTGACTCTGTGTATAAAAGTCCTGAATTTGACAGCGCCTTTTCCATACTGGCCAGCGCCGGTATCGAGTGCCTGCAAGGGGAGACAGGCTCCTGTCTGCAGTTTCTAGAGGGCAGCAAGCTCATCTGCTACTCTGAGGATGAAGTCCCGACGTGAAATCTTCTTAGAGCTAGGTAATTTAAAAATTGTGTGAGCGTTATCATGGCAAGGTCAAGAATATTGTAAAAGACACGCACAGGCCTTCGGTGGGTGCCAGCTCGGACACTGCAGTGTCTAGCCATTTGGTCAATTACATCCACTGTATCCTTAGTCCCATTATAAAACTTCACAGTGTCTGGAAGTTTATTTCCAGTATTCTCATTCGTCTGACATCCAGCATACTTGTTATTCAGAATACGGGTACTTTTTTTTCTTTTTCCCCTGGTAAGCTGTGAGTAGATTGTCGCCTGACTTGTAAGTGTGTTGCATACAATGTGTCATCTCCACTTCGCGCTGCAGGAAGGACCTCCTTGAGTAATCTCCGAAAAGCTCCAACTAAACTTGTTCCTTTTTGTTTCAGCTCATCTGCCAGTTTCAGGAGGTGAAGAAGCTGTTAGTCGTGACGTCCGTAAGGGCTACGCACCTGACATCTGCTGTTGTGCAAGAGAACTGTTAGCAGTGTCCCAGACAGCATTGGAGAAGGGGACTGTATAATATGTTATTCTGTAGCTTCCCAGTGTCATTCCGTAGGTCTACACGTCGCCACTCCATAGGAAACAGAAAGCCGCGCTGATACAAAACATCAGCCGACTTGTGAATACTTCGTATTTCACGTTCTTTTTGGCCCAAAGTATCATAATATACTCTAACATCTCGTGAATAACGTCTAGGCACGCCCAGAAACTATTTAGTGTCTGAAAGCCGGTGTTACTGATATCAGATTGCGTTAAAATGCGTGTGGGTCTAAAATGACCCACATGGCACTACTGGTATAACAGGTAAATTTTTCATGCTTCTAGGTGAGCTAGGGGGATGAAATTTTGATGAATTGTACAACCCCATAAATGATGAAAAGTCACGGGAACGTTTGATCCTGTGATGATTCAGGAGGGGGCTACGGTCCTCGAAAAACCATCATGGGTCAAAAATGACCCACACAGTACTTCTAGTGTTAACAATATATAATATATAAAATGTGAATCACTAAAATGGAAAATACAACATGTCCCAAAATTGTACAACAGTCCCACATCAGATATAGGCCAATAGTTTTGAGCGCCTGTTCGATGACCCTTATTGAAAACGGGATTGACCTGTACCTTTTTCCAATCGTTAGAAACGTTTCGTTTCTCCAGAGACATACGGTACACTGCTGCCATAAGAGGGGCTAGATCTTTCCCCTAATCCATATACAAACCAATGGTATTCCGTCAGATAGCTTGACCTTCTATCTGTTGAAAGTTTTAAGTTTCTGTTCCATGCCATGGTCGCTTATTTCGATACCTGTCATTCTCACGTTCGTACGACAATTTTAAGGCGGACCTAGAGTGGGATCTATCAGGGTGACACAGTTTTGGAAAAAAACTTTCAGTATTTTGGCGTTCTTTGTGTCACCCTTCATGTCGATGTCATTATGGCGACAGTGTGTCTGGACAGATGGCTTCGATCCGTTTACAGATTTAACATAAACCCAAGTCGGTAGATAGAATTTTACTTTCCAGTTCCTTAAATGCTCCATAGGAGGTCATCTTTAAGGTAATTTAGGCTTTGTGCGGTTTTTTGCTCTGTGGCGCTTTTGCAACGTTTAAATTTGCAATGAAACTCTCTTTGCTTTCGTAGCAGCTTTGTAATTTGGTCACAGTCATACTAATGGGTAAGGAGATAGGCCCCCACCAAGGGAGCAGGAACAAAGCTGGCGCAAAAGCTGACTGGAAGAAACCTCAGCAGAGAAGGTTGAAGAAATAACCGGAAGAAGTTCGTGGGTTCTAATGCCAACCTTGTTCCTACATTATGTCTAAGAGAAAAATTATTTCCCTAGACCTGCAACAATGTTGACACTGTTTCATTTCGTCCAACTAGAGTGCTTTACATAGTTCCCACCTACACAGCTCGCTTAATTTCGGTAATGGATCACTTACCGCTACTTCGCTACGAAGTTATAGGACCTCAAATACGAGCAAGAGAGTAGTGACACAAATGCGTTATTCGAACATTTTTTTGCCAATTTTTCTTCCGATATCTGTCTACTGAAAACTACATGAAGGCTCGCTGACCTCGAGAGGTTCACAATATTTGATAAAATAATAAGTGAAATATGAAAGAGATACCATAAATATATCACAGCAATTCATCTTACTGTAATTTCCTGATTAAAGAAATGCCTTTAATGAAACCTCTGTTTTACTTAGAAAAATTTATATCAGGTCTTGATGCCAAATTAAGTAAATATGTTGATGCAATTGAGCTACTCAACGAACTACCTGTTTTCAAGTTTAAGGTCAAACATCTAGTTAAGAGCACTGAATTGGCTTCACATTTGGACATTTTGAGGGTATGAGTGAGAGTTAAGAGAAGCTTATCACTATATCGAAACAGCTTTGAGGATTCGTAAGACAAGTCCAGTGACGGCTTCATCTTGTGAAGCCGTATTTAGCAATTTAATGATGATAAAATAATTACATAAGGTCAACCATAGGCATAGGCAGGCCGTCAGATTAGTTATCCTGCAGATAAAGCCCGACACTGCTGTTAAAATTTATTTCAGTGGCAAAATGAATGGATTTCTTTCGCTGCAAGCAAGGTAATGCAAAAAAAATGATAACAAAAACAAAATTGCTAGAACGGAATATTCCCTCGACAACTGCAGCCCTTTTTCTTATATTTCTGTATCGTACACGATTGTACTTAATTAGTAATTTATGTAGTAAAAACATATGTTTGTATCTACAGTCGCAATTTATTTCTAAGGGTTACCATATTCGGTACGCTGTACTGTTCTCAGGCCATCCCCTGGACCACAGTCGTCACACTTATTTGCAAAGTAGGTGTGTCAAATACGTAACTGCGAAATAAGCTGACGGCTACGTGCCAGGAAATGGACTGAGGATGGTACTGTGTGCCAAAACCAGTAATCATTAGGCAAAATAAATAA
The DNA here is from genome assembly GCF_021461395.2 of Schistocerca americana. NCBI lineage: Eukaryota > Metazoa > Arthropoda > Insecta > Orthoptera > Acrididae > Schistocerca > Schistocerca americana. The sequence goes on along the minus strand of NC_060121.1, from coordinate 426,841,264 downwards.
AATGCGACTGTAGACACAAACATATACTGTCTCAGCACTGTATTTGTCGCTGTTTCACCGATATTATCGCGGGAATATGTAATTTGTGTAGTATCAATCATTTAGGGGGAACATATAAAATCTCTTCTTTACTATACATCATACAACTAATGTACAGTTGCTGCCTAAACAACAAGTTACAGACCTTGTTTTACATTCAATCTTCTTAGAATACAAATGATACATTTAATTTGTTCTATGCAGCTTTTTCCATCAGCACAGTCAATTAATAATATTTTTTCAATAATGATTGAGTGTTATTAATCCCCTTAAGAAATTATCAAAAATGCTAAATCTGCATGAAACAATTTGTAGGGAAGTTGTTTTGTGAGGTCAGGGGGCAGGGGAGGAGGAAGGAGAGCTTTGGCAGGTTTGCCACGACCGCTTTATTACTTTGGCACGTCTCTCAGCACAGTTGTCGAACTACAGAAGGTGTTGCAACCCTCACAACTTTGCTTGATACATGCGTATCAAAGGTGTAACTTAATGTAGCAGTGCTGGCCAGACCAAGTTTTAGCAGTAATCCTCTTGCATAGCATTGTGCCATCATGGCTGCTTCAGCTGACCAGCATGACCACTCGAATGGTGACCAGTGGCAATCAAGGATACTTAAAAAGCAGTGCGTCTGTTTGTCAAAATGGCTGATGACACAGATGTGTGTAAATACTGGCCGTCCAGTCAGCAAGAGTAACCAGACTGGCGACTGCTGTCGTGTCAGTAATCGGCCTGTTGCTGAGGGGACACTACTCTTCACCTGCCACCCGCAGGAGCAGCTGTCCCCATTCGCCATACTATGAACTGCCTGTATAAGGGTCCAGCCTCAGCACCGATGATGACCAACCTGAGACCTTCCCAGCATCTGATCCACAGCATGTCCACCATTCTCAAGCGCTGCTAGCCATGTTTTGCTCTCCGGGTGTCATGCCTTTTGTCAGTTACCACATCTGGAGCAGGTCTCTAGCCTATTTGCTATCAATGTAGTAGTGCCTGACCATTGTGCCAGTACCTGAGAACCCCACCGCCAAGTAGGAATGTCTATCAAACGAGGTCGCTCCGCTTCTAAGCTATGCTCACTGAGATGACCATACAACAATGCGTCAACACAGAGGATTGTGGGTTGAATGCCCACCCCTCCTGCTGGATGTTGGAGCAGGGTCTTCATTGTAGACTGAACCAACTAAGTAAATCACCTATTACCAAACTTAATATGTCAGGAATCACCATCACCTACCCACTATAAAATCCCAGTCCCCTACACTATGTGTCAGATGTGCCTTTCTTTATTCTACCTTGCAAGTCGATTCTAAGGGATCATGATGTACTGGAGATTGAAGAGTAGGATAGAGAGTAGAAAGCACAGTACTCTAAATCGGGGTAGTCTGTCAATTTAGTCATATTCTGGGAGAAAGTGTCACATCAACAGAGAAGTGATATGGAGGAAATGGAAAGACTGTAACAAGAATATACAGAGTCACCTCATCTCAAAGACCTCTGCCAGCAACTCCTGTAATATAAAATAGGATTACCACTGGGAATAAACTACTAATAAACAAGTAACCATACTGGGTGATGGGGGAGGTCATGAATCAGCAGCTCAATGTTGAAACTGTAGAAGAAAGAACCACCTCTTGGAGAGAATCATCAGTAATTGTAACCAAGAAGAGCATGCTGTGAGTTAGGCATATCAGTTTTATTGTGACTATCAGTATTTTCATCACCAGACAGTCACAGAAAAATAATCAGTATCGAATATTACGAAAACTTTAGATAGCCTGGGGCAAAGCCGAAATTTTTCAACTTTACATTTGCTAAGTGTGTACTATGAGTTGGAAGCAGCAATGGGGAATCGACCCAACATCACCTACAGAGTTCAATTCACTCATTACTGGTACCAGCATATGTCATTCAGATTGAAGAAAGTACTGGTGACATTCCAAAACCTGTTATATTTTGATATTTTGTGCTATGAAACCTGAAACAAAGGCAGTGTATGATTATTTGGATGGTATTATAGTGTTTCTCATGGATATACAAGACAACATGGCACAGTAAAGAATGTGTTTAGATGATTCTGTCCAGCCCAGCTAACAGAAGGTTTGGAAAATGCTGTTTAATCTTAAATTTGATAAGTAGGCCATACCATCGCCAGATTGATGTGCAAACAGAGCTTCAGCTTTTACAAGCCATATGGGAATTTCATATTCACAGTACAGAAAAGGAATGACAGCGCTTTCTAGGTTTGGATAACTATTACAGGGAACTTGAGCCTGAAACTGCGGAATCAGCAAGACCCTGCATACATTTTTTGAAAAAGGGGATAAAGTTTCTGTGGTGTCACCGCCAGACACCACACTTGCTAGGTGGTAGCTTAAATCGGCCGCGGTCCATTTAGTACATGTCGGACCCGTGTGTCGCCACTGTGTGATCGCAGACCGAGCGCCACCACAAGGCAGGTCTCGAGATACGGACTAGCACTCGCCCCAGTTGTACGACGACTTTGCTAGCGACTACACAGACGAAGCCTTCTCTCATTTGCCGAGAGACAGAACAGCCTTCAGCTAAGTCCATGGCTACGACCTAGCAAGGCGCCATTAGCCTTACATAGTTGACAGTTATCGTATGAAATGTCTCATCAAGAATGCTGTAAACAACAAAGGATATATAAAAGTTAAGTATTCGAGGAGCTGCATACTTTTCTTGCTACCATTCACTACTTATCCTGTACCAGGATTCACGCCCGTCTGCGTTAGATAGCTTCCATTTCGGCCTCCTATATCTACAAGGTGTTGGCACATTTACCAACACATCAGTTTCATTGGACACCAATTTGCTAGCAAGCTTTTGTGTGGTGGAAGAACTTACTTAACACTTGTCCCATCCGCCAGCCACAGTGGCCGAGCAGTTCTAGGCCCCCCTATCCGGAACCACGCAGCTGCTATGGTTGCAGGTTCGAATCCTGCCTCGGGCATGGATGTGTGTGATGTCCTTAGGTTAGTTTGGTTTAAGTAGTTCTAAGTTTATGGGCCTGATGACCTCAGCTGTTAAGTCCCATAGTGCTTAGAGCCATTTGAACTTGTCCCATCAAACCTTTTACAGGCAGTTGAAATAGTCCTGCAATGTTAGCAAAGAAATAGGAGGAAGAGAGTATCTGACCAGCTGTGTTAACAGGCATGTAAATAAGATGGAGAATAATTACTCCACTGTGGAAAGAATGATGCTCAGCCTGATTTATGGTACCACATATTTCTGTTGTTACCTGTGTGCATCACTAAAACTCCTTCCGAACAGACCTCAGAGAGCCCAATGATACCGACTGGCCACTGTGTCATCCTCAGACCACAGGCGTCACTGGATGTGGGTATGGAGGGTCATGTGGTCAGCTCACCACTCTCCTGGCCTTTTGTCAGTTTACAAGACCGGAACCCCTACTTCTCAATCAACAAGTGTAAGTAGCTCCTCAGTTTGCCTCACAAGGGCTGAGTACACCCCATTTGCCAACAGCGCTTGGCAGACCAGATGGTCACTCATCCAAGTGCTAGCCCAGCCCAACAGTGCTTAACTTCGGTGATCCGATGGGATCCAGTGTTACCACTGTGGCAAGGCCATTGGCTGCATTGTATCACGCAGCATTAAAATGACTTATGGGCCTGAAAGATGAAACAAGCACTTAACTCAATTAATATACCAGCTTATGTGATACACTGTCCCAGGATAACACATGGTAAAGTGTGCACAATAGATCATGTTGGCATTTTTCCAGAGGAATGGAGTAGGGCACGGACCTAGATTGTAAGCAGTTTGCAACAGAGTTGTGTATTAACAAATGGCATTGTATATGTGTCCGCCCTCGTGGTGTCGCGGTAGCGTTCTCGCTTCCCGAGCACGGGGTCCCGGGTTCGATTCCCGGCGGGGTCAGGGATTTTTCCTGACTCGAGATGACTGGGTGTTGTTGTGTCGTCTTCATCATCATCATTCATCCCCATTACGGTCGGAGGAAGGCAACGGCAAACCACCTCCATTAGGACCTTGCCTAGTAAGGCGATGCGGGTCTCCCGCATCGTTCCCCTATGCTCTGTAAAGAAGCATGGGACTTCATTTCACATTTCATTGTATATGTAAACCAAATATGGATAACATATCATGCACCAGGAATTTAATGTAATGAGCTTAGCAAGTTGTGGAGAGTGATGAACAATGGAACAATGTTTCACAGAGAACTACTGTTGTTGCACATACAAACAGGATATAGGGTAGAATGTAATGAATTGTGTGCTCTGCGCTCTAAGAACAGAACTTAGGCATCAGTGGGTACCATTTTAGAGATTACTGGAGGCCAACAACCGTTCTGAATGAATGGTATGGGTATTCTTGGGCCCTTCATGTGAATATCAGCAGGTAAAAAGTATGTTTAAATCATTTTTGACCACTTTTCATGCTGTGTTTTTTATCAATCAACAAGCAGAAGGAGTAGTACACACAATGGTTTAGCAATGGATCTTGAAGTGTGGGGCACTAAGAACCATGACAACCAGTCAGGATACTAATTTTATATCTGAACAGATGAAACAATTACACTAGCTCCTATGAATTTAGAAGTTACAGGCAAGTGTACAGCACTGTCAACCTTAGGCATACAGTCCTTTACTAACTACCTGTATGTCAGCACTCACCGAGAAACTGCATAAAAACTGAAAAATCCAAAAGTGACTCTGTGAATATTTTATAGTTTGATCAATGTGAATATAAAATGATCGTGTGGCATTGATGGCTGGGAGACTCTATCTAGGGAAGATCGGCGGCCGGGTTGCAAGTCTTATTTCAGGTGATGCCACACTGGGCGACTTGCATATTGGTGATGATGAAATGATGAGGAGGACAACATAAAACCCAGACCACAAGCGGAGAAAATCTCCAAACTGGCCAGGAATCGAACTGGGACCCACTGCATGGTAGGCAAACAAGTTACCATTCAGTTAAGCAGGCAGACATCAATGTGAAGAGAGAGCTAAAGACAGGATAAACATGTGTTCAGTATGAACTGTGTGAAAAATAAAATAGTTACAGGTTCAACCGTAACATGGAAATTGGAGGATCCATTTCTTTAAGAGAGGAAGAATGTAGTGATGCTGGCTAGCAGCGGATTCGTTTGACATCCACCATCAGCAGGTGTCACCAGCCAGGGGTTCATTCTCCATATGTCTTCACTTCCCTCACTTTCTGTAGTTGTGGAGCCTGCCTTGCTATAGACATAAAATTGGAGGCATGAAAGTGCTTGGAGGTAGCACCACTACCTGGAACAGTTCTTCCACTGACTGGGAATATCTACCACAGAAAGCCACTCCGCTAAAGGGGGAACTGAGTGAGGATACCACAAACGATTGATTATACGACAATGAGTCACCTGCTACCAAGCCGGAAGTCTCTGGATTTGATGTCACCTACCCATTAGAGGACCCCTAGCCCCTACAGTACTCTTGAATCTGCGTACTGTTGTCGGAGCGGAGTATGATATTTCTGTGTTTATCACTTAGTCTGCAATCTGTTTGTTGTTCTCCTGTTCAGCAGTAACATCTTGTTATCTTTATTTATATTGCTACTTGACCCCTGAATACCTGGTCTAAGTTAACTGTGTCGATTAGTTCTGGCCTCTTAATGACATGGAGCTGTAATAGGGTATTTTCACGAGTTGGCTCATGATTAGCTACTGAAAGTGATTTTAGAATAAGGCATTTAGAACAGTTTCACATGCTTCCCTATTCCTACAACATGTATTACTCATTTGAGTCTCCCTGTCAATAGCCAAGTTGAAATTTCCAGCTAATACTATAATATGACCAGTAAATTTATGCAAAATGTTCTCCAAGCTATCCCTCACATGAGCCGCTGATACTGTTCTACAGACAGTATGTGACTCCCATGTTTGACCCACGTTTAATACTTATCTTTGCCCAAATTAATTTCACATCCAGAATATAACTAGATTTTGATGCATATTTTACTGACAGAAACACGTTCAGTCTCTCTCTGCAATATACATTCAAATCAGAATTTAAAATTTCTGATTCGTGTGAATCGACTGGACCTGTCTATCGGCTGTGTAGTTGCATCGATGCGGCTAAGTCAGAGGTCGTACTCGTTCCGAGCATAGGAAAAGCCCTCTGCCCGTACGCTCGAAGAGTGAGCTGTGGGCCGTCAGTGGGAGGGGTTTGACAGAATCTCGTGAGGTGGGCACAGCCGCGCCTTGGCAGTCAAATGGCTCCGACCACTATGGGACTTAACATCTGAGGTCATCATTCCCCTAGACTTAGAACTACTTAAACCTAACTAACCTAAGGCCATCACACACATCCATACCAGAGGCAGGATTCGAACCAGCAACCTTAGCAGCAGCGCGGTTCCAGACTGAAGTGCCTAGAACTGCTTGGCCACAACGGCCGGCTCCTTGGCAGTCGGTATTCGGCTGTTGTTTTGACGTACAGAAGAATGGCGAAAGTGGGCCAATGATGTGGCTGTGATCAACTGCAAGGACACCACTATTGTTTGAACTACTGCTGTGTTCTACTTAGATCCACCACATTACCTGAATGTTGACAATCTTTCATGCTTTGAGAATTGTGGCGGGTTGCTGTCTTTCATGTTCCAGTGTGGATTAATGTTTCTTTCTGTTATTTGCTGTAGGAGAAGGGAGTTTATATGTAAACAACGAAAAATCTTGAGTATGGTGGTAGCTTAACGTTATCAGCTGATGGCTTTTGTTTACTGATGGCCTGTTTCTATGATGAGAGCAAAACGCGCTAGTAAACCTTCTGCAACGTAATAGCTAGTATAATTTTGATTCCTGAGTGCTGAAAAGGTAGCTGTCGAGTCAAGGTGCTGTAAGTGACCACGTATTCTTGTTTCATCATTTCCAACAGTAAAGTTATGGATTATTCTCTTGGATGACAAGTACCTAAATTTCAAATGTAAGTGGTGAAATTTTAAAAGGAACAAAGAGTGGTCGTATTGCTTAATTGGGTTGTTGAGCTCAAAATGAAAAACCATTCTTCGTAAAGACAAAAACTCAAAGCACCAAATTAAGTGTTAAACTTTAAGGAAACCGACAGTTTTCGTGTTGCTCAATGTGGTTGCTGATTTCAAACATCTTTTATTTTGTTACCTACGTAATAGGGCTTAAGGAAAATTGGCCTATTAACTTGTAGTTCAAAGTGGCTGTTGCCGCATATTGAATAACTACAGTGTGCCATAGATTTGTGCTGCGTTGGGGAAAATTTCAAGGAGGGCTAGTGCCCGAAGTTTAAGTCACTGACAGTTCGTATCTAAAAATGTGGTTCACTATTGGTGATGTATCTTGTAATTTTAAAAGGGGTCCAAGGTCATTTTGGAAACTTGTTACATTTGAGATTTAAATTTTAGGTCGTTAGTTATCAAGGACTAGTTTTCGTGTTCATGCAATTTTAGGATAAAAATTTTATTTGTCGTAAGCAAATTATCTTTAAACTTCGCATATTTTGCTGTAGTGACTAGAGCCCATGTTTTGTAGTCCACAGACGTTGCTCAATTAAATTATAAATTTTAAAATGTTTGCTGTTTCGCGTTGTGCATCCATTGTAGTGTCTACTTGTTATCTAGTCACACGCACCAATGGCTGTTGGATTTGTCTTGGGTTGTTGCTTCGCAAATCTGAAGCTGTACCCATTGGCTTTAGGTCAAGATGTCATTGTACGTTGTTATTACCTTGTTCTTTAAAAAAAATGTGTGGCTAGTGCCTCAAACTAGTTAAAGAAATTTTGCTAGTTGTGTTGAGAACCTGTTATGTGGCTTAGTGCCGCCAATCAGAAATGTTAACTTTTTTTTAATATTAGTAGAACACGTTATGACTTGGAATCACAATATAAGTAATTCTGCTGAATGGTCTAAGTACCAATGTATGTTCCTTAAATGATGTTAATAAATGTTTTGTAAATCTATTGTCCAATGGCTTAACACTCAAGGACAACTGTATCCGGGCATTCCTGCTCTCAGTTCCCAAGTAATTCCATCTACCTTCACCAATCCCGACAACGCCACCTGCCCCCCCCCCCCCCCCCCCGCCTCTCCACCCTGGTACGTTTGTTATTGACGGTTGGTTTAACTAGCTTTCCATCCCAAGCACTGTGTGGGTATTATTTTCGTTTCAGTGGGACTGATACTCTTCCCAGTCAGATATCAGAATTTATCTTATCGCTCTTGTGGATGAATTTCTCTCTCCTAAATCACCCAGGTATGGACGCCACACGAGGAGCCGCTTCTTGGCTATAGTGTACACCTGATCTACAGTTCTCCAACCAACAGAGGAGGTCGAGAAATCCGCATCCAAGATCATAACACACTTGCCTGACACTTCTTTAAGCCTTCCATATGGGTCCATACCAGAGGATCACTATCGCTCTTGGGAACAATGATGTAAAATGCTAAATATGCCTCCACCCCACAGTCAAGACTGTCTTCATCAAAGTAGGGAGCTGTCTGTAGAAAATTGGAATGATCTATAAACTTAGGCGGCAGTCGTCGTTCGATTTGCAAGTGAGAGTATACAGTGGTCTCAATCGCTCCCGGCAGAGCCTCGACAACATCTTTCACGAGATCGCCTGGCAAGCAGATAAGTTGGTCACTAGCCTTTCTTCCCAAACCCTCCTGTAACTTCCACAAGGGGCATCAATACCCGTGTAACAATTATGCTCCCAGTGGCAAGCACTGCTTTTGGACCTTTCAGGAAGATCTGCCCAATCTCAACATATAAAGCGTCCTGTGCTGGCTCAGATGTACTTTTAGCAGTGGGAAATACTTCAAATCCATTTTTGAGGTGTAAGGGACAGCTCTGCGTTTGGTACCCACTTTCGAAGTACGTCCAGATATCTGCGACTTCGTCACTGTTTGCTATTCACCGTCAGGTAAACGTCGACCTTCCAGAGCAAGCGCATTAGAAGGCGCAACTGCGTCAGTGATTGCAGGCGACTCCATGTGTTCCACAGGTGCCACAGCATTCGTTTCAGGTCATCCAACGTTGCTGCAGATCAGGACAGCGGTCTAACAGTAGTCTGTCGACCTCACCCAGCACTTCTTCCAGATGTTTACACACTATAGTGAGTTATACCTGCATCCACACCAACAAGAACACCCCCTGTCAATGTTTAACCACCGTTTGTTATACCCGGAAGAATGTAACACTAGGCAAAGCAGTAGTTGGACGCAATTTCAGTACTCTGCTACCCCAATTCTGGTTTTTATTGCACTCCAGAGTCAGCTCACACAATGCAGGACTTGCTACCATTGGATTCACATTCGGGTAAGGAGGCGTTCACATCCCCGTATGGTCATCCAGATTTATGTTCTTCTATGGTTTCCCTAAATAGGTGATTACAAAGACTGCCAGTCCTTCTCCAAGTAGCTTCAACCACTAAACTTAATTTTCAACAAAGCAGTAAGAGGCGTGATGAACAATATAAATAAAATAAAAAAACAGTTTTGATGATCTAAATCTATTACCAATAACCGCCAGCCTCCAAGTGGACTTCCAAATGCTGCAATCCTGGTTAGTACTGTTGCCACGAGGAAAGGAAGTAGCTATGCACGTCAAACCAGTCATTCGTGTCATTCTTTCGCCAACAGCCATAAGACTGCAATTTAAGGCTGTAATGTTAAGCAGAGTTGGGTACTTGGAGAGCGATGGGCAACCCTTCTAATCTCTTGAGTGATTCAGGGAAACCATGAAAAATTTAAATCTGGATGACGATATGGGGATGTAAGCGCCTCTTCTCTCGAACTGCAAATCCAGTAGCAAGCCCTGCCATGTAAGACACCTTCGTGACACTGACAGCCGATGCTGTGTGTAGTGGACAGCAGAAGGCAACAACTTATAAAATACAATACCATTTAATCTCACACGCCATAACTTTCATTTATTTCAAAGCGGAAAACTTTTAAATTTAACCCTTAGTTCAGTTTTGGAAATATAGGAGGAGAAATTGAAGGCATGACTCTAGCAATAATAAATGGAATCAAGTTGATGGTAGAAAATCTAATGATTTGATTGCGTCTGGCGTAGAGTAATGTTTTCTATTCGTCAGTCATGATTTTAAAACTACCAAGTTTACCTTGAAATTACATATACCCTATAGCGTAAGGATATTCTTTAATTTAGTCGCTTGGATAATCTTCTTTCTGCGTAGAAAATATGAAACGCTACTCTTGTTGTTGCTTCTTATTTATATATTTATTTAGACTGATCTATAAAACTTTCTGAGAGAAAATCTGAGGATTACAGTCGTTTAGACTTAACATTTCTGTTCATATCTCTTATCGCATCGATTTTTGGGTTGTAATGTACCCACCTCTGGCACCTCGATTCTGGGCGCAAACTATAAAAGACTGAGTAGCTGAGTGTGTCTATAGTGATCACAAAGTATATTACCTTTACTTCACCTCAAAATTTAATAAGATTTTGGTAATTATCGGAGCCCCACACGCTTATTCAATACATCTATGTGCAGTATGGACAATTTAAATTTCAGTGTCTAGATCTGTGGAACTAAAGCACGTACCAGGTAGCAAAGAGGTTTCTGTTCGCCTTGGACGAAGCTCTTGTACAGGTTGACGCCATACAATAGGGAGCTCTTTGGCCACTTTTGAAGGAACGGGACACGTGTGTTCCAAAACAGTTCGATCGGCAGTGTTCAGGGTTCTGGGAGACGCGAGGTGGGTGAAACCCATTACGTGTGAGTGTACCTATTCACAGTTAATTCATTGTCTTACTTGTGTAGACTTCAGCTGCAGCCAAAAATACGCCTAGCTATCATCGTTCATTGCTCGTTTAGCGGTATATGGAATTTTTATGGTTAATTTCGGAACGTTGTAACCGGTTTCGTTTGGCCACTTGTGCAAGCCGTTGTTCCGATCCATTTCTGTTCAGACATATGGACTCGTGATGTATCTTCTTAGTTCTGTCTGATTTAGTTCGTTGGTGATCTCACTAGTATAGTACACCTGAACAGATTTCTGAAACGTCACGAATTTCGATTTCAGTTCGGAATCTATTTTCCACATGCCTTTGTTGTCTCTTCACGTGTTAAGTACGGATCTGAGAGCCTTAAGTTCTCAGATCATGACTCCCAGTGCTATATCCAGTCCAATGTGGTAAGTTAGTCCGCAACTCGTGGTCTTGCGGTAGCGTTCTCGCTTTCCGCGCACGGGGTCCCGGGTTCGATTCCTGGCGGAGTGAGGGATTTTCCCTGCCTCGAGATGACTGGGTGTTGTGTTATCATCATCATCATTCATCGCCATTACCGTCGGAGGAAGGCATTGGCAAAGCACCTTCGCTACGACTTTGCCTAGTCGGCGGTGCATGTCTCCCGCATCGCTCCCTACGCTACTCGGTGTATGGAACCACATCATCATCATCATCATTCTGAATTTTACCACTCATTTTGTGCAGAACTTTTGATTGTGACGACCACGTCTTGACGTATTGCGAGAATAGTTACATGTCACAGTTACTGATTCTCAGGGTAAGACTTCCAAATTAGTTTCAGAATTTCTTCTATGGAGCAACTGTTAACATTTATTCTTATCGATGAATTCTTGTTCATTTTCTTCGTGCACTCAAGCCAAGGGAACGACCGTTTGCCAACCATGTGCATAGTGGTGAAGTTTTTTCTTTATTCCTATATTTGTCCTGAATATCTGTTATATGTGTATATGTACTTTAATGTCGCCATTCCTCTGACCCTTCCATAATTAATGATTAATGATAAATCGTTGTGGGGTCTCCAAGACGCGTTTAATGTAACTTTGTAACTCAGACGAGAGTTTTATGAAGAAGAGCAATCATCATCCATTTATTAATTGTTTAGTTTATTAGTTCGTTCAACTGTTCTCGAATAAACGTGATATTTTTACCAGAGCACATGCTTACGTATTCCCTCGCAAACTTCCATTTTACGTCCTACTGCTATCCGTTCTGCAACAGATAAATATGGCCATGTTATTTATTTAATTCTTATTTAACTATCATAAATGTGCAGATCCGGGAACTCAGTTCATGTAAACATCAAAGGTTTTTCTTTCGTGTACACTCATTTTTATGGACACCTTCATCACGAGCACCGATCCCCAACCAGATCTTTCATCGACAGATACCTTTCAATTTAAAATAAGATGGAGCTGCAGTCGCGTTTCCTTCTAAAATCGTACTTAATATATAGACAATATAGAGCTTCCGTTCGTAAAAACGACTAAGACCTCCTCCGATCATTTTCTTACACTACAATTACCTGTGAAGTAGCAAAGGAATGAAGCACGGAACTGAGGCAGCAAGGACGAAATGTACCCAGTTTCTTAGAGTCCAGGCTATTAACCCCATACCAATGCTTCCAATACAGTAAGACGCAATTGCTAAAAAGTTCACATATGAGCGATGTTTTATTCCAGCCAATTCGATACCTGTAACACAAAAATTTCCATACAGTCGTTTGATTCATTCACTGTTGTTATGCATAAACACGTAAACCATAAACAGGAAATGTATTTCGAGATCTAGTGCCCGAAACTGGTTAAGAAATTAAATTTCTTTTATGCGACTTTGTTAGACCTAAGTTAATATAAGCATGATAACACCTCGGTAAGAAGTTTGTATTTTAACGAAATCTACAGTAGCCTACAATGTCTGAGAGAAAGAGTGGAAAAGGAATGCTGTAATGGATGGTAGCTGAACACTAATAAACAAATTCTGAGTGTCAAATCCGTAGGATCAACTTCTGTGAAACTTGCTTAAGAGGGAAATCGAGTAACTGAAATCTCAGAGTGATTTATTAGTAGCGAAGCTGAGAGGCCGCAGGAAGACCATCTGGATCCATGACCGCCGTCAGTTAGGCGCTGCTGAGCAGAATACTGATCTTTCTCGACATAATTTTAATTATTGTACCTGTAGCTGGTTTCAGACTTACATCATACGGAAAGAACCGCCAATCCTCTTAAGTATGAGGGAAGAAGGGAGTCTTTCGATTGCAGCGATATAGGGTTCACTGTCGCATATTGTGATGGTATCCTACTAATAAAGAACGTTAGCTCTAGCCATTGCGGATAACTTCTCAGTAGCTATGGCAGAGGTCAAGTAAGTAATAGTTCATTAATTAGACAACAATGAACGTATCACAGGTATATTTTTAGATCTGGCAAAGACCACTGACACTGCTGACCATCAAGCTCTACTAAAAATGAGAAATATTAGGAATAGTACGAGGGTGAGTCAAATGAAAATCTTAAATATTTTTTAAATATTATTTATTGTGCACAAGTGGTACAAAGCTGTATCACTTTTCAATATAATCTCCCCCATGCTCAATGCAAGTCCTCCAGTGCTTACAAAGTGCATAAATTCCTTTAGAAAAAAAGTTATTTTGGTAGTCCGCGCAACCACTCATGCACCGCGTGGCTTACCTCTTCATCAGAACGGAACTGCTTTCCTCCCATTGCGTTTTTGAGTGGTCCATACATATTGAAATCATTTGAGGCAAGGTCTGGTGAGTTTGATGGATGAGGAAGGAACTCAAAATGCAGGTCTGTGATTGTTGCAATTGTTGCACGGGCAGTGTGGGGCCTTGCATTGTCATCTTGCAAAAGAACACCTGCTGACAGCAATCCGTGACGCTTTGATTTGATTGCAGGCCGCAGATGATTTTTTAGGAGATCTGTGTATGATGCACTGGTGACAGTGGTCCCCTTAGGCATGTGATGTTCCAAAATGACGCCTTTTTGTCCCAAAAGAGAGTCATCACAACCTTTCCTGCTGATGGTTCTGTGCGAAACTTCTTTGGTTCTGGTGATGAGGAATGGCGCCATTCCTTGCTCGCTCTCTTCGTTTCCGGTTGGTGGAAGTGAACCCAGGTTTCATCCCCAGTAACGATTCTTGCAAGGAAGCCATCACCTTCTCGTTCAAAGCGCCGAAGAAGTTCTATACAACCATCAACACTTCGTTCTGTCATTTCAGGAGTCAGCTGCCGTGCACCCATCTTGCAGACACTTTGTGGACCAGGAGCACATCATGCACGATATGGTGTGCTGAGCCATGACTAATCTGTAAACATGCTGCAATGTCATTCAGTGTCACTCGGCGGTTTTCCTTCACTATGGCTTCAACTGCTGCAATGTTCTGTGGAGTCACGACTCGTTGTGCCTGACCTGGACGAGGAGCACCTTCCACTGAAGTCACACCATTTTGCGAACTTCCAACTCCATTCGTAGAATTTTTGCTGTGACAAACATGCATCACCGTACTGAACCTTCATTCGTCGATGAGTTTCAATAGGTTTCACACCTTGACTACGCAAAAACCGAATAACAGAATGCTGTTCTTCCCTGGTGCAAGTCGCAAGTGGGGTGGCCATCTTTATACTGACACTGCGACGGTGTGTGTGCATCTGCACTATACTGCCACCTACAGGCCATTCTGCAAGCCGTTTGTAGCACGCTTACCTTCATACAGGATAAAGGCGCGAAATTTAGATTTGTTATTCCAAATTTAAGGTTTTCATTTGACTCACCCTCGTAGAAATATCACTGACAGGCCTCTGAGGCTTGATGGTAGGTAAAGGGTTAAAATAGTAGAGGAGAGCCAAGGAATGAATACAGTAGTCGGTTCAAATGGATATAGATTCTGTTGTTGAGACGTGCGGCTATCTTTGATCCCTCGATTGTCGGTTGTGCCGTTGCGTGGCCATCTATGTCAGAGCGCGCATCCGTGGCGCGACAGCGGAACCCTGGTAGTTGGAACGTGGGCTCCACGCAGTAAAAGGTTGGAGAAAGGACCACGGCTAAAGCAAGTGGGCATGGAGCGCTGTGCTGTTTGTTAATGAAGCCGTGAACCTGTTGGAGCAGGCGGGTGTTTCGAACTGCCGGTAAAGCGACAGTGCCTGAGCCACGTGCTCTGTTTGTGCCTGCCGGGATACGTCTAGGGCAGTAACCTGGTGAGGGAGAACGTCAAACGCAGATCTGGGGCCATCCCCTTCCAGATTCGAGTGGCCGGTTTACGATGTGGACTGTTTGTGCCTTGTTGCGGAAGTGCTGTCTCAATCTTGCCCCAGTGAATTAAAACGTTGACCTTTAATATGAACCATACGGTCGTTAACTTGTGTGCGTTTGTTATGTGTTCGGCAGCAAGGCGTTCTATCAGAATAGGTCAAAGTCTGCGATTAAACTACACTCATGCTCATAAATTATAGATAATTGCAGAATCTGGTGCTACACAACGCGGCACTTCACAAACTGGCGCTAATAGCACAGGCACACAGGGAACACACACGACACAGAACTGTAAGCCCACGGTATTGGTGATAAGTCGAGAAAACCGTCCCGAAACACATGTTCTACAAAACGCCACTATTTCCTGCGCATGTACCCCGACATCAATATGGGATATGATCACCATGCACATGTACACAGGCCGCACAACGGGTTGGCATACTCTGGATCAGGTGGTCGAGCAGCTGCTGGGGTATAGCCTCCCATTCTTGCACCAGTGCCTCTCAGAGCTCCTGAAGTGTCCTAGGGGTTTGAAGACGTGCAGCGATACGTCGACCGAGAACATCGCAGATGTGCTCGATGGGGTTTAAGTCTGGAGAACAGGCAGCCACTCCATTAGCCTGATATCTTCTGTTTGAAGGTACTCCTCCACGATGGCAGCTCGGTGGGGCCGTGCGTTTTCATCCATCAGGAGGCAGGTGGGACCTACTCCACCCCTGAAAAGGCTGACATATTGATACAAAATGAAATCCCGATACACCTGACCTGTTACACTTCCTCTGTCAAAGACATGCAGGGGTGTACGTGCACCAATCATAATCCCACCCCACACCATCAAACCACGACCTCCATACACGTCCCTTTCAAGGATATTAAAGGGTTGGTATCTGGCTCCTGGTTCACGCTAGATGAAAACCCGCCGATAATCACAGTTCAGACTATACCTGCATTCGTCCGTGAACATAACCTGGGACCACTGTTCCAATGACCGTTACTGTGTTCTTGACACCAGGCTTTACGGGCTCTCCTGTGACCAAAGGTCAGTGGAATGCACTTTGCAGGTCTCCAGGCGAATAAACCATGTCTGTTCAGTCGTCTGTAGATTATGTGTCTGGAAACAACTGATCCAGTGACTGCAGTAAGGTCCCGAGCAAGGCTACCTGCAGTACTCCGTGGCCGTCTGCCGGCATTGATGGTGAGATATCGTGTTGTACACTTTGGACGTCCCGTACTGCAGCGCCTGGACACGCTTCCTATCTGCTGGAATCGTTGGCATAATCTTGAGATCACACTTTGTGGCACACGGAGGACCCGTGCTACGACCTGCTGTCCTGCGGCCGGGGTAACTACTAGTATTCTGTAAGCTGTGACGTATCTTCTCAAGATCTCGTTAAATCTGAGTTTGAATATAGTTTGGGACCACTTGTATGCAGTTCCTAAGAACTGATAAGTGTATTTATACTTCATACTGTATTACACTACTGGCCATTAAAAATTGCTACACCAAGAAGAAATGCAGATGATAAAAGGGTATTCATCGGAGAAATATATTATACTAGAACTGAATGTGATTACATTTTCACGCAATTTGGGTGCATAGATCCTGAGAAATCAGTACCCAGAACAACCACTTCTGGCCGTAATAACGGCCTTGATACGTCTTGGCCGGCCGGAGTGGCAGAGCGGTTCTAGGCGCTACAGTCTGGAGCCGTGTGACCGCTACAGTCGCAGGTTCGAATCCTGCCTCGGGCATGGATGTGTGTGATGTCCTTAGGTTAGTTAGGTTTAAGTAGTTCTAAGTTCTAGGGGACTGATGACCACAGCAGTTAAGTCCCATAGTCCTCAGAGCCATTTGAACCATTTGATACGTCTGGGCAATTAGTCAGAGCATGGGTGGCGTGTACAGGCACAGCCGCCCGTGCAGCGTCAACACGATACCACAGTTCATCAAGAGTAGTGATTGGCGTATTGTGACGAGCCAGTCGCTCGGCCACCATTGACCAGACGTTTTCAATTGGTGAGAGATCTGGAGAATGTGCTGGCCAGGGCAGCAGTCAAACATTTTCTGTATGCAGAAAGGCCAGTACAGGACCTGCAACATGCGGTCGTGCATTATACTGCTGAAATGTAGGGTTTCGCAGGGATCGAATGAAGGGTAGAGCCACGGGTCGTAACACATCTTGAATGTAACGTCCACTGTTCAAAGTGCCGTCAATGCGAACAAGAGGTGACCGAGACGTGTAAGCAATGGCACCCCATACCATCACGCCGGGTGATACGCCAGTATGGCGATGATGAATACACCCTTCCAATGTGCGTTCACCGCGATGTCACCAAACACAGATGCAACCGTCATGATGATGTAAACAGAACCTGGATTCATCCGAAAAAATGACGTTTTGCCATTCGTGCAACCAGGTTCGTCGTCGAGTACAACATCGCAGGCGCTCCTGTCTGTGATGCAGCGTCAAGGGTAACCGCAGCCATGGTCTCCGTCGCTGAAGCTAATAGTCCATGCTGCTGCAAACGTCGTCGAACTGTTCGTGCAGATGGTTGTTGTCTTGCAAACGTCCCCATCTGTTGACTCAGGGATCGAGACGTGGCTGCACGATCCGTTACAGTCATGTGGATAAGATGCCTGTCATCTGGACTGCTAGTGATACGAGGCCGTTGGGATCCAGCACGGCGTTCCGCATTACCCTCCTGAACCCACCGATTCCATATTCTGCTAACAGTCATTGGATCTCGACCAACGCGAGCAGCAATGTCGCGATACGATAAACCGCAATCGCGATAGGCTACAATCTGACCTTTATGAAAGTCGGAAACGTGATGGTAAGCATTTCTCCTCCTTACACGAGGCATCACAACAACGTTTCACCAGGCAACGCCAGTCAACTGCTGTTTGTGTACGAGAAATCGGTTGGAAACTTTCCTCATGTCAGCACGTTGTAGGTGTCGCCACCGGCGTCAACCTTGTGCGAATGATCTGAAAAGCTGATCATTTGCATATCACAGCATCTTCTTCCTGTCGGTTAAATTTCGCTTCTGTAGCACTTCATTTTCGTGGTGTAGCAGTTTTAATGGCCACTAGTGTATAAATGAAATATGCGGAGCAGACGAAGTCGTCGGTACAATGGTGACACAGGGGGCGTGTTGAGAATGGGACTGACAAAAGGGTAGATGACAGGCATTAATTCTGAATTTTAGACGTTTTTGCAGATCAGTTAAAAAAAATTAAAGTGCAAGGGATGAAAATAAAGTATATCAAAAAGTTTGCAAACATTTAATGGATAGTCCATGAAAAAAGGAAAGTAAAACGTGAGCAGCGAAAGAAGGAATGCATTAGAGGTGTAATATAGTCCTTCAGCGATGCATAACATAATAAAGAGGGATATGACGCGTGAAACAGATTTTTCTCTGATTAGAGATCACACTGGCTACTGTACTCACCTATAGCAGTTGTTGATTCAATGCACGGCATGCCAGGTGCTTCAGATAAGGCCGAAAGGGCGACGTAAAGTGGGTACACACCCGCTGAAACCGTTAGCAGCGATCTGGATATTGCTATCACGGATATGCTCAACAGAAATTGTTTTTTTCTGCCAAATCTGGAAACAATGACATTTTCACTCTACATGAAAAAATTTATTAATTTTATCACTCAGTGTAGATGGTCATTACAAATTATATAAAATGTAATTCTTATAAAAATAACATATAGTTTCACCTTCTGCTGCAGAACTAACTATGAAGTTCCGTCGTTCTCAGATAAATGTTGCTGTCTTCAAAAATATTTATGTATGTTTCAGGTTAGGTAATTTTTGTTATTATACTTGATGCTAAAATCTTTTATTCAGGTCAGTTTCTATGAGAAATGTGAAACCTTCTCCGTGACCTGATTAACGTGCTGCAACTCATAGCAACGTTAGAGATCTCTCTTAAAACTTTACTTTGATCCGTACTTGTGAAGGAACTTATCTCATTCCAGATTTACACTAATTTATCAAACATTTGAGGTCTTTCGACCAATGCATATTGCGAGTGCAGAATTATCAGCTTGTTACTTCCCCATGGTCGTCTTTGTTGGTCCAGCGCACACTGTAGGTAACAACAACCGACTATTCGGTTTTGCCATCTAGTAATTAGAGTCCTAATTTGATCTGGCCAAGTAGTCACCAGGCGAGTTCCATGACATCATACGCAAATCAAGTTGACAAATTCCAACTAACTTTCTGTCTTTCTATTCGAAGATATCATGTCAAATCAGTTTGTGGTAGTAGTTGATTTGTACATTGCTGGAAAAAATGCAACATGCTCAAGGGAAAGGTCATTTTATTGATTGGCTAAGAGTACAAGTGATACAAGGGTTTGCTGAAGCAAACTCAGTAAATGACTGTCAAAGTTAAATCACAATTTATAAATTATTTGAGCTATTATCGAAACATCAGTATTTTTTCCTAATGGTCAACTGGCCTGTGTATAGTTGTAGGTATGGTTAGGTATTGTAGTGCCCCTTCATTATTTATATAATGTAATAAATATACTTCTTGCATCTTAAATCTTTTTAGCGTAAAACCTGTAGAAGCGCGAAATCATTTTATTTACTGCGCTATATTTTGAAAATCTTTTTAGGCAGACACGTATAATAGACATAGCACACTACTTTTCACTATAAAACGAGGATATGTGAGTAATTAAAACTAAATTAATACAACAAGCGGAAAAACAATGGGTACACAGCAAATAAAGTTAAAAAAACAAAACGAAAACTTACTGACGTGGTTCCAACATAAATGAGCGGTTATTCATAGCCACTCTCCCTAATCCCATCACTGTCAGCATCTATATAACCGTAATCATTTCCTTCTGCGGTATCCCTTGAAGAATGTCCTTGCTGGCAAACACTCGGGTGGCTGTACCATTGTGCATTTTCAGTCTTCCTCGTTCCCTTCTCTGGCCACGTCCTCTTCTTTTTCAAATCTTTCTTCTTACACCCATGGTAACTGCTGTCTGGGAATAGCATATAATGTTGTTGTAGAACTCAAAGTGAAGTGGAGAGATGTGGTTCTTCATCTCCCCAAGAATTTTCCAGTCCTCAAAATTTGTTTCAAACTTATCTTGATGCATAGGCTCAAGAAGAGGTATCGATGGCAGACCAGTCTTGGCCCTCGTAAAGTCCGCTTCTATAAATAATGAATGCTTTCACTGCACTGTTAGAGGACTATCTTTGCTGATTCATATCCACCTGGTTTACTTTACTTTGTATTTTGTTTCCTTCTGCGTCTTTAGCAACCTTATCCTCTTCTATGGCATCCATAGCTTTAATTAAAGGAAAGTTTCTGTCTTCGTTTCCACTACCGAACGTGTTCTACTGAGCTTCTTCACCACTTGCTTTCTGTCTTGGGGAAGTAACACATGTCTGAAGTGTTTCCTTGCCTTTTCAGAGAGGCCAAAATCTTTATCACATTCCGTATATGCATGTCCAAATTCAGAGACCTTACGATCTATAATGTGCGTGTGCTCATTTTGCCTCGACATGTACAAGCGGTATTTCAAATTACGGCCTATTTAAACATGCATTAAATATTACTATAAGAACTCTTGAAAGCACACAAATTTCACTATCGTTGTACTCTCAAAAAGTTAAATACCCAAACCTTCATTAAGGATCAGGAATTCTCCTCCCGCTCGCCATTTCATCTGGACTAGTTGCATTCTAAATGCAGCCCAGGCACTGGCTTGGAGCTTAAATTTGATCGTCACAGAATATGGCATTATACGGGAAATCTATTGAAGTGATTTTGCTCAGAAGGGATCCACGTTTTAGCTTGCTTGCCAAATGTTTATTTAGATCATTTCTTTTGTGAAACCCCACTTGTACCGCTTGCACTTCCAACCCCTCAAATAATGTGACAAGTAGTTCTTCATTCTAGAAATATATAGTATACGCTAACAAAATCATCAGTTTTGTCAGCCAAAGACTTCTGGCGTAGGTAGTCACCCTCATTTTGACAACAGCCTTCTGAAAGAGGACGGAGGAGTGGACAGAGATTCAGGGCACCTTCTTGACCTTGGGGTGGGAAACTGCACCTAGAGGTGGAAGAATCAGCAATGGTCAACGGCTTGACGATGCAGAAGGCAATAGAAACCACTGCACTGAAGGTGCATAATGTGTATCCACAGAATATGTGGCCTATAATTTAGAAAGTGTCATCATGACCTCACCAGTCTCAAAGATTCCTGACCAGTACCACGTTCAGATCTCCGGGAGAGGAATGCAAAGGGGAAAGTGACCATTAAAAAAGACTGAATAACCAAAGGAAGGATAACGTTCTAGGAGGCAGGGCGTGGAACGTCCGAAGTTTGAACGTCGTGGGGAAGCTAGAATGAAGAGAGAAATGCAAAGACTAAAACTAGATATAGTGGGTCCAGTAAAATGAAATGGAAAGAAGACAGGGAATTCTCGTTAGATGAGTATAGGGTAACATCGACAGCAGCAGAAAATGGTATAATAGGAATAGGATTCGCTATGAATAGGAAGGTGTGGCAGAAAGTGTCTTACTGTGAACAGTTCAGTGATAGTGTTGTTCTTATCATAATCGACAGCAAACCAACATCGACAACGATGGTTCACATATACATGACGATGTAGCAAGCAGAAATGAAGAGATAGAGAAAATATGCGAGGATATTGAACGGCTAATTCAGTATGTAAAGGGAGAAGAAAATCTAGTACTCATGGGGGACTGGAAATACAGTTCTTGGGGAAGGAGTAGAAGAAAGGGTTACGAGAGAATATGGGCTTGGTACTAGGAATGAGAGATGAAAGGCTAACTGAGTTCTGTCACAAATTTCATCCAGTAACAGCGAATACTCTGTTCAAGAATCACAAAAGGAGCCGTATACTTGGAAAAGGACGGGAAATAGGGGAAGATAAGATTTCAATTACATTACATCATGGCCAGTCAGAGATTTCGAAATCAGATACTGGATTATAAGGAATATCCAGGAGCATATATAGACTCAAATCACGATGTACTAGTGATGAAGAGTAGGCTGAAGTTTAAGAGATTGGTCAGGAAGAATGAATACGCAAAGAACTGGGATACGGAAGTACTAAGGAATGAGGAGATATGCTTGAAGTTCTCTAAGGCTGTAGATACTGAGATAAGGAATAGCTCAGTAGGCAGTTCAGCTGAAGAGGAATGGATATCTCTAAGAACAGAAATCACAGAAGTTGTAAAGAAAAACATAGGTACAAAGAATGTAACTGCGAAGGAACCATGCATGACACAAGAAATACTTCAGTTGATAGATGAAAAATGGAAATACAAAAACGTTCAGGGAAATGCTGGAATACAGAAATACAAGTCATTGAGGATTGAAATAAAGAGGAAGTGCAGGCAAGATAAGGCGAAATGGCTGCATGAAAAATGTGAAGAAATCGAAAAGGAACAGGACAGAAAAGTCAAAAAACTCTTCAATGAAATTAAAAGCAAGGATGGTAATATTATGAGTGCAAAAGGAATCGTACTGTTAAATGCATAGGAGACAGCGGGTGGGTGAAAAAACTGCGTTGAAGGCCTATATGAGGAGGAAGACTTGTCTGATGTGATAGAAGAAGAAACAGCTGTCGATATAAAAGTGAATATTAGAATTAGAATTTAGAAAAGTTTTGGAAAGCTTAAGGTCAAATAAGGCAGAAGGGATACATAATCTTCCAACGGAATTTCTAACATCATTGGAGGTAGGGGCAACGAAACGACTATTCACATTGGTGTGTAGACTGTGTAAGTCTGGCAATATACCATTTGAATTTCGGAAAAATATCATCCACGCCATCCCTATGACTGCAAAGGCTGACAAGTGTGGTAATTATCCCACAATCAGCTTAACAGCTAATGCATTCTAGTTGCTTACAAGAATAATATACAGAAGAATGAAAAAGAAAATCGAGGCTGAGTTAGATGGCGATCAGTTTGACTTTAGGAAAGGAAAAGGCACCAGCGAGGCGTTCTCATGTTTCCACTGATAATGGAAGCAAATCTAAAGAAAAATCAAGACAAGTTCATGGGATTAGTCGACCGTGAAAACCATTCTACAGTGTCAAAGGAGGGAGGATGTTCGAAATTCTGAGGAAAATGAGGGTAAGATATAGGGAGAGACGGTTAATATACAAGGTATACAAAGAGTGAATAGGGAATAATAAGAGTGGAAGACCAAGAACGAAATGCTCGGATTAGAAATTGTGTGAGATAGGGACATAACATATTGCCCCTACTGTTCTGACTATACGTCGAAGAAGGAATGATGAAAATAAAAGACAGGTTCAAGAGTGGAATTAAAATTCTAGGCAACTGTATGAAAACTAGAACAGAAGAGAATCGAAGCGTCTGGGATGTGGTGCTACAGACGTGTGCTGAAAATTAGGTGGACTGATAATGTTAGAAATGGGGAGGTTCTGGGAAGAGTCGAAGAGGAAAGGAATCCATGGAAAACTCTAACAAGAAGAGGTGACAGGATGATATGACATTTGTTAAGACATCAAGGAATAACGTACATGGTGCTAAGGGCGCTGTAGAGCTAAAAGCTGACAGTCATAGGAATACTTCCCACAAACAGCTGAGAGCGTAGGCTGCAAGTGCCACCATGAGATGAAGAGTTTGGCACAGCCCAGGAATTCGTGGCGGGCTGCATCAAGTTTGTCAGTATACTGACGACTCAAAAAAAATTTTAAAAATTAAAATAAACTCAAACTCAACGACACACACAGTTAGTAGCAAAGTGTGCCCCAACAGTCGCAACAGTATATAGTATATCCTCCTCTGCCGACAAATTTGGCCTGCCTTCCTGCATGCAGTTACAAAGGTGCCAAATATCATCCTGCGACAGATCGCCCGAGTGTCTGGCCCCCTTTGTAGCATGGTTCTTTCAGGCCCTGAAGAGAGATTAAATTCCTGCTTCACCGGATATAACAGCCTGTCCAATGCACCAGGCACTGCTTACGTATCCTGCAGAAACTAGGCTCAGTCTAGCGGTTAAATATCTGTGTAGTGTAGAGTATGGCCAGAGGCTTTTATTTTTGTTTCAACTGTTCAGTGCCGGTCAGACAGCCAGTGAAGGTGGATGCTTCGGTTGTTGCAGCAGCATAGGCAAGTACAGCGTTCATTTGTGAATTATTTTTACGACCTCCAAACTGAGTTGACCTTTTTCTTGACATACCTCTGTGGTTACTAGATTAATCCTGAAATTTCTTGTGTGTTTGTGTACTTACCAGGCACAGTCTAACGTTTTAATAATTGTGTAATGTAGAGTTCCACCATCTTTAATATGGATAGTAACTGTGACTGCTGCGTTGGTGAGCTTTTGCTCCAGACAATGCTGGCTTCAGTGAAATAGTTTGACGCTGTGAGTGACCAGATGTGGAGAGCCGAGGACGTCCGGGACGCCCCACGTGTCCCTCAAATCAGTTCATTACTGCTTATGCCCGGTTTATCGCCCACACTGAGGATGAGTGGGACGTCACCCTAAGGTGATGCAGGCAATGAAGGACTTTATGAGGAGTCGATCAAAAGACCTGATTCCTCCGATGAATAAGTTTAAGGAGCTATCTGTGACTGATAAAGAACCTGAGTCAGATGCAGGTACTTCACCTGTTTTAGAAGAAGCCTCTCTGCTGCATGTTGCAGGTAGTTACAGTGTGTACGATTATTGCTAGTTGAGAGCTCCAACGTTAATCTTGTAATGGAGGCCCTCAGGGATACGCCTACCAAGGAGGGGAAGAAATACAGTGTGCGCTCTGTGTGCATACACGGGAGGAGTCATACAAGACGTGGAACATGAAGAGCACAGGGAGCAACAAACGACAGGTGCTGGCTCATGTTGGTACAACTGCAAGTCAAACACAGGACAGGGATTGACCTAGGAACCACAGGTCTTAGTCGTAGCTGTGATTGGAAGGAATCAGATCTCCAGGCGCTAATAGAAAGCGCTGTAGTAAGAGAATTATATTCGCATTTTCGAATATTGCTATACTTCGGCTACACTATGCACTGGTGATAATGAAAATCAATGCATGGACCAGGACTCAAACCCAGATCTTCCACCTTACACGATTAGTTGCCTTGAGCACCTCGGTCACCAGAGCATGCTCTCTGGACCGACTCAAACTTCCATATGTCACCGCTACCGTCTACAACTTACACTCGCACAGATACTGTGAATCCTGTGCAGATAAAGACGTATGATCAAAATCGAAGAACAGTTATTAGCGTTGACGTATGGAAGTTTGGGTCTGTTCTGGGACCGTGCTCGGTTGGTCGAGACAGTCAAGGTGACTGCTCGTACAAAGTCGAAGATCAGGATTCGTTTCCCAGTCTATGCAAGTATTTCTATTATCACCAATGAACAGTGCAATCGAAGTTTAGCAACATTCGCAAATGTGAATATGATTCTCGTATTTCATACGGCTGTCTATCACTGCAGTGCCTGTCCCTTCGGACATTTGCAAAGAACATTAGAACAACACAGGCACTGCATAATGGTGTAGAAAGCACTAAAGCACAAATCGTTATAGATACAGCCAAAATTTTACATAACAGGGTAACGGTGATCAAAAAGGATTGGTTAAATACGGATGGTGGTGACCTCTTTCTTACTGTTACAAGTAGTGTATACTGTAGCGAAAGTAGATAGTTCCTGTAAGTTAGAATGGTTAGTATAAATTAATATTTGGTTGCTCTTACATACATTTTATCTCTGACGATAAAGTTGCCATACAGTTCAAAGACGACTTGAATCTTGTTTTAGATGCGTACCCCATTCGCACAATTATACTTGGTGCTGATCTCAATCTGCCCTAGATATGTTAGCGAAAATACATGTTTAATATCAGTTATAGGCATAGAACCTCATCCAAAATCGTACCAAATGCGTTCCCCGAAAATAATTTTTAAGAGTTGGTTCAGGAGCACTATCACTTAGAAGATTTGGGAGACAACCTGAGCAGACCTGTTAGATTGTAGCAGATGATGCTGGCATTTAGCGATTAGTAAAGTCATCAGATGATCAAAACCCAATTTTACAAAGTGATTTAGACAAGATACCTCTATGGTACGAACAGTGGCAGTTGACCATAAATAATGAAATGTGTGGGATCATCCGCATGAGTACTAAATGAAATCTGCTACATTTCGGTCACAAAATTCCTCATACAAATCTAAAGGCTGGCAATTCAACTGTACACCTAAGAATTCGAATTACGAACCAATTACATCGAAATGCACATTTAGATAATGTTGTGGGGAAAGCAAGCAAATGACTTCGTTGTATTGACAGAACTCTTACAAGATGCAACAGATCTACCAAAGAGACTCTCTACAATACACTTGCCTGTCCTCCGCTCGAGTACTGCTGTGCTGTATGGGATCCTTGCTAGACAGGATTGACAGAGGACGTCTAAAAAGTTGAAAGAAGGGCAGCTCATTTTGTATTAACGTGACATACGGGAGAGAGTGCCACGAACATGATACGTGAATTGGAGTGTCAATCATTAAAACAAAGGCCTTTTTCCTTGCATCAAGATCTCATCGCGAAATTTCCACTTCCAACGTTGTCCTCCAAATGCGAAAACATTTTGTTGACACCCACCTACGGGACTGTAATAAAATAAGAGAAATAAGAGCTCACACAAATAAGCTTTCGTTTTTTTTTTTTTTTTGGCGCTATGTTATTTAGGAGTGGAAGGGTAGTGAAATAGTGTGAAAGTGGTTCAATCAATCCCTGTCGGACACTTAACTGTGAATTGCGGAATAATCACGCAGATGTATATGTAGAATGCGAGCAAAATGTACTGTATAAATGATGCCCACTCCTCCCACCAAATGGATAGTGTAATTTTTCCTCCTATCTATGTAATTATGTAGTTCTCAATTCGTTCGAGCAATCAGTCATTCATAATAGGAAACCCAATCATAACTCAGTCACTCAAAATGATTCAGAAATTTTACTTGTTAGAATGAAATCAGGCGATGATTCTTCTTCTCTGCAGGCTCGTGCGTCTGCTAATCTGTACAAATAAAATACCTCGTAATTTTGGGAGCGTTGTATAATCGGTCGGGAAACCACAGATCAAGCGGATATTTGGCTTTGATGAAGTTTAACCTTCCGAAGAAGTAATGGAGCTCTTGGATCATTAGATGCAGGTTCGTATCCAGTCTTTCGGAAGTTCCCTTCTGATTAACAACTACGCAATATATCGATGAATATCATTAATTCTCAAATGTCAAATAATGTAGAATGGTAGGCGCTACACATCTATTGTATGAAGGAGCAATATATATCTATATCCCTTTTAATCGTACAATTTCGTATCAGTTATCTTTTGTCATAAATCGCAATATTCAAATTACAATTCTTCAAACAAAGGTCAGGATAATCGGCACGAAGACAATCTCGGAAGGTTTTTTTTTTTTTTGACAACCACCAGAGAGAGTACTACAAAGAATAATTATGCGCTCCTGGCATAGCTATTGTATGAAACTACTTTGCGCATGGATTCTGCGAGTATGAAGATAGAAAATCAGTAAACGTCATTCAAGGGTAGAATTGTATCAGAATAATTCATCGAATATAAAGAGATATTACAATAGGCAACTTATTATCGAAAATTTGTCAAAGGCTTTGCAGAAATTGCGTAACCATTGACTAGATTACTAGAAACAGGAGTTACATTTCAGTGGACATCAGAACGTCAAGCAGCGTTCCGAAATTTGGAGGAGATACTGACTTCAGATCCTGTACTAATTATTCCTGGTTTTACTTAATAATTTATATCATTATATTATTATTAAGAAATAAAAACTTTGAGGTTCGCCGATGAGAGACAGCAAAGGACCTGGAAGAGCAGCTGAACGGAATGGACAGTGTCTTGAAAGGAGGATATAAGATGAACATCAACAAAAGCAAAACGAGGACAATGGAATGTAGTCGAATTAAATCGTGTGATTCTGAGGCATCAAGGGATCACCAATTTAGTATTGGAGGGCAGCGCGGAGGGTAAATATCGTAGAGGGAGACCAAGAGATGAATACACTAAACAGACTCAGAAGGATGTAGGTTGCAGTAGGTACTGGGAGATGAAGCTTGCACAGGATAGAGTAGCATGGAGAGCGGCATCAAACCAGTCCATGGACTGAAGACCACAACAACAACATTATTAAATGATGCAAGCGATACAGCTTTGGGCATCATTTTCAATCAGACTGTAGACGTACAAAAATATTCTGTAGCTTGTGTGCCCCATCACTTGAATAAAGCTGAGCGCAATTATCCTGCTACAGAAAAGCGGATGTTAGCTTTGATGATCATATTCCATATTTACATTGCTACCAATATGGCCGTAAGTGTGAAGTCATTATAGTTCAACAAGATTGGCACTAAAATATTTGTGAGTTTCAGTATGAAGTACTTCACAAACCTCGTATCAAACACACGAATGTGGATACGCTCAGTTTGCTGTCTTGCAAGCATCGGGATTGAATTAAGTAGATTTTAAAAGGACACAAGCAGTGGATAGAGAATGCCAAGCGTACAGTAAACCACCATAGTTTCTTTAGCAAGAAGAGATACTGTGCAAGTCGGCTAATGCAGACCATCGTCATCATTCCTGAAACACTATGAACTGAGGTTTACGACCAGCACATGACGATACTATCAGGATATGGAGACAGGGGAGCTGCTGAAGACGAGACGCAGAAAGATTTTGGTGGAGAACACAATGTGATGTTGTGGAGCAATATGTCAGATATTGCATTCCATGTCCTCAACGAACAGATTTGAGTCAGCTAAAGGTGCAGCTTCATAGATTAGCAGACTCGAAAAAACATTTTCAAAACGTATGACTTGACATATTGGGTCTGTTTCAGCATGTAATAAGTATGTACTAACGATCATCGACCATTTTTCAAGATACTTTGTAATGATAGCAATACCGGATCAAAAAGTGAGTACTGCACTTCAAGCCATGGTTGACAAATGGATAATTGAGTATGTTGTACTAGAAACTATAGTAACAAGTCAAGGAACTAGTTTTATATCTAATCTGACGAAACAGTTATGTTGCTTACTGAAAATAACGAAATCGTGTTTTAGTTCGTTCCATCCAGAAGCTGATGATAGTATGGGACGAGTCCACGGTACCATTGTGAAAATGTTAATCCCCTACGTGATAGTCACCTTTTGGACAGGAATGTCTATTTAATATGCCTGTTGAGTGTGTACAACTAAAAAATCCAGGGTATAGTCGATTCATTATTGCAAATAGCTGCACCTTTACAGCAGAAAAAGAAATTACCAGGAAGATCAAGAGTATCACAAAGTGTACCTCATGAGCTTAGATCTAGGGATAAGTGATAAAGTAGCGGTGTATTTTGTTTAATTTCGTGTTGGATTACATCGATTGATATTATGTTTTTAGTTTTCTATAGTAGTTTTCAGTGAGATACACATTTTTCGTAAGTAGGGGATTCTGGGTAATTTCTTTCTCCTACGTGATGTCGACGCCACAATATATTATCATGGCTATAATGTTCTGTTATGTGAGTGAAGTGCCGGCTCGGTGGCCGTGCGGTTCTGGGCGCTACAGTCCGGACCTGCGGGACTACTACGGTCGCAGGTTCGAATCCTGCCTCGGGCATGGATGTGTGTGATGTCCTTAGGTTAGCTAGGTTTAAGTAGTTCTAAGTTCTAGGGGACTGATGACCTAAGATGTTAAGTCCCATAGTGCTCAGAGCCATTTCTTGTGAGTGAAGCAGAGGTAATTGCAATCCAGCCGTTGGAAAATGGAATCTGGGAGGAAAATCGGAGTTTGCAGAGTATGTTCACAAATATATCTATGGAAACAGTAAAAGGGGAAATGTTAACACATGTACAGAACGGATACCAGGAACTGAAATTCTCCTATCAAAAACTTTGTGCTCAGTTACAGCTCATCACAGAGATTATTTCAGAAACTATTACAAAAGAAAAGAGGTCGGTCAGATGCTGGTGGGAAATTATTAAAAACAATATTGGGGACAGAAGATAACAATGACGTCACAGATTTAAATAGTACAATAGGGATAATACAAGAAATGGCAAGGAACACAGAAACCGCTTTTAGTTGGCATATTACACGAACATGGAACAGGGAGTGTCAAGCAGAATGATAAGTATGCACAAAATAACAAGAGTTGCAACAGCATATGCGAGAAACGATCGCAAGATTGAATAGACCTAAGAGAGATATTGAATCAGTTATGGACGTTAGACGAGAAGCCGGATTGCTATGCAAACTAGCGAGTAGCTTAGGGGGTGCAAGAATGTAAATTGAAAGGGTACAAGAAGCGAAACTCTACGTCGCACATAGACAGATAAGTACAACATTGTTAAAACGACAGTAGTTTCTGTTGGGATTGCAGCAAAAGGAAAAAGAATTTCTAACGGGGATGCAACAGGTTTTACCATTAGTTAAAAGTAAAACAACGTTCTTCTTCCATGTTCCTACAGTTCATGTTTATTCAGATCGAGAAAGACTGTAAATTAACATACAGTTTTCAGTTTCAAGTTTAAATTCCGGTTACCATTGTTTCACAATCCATATGTATGTCAAATGGAAAATTATCGATAAGTGGATACAAGTGCAAAGTAATGAAGTGTAACTTGTCAGAACAAAGAGATACACATGATGTTATGTTAATAGGAGCTCTCACAGTTGTGTCAAGAAGTTAGTCACTATTTCTCCCGTTCAGGTGGTTCAAACTGAAATTCAGTTGTCCCTAGGAATTACGGAAGCTCCAGCGTGTAAAAAAGTAGTATCAATGCCGCAACCATATTTTCTGGGGATTGGCAGTCATAGGTTATATTCGATGTTTTCGCCAGAGACAGTAATAGTAAATTACTACAGTAATACCACATTTAAAAGGATGAAAAAATTAGTGGTAAAACAAAGTAATCTATTAGTATATGGAACCAAGAGTAATGTGGCCGGGAAAAAAGTTTCATCTGCCTGCTACGATTACAGATACCACGATAAATACGAGAACTCGACCAACGTTGAATTGGCCGGAGAAACCTTCTAGTGTGTTACCTATGCAAAACGTAACCTTTCCGAATAAAGCTTTAGATCGCACTCTACCACGGACAATAAATGAATTAGTCATTGCACAAAGAGGTCAAATTTCTGTCGGTCAAATGGCTGTACGGAGATAGCAAGAGAAGCGTAAACAAAATATCGTTACAGTCTATGTATCAACCACTAATGTTATAGAGATACTAGCTTTTCTCCATGCAGTCTCAGAAAGAGAATAAATCGTGCAAAGGGGACAACCGTCCATGAAATTTCTTCGGAATGGTTTCGTACCTGTAAGTAAAAGATTTTAAAGTAAATTGTAAATAGAAGCAAGCTAGAAAAATAGTGTTGAGCTAGGATAAACGAGCTAAAGATGGAGAGTAGATGCAAATATGCAAGATAATTAACCAAACAGAGAGAAAAGGATAAAATTCGGAACGAATTTTGTTAAAATGCAGGGGCATGATACTCGACAAACTAGTAAGGAAGTGGAAGAGTAAAATTTACTAAGTTAGGATAGTCAAGTGGAAATATCAAAAGCTACTAGCCAGGAAGCGTAAAAATTTCAGTATCGTTACTTGTCCAAGAAGACAGTAACCTTGACACCCATGTGTGTGGCTGTGAGACATTTCAGCAGAAAATAGTTGGAAGAGCACAGGCTGACCTGTCTTCCTTACACTCGAGGCATTACATAAGAGGAAGTATGCAGGACACAACAACACCTAGCAGCAGTTTGACTAAGCAGTGAAGACGCGGTAACAAATTCGCTAAGCAACTGAAAACTGCTGACAGTTCCAGAAGAGCAGAAACGAAGTGTCCATTATGAATGACGTCATAGAGCAGAGCCTCTCCTCAGCAGCATAAACACTCCACACCTACTAGCTTCGAACACTCGATCAGTATGATGAATGGGATTCATTTTGTTCGCACTTGATTCTCTGATTATAGTATGGTAGCATCTTTTATGTGAGATTGTTCTAGTGTTGCTCTTATACTTGCTGCCTCACGATAAGGTCAGTGATCCGAAAATAACATGATGATCCAGGGACTAAAAGACGTTCAACCACTAGCACAAATCTACAACTTAAAAGCTTATGCAAGAGTCTAGAAAATACTAGAAAAAATACAAAATTTTAAAAGTTTCAGCAATAACATCTCGTCATCAGCCAAAACAGATCCCCACAAAAATTAACACTGGCCCTCTTGTCAGAATACAAAAGGCATTGCCGCAAAATAGGCAGTACCAAAATGAGTAGATCACAGGCATTACAAAAGAGTCAGTACATAGAGAAAAATGTGGAATACGTGTAGAAGGGCCTATTCGAAGAGGGTGGGTGAGACCTAACATCGTTCGGGTGACAGGAAGATGGGGCGTTACGTAGAAGTTGGTAACACAGCCTAAGTTCGTTTTCCCTCACCTCAAGCTGTTTTTCCTCCAGCCAATGCATAACCGGTGAACTGGAAGTTTGTTCTTCTGTCACTCCCACAGAACTCCTTGGTGGCTACAACAACTCTTTCCCATGACCCTTAGTGACTATCAGAAAAAACCTCTGTTCCAGTTTGCTGCAGCAAAGAGAGAGTATCCTAAAGCCTCTATACCATTTTTCCCGTGGGTGTATGTGTTGAAAGAAGAGCACCAAGCGAATTGTAGTTGATTAACATCTCCAATGGTCTTACCTCATCTTCTCCACCAACTTCAGAATCACGAATAATTCAGCGTAGTACACTGTAGACGCATCTGGTAAACTATCCAGGCAGCATGAACACGAGAAACTGCTGGACAGTCAAGGGAATCTATCTTTTTCAAGTCCTTGATATTCACTGATTTAAAACTGAGGCTTTCAACTTAAATACTACCAAAAAATCCTAAAAATCATTTACGGAGAGATTCATATTAAAATTAGTTCTCTTTAAATCTATTCTGGGGCTTGTGAGAAGAAAAGGTGATGGTTTACACCACATATGAGGTAGAACATTACTATCCTCGACATACATTTCTAATTTATGGCTCATTGCAGGGATCCAATTCATTCGATTTTTCTCTAGTAGTACATCTTTAAGTTAATAATTCCGCTTCACAAAGAGAAATTTTCTTTATTAGTTGCTATAATAAGTACACATATCACTGACTTCAACGTGGTAAATTTTGCTACGTGACGTTGAAGTGATGAGTTTCGAAACCCGTACGCTATCTCCATTATGTAATAGTACGAAGCTCCTTGACTGAAGGCGAGAATGTTATTAGAGCTCTGGAGTTGTATTCATCAATAGGGGATTGACATCGCCGACCCGCTACTGCGACTAGCCTGTGTCGTTGATACCTTAAATTAGTTTAATCCACTTCATCAGAGTATTGTTGACGTATATTCGGGAGGGGTATTGAAGATCCCATTCGACATGCTTGTGAAAATTGATCACCACTTTGTCAGTAATGAACTAGCAGTTGTTACAAAAGAGAAGCCTTGGTTTACCCAGCAAGAATCCAATCCACTCACTTTTTTTTGCAGCACCGTTTTTAGTCTCCTTTTGCTAAGGAAGAAAAAATTATTTCAGTGGGTGGTCGGTGTAAAGGCAGGAGCAGATAAATAAATCCAGTGGAATAAAAACCGCAAATAGCTGTATGTAAGATACTTTATGGGACCACAATTGGTTTTGTAGCTTATAAAAACTTCTTAAGGTGGATACGTGATTAAAAAGAGGGTAATGTGCGTCTATGTACGTTACCTCAATTCCAAATGACGGGAATGTCAAATAAATATACGTTACGCCATATTAGAGCCAATTGTGATGATGGATAGAAGACCCACTACCGGTTGTCCAAATGATAGTAACACGCCAAGTAAGCGTACTGTCTAATTTTAAATAGACTGAATGGTGCCATCAACATCCCCCGAAAATCGAGCTGGATTTGAGGATTAATAAATGTTAAGTTATCAACTTTCAAAAACACAAAATCGATTGTATCCAGATATCAGTCTTATTTAAATGGAATACTTTTGTTACAGCAATAAATTGGAAACAGTTCCAATAGACAAGTGTTAACGATGGTTTTCGAGCATTATTCCTTCATTATAAGGCAAATTCAGGAACTGCTGGAAATCACCTCCAGAGTACTCCCTATTTCTGAGCCCTGTGCTAAAACCACTTCCCTGGTACCTGGCTGAAATATATGGACTAGTAGTGTGCCTCTTCATAAGGTTACCAAGTATAGTGCTGTCTCCGTGATGCAAACTAACACCGTTCCATTGATTCCAACCAAAAAATTTTGGAAGGCACCTCTGGGTATCAGACTAATCTCAGAACTGACAACATCCTCCCAAATATTCCCAGTTTGAAATGCCATTTCCCCAATGATAGCGGCAGACTTCATTGCAAATGAATTGCACTTGTCTAAGGATCCACTCTGTCTGCTTGGATTCGGAATAAAACATGCTAAATAATAATGAAGTTACTCAGAATGTGCAAAGAAAAATAAGAAATTCGGAATTAGTCGGTTACTAACCTGTCACCACAGTAGAACAGCAAAACTCCAAACGGTATCGACGCAAATCGGCTGATAGAATAGAGCTTGTTGGGGTACATCCTCTTGTCGCACACCCAGTTCGCCTGTGAAGCGGCAGTGGAGCTAAACCAGGTGTCGTCGTATTCCCATTCGTGGGTACAAGACATTGTCACATTTTCATTTCCAGGCGTCTTCATAAGGCACTTGCTGTATCCTCTTTCGTCTCTAGAAACACAAATAATTTTAATCAACAGGCAAAAAATTCTTTGTGCGTCACTTCACCACGTGTGGTTTGTGTACAAAGATATCAACCATTACGTAAAGGGTTACACTTGAGTCACTGTGCATATTTTCGACTTCCATTGACTAAACTAATTATGTGGAATACTATGTAGTAGACGTATAAAATTTTTCCACTGTCATTTGCTTTTGAATTCTGACAAAACACGGAAAATACAGAAGAAACATAGAAAAATAGGGAAAATAAATATAGTTTCGGCCACCTACTGTTACCTGTACGTTGACGTATTTCAACGCCTTTCATATTTTGTTCGTAAATGAGATGTGTGGATGAAGCTTGGTGCACAATGTATTGCGTAATTTGTTGGTGACTAGATATCAGCTTCACTTTATCCAAAAATCGCTCCTGCCAAATCAGTTGTTAATGTTCGATTTTAATTGTCTCAGGCTTTTCGAAAATTATACAGATCCTTTATTTGTTATTTTTACATTTTCACTGTTTCACACCCTAGAAGAGCGCCTTCGTACCGATGGAAAAGAGAACAATTAAACCCCCATTCTGTAGTAGTTTGGCAGTAAATCAGAAAAGAAGAAAAACCAACATCAAAAATCAATTCAACATCATTGTGCTTCTTCCAACAATCTTAAAATTAAAAATACACAAACGAATGCAGAACTCTTCTGATATTAATTGGACTAGTATGAATAAAACTGTTCACAACCAAACAGGCCCAAAGTTCCTATTTATCATATTCCTTTTTTTTTTACCGAAACCTCTGGTACCCATGTTTTCAAACTTAAGCGATATGCACAAGTTGTTTATTGTTGTTATGTAAGGAAATAGTTCTCAAGACAATCCTTTATAAATTTTCATAAACTATCATTGCTGGAGTTTTAAATAAACCAGGCCCATTTTATACACTGTTTCTCCATAATACATTGACAATACTAAGGCAGACAAATCATGGAACAAACTAACTGACACACTGCAGCTGCTAAATATGAGTATGGGTACGCATTTTCGAGATAAAACCAAGATTGTTCATAATTATCTCTCACTCATTATGGCCATCGAATTTCGCTTAGTAATAAATAAAACTATATCATTAAAACATTTATCTCTAAACCATATAACACGTTTCTGAGGTCTTCCTGCACCGCTAGTCATTGTGGATAACTTTTTATTTAAAATTATCCATAGTGTAACCAACAAGAAACCAAAACACCACGTCGAAATTATGCACGTACCATACCGCACTTTCTTTTAACTTTACAAATACTTAATATTATTGTAGTTCACTATTTGAGTATGTATTTGTGAATGACTTTTTCTTTTGATACATTGAAAATCCAGGAGGAAAACGTTCAGAACATTTTAATTATGAAAAATAAAGCGCAATGTTTCAATAGGAAACTCCAAAATTGTTTCTGGCTTGTTTGTCTCACTTAGGGTTTGTTAGACTTCATTAAGTCTATTAGTATCTCAATTTCTAATTATCGTACAAGTCTACTTTTATAGATAGTGAACTGCACTACATTATGAGCAATATAGAATGTAAACATTAAACATATGTCTCCATAGGAAGACGCTGTGTTTGTCCTTTTGTGGTATAGGCTGTTTTAATACGTTCCTTCCTTGCAACTATTTCTGACCTTGTTACGGAGAATCTCGTATTTTACACCGAGTAAAACACCATTTGCACATTGCGTACGTTATTTTGTCACCAACATACAAAAACACCTCTTAGTAGGATGTCTACGGGCAGAGTGTGTTTAATTACATAAAAAATATGCATCCAAGCAGAATGACAGTTGTACTGTTAATGTACAGCCAATACAACAAAAGACCCTTCGTCACTTACTCTTCAACATTTTAATATACTCTGATGATCCAAGACATTACCATTAACTGCATAATAGCGTGTTATTCCACCTGTGGAAAAAATGGCTGTGAGGACTATGGGACTTAACATCTGAGGTCATCAGTCCCCTAGAACTTGGAACTACTTAAACCTAACTAACCTAAGGACATCACACACATCCATGCCCGAGGCAGGATTCAAACCTGCGATCGTAGCAGTCACACGGTTCCGGACTGAAGCGCTAGAACCGCTCGTCCACCGCGGCCGGTCCACCTGTCGAACGTGATACTGCAGCTATTCTGCGTGCCGTGGATCCTTAGTATGTTGCAAAGGTGTACGATACCATATGTCTACGTATAAGTCAACGCAGTTCACGTTAATTGCTGGCCGGTGGTTTATGGGTCCGGAGATGGTGTCGCATGGCGTCCCAGATAGGTTCCTTCAGGTTCAGACCAGGCGCATTTGGCAGCAAATACATCATGATCCTCAAACCACTGCAGCTCGATTCGGGCCTTTTGACATGAGAGAAACCGTGGCAGTCTGGATAGACATCAAGCAAGATAGGATGTATGTGGTTCGCAATAAAATTTAGGTAAATCCATACTTATGGAAAGCGGCAGCCAAATGACTTTTCAAGGTGGTGTGTAGAATCTACGAGTTTCGCGACATTCCATCAGACTTACGAAAAACATCATTCACACAATTCAGAAGACAGCAAGACCTGATACGTGCGAGAACTATCGCACAATCAGCTTAACATCTCAAGCATCCTAGCTGCTAATGAGGATATACGTACAGAAGAACGGAAAAGAAAATCAAGCATCTGTTGGACGTCCATCAGTTTGGAATGATCTGACGTAGAGGCACCAGAGAGGCAGTCCTGCCGCTGCGCTCGATGATGGAGCGATACCGAAAAAATTAAAGTTAAGAAACATTCATAGGATTTGTTGACACAGAAGAAGATCGAGATTGTAAAATGGAGCAAGATGTTACAGATACTAAGAAAAATAGAAGTAAGCTATTGGAAAAGGCAGGTAACATAGAGTACGTACCCAGAGAAATAATATGATTAGAAGCTAAAGAACAGAGTAATCGGATAAGAAAGGGTGTAAGACAGGCATGTAATCTTTGCCCCCTACTGTTCAAACTGAGAAAGAAATTTTTAAAAAAGGTTCAAGAATGAGATCAAAATCCAGGGTGGAGGGATATCAGTTATATGTTCATTGATGACGTTGCTATCCTTAGCGAATATGAACAACATTTACGGGATATGTTGAATAGCACGAGCAGTTTAATGGATTGAGAGTAAACTGAAGAAAGACAAAAGTAATGAAAAGCAGCAGAAATGAAGATAGCGAGAAACTGAACATCAAGATTGTTTATCACGAACTGGACTAAGTCAAGGAATTCTACCACCTTGGAAATAACCCACGACGGACAAAGAAATGAGGACACAAAAAGCAGTGTACCCCGGAAAAAGGGGTGGTTCAACGTGGAACACTTGAGTGTTGACTGGTGAGAAGCCCTATGTTTAGTAATGTCGATCAACGGTGTGCTCTGAAACACAGCTGCCGTAGCCTTACAGTCTTTCAAAATCTCGCAGTTTGTTGCCACATTCAGTGATGAGGCGTTGACGCCCAACACCTTGCGACTACCTGAAATTTCACAGTTCTTCAACCACTGTCCACAGATGCTAATGAATGTATCACGTGAACGGTCGGTTAGCTTCGCCGTTTCCGAAGCTGTCCTCTGTCAGAGTTGCTTCTGTCAGTGGATTTCCCTATTTGCGGCCTGCATCGACTCTAGAACAGTTCCCCAAACAGAACCTTCACAGAACAATGTGCTCGTCTGATTTCAGATTCCGCTGTATACGATTAGGAAAGTGAGTGGATATAATCTGTGTACAATTTCAGTTTTACGTAGTCCGTATACGTGTGTCAGTCGATAAAGTGTCGTACGAGACGTAAATTTCTTTTTTATGAAGCGAATTTCAGTGTTCTTGTTCTAATGAATAAGTGAGAATGTCGTGTAAAAAGGTCGTTTTGTATAAAATATTATTGATCTTCTCTGGATGATTTGGTTGATGGATGACTGCCCAAAATGTTCCTTAGTCTGAAAGTTGAGAGTATAGTTTGGAGAGGGTCGCCCGTTATTCCGCCAAAAAGATTGTTTTGAAGATTCAGGCCCCATGTGTTTGTCGGCTGCCATCGGCCACGCTTCTCAAACACACAAGGTGGCCGGAAGTGAGCTGGTGCACCAAACTGTCAATTTTATGTTGCCTAATAGTCTGCCACAAAGAGCTACCATTAATTAGGCCATAACTCTCGTCGATCATACTCGTTATGCGCGATCCACTAGTCAGTCTCTTGCTTTGGGTAAATCCAAGTAATTTGACTGTGTCACATTAACTCAATTTCGTGTCACCTGTAACCAGTAGGTGGTTGGGAAGCTTGAGCTTGGTTTTAGGATCGATTTTCGCCTTCCAGACAGTGCACCAGTGGCTGATTTTGCCCAGATGTCTCATCCCTAGAGACAGTGTCCTCGACTTGCAGGGCAATTTCCTCTCCCACATACGTACTTTTCTTACGACGCCATGCACCCAAAACACTACGTGGTGATGCTCAATCTCGCGGCTGTCTATGATCATAATCTTTTGGATCGTCATTGTATGTGGCAATCAATTTTCATAGCAACCTCGTCGACTGCGAAAGGAAAATCGAAAGCAGAACTACAACTCAAGAAAATATAAGCCACCTAAGATGAAAGTTTAGCAGTTCTAAATGAAATTATCACAAAGCAATCAATTGCATTGCCGTCTGCTTCATTCATCTGTAGACTACAGTAATCAGATTTCACATTTGAGAGTAGGTACGCAGTTATCTCTCTCAGAGGGAACGAAATTTGATGGGACAGGCAATTTATAGAATTATTCTAGACCTCTTTTTTGAATCATTGATATTCTGACTGGCCTGATAAGGCCCGCCACGAATTCCTCTCCTGTGCCATCCTCTTCATCTCAGAGTAGCACTTGCAATCTAGGTCCGGAATTGTTTCTGGCTATACTCCAAGCACTGTCTTCCTCTACTATTTTTATCCTCTTTAACTCCCTCTAGTAACACGGAAGGCTTTCCCTCGAGCTTTAACAGATGGCCTATCATCCTGCCCCTTCTCCTTATCTGTGTTTTCCAGATATTCCTTTCCTCTCCGATTCTGCGCAGAACCTCCTCATTCCTTACCTTATCCGTCCACCTAATTTTCAACATTCGTCTGTAGCACCACATCTCAAATTCTTCGATTCTCTTCTGTTCCGGTTTTTCCACTGTCCTTGTTTCACTACCATACACTGCTGTACTCCAGACGTATATTATTAGAGATTTCTTCCTCAAATAAACGACTGTGTTTGATAATACAAGACTTCTTTCATCAGGTATGCCCTTTTTGCTAGTTCTTGTTGCTTTTTATGTCGACAAATCCTATGAACGTGTCTCCATTTTTCTTCAGTCTCGCTTCCATTTGAACCGCAACGTCAGGAATATCTTGCCCCGTTTTACACTGTCCCTTATCATTTAGCTACCATATAGCAGATCAGCAACTGGAAATTCCATAAATTATCTGGGAGTACGCATTAGGAGTGATTTAATGGAATGATCATATAAAGTTGATTGTCGGTAAAGCAGATGCCAGACTGAGATTCATTGGAAGAATCCTGAGGAAATGCAATCCGAAAACAAAGGAAGTAGGTTACAGTACGCTTGTTCGCCCACTGCTTGAATACTGCTCAGCAGTGTGGGATCCGTACCAGATAGGGTTGATAGAAGAGATAGAGAGCAGCGCGCTTCGTTACAGGATCATTTAGTAATCTTGAAAGCGTTACGGAGATGATAGATAAACTCCAGTGGAAGACTCTGGCAGGAGAGACGCTCAGTAGCTCGGTACGGGCTTTTGTTGAAGTTTCGAGAACATACCTTCACCGAGGGGTCAAACAGTATATTGCTCCCTCCTGCGTATATCTCGTGAAGAGACCATGAGGATAAAATCAGAGAGATTAGAGCCCACACAGAGGCATACCGACAATCCTTCTTTCCACGAACAATACGAGACTGGAATAGAAGGGAGAACCGATAGAGGTACTCAATGTACCCTCCGCCACACACCGTCAGGTGGCTTGCGGAGTATGGATGTAGATGTAGATGTCGAACACGTTTTTCCCGGTCGACAAATACTATGAACGTGTCTCCATTTTTCTTCAGTCTCGCTTCCATTATGAACCGCAACGTCAGAACTGCCTCTCTGTTTCCTTTACCGTTTTTAAAGACCTCAATTAGTAGGAAAGTTAAACAGTACAGGCGAAAGACTACATCCTGTCTTAAACGATTTTTAATAGGTGCGCTTAGTTCTTGATCCTTCACTCTTACTTTTTCCTCTTGTTTCTTGTACACATTGTATGTTTCCCCGTCTTTCCCTATGTATTACCCCTATTTTTGTCAGAATTTCGAATATCTTGCCCCGTTTTACACTGTCCCCTATCATTTAGCTACCATATAGCAGGTCAGCAACTGGAAGCAATTAATTCCGTAAAGTTGAGTCCTCAGCAGGTAGGAGGCATATTTAGATCAGAGTTGGCCATTTGCTTCAGGGTCCATCCTTGTGTTGTTCACGGATTGTGAGACTATTTGCACCACAGGTTCAGCTTCAAGTTAGTGACGACTGGGAGTCACAATACTCTTCTGGGTAAACCATCGTTGCGCGATTTTGCGTTCGTATCCTTATTTCTGGCCTGAAGAGCTGTCTTACTTGTATCTGGGAATTACTAACAACTTCATGCGCTTCAGTGTATCATATAAACGAATGCTACAAAAAATTTCACAAGATTTTAAATACTGTATAGTTGTGTTTAAACTTCCTATGTAACTTTTTGATATTAATATGATCGTCTTCTTTCGTTTTCACGCGGTTGATTGTTAGGTAAAAATTATGTTTGCCCTTTTTTACTATCTTCCAGAAGCGTCTTCAGGCCATAGTACAGTGCCAATTACAGATCTTGTTTTTTTTTGTCCAATGTCCTTAATTAGTTTTCTTCGTGCATTGTTTATGGCATTTTTTTATTCTACTAATATCACAATGAAGGGTCTATACATGTGTAGGTGTTTAACCCATCGCCGGCTGGAGTGGCCTTGCGGTTCTAGGCGCTACAGTCTGGAACCGAGCGACCGCTACGGTCGCAGGTTCGAATCCTGCCTCGGGCATGGATGTGTGTGATGTCCTTAGGTTAGTTAGGTTTAATTAGTTCTAAGTTCTAGGCGACTGATGACTTCAGAAGTTAAGTCGCATAGTGCTCAGAGCCATTTGAATCATTTTGTTTAACCCATCGGTCCCTTGCCTCTTTGATAGTCCTCTTCTCTGAGTTACTGAAGACTTCTCCTTTGCTTTGTTGAAGACTTCTCCTTTGCTCATCCTCGCTGCACATGATATCTTTTGTACCGTACTTCAACGCCACGCCTCAGAAACCTGATGTCTTTTCCGCCCTGACTTCCTTACTATCCACCTCTCCGAGCCACATATGGCTACACCCCATACTTTTCCGCTACTGTTTCCTTGTCGTTAAACGAATATTTTTTATTTATTATTATATATTTCCAAATTCCTCTGATGGACATTTAAAGACATTCTGTGTTGAAATATCAACTGAAGGTGTGTCTAGAATGTCACAAAAGTCGTCGTAATTAATAAACAGTTTTGACTGACCTGTTGCGGTTTTCTTCAGTTGAAGTTTCCAAATTGAAGTGAGACTTACCGTGGTATAGTCAGACTCTTCCACATTTCCACGGTCATATTTGCGGCTTCTCTTCCAGGGACGTGACACCAGTGTGGCGGAACTGTGAGGGCAATCAGTGTTGCAAAAGTGGACATCGCAGAGAGAGTCAGCGCCAAAAAATTGAAGATGATGTTCATACGTATTTGAAACCTTCCATTACTTCCGATTTTATCTATTATGTCCTCGAACTTGGTCTTTTCGTTGAAGTATTGTCCAGTGGGAACCTGTAAATTTAGTAAAGACGACATTATACTACGAGAATATTTTTACACAATGAAATCGAAGATTTTCGTGACGACATCGTTCTATAAAACACTTGTTTTTTATTTAACACGTTTTATATTTTCAATTGGTTACGTCTGCAGTCATGGGGACAAACGTACAACGAAATAACCCTTTCGGAAAAATGAAGTTAATGAATCCTTAACTTTACTGACATACGAGTAAAAATGAATAATAAATATTTTATAACAGTAGTTTCCAAAGAATGAAGTTC
Source organism: Schistocerca americana (assembly GCF_021461395.2). Classification (NCBI taxonomy): domain Eukaryota; kingdom Metazoa; phylum Arthropoda; class Insecta; order Orthoptera; family Acrididae; genus Schistocerca; species Schistocerca americana. The sequence goes on along the minus strand of NC_060121.1, from coordinate 426,798,145 downwards.
TTCTGGCATATTAGACGGGATGTATTTTGTACAGGATAATTATAACAACGTCCTACATTGCTCTTAGGAAAGAACATGTGTTTGCCAGTTGCCAAAGTGGCAGGTAATGTTTCAAGTTATACCTACTTACCACAGGCTGAAAATATCGCTACAGTTGTAAGTTCTTTTATTTAGAACACGACCGATTTCGGTCTCTTATACGCCCATCTTCAGGTGTCGAAACTTGGTGCTGTTAACTCGAGCGCCGCGATGGACGAGTACAAAAAGCGGTGTGGTACCAGCGAGGGCAGAGCATGGGACTCCGGGGTCACTGAAAAGATGTTATCTATCTCTTCTGCCCTATTTGATCTCAAGTCTTCCAGAGTTCTGTTAAACTGTCACGCCACTATTGGATCCGCTATGTATTTTATATAGACTCCAATTTCTTCTTTTCTCACGCGGTTATACTGCTACTTCTCTCGTATGTACTCTTTATATCATCTGTCTGTTCTCTCCTCTGTGATTATCAATGAAATTCTCAATATACTCTTGACGTTGACACCTTTCCACCTTTTAGTTTCACTGAAGGCTGTGTTGATCCTTATGCTGAATCATTCTTTCGGATAACCTCGACCATTTGTTTTTGTAACCTGTAACCTCCCAACAGAAAACTAACTATAATATTCACATTCAGTGTAACCTCCCAACAGAAAATCTCGTTTAAGTTCCCAATAGAAAAATTTCTTTCCAATAATAAAATTTCAAGTTTTAATGTGATCTTCCATTAAAAACTGAGTGCATATCGAGATTAATATGTTTTGACGTCAGCAGCGCTGCGTCACGGCCCTGTGAAATCATCCTGAATAAACTAAAAATTCTTACCTCACAATGATGTCGCCGGATAACGCTATCTATGTATCTTCCCCAATAAAAAATTTTTGGCACACCCCATTGCAATGCTGGCCACTAGATTTTCATTTGTAGGAAAACAACTGATTTTCTTTTGCTTAATCAACACGAGTATGGACAGGAAAAATTCGTAAAAACTTTAAACTCAGATAAATAACTGGCAAAAGTTTTCTTCAGAACAAAAGTTGTTTTTGAAACATTTCTGCAAGGAATTACATGGGACTTTATCACTACAATTGTGGTTAAATCAGTTATGGCAATTAACATATGGGAGCGGCAACAAAGAACTATATATTTTTTTTTACCTTATACCACATCGCTCAGGCACCGACATCGTTCTGCACGACTGGCCCAACACAAATCAACCGCTGCACTGTCCTGTCCGAACTCCAAAACTCCAAGTGCTCTGTACGAGCTACAAAACAAGAGTGCTCTCTGCGAGCTACTAAACTCGACTTACTGCCAACACTGCTCTGATCTGCGATTCTATTGTAGTATAGATATTCCATATCACAGGCAGCGCGTGAGCTATCCATCAAAATTACATCTGCTCAAGTGCGCTAGCGAATAGTAATGAACCCCCTACAAACCTTAACTGAATTTTCAGCCCGTGCTTCGTAGAACGTGATAATAATATTAATATTCCTATTGTTGTGCAAAATATAACATTTCTAAATTTGTTATTGGCAAAACGTTAGGGTTTTCTTTTTTAATATCTCTTTCTACATTTCTTCACGTTTTACCAGCGACCATTTCGTCCTGGCTTTCCCGCACTTCCTATGTGTTTTCTTATTAACTGAGTATGCAGTGTTGCTCAGACACGTATTTATTCCAATCTTTAATCAGTACATTTCTTTCTTCACCCTTTTTCTGTCCAGCTCGCACCCCCCCCCCCCCCCCCACCCGTCCTCTTTATCTGTCCCCTCCTCTTTCTCTATCTGCTTGCCTTCCCTCTGACCATCTCCTCCTTCGCGCTCTGTCAATCTCACCATCCCCCCTCTTAGTCAATCTCCTGCCCCTCACCCTCTTCTTACCCATCTCCTCCTCCACGCTTTCCTCTGACCAACTCTTATTCACCCCATCTCTCTGTCAATCTCCGCATCCCCCTCTCTCTCTGTCCATCTCCTCTTTCATTCCACTGTCCATATACTTCTCTCCTCTCTGTCCTTTTCCTCCTTTATTAATACCCACATTGCCCATTTCCTGTCCATTTTCTCTTCGTTGTTTTGGGAACAATAAAGAGAACAAAATTCCGAAAGTTGTTCCAAAACAATAAAGAAACCAGATCAGACGCCAAGCATAACAGTTTAATGAAGCGAGAACATGTTTTGTTTAAGTTTATGTGTAAAGTGTAATTTATTAAGAAAGAAAGAAAATCATGTTAGTTTGTAGGTGTGGAGTGGAGAGTGAGAAGTTGGTTTTGTATAAATATGGCAACAGGTCCGGCAAGGAATTATGTTCGTAGTATTTGAGTTATGAGCAGAGCAAGGAACCCCTGAGAAATGTGAGATTAAGCAGCACGAGCAAAGGATGAAATACGTTTATGAAGGTGCTGATAAACTTAGTAGCTGCATAATAGTCCATAATAGCTGATTATGTATTTGTTTTACAGAGCAAGGGTGGTAGTAATTACAGTAGAGAATTGGGCTGTGGCAAGACCAAAGGGAATGGGGCTTCTCTATGGAGGGCCGAGGGGGGAGGGGAGGAGGGGGGTTCGAGTGGCTGTGTAGTGCTTCTGCCCTCCCTTTGAGCAAAATTTATGTCTTTAGCAAAAGTAGTGTAGAAGCAGCTGTGGAGCAATGTTGTAACAGCCAGGTATCGGTAGCCGCCAATGAGGCTACATGTGGGTCACGATAAGAGATACGCAAGTGGGTTGCAGGGTGAGGACAGACGAGGTCAGCAGAAAGCGACCACTCTGTGGCAACCGTGTAGCCAGTAGGGTGACGTCACCACACGAGGCCAAATCTCCTGTATTAGGTGGCGTGACTAAGTGCCGGGTTTTAGTGAAACAAATGCATGACACTGGCATGTAAATAAGTCTTAGTTTCAAGGCGTGGGATCACTTCATGGCATCAGAAACCAGCAGCACGACCACAACGCCAGAGGTACGCCAGACAGCAAGACGACTGGGCGTCACCAGCAGTAGCCATGAGCCGAGACTGGGCTGCACCTGCCACCAGCAGTAAGGTCAGCTGAATAGCCATCCGTGCCTGCTGCCACGACGCTGACTTCCCAGTGGGACTTGGCCAGTGGCAGCCACCATCCGAATGCTGCCAGAGGGCAGTAAGCTGTGTCCCGTGCACAGTCATCCTCACGCATCAACGCGGTGACGCGAGCAGAGGGGGGGGCTTTGCCGACCCCACCACGGCGAACAAAGTAGCGCGCAATGATGTCAACGACCCTGGCCACTAAAAGTTGTCCTCTTACCACAGGCCGACCATTAGCAACGCAGGGCGCCGACTCAGCAGCCAGGGCGGAAGCCACCGCCCATACGTCAGCGCCGGCCAGGGACAAATGAGACAGGTGTGTTGCCCCACTACATCATGTACTGAAGTCAATAAAACCATTCTTAACTACCAACAATGTTTCCAACAGGTCCTCAAGCACACGCTTCACCCCACAACCTTCAGATACATCATCAACATCAGACACATCTGTGGTAAAATCAAAGAAATATAATATAAAAGATGCCTCAGGTAAAATAAGTGCAATAGTTTACAACAGTTTCCATCAGTACTCACAATGAGTGACAAGAACAAAACACACAAAATGGGCATGTATGCTACTGAAAATATCGCTTTCACATATGTGGAGTCAGGTGCCACACTGATCATACATCGAAAACTTTTTTTCCTTTTCTTATCCATCTCAGAGTACCACTTTAAACATACGTCCTCAACTGTTTTCTGGGAGTATTCCAGTCTCTGTCCTCTTCTACAGTTTTTACTCTCAATAGCTTCCTCTAGTCCATCGAAGTTATTCAGTGTTTGTCTTAACAGATGTCTGATCATAATGTTCCTGATTCTTGTCGGTGTTTTCCACATTTTCCTTTCCTAGACGATTCTCCAGAGAACGTCCTCATTCATTTCCTGATCAGTCTACCTAATTTTCAACATTCTTCTGTAACACCCATCTAAAATGGAAAATTCTCTTCAAACGTACGTTATCAGAAATTTCTGAGTTGGTACTGGTAGATTTCTTTTGTCGAGGAATGCCCGTTTTGCAAGTGCTAGTCTGCTCTTGATGATGTCTTCCCTGCTCCGACCGTCGTGGGTTATTTTGCTGCCTAGGTAGCAGAATCCCTTAACATAATCTACTTGCTGATCACTAATCCTGATGTTGTTTCTCGCTATTTTCATTTCTGCTACTTCTCATTACTTTCATCTCTCTTCGATTTACTCCCAGTTCATATCCTGTAATCATTAGATTGTTCATTCCATTCAGCAGATCCTGTAATTCTTCTTCACTTCCAAAGAGAATACCAATGTCATCAGCCAATATTACCATTTATACAATTTCACTTTCAATTTTACTTCCATTCTTCAACCTTTCTTTTGCATCTATAATTGCTTCTTCGATAGGGGCGAAAGACTACATCCCTGTCTTACACCTTCTATAATCAGAGTACTTCGTTCTTCACCCCGCTCTTATGGTTCCCTCTTGGTTCTTATATATACTGTATGTCACCCGTCTTTCCTTATAGTTCACTCCTATTTTTCTCAGAATTTCGAACATCTCGCACCATTCTACATTGTCGAACGCCTTTTTCAAGTCACAAATCCTATGAATGTGTCGATTTTTCTGTAGTCTAGCTTCCATTATCAACCACAACGGCAGAATTGTCTTTCTGGTGCGATTACCTTTCCTAATGTCAAACTGATAATCATCTAACACGTCCTCAATCTTCTTTTCCACTCCTCTGCATATTATCCTAGTCAGCAACTTGGATGCATAAGCTGTTAAGCTGATTGTCCCATAATTCTCACACCTGTCGGCTCTTGCAATCTTCAGAATTATGTGGACGATGTTTCTCCGAAAGACAAATGTTATATCGCCACACTAACACATTCTACACTCCAACGTGAATAGTCGTTTTGTTGCAATCCCCCCTCCCGCCAAAGATTTCGGAAATTCTGATGAGATGTTGTTTATCCCCTCTCCTTATTCAGTCGTAAGTCTTCCAAAGCTCTTTTAATTCTGATTGTAATACTGGATCTCCTATCTCTTCTATGTTGACTCGTGCCTCTTCTTCTACCGCATCATCAAACAAGTCTTTCCTCCTAACTAACCCTAATGTACTCTTTCCACCTATCTTCTCTCTCCCCTGCATTTACCAGTGTAGTTCCCATTCCACTCTTAACGTTGTCATCATTGTTCTTAATTTCACCGAAGATTCTTCTGACTCTCCTATATGCTGAGTCAGTCCTTCCGACAGTTATTTCTCTTTCTGTTTCTTCGCATTTTTCCTACAGCCATTTCGCCTTAGCTCCCCTTCACTTTCTATTTATTTCATTCTTAAGTGACTTGTTATTTCTCTATCCCTGAATTTCCCTGAACTTTTTGTACTTCCCTATTTAATTGAACAAGGGAAGTATTTGTTCTGTGACCCATGGCCTCTTCGCAGTTACTGAAATGTGCATATCGATTGGACCTGACTGTTGGCAGTGTAATTGAATCGATGAGGCTGAAGGAAGAGGTCGTACTCGTTCGAGCACCGAGTATAGGAAAAGCCCTCTACTCGTGTGCTTGAACAGTGAGCTGGGAGAAGTTCCTGTGAGGCGGTTTGACGGAATCTCGTGCGGCGACGCGGTCGCACCTTGGCAGTCGGTATTCGGCAGTTGGCTTGATGTACCGCAGAGCGACGAATGCGGGCCAGTGAGCTGCCCGTTTTCGATTGCGGGTGTTACTGTGTTCTTCTTCGATTCACCACATTACTTGGATGTCGGAAAATTTTGGTTGGTCGTGCTTTGAGAATTGTGGTGGATGCTGTCTTTGATGCTTAAGTGTGGGTTAACGTTTCTTTCTGTTATGTTGTAGAAGCAGAAAGTTTATATGTAATTTAGTTTATATGTAAGTAAAGAATCGTCCTGAGTGTGGTGCTTGCTTAACGTTATCAGCTGATTGGTTGTGCTTACCGGTTTCTATGTTGACAGCAAAATGCGCTGGTAAACCGTCGGCAACGGAATGAGTAACATAATTTTGATCGCCGTGTGCTGGAAAGATGGCTATCGGGTCAAGGTCCTGTAAATGATCACGTATTCTTGTTTCATCATTTCCAAGAGTCAAGTTGTGAGTTGCCCATTTGGATAACAGATACATAAAGCTCAAACTCAAGTGGTTAAATTTTAAAAGGAACAGACAGTTCTCGTGTTGGTTAATTGAGTTGTTGAGCTCAAACTGAAAAATCATTCTGTTTAATGACAAAAACTCAAAGCACTAATTTAAGTGTGAAATTTTAAGGGAACCGACAGTTGTCGTGTTGCTCAATGTGGTTGTTGACTTCAAACTGAAATATCCTTACACTTGTTACTTACGTAGTAGCGCTTAAGGGAAGTTGGCGTATTAACGAGTTTTTCGAACTGGCTAGCACCGCACGTTGAATAACCACATTGTGCCATAGATTTGGGCTGCTTTGGGGAAAAGTGGCTTGTATCCGAAGTTTGTCATTTACAGACCGCATCTAAAAATGTATATTGTAATTTGTTTGATTCAGTACTAGTCATGTGTCTTGTGACTTTAAAACTGTTAGGTCCAGGTCATTTTGGAAAACTTGCTAAATTTGAGATTTAAATTTTAGGTCATTTATTCCCCAGAATTACGTCCATGTTCATGCAAATTTTGTGTAATAATATTATTCGTCATCAGAAAATTGTCTTTAAACTACTCATGAATTGATTAAGGGGCTAGTGCCCATGATTTGTAGTCCACAGATTTTGCTCAGTTTAATAATGAATTTTAAAGAGGCCACTGTTTGGCGTGGTGCAACTATTATAGTGCGTACATATTAACTACTAATAAAAAAAAACTTTGAACATATCTGCTAAGGTTCAGTGACTGTGTCAGAATTATATCAGAACAAAAAAGCCCTCGGTCACAAATATTAAGTCAAAATAGACCAGGTTCCGACGCTACGAGGTTTCAAGTTCTAAGGCCTCCGACTTTTTTTTCTCCGGACTGGAAAAAGATAGAAACATGCGCATTATTTTAAAATGAGGCCGCGTTCATTGTCAATGTGCCCCAGAGATGGCAGCACCGTACGGCAGATGGAATTTTACCGCCAGCAGCGAGAATGAGAACTGTTTTAAATACTTAAAATGGCGACGTTTTCCTTACTTGAACAGTGTGCAATTATTCGTTTTCTGAATTTGCGTGGTGTGAAACCAATTGAAATTCATCGACAGTTGAAGCAGACATGTGGTGATGGAGTTATGGATGTGTCTAAAGTGCGTTCGTGGGTGTGACAGTTCAATGAAGGCAGAACATAGTGTGACAACAAACCGAAACAACCTCGGGCTCGCACAAGCCGGTCTGACGACATGATCGAGAAAGTGGAGAGAATTGTTTTGGAGGATCGCCGAATGACTGTTGAACAGATCGCCTCCAGAGTTGGCATTTCTGTGGGTTCTGTGCACACAATCCTGCATGACGGCCTGAAAATGCGAAAAGTGTCATCCAGGTGGATGCCACAAATGCTGACGGACGACCACATGGCTGCCTGTGTGGCATGTTGCCAAGCAATGTTGACGCGCAGCGACAGCATGAATGGGACTTTCTTTTCGTTGGTTGTGACAATGGATGAGACGTGGATGCCATTTTTCAATCCAGAAACAAAGCGCCAGTCAGCTCAATGGAAGCACACAGATTCACCGCCACCAAAAAAATTTCGTGTAACCGCCAGTGCTGAAAAAATGATGGTGTCCATGTTCTGGGACAGCGAGGGCGTAATCCTTACCCATTGCGTTCCAAAGGGCACTACGGTAACAGGTGCATCCTACGAAAATGTTTTGAAGAACAAATTCCTTCCTGCACTGCAACAAAAACGTCCGGGAAGGGCTGCGCGTGAGCTGTTTCACCAAGACAACGCACCCGCACATCGAGCTAACGTTACGCAACAGTTTCTTCGTGATAACAACTTTGAAGTGATTCCTCATGCTCCCTACTCACCTGACCTGGCTCCTAGTGACTCTTGGCTTTTTCCAACAATGAAAGACACTCTCCGTGGCCGCACATTCACCAGCCGTGCTGCTATTGCCTCAGCGATTTTCCAGTGGTCAAAACAGACTCCTAAAGAAGCCTTCGCCACTGCCATGGAATCATGGCGTCAGCATTGTGAAAAATGTGTACGTCTGCAGGACGATTACCTCGAGAAGTAACGCCAGTTTCATCGATTTCGGATGAGTAGTTAATTAAAAAAAAAATCGGTGGCCTTAGAACTTGAATGCACCTCGTACTATGAGCGTCGTCTTCAGAATTAGACTAACTGTTCTAAAACATATTATGTGTATAATACATTAATAAAATTAAAGTTTGTACTGACTGGAAAAAGATGCAGTACTTACAAGTCACATATTAAAAAAGGTGTAAGCCGGAAAGGCGACGTCATGAATAGTTGTAAGTGAGACGGCGAACCGCTAAGGGCTGCTCGTACTGGGAACAAGGGTTTTACTCATAGAACAGTTAGTCTAATTCTGAAGACGACGCTCATAGTAGCGTCGAAACATGGTCAATTTTGACTTAATATTTGTGACCGAGGGCTTATTTGCTCTTATATAACTATTAATAGTTGCTGGTTTTGTCTTAGGTTGAAGATAAAATAGCTGGTGACTACTTTGCTAACCTGGAGCTGTATCCGTTGGCTTTAGGTCAATATATGGTATGTTATTACCTTCTTTCTATTACGTATGGTTAATGCCTCGAAGTAATTAAAGAAATATTGTTAGTTTTGTTAAGAACGTTCCAAGTGGCTTAGTGCCGCCCATCAATAATAATAACTGTTTTTATTTGAGTAAAACAAGTCATGACTTGGAATCACGATATAAGTAATGCTGTTGACTGCTCTGAGTACCAATGTATGTTCCTTAAATGATGTTAATAAATGTTTCTGTAAATCTATCGTCCAGTGGCTTGCCACTCAAGGATCACTGTATCCAACCTTTCGTGTTCTAAAGGTATTAAAAGGGTCCTTAGTCCCAACGTATAATCCCCTCTACCTTCATTAATGCCGACTCTCTACCACCCCCACCCCCGTCCCCTTCCTACCAGTTACCTTCTGTGTACCTATGTTTTTCTTCAAAATTTCGACAATTCCTTTGTTAGAAATGTCTGTTCCTCTTCAGCTAAACTGCCTACTGAGATATTCCTTATCACAGTATCTATAGTCTAAGAGAACTTCAGGAGTATATCGTCATTCCTTAGCATTTCCGCATTCCACTTCTTTCGACGTTGATTTTCCTGAATAATCTCTTAAACTTTAGCCTGGTGTTCATCACTACTACATTGTGATTTGAGTCTATATCTGCTCCTGGATACACCTTATAAGACAATATCTGATTTTGGAATCTCTGCTGACCATGATTTAATCTGACATCTTCCCGTATCTCCCGGCCTTTTCCAAGTATGCCTCCTCCTACTGTGATTCTTGAATGGAGTATTCCCTGTTACTAGCTGAAGTTTACTGCAGTAATCAGTTAGCCTTTCTCGTCTCTTATTCCTAGTACCAAGCCCAAATTCTCCCGTAACCTTTTCTTCTATTCCTTTCCCTACAACCCCATTCGAATCCCCCATGATTTTCTTCTCTCTTTACGTACTAAATTACTCATTTAGTATACTCATCGAGAAATATAGTGGTAAGGATAACAACTGTCAACAGACGGTATTAGTAACTATACAGACAACAGCTGCATGTCGAAGAACGTAAGCAACGGGAAGTATACAATGAATATATCGATCATGCACTAATGAGCCTAAGAGTCATAAAAGAAATCAGGAAGGAATATTAAAAAACCACGCGAATTATGTAATGTACTGACTGAAAGTAGATATAGCAATATATACAATCTATCTACAGTAAATAAATGGTTAAATATTACGACTTCTACAAACAGTTATCATATAGGCACGGAATAAAGTAGTTACATACAAATTTACAATTTAGGCACTGGTTTTTGTTTAATTTTAGCCTCGTTTTTATTCAAGGACATACAATAGTAAAAAAGAAATCAAATATGTATACATCGTAAATCACGTGGTGCATCCAACCTTAAAACATAAAATTGTTATAAATATAGCTTCATAAAATGTACTAACAATGTGCGATAAAATGATATAATCATCATCGAATAATCGATCGAGTTACAGCGGATCTAAATAGTAAAATGTCGTCCATCTCTTATACTTTATGCAAACTGACGCTGCAAGTATTGATTTTGTCTACATCGTCTCCTAATTTCTCATTTGTCACTACTATTTCCTTTTGGCTGTGCATTGCCAAACCATCATTTTGTTATAATATCATTGGACTTTTTGTATTAATCTCTCTTGGGTCATAACCTACTCTCCCTACCGCTCCTCTCCACTTTCCTCGCCTCCCCTCCTCTTTGTTGACATGTGTCGTCGATTTTAACTGACACTAATCATTGTTTCATTCTCTCATTGGAGAGGATTGTACCATATGGAAATTGTAATTTTGTGTCACAATTAGGCGTTGCACTCTTTACAATCCTCTATTGATTGGCGTTAGGCCGGCGTATTTCGAAGAGTTTTTAGTGTATGTTGCAGTGTATGTCGTTAGTCATAGACGCGTAGTTCCTAAGATATTTCGCTTTTTACTTTGGCAGGTTCCACATAATTTTAGTTTCTCTTTTGACAATATCTCATGATTATTTAATCATTACTGCTGTTTATGTTGACTTCACGTTTTTCCTAATTTTACAGGTGACATGATATGCAAACCACTTTATGGGAGGATGATTTTGACTGAGCGTACTTGGTGCTAATATTTACTTTTCCTGTACGTTGGGTTTAACACAGCTTCACATTTATGTTTTTATCATAGTTTGTGTCTCCTTTTCATTAAGCTGTGTTAGCAATTTATTATTTTACGCTATAGTGTACGTTATGCTACATGCTTTTATGGTATATGTTGTTGTAGTGGTCTTCAGCCCAACGACTGGTTTGATGCAGATCTCCACGCTACTCTGTCCTGCGAGAGACTTTTTCTCTCTGAATGTAACTAATTCAATCTACTCCTTCTGAATCTACTTACTGTATTCATATTTTCGTCTCACGCTAAAATGCTTCCTGCTTAACCTTAGTTATTTAGTGACTGAACTATGCTGTCTTTGCTAGAAGGCGCTGGTCAGACAAATTCACCTTCCCCAAAGTGGAATGGATATGGCATTTTAGTTTTTGCCCAATTCTTCGCTGTGTTCCTCCACCACCTTGCCCGTGCAAGTCACTATGTCCCGGGCCGACCCAGACTCGGCTCACTCCGTAACCATTCGGCATTACCAACCACATGGCACGTGCTGGTTCGCCTCATGTCCAGCTTCGAGCGGAATTCTGATCCTCGCCTCTTGATTAAAATCGGTATAACACCTGTTCCATTTCTCATACAGCAACACCATTTGTTCCTTCAATCAGCGATTACTGTTATTTACATACATATTAAAATCAGTACTAAACTAGAGCTTGGGAATTTGTTCTCATCACATTGTCATGTCTCGGGAAGATGCCTGGACTGTGAGCAATACACAAGACATCAATACACCACAATGTGCCTAGGTCGTGTCGCCTCTCAGGGCCATAACCAATACAAAAAGATGTCTCCCATTGCTGTGCAGCGTCAGCGAACATATCGTTTCGGACATAAATTGTTCCAAATGACGAGATCTTCAGTCCTACACGTACGTCATCAGAATCAGACTGCGCTATATTTGCTGCACTAGGTAGGTGTCTACAATTTACTACATCGTGGATGTGCATTTGTATTCACAGCGTGTGTTTGCTTCAGCGGTCACATATTGAGCATATAGTATATTTTCTGAGTTAGTTAGTCCGTAAGTTTTTGCATTCATTGCACAGGTGAGTCTCTCGTTTTCGTGGGACAGAAACCGCTGCTTGTGCATCAAGCGATACAGCTAGAAGAGTAGCATACGCTGTGCCTATGTTCCTATCTGGAGTGCAGTAGTTCTTCTAAAGTATTTCTGTCAGTCTTGAAAACTCTTACATTGGTTTCTATTGAGTCCCATTACTTTAATTGCGCTCTCTTTCCTCTGTTGGAGACCAGACCGTATCGTTTAGTTGACATGGTTGCGGTTGTTTGTGTGTTTCTCGTGTTGACTGGCGCCACTTCGTTTTACAAGCGTTGCCTGTCTGCTAGTAGCAGCAGCGGCGGTTATCGATATGTAGTAACGGTGGCCCTATCTTTGGGGTGACGTCGTGCTTCTTTTGGGTCATGTTAGTGGGCAGTTCGGTTGGGGACTCAGGAGGAGTCAGGTCCGCGCAGTGCAACAACAGGCCGCGACTGCTGGCAGCACGCATGGACTGCTGGATTGACCTCGTCGTAAACCGGATCCGGCAAGCTTTAAGTTGAGTGCATTCGGATTCAAGTAGAGAAACCTCCACCATTGCGAGATCTTGCGATTTTCCAGTGACTTTGGTTCGTGTTGCTGCTTGCAGTGTTGCTTAGGCGAAGAGTAGTGAGTGGAGTGCTTGGGGAGGCGGATCTGATTAGCTTTCGTCGACTTCTAATTACTATTTATTGCGTTCAGTTAGTTACTATTTGTTAAGTTCAGTCAGAAGTATTTTTCCTGCCTCGTGTCCGCTAACGCCCCAGTTACCTGCCCTGGAAGCTAGTATATCTAATGGCAGTGAACGTTTCCTCGCCTTGCCGCTGCTGTCCGGTGAGGCGGGTAGTTTTGACAGCTTTCTTGATTGTAGGTTGGTTGACGATTCTTCTACTCTGGTGGTAGTGACTCCTTTCTCGTTCCGAGCGCTCTAAGCACAGTATTCTGCGGACTGCGACCAGACCGCCGGTTCCGGCTTTGGCGTAATTTTACATTTTGGTATTTGGTTTATTGGACGTCAGGCAGCGTCAGCAAGATTATCATTAGTCATTCGTTAGACTGCCACTAGTCTGAGTTACCATCTTGTGAAGTGAATGCAACTCTTGGCTGCCTATCTCATTGCTCGCAGATGTGTTTTTGCCGGACATATTCAGAGCTCGATTCCTGGTGCACCGTCTGTGACTGGCCCTTGTGTTTTATTATTGCATTTGCTGTTTTATTGTATGTTTCTAAAACATTTTATGTAATTTCCGTAGTTGGCATTACAGCAGGTTTAAATGATTGAGCTACCAAATTTACCATCGTTTTGTCTCACCTGTTTGGTGATCTTTTGCTTGTCCTTTTGAATTAACCTTTTCTGTCGTATTTACTGTTTCACTGTATGTATTTTTTAATTTTTATATAATTGCCATTCTTGGCATTACAGCAGGTTTAAATGGTTGTGCTACCAAGTTTACCATCATTTTGTCTCACTCGTTTGGTGATTATTTGCCTGTCTTTTTAAATTAACCTTTGCTATTGCACTGCTGTTTTACAATGTGTTTGTTAAACTTTTTTACAATTGCCGTTCTTGGCGTTAAAGGCCTTCAGCCATGACTGTGGTTACTTGCCTTAAAATTCTAAATGGGGTCACGTTGGCTTGTTTTTAAAACATTATTTGCTGTCTCTGTATCTTATGCTCATTTGGTAAATCGTAACCACTGTAAGCAGTATTAATTACGCAGTTGTTTATTCTTTCATTAATAACGTATGATATCTTCATTTATTGCTGAGTCTGGAAACACCGTTTTAAAATAAATGTGTGTAATTGCAAAAGGGAACCAGTGGTAACTGATTAAGGACCCGTCCACAATCGTAACCGAATCCTGCCTTCCTTGACTTCCAGGTTTCAGTTAACCCTGTGATAACTAGGCTGCTTATACTTCTCAACAATTTTAAATCCCCCTGGCTTTCCGTCCATTTCGTTAATTACCACAGTAACAGAGTATGTAAGAAGCAGTAGCTGTCATACTTATCCTTGGGTCACATGGTTTATTTCTTCATACTTGCATACTGGCACATTGTTCTTTGTTTACTTTTTCAGTTTCATTGGTCGCACATATGTTACTGAATGGCTGGTTTAGACCACACTGATTTATATCTATTCTGCACCGAATTCCAAATATAAAATTCCACATGGCGGGATGTATATATAAAGCTCCCCATTTTGGCTCTGAAGGGTCAACTGGATCAGACAAGCCGCCTTGTCATCCTACGCCAATCGTGTCATTTGATGCGGTATGAAGAGGTGTGGGTTTGGCAAACTGCTCTCCCTGCCGTTGCTGCCTTTCTTGACTCTGTAGCCACTGTTTCTGACTCAAGTCGCTTCTAATCTGGCATTACGAGGCTTACTGCAGCCCTTTGCAGTCCTCCCACCACCAAAAACTCCATGGCAGTTCCAGGAACCGAACCGAAGTCATCCGCGTTACAGCTAGACAGGGTCAGCTACGGAGGTCGATAGAATGTATATCGCACACGCACACACACACACACACACACACACACACACACACACACATGCGCACACATGCACACGCACACGCGCACACGCGCACACACACGCGCGCGCACACACAAACGCGCACACACACGCGCACACACACGCGCACACACACACACATGCACCCCCCAAGGGGGTCCACAACCCTTTTGTGGATACGTGCATAGCGAGCACGGGACCCCGAGCTAATGTGGCCCTCCTTCCTTTCCGGGCTGCATACCTTCCCTTTCCGCATCTTCCCTATCCCCCATCTTCACCCCCCTCCCCACCCCTCTGGCTCTTTCCTTCCCTTTCCCCCCTCTGGGAGTATGGTTTGTGCCTGCGTCCGGAGACGGATGCTCGTAAATGTAACGCATTCTTCGCCTTCTCTGCTTGTATGTCTTCATCCTTCCTTTGTCCTTCTCTTTTCCTCACCTCTTCTTTTTACCCTTTTCTCTGCTGCGGCGTTTGAGACCTCTCTTCTTTCCTTTCCCTTTCTTTGTTTCTTCCCTTTTTCTTTCTTTCTCCCTGTGCGTGTCTGAAGGCCTGCCCACGCATTTTGTGCGTAGCCGGTGATGGGGTAATGCATGATTCCCTGCCCCGGGTAGACAGGTAGGACACGTACGTACCCCCTGGTAACGGCCAGGCCCAGGGAGGGGTGATTACCCGAGCTGATACCTTCCGAAAGTGCCGATTGGTCCCTCTGTCCGTTTGTCGGGAGGTGTGACCTAAGGTGTGAACAATCACCTAAGGTGGGAGTGCCCTCAGAGAGGGCCCCCACAAGGGAGGAGCGCGCCATCGAAGACGCCGGTAATCATGGGGGATTCATCCGCAATGGTTTCCTCGCCTTCCACTATGTCTGCTCACAAGCGTAAGTTCACTGAGTCTCAGCCACAGACAGTTCTTCCATCGTTGCCACAGTTCCTTGTTGTTTCTCGGTCTGACGAAGGTCATGACTTCTCCACGGTCAACTCTTTCATTATTCAGAAAGGTGTCGACGCAATTGCAGGTCCTGTAAAGTCTTGTTCCAGATTGCGGAATGGCACCTTGTTGTTAGAAACAGTCAGTGCCCTCCAGGCACAAAAATTGCTGCGTACTTCACTGCTCCACACCTTCCCTGTCCGGGTTGAAGCACACCACACTTTAAATTCCTTGTGTGGAGTCGTTTATACACGCTCCCTCGATGGATTGTCTGACAAAGAAATTCAGCACTACCTGTCTGACCAGGGCGTAACGGCTGTTCATAGAGTTATGAAAAGGGTTGACACGAACATCATTCCAACCCGCACTGTCTTCTTGACATTTGACAAAGTTCACCTCCCATCGAAAATCAAAGCAGGCTATGAGATAATTTCCGTTCGCCCCTACGTCCCAAACCATACGCGTTGCTATCGGTGTCAGCGGTTCAATCACACCAGCCAGTCCTGTTCCAATCCGGCCAAATGTGTTACGTGTGGCAAGGATGCCCATGAGGGTGCTTGTCCACCTCCATCCCCTCGCTGCATCAACTGTATGGGTGACCACGCTGCTTCCTCTCAAGATTGCCCTGTTTTTAAAGACGAAAAGCTCATCCAGGAAATCAGAGTGAAGGAAAAGGTGTCGACCTTTGCTGCTCGAAAATTATTCGCCAGTCGACAGCCCACCGTGCCTCAGACAGGAAAATACAGCACTGTCCTTGCTTCTCCTCGGCCAACAAAAGAGGCGGCCACGCAGACTTGCGAACTCACCTTTAGTGCCACGGTCGTCCGATCGGCCAGCGCAAAGATCGCCCGTTCAACCTCACCACTTTCGCCCGCCCACTCTATGGCTCACCCTTCATCAGGTTCTGCTAAATCTCGAGCCCAAAAGTCAGACACCAAGACTTCGAAAAAAGAGCATACTCGTGAAGAATTTTTACATACCCCAACTTCACAACCATCGGTTCCTCCTTCATCTAAACATCACATTTCCAAGAAGGCTACTAAGAAACCTAGTTCATCTCCTTCTCCGCCAAGGCGTGTCCCATCTACAGCACCAACTGGCGGAAATCGCCCTCGGCCGTCTTCTGTGTCGCCGAGGCGCGCTGCTGGCGGCCGATCAACCGGCCGATCGCTGGTGGCAGGAGCTGCTCCTGAACAACCTATGGATCAGGATCTTTTGCCATCGGCTGAATGCTATTCCATGCTGTCGGTCGCAAGCTCTGAGCAGTCGTTGAGTTGATGGCAACCTTGGTCACATTCCTCCATTTTCTGTTCACCCTATGTCCATTATCCACTGGAATATCCGCGGCATTCGAGCCAATCGGGATGAATTGTCGATCCTCTTACGATCCTACTCGCCGGTCATCTTCTGTCTTCAGGAAACAAAGCTGCGTCCCCATGACCACTTTGTTCTCCTCCATTTTCGGTCCGTCCGATTTGATCTCCCTCTGTTGAAGGCACTCCAGACCATGGAGGACTCATGATTCTTCTCCATGATACTCTCCATTATCACCCAATCCCCTTAAACACTTCCTTCCAAGCTGTCGCTGTCCGTCTTTCCCTTTCTGGATATACCTTTTCTCTTTGTACTGTATACATTCCATCGTCCACACCAATGGCACGAGCTGATCTCCTTCATCTTCTTGGTCAGCTTCCACCCCCGTATTTGCTGGATGGGGACTTCAATGCCCACCACCCACTTTGGGGATCTCCACATCCTTGTCCACGTGGCTCACTATTGCTAGACGTCTTCCACCACGCGGATCTAGTTTGCCTCAACACTGGGGTCCCTACACTTTTGTCTGCCTCCACGACAAATTTCTCTCATTTGGACCTTTCGGTCGGTACTGTTCCGCTAGCTCGGCGCTTCGACTGGTTCGCCCTTGATGATACACACTCGAGTGACCACTTTCCATGTGTCCTTAGACTGCAGCCTCAACTGCCATACATGCGACCGCGACGCTGGAAGTTTGCCCAAGCCGATTGGACACTTTTTTCGTCTCTCGCGACATTCGATGACCGTCACTTTCCCAGCGTCGACGATGAGGTCACACATATTACCGACATTATTCTTACAGCTGCGGAACGTTCAATACCACGCACCTCCGAATTGCCCCGACGTCCCCCAGTTCCTTGGTGGAACGAGGCGTGCCGTGACGCAATACGTGAGCGGCGACGTGCTCTTCGCGTTTTCCGCCACCATCGATTCGTCAGTATTTGATGTGGTTTACGAAATATACCCAGCGGTAACGTTAGGTGGCTGACCCTGTATACATATATACATACATATATATATACATACATACATACATACATACACACACACACACACACACACACACACACACACATATATATATATATATATATATATATATATATATATATATATATATATATGTATAGGGTGAGTCGAGTAAGATGTAACACCTCCATTATTCCGGGGGCGATTGCACGTATCGACAAGTGGTGTTTGGCGAATCATAGCCGACTATAGGGCACATACTTTGGTACATGCACAATAATCACAACGTTTATATTGACCGAAAAAAATGGTTCAAATGGCTCTGAGCATTATGGGACTTAACATCTGTGGTCATCTGTCCCCTAGAACTTAGAACTACTTAAACCTAACTAACCTAAGGACATCATACACATCCATGCCCGAGGCAGGATTCGAACTTGCGACCGTAGCGGTCGCGCGGTTCCAGACTGTAGCGCCTAGAACCGCTCGGCCACACTGGCCGGCCTATATTGATCCAGATAATGAGACAAGTACATGTTTTTTAAATGGGACGCTGTACTTTTTTTACCATCATTCGAACGCTCTGGAAAAGACGGGTATAGTGATGTAACGCATGTTGCTATATGTGATTCAAACTTCGCTTAAAAGACCTTGGTAAATATTGTACGATTGAAGGTCGAGGCGGTCGGAAGTGGCTCCAGACTGTAAACACGCCTCGCGCGACCCGCAGGCCGAGTTGCCGTGCTCTATGCAGCATGCACGGCCTACGCTACGTAGGTAAATCCTCATCCGCCCTCTTTTAAGCAAAGTTTGAATCACAATAGTAACATGCGTTACATCACTATGCGCGTCTTTTCCAGAGCATTCGAATGATGGTAAAAAAAGTAAAATGGTATAGCGTCCCACTTAAAAAACATGTACTTGCCTCATCATCTCGGTCAATATAAACGTTGTGTTTATTGTGCATGTACCAACGTATGTGCCCCATAGTCCGCCATGATTCGCCGAAAACCGCTTGTCGATACGTGCAATCGCCCCAGGAATAAAGGGGGTCTTAAGTCTTACACGACTCACGCTCGTACATTTACAAGTGTACTTAGACGCAAGTTTATAGAACTGTGGCATCTCTACTGCTGTAGAATCATTCCAGTACTTTTCGCGAAGAGATTGAATAAGGTGACGTTATAACATACAAGTATTCGGTTACGCATTTTAATTCCCGTGAAGTGTGTAAAGACGAAGTTGTGAAGACAACACAGAGAGATACAGACAGACAGTATAACTACAGCGCTTATAGTAAAATGAGAACATACTCGTACATCTGCGTCAGCCATCCTGTAGGTGCCTCGGCGCAGTGATTCGTGTACCTGTCGCCGCTCGTGTTACACTGAATCTAAAGAGCTTGAGGGCACAGTGTCTGCTTAGTCCTAGTTATGGTGATAACACGAAAATAAAGATTCTAGGCTCATTAGTGAACATTTACGTTAGGGCGTGTTTGACGCTAATGAGTCAACACGACTATCGTATGCTTCAATGTCGTGGTAGATACCGTCCTCAAGGCCTTCCTAATAACGTGTAAGGCAATTGGAAAGCTATACTTAATCTGAATGCAAATTAATACGGCTACAAGCGGACTTAAAAACGGAAGATAAGCCTCAAACAAGACTGTTTTGGCATATTCTTTCGGATTTATGGGACAGCGTTTATTCGAGGGTTTTTTATGAATTGAAAACAGTAAAAGTACCGTAAGTGAAAACCATGAGGACTATCGGACGCGACATAACGAGTATGCATTCTAAGTGACATGCATTAGGAACGAAACTGTTCTTCCGAAATAAGATGACGTGTTGTCTCAGTACAGCTACAATTATTATGCCGTGCTGTACTTTCCTTAGGCAAGAGGGGGTGTACTTCAAATAAGGGGACACTTCAACAGTTTGTATTTCTCACCAGTGGAATTTCGGTTTAATTAGCTAACAGCTAATCAAATTCTACAACCGGATAAGAGCGTAAAAATGGATTCTCTTTCATTTTTACCCATAAGAGGATTCATCATCATCATCATCAGTTATCTGCTATATTAACAGGTCCTTTGCCTCTCCATTTTCTGCGATCCATTGCTTCCTTCTTAAGGCTGCTGTATGTTGTACCGTCCATCATGTCATCCAGTATCTGGAATCTCTTCCTTCCTTGCTTCCTTTTCCATTCTACATAACCTTCTAAAACTGTTTTTATCAGTCCGTCATTCTTTCTTAATATATGCCCAATCCAATTTCTTTTTCTTCCCTTTATTACATCTAGTAACTGTCTTTTCTCTCCCACTCTTCTCAGTACGTCTTCATGTTTTACTCTGTCCATCCAACTTATTCTTTCCATCTTCCGCCATGTCCAGATCTCAAAAGCCTCCAGCCTTTCTCTGTCTTTTTTCCTCATAGTCCATGTTTCAGCGCCATATAGAAGAACACTCCATACAAGACATTTTATGAGTCTCTTTCTGACTTCTCTGTCCAGACCGCTGCAGAAGATTCTCCTTTTCTTATAAAACTCCTCTTTTGCCATTGCTATCCTTGTTTTAATTTCTGTGGTGCACTTCCAGTCGGTGTCTATCCTGCTTCCAAGATACTTAAAATTTTGCATCTGTTCTAGTGTTTCTCCATTCAGCACAATTTTTATTTCCTTATTTCCTCCTATTGCCAATACTTTTGTTTTATTTGTGTTTATTTTCATTCCATATTTTTTTCCGTTAGTTGCAATGGTGTCCACCAAATCCTGTAATTCTTTTTCCCCTGTGGCTAGAAGGACCATGTCATCAGCAAAGCTCAAGCACCCTACTCTTCTTCCTCCAATTTCTACTCCTTTGTCATCTAATGAGCATTGGTCAATCATATTTTCCAAGTACAGGTCGAAAAGAGTAGGTGATAAACAGCATCCTCGTCTTACTCCTTTTCCTAGTCTGATCCAGTTTGTACTTCCTCCTCTCACTTTAACTGAAACTTTTTGATTAAGGTATAATGAGTTTATAAGTCTTCTGGTTTTCCAGTCCACTCTCTTTTCCCTCATAATAGTCGCCAGCTTGTCCCAAACCACATTGGCAAATGCCTTTTCTAAATCGATGAAGCACAATTATATAGGTCTCTTCCTTTTTCAATAAACCTTTCTCCCAAGATTCGTAGAAGCCCTATTGCATCTCTGGTGCCCGTATTCCGTCTAAAGCCAAACTGCTCCTCGCCGAGATTCTCCTCCATTACTTTTTCAAGTCTTTTATTAATTATTCTTAACATCACTTTGGCTGCATGTGAAATGAGGCTGATTGTGCTGTGCTCGCTGCATTTCTTGGTTCCTTGTTTTTTCGGTAATGGAATCATTACTGTTGTCAAAAAGTCCTCAGGACATTCACCATTGTCATATATTTTATTACATAACCTCAATATTTCTCTTATTCCATTGTGGTTCAAGCATTTTAGTATTTCTCCCGGTATTGTATCTGTACCTACTGCTTTGCCATTTTTCATTGCAGCAATGGCAGACTTTACTTCTTCCATTATGATGGTCGGTCCTTTCTCTTCATCACTTACGCTGTTGTGTGATTCAAGTTCCAGAGTTTCTGGTTTGCTATTTGTGTCATATAGCTCTTTTATATATTCTTCCCATCTCTGGAGGACATCGTCACGATCTTTGTACACTACCTCTTCGTCTTTACTCAAAATTTCCATAGTAGCACTTCCTGCTCTGTTTTGTTCCCATGTCATAGTCTTTACTCTGTTGTATAGTAAGTCGTATCTTCCCTTCCTATCCAGTTCTTCAATTTCATCACATTCCTCTTTTAGCCATTTTTTCCTAGCCTGCTCTGTTTCTCTTCGCAGTTCGTTATTTAACCTTCGATATATCTTTCTTGCATCTTCAGTGTTCTTGTTTTTCAATTTTCTTCTCTCCTCCATCTTGGAAATCATTTCTTGAGTGACCCCTGGTTTTTTTGACCTTTTCCCTTTTACATATCCTATATTTTGCTGTCCTGCTTTAATGATTCCTTCTTTCAGCATATTCCAGTACTCGTTGGCATTATCAGGTGCTTCTTTGTCTCGTAATGTGTTTAGAAAGTCCCGAGACAGCATTTATGTAATTTCTTCTTTGTTGGACCTTATCTTCTCTAGATCCCACTTGTTCACCATTGTCGCCTTTTTCAGTTTTTTCATTCTTATTTCTATTTCTGCCATAAGTAAGTTGTGGCCACTATTAATATCTGCACCTGGTAATGCGTGCACCTTCTTGATTCCATTCCTGTATCTTTCTTCTACCAGTATAAAATCGATTTGGTTTCTGCATTTATCCCCTGGTGATTTCCAAGTGTAGAGCCTCCTCTTATGGTTCTTGAACCATGTGTTTGCCACTATCAGCTGCCTTTCCCTGCAGAAGTCAATTAACCATTCACCTCTATCATTTCTCTTTCCAAGACCATGACTGCCTACTATGTTTCCCTCTTTCCCTTCTCCCACAATGGCGTTCCAGTCTCCCATTACTATTTTGCAGCATTTTTTATTTTCGTCCATTATTCTCTCTATTACATTGTACGTTTCTTCTACAATTTGATCATCATGTTCTGAAGTTGTCATATACACCTGGACAATCAGTAAATCTTTTTGTGCTCCTTTCAGCCTTACACCAATAACCCGGTCATTTGCATAGTCTACATATTCCACACATTTAGCCAATTCCTTTGTCATAATCATTCCTACTCCATTAATTTCTTTTACTTCTCCTCCTGAGTAGTAGAATACATATTCATCTGACTGCAACTCTCCATGTCCATTCCATCTTACCTCAGCAACTCCTACGAGGTCCATATAATTCTTTTCCATCTCTCTTTTAAGGTTTTCTAGTTTTCCTGCCTGTAGCAGAGTTCTGACATTCCAGGTACCAATTCTCGTTTTGATTTTTTGCCTCCTTTCAAGTTGTCCCCCCCCCCCCCCCCCCGGAGATCCGAATGGGGGACTATTTTACCTCCGGACACTGATTTAACATGAGAGGAAGCCATTCATGAGAGGATTACCATTCAATAAATACGGCTTTGCGATGTGCAAAGACAAACCTCCGTGCTGTTTCAAACACTACAACTTTGTTGAGGTAAATCAGAATTCTTCCACCCCCCCTCCCCCCAATACATTATGAATGTATTACACAAAGCCGGCCGGAGTGGCCCAGCGGTTCTAGGCGCTACAGTCTGGAATCGCGCGACCGCTTCGGTCGCAGGTTCGAATCCTCCCTCGGGCATGGATGTATGTGATGTCCCTAGGTTAGTTACGTTTAAGTAGTTCTAAGTCCTAGGGGACCGATGACCTCAGAAGTTAAGTCCCATAGTCCTCAGAGCCATTTGAACCATTTTAATATACAAAACGTAAAACATGTTTTCTAAATGAAGTATCAATGCCTGAATCTTAATAGCAGCAATTGTAATAATTGGTGCAAAACAGATTTTTTTGTTAAGACTTGGGTAATTTGGTGTGAAGTTCCAAAACAAAATGAAAAAAAAAAGCTTATTAAACTACAAGTGATGGAGGATGAAACCACACAGTCCACGAAAGCAGAAAACAACGTATTTGCTACAGATGTGTATGTGATGCAATATAATGTAACGAAAGTGGAGGGGAGTATTCAGTGCAGAGGAACGAGCACCACCAGAATGACGACAGTTGCTGTACATGTACCAATCAAGCTGTCCAAGAGAAACGCAACAGCAGGTGACCATGGAAGAAAGCAGTATGCGTAAAACACAGAAGCGATGCAGACGAAGTGATCTGCCACGCATCGTTGATACGTGGCTTAGGAATACGTCCCTATGCAAAAACAGCGTAGGGACGGATTTCTGATCCAACTAAGGAACATGTGTATCTTTCAGGTGAAAAAGAACGAACTCTAAATAAATAAAAATGTTAATGTTTTAAAAATTTTAAGTGTTGGTTACGTTATCCACTGTTATAAAATTTCTTGCCATAATGGCAGTTCCCTGGTTTCATTCCTCAGTTTCATGTAAGAAGGCCGGCCGCGGTGGTCTAGCAGTCCGGAACCGCGCGACTGCTACGGTCGCAGGTTCGAATCCTGCCTCGGGCATGGATGTGTGTGATGTCCTTAGGTTAGTTAGGTTTAAGTAGTTCTAAGTTCTAGGGGACTGATGACCACAGATGTTAAGTCCTATAGTGCTCAGGGCCATTTGAACCATTTTTTTTCATGTCAGAAATTGCATTTGCAACTTTGGTTCAAAAGGGTTTCAGATGGGTCTGAGCACTATAGGACTTATCATCTGAGGCCATCAGTCCCCTAGAACTTAGAACTACTTAAAACTAACTTAAGGACATCACACACACCCATGCCCGAGGTAGGATTCGAACCTGCGACCGTAGCGGTCGCGTGGTTCCAGACCGAAGCGCCTAGAACCGCTCGGCCACCCTTGCCGGCTGCAACTTTGGTTCAGCCATGTATTTTCATCATCGATTCAAATAAAATAAAACAACATTTTTACGGGAGGAGAATTCACAACATCTCGGAGGAGACGGAGTGGAAGTACCTGAGACATCTGCAGTGCGACACCTGGAGCAACCAGCTCATCTCAGTGCTGCATTATAGGCGAAACCGTCAGCGCTTCCGTTGTATAAAGAGGAAGGTCATAGAACAGCGAGTGATTTACATATAAATGTTTTATTTGTTAAAAAAGTGTTTAAATCTCCAGTGGGTATTTAGTGTGTTCGTAGTACATAAAGGAAAAGCGTCTATGATTGGATGTCGAGAGTACGCGCTTTCTGACATGCCACGGCCACGGTTGACGGCCGAGAACAAGCAGTCCATTTATTAAAGTGAAAATCTAAATAAACTGGTTGCAAGAAGGAGAGGAACGTAAATGGTAAATGACATTAACGGAAAATCCAAAGGTGGGGGGGGGGGGGGGGGGGGGGGGGGTAGTTGCGAAAGGATGTCATGCATATTTCTCCATGTAAATGACGATTCATTACAATGTCTAGATTCAAAAGACTGCAGCTTGTGATGGGCAGTACATAATTTACTTTTTTATTTATTTACTAGCTGAGTATCTGGCACTCCCGGTGTATATATTTATTCCAGTCATCTGTTAGTCCATATCTGGCTTCCTCTCCCTATCTCCATCTCCTCCACCCCCTCTCTGTTCATTTCCACCTCCCCCACTCACTGTCATTCTGCTCCTGCCCCTCTGTCCATCTTCTCCTGCCCCTCCCTCTGTCCATCTTTCCCTTCCTCCTCTGTCGATGTCCTCCTATTTCTCTATGTTTATCTCTTCTTTTCCCTCTCTCTGTCCCTCTGCTCGTCCCACCTTTCTCTGTCCATCTTCTAGGCCGCCTTCACCCATCTCAACACTCACACTCTGTTCATTGCCTCCAACCCACTCCATCACCTCCTTTCCTTTTCTCCATCAATCCGCTCCTCCCTGTTCTGACCATCTGCTCCTTCCCCTCTGTCCATGTCCCTGCTCCCATATGTCAATCCCTTCCTCCCCTCTCTCTTTGTCCACTATTCCTTCTCCCTCTCTCTCTGTCCATCTACTCCTGACCCCTCCCTGCCTTCTCCTCATGCTTATTCTCTCTCTATCCATCTCCCCTACTCTCTGTATGTCTCCTCCTCCTATCTGAGTCCTTCTTCTTCCTCCACTGCATCAGTCCATGTCCTGTTCCCTCATTCTCTCTCCAACTTAAGCACCCCCACCCAAGTAATAAGTTGCTGCTTTCTACCTCCGCAGGATTTCCTTCCATATAATAAATAATATATGTATCAGGGGTTTCAAATGGCTCTAAGCAATATGGGACTTAACATCTGAGGTCATCAGTCCCCTAGAACCTAGAACTACTTAAACCTAACTAACCTAAGGACATCACACCCATCCATGCCCGAGGCAGGATTCGAACCTGCGTCCGTAGCAGCCGCGTGGTTCTGGACTGAAGCGCGTAGAACCGCTCGACCACAGTGGCCGGCTGATCCAGGGGTTTGGGAGGAGCTTTTTACCTATGGCTTAGTCCACATTCGCACATGTCCAACATATTTCACTCACACAGTCCTACATACACTCCTGGAAATGGAAAAAAGAACACATTGACACCGGTGTGTCAGACCCACCATACTTGCTCCGGACACTGCGAGAGGGCTGTACAAGCAATGATCACACGCACGGCACAGCGGACACACCAGGAACCGCAGTGTTGGCCGTCGAATGGCGCTAGCTGCGCAGCATTTGTGCACCGCCGCCGTCAGTGTCAGCCAGTTTGTCGTGGCATACGGAGCTCCATCGCAGTCTTTAACACTGGTAGCATGCCGCGACAGCGTGGACGTGAACCGTATGTGCAGTTGACGGACTTTGAGCGAGGGCGTATAGTGGGCATGCGGGAGGCCGGGTGGACGTACCGCCGAATTGCTCAACACGTGGGGCGTGAGGTCTCCACAGTACATCGATGTTGTCGCCAGTGGTCGGCGGAAGGTGCACGTGCCCGTCGACCTGGGACCGGACCGCAGCGACGCACGGATGCACGCCAAGACCGTAGGATCCTACGCAGTGCCGTAGGGGACCGCACCGCCACTTCCCAGCAAATTAGGGACACTGTTGCTCCTGGGGTATCGGCGAGGACCATTCGCAACCGTCTCCATGAAGCTGGGCTACGGTCCCGCACACCGTTAGGCCGTCTTCCGCTCACGCCCCAACATCGTGCAGCCCGCCTCCAGTGGTGTCGCGACAGGCGTGAATGGAGGGACGAATGGAGACGTGTCGTCTTCAGCGATGAGAGTCGCATCTGCCTTGGTGCCAATGATGGTCGTATGCGTGTTTGGCGCCGTGCAGGTGAGCGCCACAATCAGGACTGCATACGACCGAGGCACACAGGGCCAACACCCGGCATCATGGTGTGGGGAGCGATCTCCTACACTGGCCGTACACCACTGGTGATCGTCGAGGGGACACTGAATAGTGCACGGTACATCCAAACTGTCATCGAACCCATCGTTCTACTATTCCTAGACCGGCAAGGAACTTGCTGTTCCAACAGGACAATGCACGTCCGCATGTATCCCGTGCCACCCAATGTGCTCTAGAAGGTGTAAGTCAACTACCCTGGCCAGCAAGATCTCCGGATCTGTCCCCCATTGAGCATGTTTGGGACTGGATGAAGCGTCGTCTCACGCGGTCTGCACGTCCAGCACGAACGCTGGTCCAACTGAGGCGCCAGGTGGAAATGGCATGACAAGCCGTTCCACAGGACTACATCCAGCATCTCTACGATCGTCTCCATGGGAGAATAGCAGCCTGCATTGCTGCGAAAGGTGGATATACACTGTACTAGTGCCGACATTGTGCATGCTCTGTTGCCTGTGTCTATGTGCCTGTGGTTCTGTCTGTGTGATCATGTGATGTATCTGACCCCAGGAATGTGTCAATAAAGTTTCCCCTTCCTGGGACAATGAATTCACGGTGTTCTTATTTCAATTTCCAGGAGTGTATATTTCACCTGTATCTGTAACGAAATTCGCCCTGTGGTTTGGTTTTCACGCAGCTCATTGTTAATTACGTCATATCCCCTGAACTTCGTGTGGTTAATGTTGCAGGCACATCCATTGATATACGTGGACATTGTTTGCGAAATGCATTGCGAATAGGGTTAGTAGTAGAGAAATAGTAAATTGAATTGTCATGAGTGATGCAGCAGTTTTTGACGCACTCAGAATTTGATGCCGTAACACCTGAACTACACATCGTTCTGCGATATATTTTTCGCATACATTTAGCGTTGTATGTAAACGCTCAGTTCGTAGTGTGTTGCGAATATAGTAACAAAGAATAAATAAATTTAAACGTTTTGCGTGATTCGGCGGTTTTCCGTGCTTTCAGTGTTTATGACGTCGTACCTCCTGCACTGTATGTTACAAAATTATATAATTTTTCAGATACACGTATTGGTATATGTGAATGCTGTCTGCAAAATGTGTTATGACTAGAATTAGTAGTAAAGAAGTAAAATATCAAAGTCATGTCTGATGAAGCAGTTTTATTGCTTCAACTGCGAAAATGATGTAAACGATAAACATTTTTCATTTCATAATTTTGTGCGGTTGTCAGCAAGGACGTGTTTTGTAAAGGTTTTAAATTATGTGCAAAGTTTGTTGCAAGTCACTAAGTGCTGTCATTCTCAAATACTGGATGAATGTAGTCTGGCTGTCTATGCGCCATGAAATACTCTACTTTTCACCACCACCCTCACGCCTTTGATAGATACGTGATTCTGACCCTCTCAGCGTTTTTTTTTTCAGATTGTAAGTGATACGTGTACCAAGGTTGGTTAAAAACTGTCCAGTGGTTTATAAGGAGATGTACAACATACAGACATGCATACATATACAGTGTATTAGGTTGGTGCATAAGTTCGTGGCATTTTTGTTTCTTAATTTAGTACTCCGGTTGCTATGGGTTTATTTAACGATTGTTATTTTTTATTTGTATTTCAATGTTGGTATTTAAGGTTACATATCGTCATTTTGTCATATGGAAATAAAGAGAGAAGTTATGGACGCTAGAAAATGCAGTGCCAAGTGAAACAATCGAATCATTTCCGACATGTTCCTCTGAGTTCGATAGAGGGGTGACAGTAGTGGAAGCAGCAAGTGGCATTTTCGCCGTAAATGGGGATTATTCCATTGGACAGAACACGACAAGTTAATTGTTTTCTCCTTTTAAGAAGAACCTTTTTGACGTCAGTGACTTTCCACGTTCAAGAAGACTTCGGGGTTTGAAGCAGATCTCTTAAACGCATCCACAATGATGCATGTCAGTACACTCGGGCAAATGTGATGAACTGCGATCATTCCACAATCATGCAACATTGGAATGGAATGGCAATGGTTCAGAACTCGAGCGTATGGGCACCGCATGCTCTAATCCAAAACCGCAAAAGTCAGTGAGTAGTCTTATATGTACTTCCGCATGCTCATCATCAATGGACTCGTGAGAAACACCGACCATTCCCATCGTGTATCGTTACTGGTGAAGAGAGACGGCGTCTTTGTGCTAACACAGGTAAAAGAAAGGAATTATTGAGCCCAAACAAAGCAGGAATTCCCCGTACATTAAATGGCCTTTGCTCATCTACAAAAGATAATGTTAGGCATTTGGTGGAACAGCGACCGTGTGGAGTTCTGCGTATTGCTTCCCCGAGGTGTAGCTATCTTTGCTGACATTTACTGTCAGCAACTGACACGTCTTGCAGATGCAGTCAAAGAACAACGACCAGGTAGACTGCCTGAAGTATTGCTACTCCACGATGACGGTCGCCCACGTTCTCCTAACCTGACGAAACGCGCTATACCGGAGTTGGGTTGAGAAGTCACTCAGTACCCACCTTCTTAATCTGATCCTGCGCCTTCAGATTTTCACCTCTTCCCCTCTCCACCGAATAAGCTTCAAAGAGCTTACTTTCCGGATGATAATGCGCACCGAACATGATTCGAAGAGTACTTCGTCTCAAAACCACTTGATTTTTGCAGTCGTGGAATCGAAAAGCTACCCTAGCGTTGGCAGACTTTTGTAAAGAATTGAAGGAGAGTATGTTATGTGAGTTTGTTGTGTGGATTTAACTCATGAAAAAACGCTACGAACCTATGCAGCAACGAAATACTTGCGTACATTTATTTTTGTAATATATATCGATTACAATGTGTTATTCTCAGCGGTGCTACTATAGGTGTTAAAGATGAATTTGTCGTTATTTATTTATTATATTCTTCGTTTCTGTAGTGGATTTCAACCTGACGTACGTGCATTTCACGTGTTGTGTGAGCGCTTAGTGTAAACTGAGTTAGCAACACTGTCACTAGCAAGCTTTATCATTTTGAAAGACACATCCAATGTGACCAACTGCAGTGTTCCATTTGACACCTGTCTTACAATATCTTAGACAGTTTTCAGTAAGACATTAGCGTCTATGAATAGTTTGTATTTACAACTTACTCTCACCCTTGTTCATACAAAACATATTGCCTTTTTTAATTCATTCGTTTGGAATCGTATTAATAGTTAAGTTTTTGCCGTCCCCAAAAACTTACCACCCTCGTTTGACGCCCCCCCCCTTAGAGCCGACCCTGGTTGATATGTACACTACATAAAAGGAAACTGTAATTCACAGCGTCAGGTTTTTGGCGCAAGGAAAACTTGAAAATACTAACTTCCCAAGAACTTTGAATAAAGCAAATATCGCAGAATTTATTTTCTGTTATGAACGAGACATCCCAATGGATGATATCCAAGGAGACATAATATACAGACTTCATTTTGTAGTTGGTTCATGGCTTGAAACTAAAATTACCTGCGCAAGTGAACGTAAGCACAACTAAATCCAATGAGGGTATCATGAGAAGTCTGGCGCTTTTCTGACACAGCGACAAGGAGCAAATCTAAGGGAAATAAAATAGAGAATCTTCAATATGAACCGAGACTAAAGAAGGAAAGTGATTTGAACTGTAAATATTTAAGGGATTTGTAAAACATGAAGAATCGGCTTAAAGTAAAGTTTATCCAGAGCAACAGATAAAGCAGTAACTTAAAAAAAAGTTACAGTGTATGAATCTTCTGATACGTGAGCTCTTACAGAAGATGAGCTCGATTGCGGAAATATGTACTTAAAGGGATATTATTTGCAAACTACAAGTAAATGGTCCTATACTGACGGTGACTGCAGGAAAGAACAGCAAAGTCCTATTTGTATGGAAAGCAGAAGAGACAAAAATTACAAAGTGTAAGGGATGATAAAAAAAGCTTGTGATTGAGGGCGTTGCCGCAGCGTATATGCAATGTGGGTATATAAGTATCGACATGTAGGCGAGGCATTAGTCTGGCATGCGTGTCTTCCAACGTGCGTGCGATGAAGGCAGAAACGTGCACTAAGGCAATGTTATCACCAGATGTCTCTAAAAAGGACCAACGTGCTGTTATTCTTTCCGTAGCTGTCGAAGCAGAAACATCGGCAGAATCTATCAGACGATGAAGAATGTGTGTGGGCCAGCTTGCCTATCGAAAATCACCGTCATGGAATGGTGCAAAAAAGGGTGCTGCTACTTCGTCATAACACAAGTCCCCATGTCGCAAATATTGCAATACAGGAGTTACGCCACTTCAAATTGGAGGGACTCGAGCACACACCCTACAGTCCTGATTCCTCCCCCATGCGATTATCACGCTTAAGGAAGGCCTCGAAGGGTCGACGATTCCGGTCGGTCGTGGGTGTGCAGCAGGCACTTACGGACTTCTACACGCGGCAGGACACAGTGTTCCAACAATCGGGTATCTTCAACCTGGTGCGTCGGTAGGATGATTGCCTCAATGGTCTCGACGACTTTTCCTTAATTGGCATACCGACTCTGGAGTTAACGGACTTCTAACGGAAAGATTTTGATCCACCCTTATAAAATCCATGCGTCAAATATGTTTGAAATTTTTGAATTTTTTTATTTTTTTGCTTTATATCTGAAATATATATCTTTAATAGAATAGGAAACAAGTGTCCTTATTTATTTCTTAAGCGGTACCCCAACTCGTGTTCGAAAGTGTCAACGCTGTGATAAGAGCACATTTCAACAGCAACTAAAATGGCGAAGTAGAGCTTGTGTTAATTATTAGGAAACTGCAGTAAAAATTAACATGGGCCTAATGTACTACAGTAACTATGTACACTCTCGAAATTGAAAAATAGCACATAATACTTAGAACGAAAGCTGTGAAATGTCCATTAGATGAGGAATCAAGTATTGATAATTACTGAGAATTATGTTAAATAATGTTGATAAATCGTGTTCACCATTTATTCGGCCCAAGTTACATAAATTTTTCGCTACGAAGGAATTTAAGTAGCGTTATCGGCAGGAGATGACAAAACGCTTCATACAATGACAAAATGGGCCCTACAGCATTGGTCATTTTCGTGAAAACGTTGCCATTAATCAGCAATGTGTGCAACAGGAGATGATTTACAATTGATTTACAAGGAAATCGTATGATCTTTCCCACACCGATTTGATTCATATTGACAGTATGTGTAGGGCACGTCTAGGACTTCGACACATGTAAACAGGAAGAAGAAACTCTCAATCGTTTCCGAAAAAAGAGAGTTTGAAAGATTTAAATGTACCTATACACTTTACGTGGTCCCTAATGTTCAAGGACTCCGCAGCCGAGCGAGGATAATTTTAGTATCAAAGGTTCGAGTTATCTGGATCGGATCTCGATAGCGGAAATTTTTTTTCATTCCCAAGTAATTCTAACTACAGATATTCGAAGTACGCCACAAAGTTGTGTGATGACCGAAAACCTTTTATGAACGTAAACCACGTCTGTTTTACACTAAAAAATGAGACTTCTACACATGGCGACGTTTTATACAAAATACTGAAGAAACTATCTCTCTATAGTGGACCCAACGCCGCACAGGAGTGAGGAAGCAACGCAAGAATTTGTACAGCCTTACAAACTAACGGATACAGATAGACCGTTATTAAATAAGAAATGCATTGGAACCTCCCACGAGTAGGAAAATAGCAACTGAATAACATACTGAATAAAATGTTGGAACAATGCATCGTTATTCATCCATATAACTAGCAAGAACAGTGACAATTAAGAAAGAAGAAAAGGGTGAAAGTAAAGTTGAAACCTGTAGACCGATAACGTTGTTAACGTCCACATAGAACATATGAATATACATTTAAGTGTAGATTGGAGTGGTGGGCGGAATAGACCGATGTTCTGTCCCTGGGCCACTTTAGGTTTAGAAAACAAGTGCACAAACGAGTTTCCAATGCCTTCAACTGTGACAGTGCTCCCACTTATCACTCCCTGATATGTATTCGTTTCAGGGCCAGCATATTTTTGTTTTCCGTTGTTGGTCTATCGACTGTGTGTTGGACGAGATGTTCCGCATCTCGCTGGCGACCTGAGGGTTTTACTGTAGGACGGTGACATTGGGGCAGTGCTGGATGTTGACGAATCACCACCTGAAGTCTACTAAGTTCGATACTAGGGTCTTCTCTGTGCTGGCGTGTTGAGGACCGCCACACCGGCATTAGTAGAAGTGTTGGTACAACCACTCTGCTTTTTGCTCCAAAACTTTGACTCAGCCAGATTTTTCATCGGTTCACCTAGCGCAGAGCGTATACGAACTGGACAATCAAAAATAAATTGGTTTCAGTACGGTACTGAATTCGTGAAGGTGCTGCTTGTACAGTCGTGCACAAAAGTATCCGAACGACCTGAATTGCATTTCGCCTGATTCGCATACAACCAGCATAACGCAGCTGTCTAGCAGGTCCTCTAATCGCTCCTTGGTACAGTCGTTTGACTATTGAAAATGGTTCCAACAAGTCACCACTAGAAAACACTGCTCTCTACCGCAATAACTCAAGATGTAAAGTAATACCACGATACTACAAATATCAGGGAACACCGTATCACAGATAAGACTGTCCTTAAGGCTTGTAAGCTCACATTTATTACAAAAAATGACGTACCTGAAACTTTACCACTCTCATTATTACGTCAGATAGGTAATACTCGTAAGTTCGTCGCATTCATTATCTACTCTTGGAAGTAACATACCGTACTTATTATTTAACACAAAATGACATTAAAAATTTAAGTTATCCACGAGCAGCTAGTTGAGAATATGTATGAACTTCAAATGACACGACGAACCGTCTCGTTCTGCAAATGGATTCAAACCTAGGTCATGCTGACTAAGCAAAGATTTCGTGACTGACGGAAACTAACAGTCATTCCTGATTAGGCATACAGAGAGTGATATACCCCGATTTTAGATAGTATCAGTTAACAGATATCAACTTTAAACTACATAACGCAGACATTTTTAACGGACGCGAATTCCTACCCAGCATCTACTATCCCTGTTAACGAACTACGAGAGATGTTAAAATTTGCTTCTTCACAAGTAACTTACTTGAAATACAGTGAGGTATAGCTTTGTGTTGGACAGAGATTCGAACCCAGAACCTAATCGGATTGATATCGAAGCACAATCAACTATGACATATCGGATTTTCTCCGCAGTAGCTAGATGTTTTAACTGAAACGACGAAACGATACATTAATTTTTTCCTTCCCAGGACTCCAACCCGGCACCTATCGCTGTTATATTCTAGAGAAAACGAACGTTAAATATGGGTTTGTTGCACCAGCAGCGACATGTGAGAATGTTTGAACTAGAAATAATATGACGAAGAGTTCAGTGCTGACTGGGAATAGTGCCCCACACATATCGTTGTTGACTACACACAGAGACGTCAGCTACCGAATTTTTCTCCACCAGCAGCTCGGAATAACATCTTGGACTTTCAGTGATCTCGCAAATAGGTCTGTGTCTCACTGGGAGTCAAAAACGTCAAATATCGTTAGTGTTGACAACGAATGAAAATACATTAAAAATCAAAATTATTATCCACCATCAGATAGGTGTTCTCATGCTAGAGCTTGATAATACATAATGAAATCTTTAGTGCCGGACCAGGATTCGACCCCATTCACGCGCAACATGTGGAGATGTTGAGGAATCTTCAGTTTTGAACAAACAACCAATTGCACCCGAGCTGTACTGTCACGAAGGCATCAAATTCCGCGTTAAGGGCGATCTGAGTTGCATTCCCAGTTCAGAACCAATTTTATCGACATACAGAAGCTCAAATAAAAGATGGAATAAGTGTCCTGTGACCCTACATAACGTTTGTTTCGTCACTAGAAATAAATAACTAGTATAAGAAAGGTTACTGGTGATAGAGTTTCTACATGTCACCACTCCAGACTTTATTGTGGTTCAGACTAACGTCTATTCGGTAGAGAAGGAATATCATTTTTAATGTGAATTTCAGACCACACTGCCATTATATCTTCTTCACTTGGTGTAGCCAGAAGAGAAAGGAATCTGTCTCTTCCTAAATAA
The DNA here is from genome assembly GCF_021461395.2 of Schistocerca americana. Taxonomy (NCBI): domain Eukaryota; kingdom Metazoa; phylum Arthropoda; class Insecta; order Orthoptera; family Acrididae; genus Schistocerca; species Schistocerca americana. The sequence continues at coordinate 426,763,475 of NC_060121.1, read as the reverse complement.
AACCATTGACAGGAGTTGGAATCGAACCCAGACCGTAGGTATATGAACCTATGATTAGTCCAACAGACCACCAAATCCTCTTCTCTGTGACTCATTTTTCTATGGTAACGCCGTTGCGCCACAGTGGATGAGAATTCTTACACACAGGTTCCCTGTAGTAATTTGCAGTATGTTCAGTAAATTCGTGTACTTGGTTGACCGAATGACCATGAACAACCTGCCTCGGCTACCCAGTGCATACATTCGACTCTGTTTTGTAATCACCGAAATCAAATCACGTAGCTGCCACCTTCACAGAACAGCCAACAGTGTAGGATGCAGAAATTTAAATAGGAAGTGTTCCTTTCCACTTGAGCTACTCTATTGCGCTTTCGTTAGTTGAAAACGTCGTGCAGTGCAAAAGAGAAGCTGTAACTCTTTGTCTCTCAGAAGTCTAGACCCGACCCAATGCATTACCTCACAGCACAGTGGAATGCAGAAGTTCTGGAGGAATTGTTGAGTTCATGGTAAGTGTCGCACACTGTATATAAGATTTCGCGAGTTCGAGTACATTCACTGCTACGTTTTTTAAAACGCAATTCTGCTGTCTCCTAAAGTTATCAATCTAATGGAACTTTGAACATAATTCCCTTCACTTCTCAACCCAAAATAGTCGCATGTCAAAAAGGAGCTAACTTATGCGACATTTTGTTCTTTTCAGGTTTAATAGACAGCCAGGCAGCAGATGCATCTCGAAACTTCTGTATTATGTATGGGGAGAGCGCATCGTGCCAAAATACGTCATAAAAGTATTTTCTACATTAGCTGTCGTGTGGTAGTGGCATTTTATTCTTCTTCAAACGTTGTTTGACAGCTTAAACTCAGAACACGTTTTCTACATGCATGTAATCAATAAACTGCATGTGCATTGTCAGACTGTTATAGATAACATCAGAGAATTCGCATATATCGTGATGATTAATTTCTCTCTCATGTTAACTAATGTTTTAACAGCACTAAAATAAACCGTACGAAAATTGTGCACTGTATTATAAGAAATGAAATAAACCTACCCACGATAACCATACGACGAAAGTCTGTTTTAATATAACTGAGTATCTGTACACAAGCGTGCCTCTATGGACACGAATTAGCAAAATACAACTCATTTAGATTGGGTCTGTGTTTAATTGGTATGCTGTAACATACTCAAGGGGCATAAAAATGTGGCATTTCATACATAGTTACATACTCCTAAAACCCAAAATTTGCTTGCCAGCAGTGGAAAGAGGCGTTACCCGTTGTGCAGCATTGTAAGTTTTTCACCATTGCACTATTAGCCAAAAGTATTTTATTGCAATTTCCTTATCGATGTTTGACCTGATTGCTTGAAGCTCTTCCACAGAAGGGATAAAAACGTTACAGTTAGTGAGGCTGGAACTGCGAACCATAACGGACGCTTTTCCACAGGTCAGCATGTTACCAAAGAGCTGGCGAAGAGGTATGTGCCTTAGCTTCGACTATCGAGGCCAATGGCTACTAGAACTCGTAAACCGCTACTTAAAGGACGAGAGTAGTTGCGATTTCCAAGTGCAAAGACTTTTCTGGGCTGAAAACTGTAAATTTTCGATCTTTTATTACACCTCAAGCGATAGTAACTCAGATTATTCAGTGGAAATGACAGATAAAATCAAGTGGAGTTTGAGGTTTATTTCCGTGCACACCAGGAAGTAACTCGTCGATCACAGAGTTGCCAAACATACCCTGCCTTGTTGCCAAATCTCAGTTACAGTACCAGCAGGAAGAAGACGAACCGATGTGATCCTACAGCGGGCTGGGAAGTGACCATAGCTGGCGTCTCCAATTCGCGGCTGCTTAGGCCTGGAATACGTAATGCGTCTGATTCGCATTTCTGTAATTAGGTTTAGGGACTGGAGCGTAGTTACTAATAATACTCAGAACTGACTGCAAACTAAACATCATAAATCAATACCTCTCATAGTTGTTTTTATATTTCTTTCGTAAGTGTACTCAAAACTAAGAGCTCATTCACAGAAATTTTCGTGCCTCGCTGATAGTCGAGCACACCAAACATATATAAAAAATAGTGTGTGTATGTGTGTGTGTGTGTGTGTGGTGTGTGTGTGTGTGTGTGTGTGTGTGTGACAGAGAGAGAGAGAGAGAGAGAGAGAAATAAAAAAGGATGAGAGAGTAAAAAATTGTTGTAAAGAAATTAAATCGTGGTATGTATAGAAATCTTTCATTAAAATAACACGTTCCACATCATTACGAAATGTAGTCATGATCTGTGGAACAAGAATTAGTCGTAATCTAATATAATCATATCATATTGAGAAATAGCAATGAAGAGTCATGAATTACCGAAACTTTTTCCAATTCCAGTAACCAAATCTAAACTTGACAATAAAAGACGACAATTTTTGTAATAAACTGGGACTCCTATCAAGACCCTTCGTCCCTGTTAACTAACCACGAAAGATGTCTGATATACTTCCATTCTGAAGTAACAAAATGTGCATGCATTTAAAGATGAAGTGCATGATGCGGAGTTCTATGACGGAGTTACGAACCCAACACATAATCGGATTGTTAACTAAGTAAAATCAAATGTTGCGTATAGGTTTTTCTTACCAGCTGCTAGGTGTTTGAATCTAAAATAAGGATACAAACTTTCGTGCCTAAGCGACAATCGAACTGCACACCTACCGTGCGTCCAGGAATATAGCTTAAGTATCAGCTGCTTACTCACCAACAGTAAGATGTGTGAATGTTTGACCAGAAATAACTGCACCTAATGCGATTGTTGGCAACACATAAACAGACATTAAAAATGCACGTTAATTTTCACTGGCAGGCCGGTAAGCACGTGATAGGGCTTGAAATCATATTATGAGTATTTTTGTATTGGATCAGTATTCGGACCCACATACTTACCTTTGGAGGAGACCTAGAGAAGATTGCAGTCTTGGGAAAAGGAACGAAATGATTGAACTATACTGTTCCGAGAGATTCATATCCTTGAAAGAGGAGATATGAATTCGAATCACAGTCCAGCACCAAATTTTCAACGTCTCTAATTCAATCAAGCATCAGTAAAATAAGAGTCCTGTTCCTTTAAATGGCTATCGGTTCATCAAATAAAATAAAATTTTCTAATGCAAGTAAGCTTACTGGCGACTGTATTTCTGTTTACAATGACTTCCGCTAAGTCATTTCCCAACGTAAACCGGCTCTGCCCAGTTGGTAATGAAGGAACGTGATGTTTAATGCGGATTCTGGATTATAACGTCTTTCTCTGAGGTTACCAGTGGTAAAGCAAAGCTGTTTGTGCCTCTTAAAAGTAAATGCCTGAACCCACGCATTGCACCTGTGACAGTTCGTTCCACCAGACCATTGTGGCCACATTTCCCAGCCCCAGGAGTGTGCTGTAACGGATGATGTGCTTAGCTTACAAAATTAGTCACGGTGGAAAAATGCGAGTCTATTTAATGGTTAAGTAGAAGCAAGCTTCTGACGCGGAGATTATGCTATTCTCATGTCAGCAGGATGTAAAGACTCTCTAGGCATCATAGGCTAGCCATTTTGAAATTTTCACAAATTCAGCAAATTTATTAGTTCGAGAAAATCCACTGTGAAGTGTGAAGTTGCCGGATAATTCGATTATTACCGTCATTGTTACTATCATTTTCATCATACCGCTCCTGGAACACATGCCTTTTGGTCATCATAGAAGTAGTTTCCCAAGAACAGTTTCTTTCCCTGTCTGCGGAATCCTTTTCATGTTAATATCAAACATCAGCAACTTCTCGAAGATTACATTAAAACTAAAGTAATTGATGATGACGTTACTTGATAGCAAAAACGCGCTGCCTTTCTTCATTTACTTGCGCCTAGAAATGGCTATCGAGTACTGCCAAACCAAAAGGCAAGAGATCTTACTGCCTTCAGATATTCGTCGCTGTCAGTTCTTCCATATGATTTGGTCGACATGACCTGCTTCAAGTTGTGTATGACAGACAATGCTTTAGAAAATCAATTGCTTTCCTTTCCAATAAACAGAAAGATTGTCATTCTAAGCTATACAAGTACAAAATTTTCGCAATATTAGTTCAAATTTAATATTCGCTTCCATAAATTAGGAAAGTATTTCACAGTTGCAAAACTCCCATCCAACTCATTCATCTTACACTTAGACGCTGACCATAAATCCTAGTTCAGAGTGACAGCGGTTTAAGTAACCTAATGTTTGCCAGTGCTCTCTCTCACTGGAAAATACGCAATTCACTCATTTGGCTCCGTAAGTACACTGTAACAGTAATTTCTGTGTGTATGCAATGCGTACAGGTTGTAGAATTTAGTGGTTCTCTCTCTTCCACTTCTGTATACAATATGCCTGACCTAAACGGGCCCTTTACCATTACAGGCCCTGGGCAGTGCAACATCGTACTGAAAACAGTAATGTGCTTATACGGACAACCTGGCTGTTTGTTTTACCTGATTTTGTAATCATTTAAATAAAACAACATGACCTTCCAGTGGGCGACATTTCGTCCCCCTTTTCCTTCTGCGACATTTGTCAGCAAGCTTTTTGTTTTACAACCAGCTAAATGCGGCAGAGTACGGCTGGTAAACGATTCACAAACCACGATTTAGTGCTGTTAAGACGATTTCCTTAAGCATTGTCGTAGCTGAAGGAACTTAGTTAACAATCCGATTATGTGTTGGGTTCGTATCTCCGTCACAGAACTCCACATCATGCACTTCATCTTTAAATGCATGCACACTTTGTTACTTCAGAATGGAGGTATATCAGACATCTTTCGTGGTTAGTTAACAGGGACGAAGGGCCTTGACAGGAGTCCCGGTTTATTACAAAAATTGTCGTCTTTTATTGTCAAGTTTAGATTTAGTTACTGGAATTGGAAAAAGTTTCGGTAATTCATGACTCTTCATTGCTATTTCCCAATATGATATGATTATATTAGATTACGACTAATTCTTGTTCCATAGATCATGACTACTTTTTGTAATGATGTGGAACGTATTATTTTAATGAAAGATTTCTTTACATACAATGATTTAATATCTTTACAACAATTTTTTACTTTCGCATTCTTTTTTATTTCTCTCTCTCTGTCTCACACACACACACATTATTTTTTTATTTTTATATGTTTGTTGTGCTTGACTATCAGCGAGGCACGAAAATTTCTGTGAATGAGATCTTAGTTCTACATCTAGATTTATACTCCGCAAGCCACCCAACGGTGTGTGGCGGAGGGCACTTTACGTACCACTGTCATTACCTCCCTTTTCTGTTCCAGTCGGGTATGGTTCGCGGGAAGAACGACTGTCTGAAAGCCACTGTGCGCGCTCGAATCTCTCTAATTTTACATTCGTGATCTCCTCGGGATGTATAAGTAGGGGGAAGCAGTATATTCGATACCTCATCCAGAAACGCACCCTCTCGAAACCTGGCGAGCGAGCTACACCGCGATGCAGAGCGCCTCTCTTGCAGAGTCTGCCACTTGAGTTTGCTAAACATCTCCGTAACGCTATCACGGTTACCAAATAACCCTGTGACGAAACGCGCCGCTCTTCTTTGGATCTTCTCTATCTCCTCCGTCAACCCGATCTGGTACGGATCCCACACTGATGAGCAATACTCAAGTATAGGTCGAACGAGTGTTTTGTAAGCCACCTCCTTTGTTGGTGCACTACATTTTCTACGGACTCTCCCAATGAATCTCAACCTGGTACCCGCTTTACCAACAATTACTTTTATGGGATCATTCCACTTCAAATCGTTCCGCACGCATACTCCCAGATATTTTACAGAAGTAACTGCTACCAGTGTTTGTTCCACTATCATATAATCATACAATAAAGGATCCATCTTTCTATGTATTCGCAATACATTACATTTATCTATGTTAAGGGTCAGTTGCCACTCCCTGCACCAAGTGCCCATCCGCTGCAGATCTTCCTGCATTTCGCTACAATTTTCTAATGCTGCAACTTCTCTGTATACTACAGCGTCATCCGCGAAAAGCCGCATGGAACTTCTGACACTATCTACTAGGTCATTTATATATATTGTGAAAAGCAATGGTCCCATAACACTCCAATGTGGCACGGCAGGGGTTACCTTAACGTCTGTAGACGTCTCTCCATTGATAACAACATGCTGTGTTCTGTTTGCTAAAAACTCTTCAATCCAGCCACACAGCTGCTCTGATATTCCGTAGGCTCTTACTTTGTTTATCAGGCGACAGTGCGGAACTGTATCGAACGCCTTCCGGAAGTCAAGGAAAGTAGCATCTACCTGGGAGCCTGTATCTAATATTTTTTGGGTCTCATGAACAAATAAAGCGAGTTGGGTCTCACACGATCGCTGTTTCCGGAATCCGTGTTGATTCCTACAGAGTAGATTCTGGGTTTCCAAAAACGACATGATACGCGAGCAAAAAACATGTTCTAAAATTCTACAACAGATCGACGTCAGAGATACAGGGTTTTGCGCATCTGCTCGACGACCGTTCTTGAAGACTGGGACTACCGTTCCCCTAGAGAATTGCGGTACACGGCTGTTAGAAGGGGGGAAAGTTCTTTCGCGTACTCTGTGTAGAATCGAATTGGTATCCCGTCAGGTCCAGTGGACTTTCCTCTGTTGAGTGATTCCAGTTGCTTTTCTATTCCTTGGACACTTATTTCGATGACAGCCATTTTTTCGTTTGTGCGAGGATTTAGAGAAGGAACTGCAGTGCGGTCTTCCTCTGTGAAACAGCTTTGGAAAAAGGTGTTTAGTATTTCAGCTTTACTCGTGTCATCCTCTGTTTCAATGCCATCATCATCCCGGAGTGTCTGGACATCCTGTTTCGAGCCACTTACCGATTTAACGTAAGACCAGATCTTCCTAGGATTTTCTGTCAAGTCGGTACATAGAAATTCACTTTTGAATTCACTGAACGCTTCACGCATAGCCCTCCTTACGGTAACTTTGACATCGTTTAGCTTCTGTTTGTCTGAGAGGTTTTGGCTGCGTTTAAACTTGCAGTGAAGCTCTCTTTGCTTTCGCAGTAGTTTCCTAACTTTGTTGTTGAACCACGGTGGTTTTTTCCCGTCCCTCACAGTTTTACTCGGCACGTACCTGTCTAAAAGGCATTTTACGATTGCCTTGAACTTTTTCCATAAACACTCAACATTGTCAGTGTCGGAACAGAAATTTTCGTTTTGATCTGTTAGGTAGTCTGAAATCTGCCTTCTATTACTCTTGCTAAACAGATAAATTTTTCTCCCTTTTTTTATATTCCTATTGACTTCCATAGGAATATAAAAAAAGGGAGGAAGATTTATCTGTTTCCATATTCAGGGATGTTCCAACGGCCTTATGTCACTGATTCCCGCTTCTGCACTTACAGAGTCGAAAAGTTCGGGTCTGTTTGTTATCAGTAGGTCCAAGATGTTGTCTCCACAAGTCGGTTCTCCGTTTAATTGCTCAACGTAATTCTCGGATAGTACACTCTGTATAATGTCACTCGATGCTCTGTCCCTACCACCCGTCCTAAACATCTGAGTGTCCCAGCCTATAACTGGTAAATTGAAATCTCCATCTAATACTATAACATGCTGAGAAAATTTATGTGAAATGTATTCCAAATTTTCTCTCAGTTGTTCTGCCACTAATCGTGCTGAGTCGGGAGGTCGGTAAAAGGAGCCAACTATTAACCTAGCTCGGTTGTTGTGTTTTGAGTACACTTACGAAAGAAATATAAAAACAACTATGAGAGGTACTGATTTATGATGCTTAGTTTGCAGTCAATTCTGAGTATTATTAGTAACTACGCTCCAGTCCCTAAACCTAATTACAGAAATGCGAATCAGACGCATTACGTATTCCAGGCCCAAGCAGCCGCGAATTGGAGACGCCAGCTATGGTCACTTCCCAGTCCGCTGTAGGATCACATCGGTTCGTCTTCTTCCTGCTGGTACTGTAACTGAGATTTGGCAACAAGGCAGGGTATGTTTGGCAACTCTGTGATCGACGAGTTACTTCCTGGTGTGCACGGAAATAAACCTCAAACTTCACTTGATTTTACCTGTCATTTCCACTGAATAATCTGAGTTATTATCGCTTGAGGTGTAATAAAAGATCGAAAATTTACGGTTTTCAGCCCAGAAAAGTCTTTGCACTTGGAAATCGCAACTAATCTCATCCTTTAAGTAGCGGTTTACGAGTTCTAGTAACCATTGGCCTCGATAGTCGAAGCTAAGGCACATACCTCTTCGCCAGCTCGTTGGTAACATGCTGACCTGTGAAAAAGCGTCCGTTATGGTTCGCATCTCCAGCCTCACTAACTGTAACGTTTTTATCCCTTCTGTGGAAGAGCTTCAAGCAATCAGGTCAAACATCGATAAGGAAACTGCAAAAAAATGGTTCAAATGGCTCTGAGCACTATGGGACTTAACATCTTTGGTCATCAGTCCCCTAGAACTTAGAACTACTTAAACCTAACTAACCTAACGACATCACACACATCGATGCCCGAGGCAGGATTCGAACCTGCGACCGTAGCAGTCGCGCGGTTCCGGACTGAGCGCCTGAACCGCTAGACCACCGCGGCCGGCGGAAACTGCAAAAAAATACTTTTGGCTAATAGTGCAATGGTGAAAAACTTAATAATGCTGCACAATGAGTAACGCCTCTTTCCGCTGCTGGCAAGCAAATTTTGGGTTCTAGGAATGTGTAACTTTATCTATGAAATGCTACATTTGTATACCCCTTGAGAATGTTACAGCATACCAATTAAACACAGACCCAATCTAAATGAGTTGTATTTTGCTAATTCGTGTCCATAGAGGCACGCTTGTGTACAGATACTCAGTTATATTAAAACAGACTTTCGTCGTATGGTTATCGTGGGTAGTTTTATTTCATTTCTTATAATACAGTGCACAGTTTTCGTACGGTTTCTTTTAGTGCTGTTAAAACATTAGTTAACATGAGAGAGAAATTAATCATCACGATATATGCGAATTCTCTGATGTTATCTATAACAGTCTGACAATGCACATGCAGTTTATTGATTACATGCATGTAGAAAACGTGTTCTGAGTTTAAGCTGTCAAACAACGTTTGAAGAAGAATAAAATGCCACTACCACACGACAGCTAATGTAGAAAATACTTTTATGACGTATTTTGGCACGATGCGCTCTCCCCATACATAATACAGAAGTTTCGAGATGCATCTGCTGCCTAGCTGTCTATTAAACCTGAAAAGAACAAAATGTCGCATAAGTTAGCTCCTTTTTGACATGCGACTATTTTGGGTTGAGAAGTGAAGGGAATTATGTTCAAAGTTCCATTAGATTGATAACTTTAGGAGACAGCAGAATTGCGTTTTAAAAAACGTAGCAGTGAATGTACTCGAACTCGCGAAATCTTATATACAGTGCGCGACACTTACCATGAACTCAACAATTCCTCCAGAACTTCTGCATTCCACTGTGCTGTGAGGTAATGCATTGGGTCGGGTCTAGACTTCTGAGAGACAAAGAGTTACAGCTTCTCTTTTGCACTGCACGACGTTTTCAACTAACGAAAGCGCAATAGAGTAGCTCAAGTGGAAAGGAACACTTCCTATTTAAATTTCTGCATCCTACACTGTTGGCTGTTCTGTGAAGGTGGCAGCTACGTGATTTGATTTCGGTGATTACAAAACAGAGTCGAATGTATGCACTGGGTAGCCGAGGCAGGTTGTTCATGGTCATTCGGTCAACCAAGTACATGAATTTACTGAACATACTGCAAATTACTACAGGGAGCCTGTGTGTAAGAATTCTCATCCACTGTGGCGCAACGGCGTTACCATATAAAATGAGTCACAGAGAAGAGGATTTGGTGGTCTGTTGGACTAATCATAGGTTCATATACCTACGGTCTGGGTTCGATTCCAACTCCTGTCAATGATTTTATATAGGAAGAGACAGATTCCTTTCTCTTCTGGCTACACCAAGTGAAGAAGATATAATGGCAGTGTGGTCTGAAATTCACATTAAAAATGATATTCCTTCTCTACCGAATAGACGTTAGTCTGAACCACAATAAAGTCTGGAGTGGCGACATGTAGAAACTCTATCACCAGTAACCTTTCTTATACTAGTTATTTATTTCTAGTGATGAAACAAACGTTATGTAGGGTCACAGGACACTTATTCCATCTTTTATTTGAGCTTCTGTATGTCGATAAAATTGGTTCTGAACTGGGAATGCAACTCAGATCGCCCTTAACGCGGAATTTGATGCCTTCGTGACAGTACAGCTTGGGTGCAATTGGTTGTTTGTTCAAAACTGAAGATTCCTCAACATCTCCACATGTTGCGCGTGAATGGGGTCGAATCCTGGTCCGGCACTAAAGATTTCATTATGTATTATCAAGCTCTAGCATGAGAACACCTATCTGCTGGTGGATAATAATTTTGATGTTTAATGTATTTTCATTCGTTGTCAACACTAACGATATTTGACGTTTTTGACTCCCAGTGAGAGACAGACCTATTTGCGAGATCACTGAAAGTTCAAGATGTTATTCCGAGCTGCTGGTGGAGAAAAATTCGGTAGCTGACGTCTCTGTGTGTAGTCAACAACGATATGTGTGCGGCACTATTCCCAGTCAGCACTGAACTATTCGTCCTATTATTTCTAGTTCAAACATTCTCACATGTCGCTGCTGGTGCAACAAACCCATATTTAACTTTCGTTTTCTCTAGAATATAACAGCGATAGGTGCCGGGTTGGAGTCCTGGGAAGGAAAAAATTAATGTATCGTTTCGTCGTTTCAGTTAAAACATCTAGCTACTGCCGAGAAAATCCGATATGTCATAGTTGATTGTGCTTCGATATCAATCCGATTAGGTTCTGGGTTCGAATCTCTGTCCAACACAAAGCTATACCTCACTGTATTTCAAGTAAGTTACTTGTGAAGATGCAAATTTTAACATCTCTCGTAGTTCGTTAACAGGGATAGTAGATGCTGGGTAGGAATTCGCGTCCGTTAAAAATGTCTGCGTTATGTAGTTTAAAGTTGATATCTGTTAACTGATACTATCTAAAATCGGGGTATATCACTCTCTGTATGCCTAATCAGGAATGACTGTTAGTTTCCGTCAGTCACGAAATCTTTGCTTAGTCAGCATGACCTAGGTTTGAATCCATTTGCAGAACGAGACGGTTCGTCGTGTCATTTGAAGTTCATACATATTCTCAACTAGCTGCTCGTGGATAACTTAAATTTTTAATGTCATTTTGTGTTAAATAATAAGTACGGTATGTTACTTCCAAGAATAGATAATGAATGCGACGAACTTACGAGTATTACCTATCTGACGTAATAATGAGAGTGGTAAAGTTTCAGGTACGTCATTTTTTGTAATAAATGTGAGCTTACAAGCCTTAAGGACAGTCTTATCTGTGATACGGTGTTCCCTGATATTTGTAGTATCGTGGTATTACTTTACATCTTGAGTTATTGCGATAGAGAGCAGTGTTTTCTAGTGGTGACTTGTTGGAACCATTTTCAATAGTCAAACGACTGTACCAAGGACCGATTAGAGGACCTGCTAGACAGCTGCGTTATGCCGGTTGCATGAGATCAGGTGAAATGCAATTCGGGTCGTCCGGATACTTTTGTGCACGACTGTACATGGAGAAGGAGACGTTTGCTATTGTTTTTCCGATTTTTCGAAACTTTTGAGGCATTTCTCGCCTATAATGTTGGCAATAGTACACCGTTAGACGCTCCACCTACGATACTCGAGAGGTTGCGTGTTGGACGGGACCGAGGATTTTTCGAGTGTCGGGAATGGAGTTTGGAGAGGTGCGGACGCTGGCAGTCAGAGACAGGAGCTGCTGGTTAAGTGTGGCCGTTTTACAGCTCACTTGGGCCACAGGTGGGCTTACCCAATCTACGGCACTGCGATCTGCATTCCGAGCAGTTTGCTTCCCATACATTTTGAAAGTGCAACCCAAGTTGACTTTCAGTTTAGGTTGTTTTATCGTATGTCAGCGAGGTGCGCAGTTATCTTGGTGCTAAATATTTCATCCAGGCTTCCTTCTATAGGGGTGCTTCGACAGTGTTAATCTCAACCAGTTTGTAAATCTGATCCGAAGTCTAATTACTTACGTCACTGATTACATTTGGTATGTTTATTTTTGAGCTTATCAGATCTTGCTAAATGTATGCCTACTGTGACGTACTGCCACTTTATTTAAAGTAATAAATTAAAAATTCTGTCGCAGGCAAATAAGTTTTGACTCGTGTTGTTTAGCTTTAGAATAAACAAAAGTGTTGTTAAAATGGATCTGATGTTCATTATCAGATCCTTAACTTGTTCTATAGCTTTCCTGGTTAGGTAGGATAAAGATCACATGGTATACTATGAAGTTGTATTTCAATGTGTCGTTGTCGTCATTTGCATACAGTGGCCAGATTAGACGTTGGGACGCTGATGCTTCACTTGCTGCAGTAGGAGGAACATGAGCACACATCCTCTATCACAAAGTCAGAGCGTTTAATTTAAACCCCCCCACCCCCATCCCCACCCCACCCCATAACAACCGACATTCACAAGTCTAAGCGAAAAAAAATACTTATTAGCAATTTTCACAGATTTAATAAATGCATACGATTATGTTCCACTACTGATATTAACACACCTGCTGATTAACTATGGTCTGCCCAAAATATTTACTCAACACCTACAGCAGGTGCTGTCACACCGAAAACCATCATCAGAAATAGTCCACGAATAATCCAACTTCTGATGGCGAGTGTTGGCTTGCTGCAAGGATCTATTTGGTTCCCATTGCGTTTCAGTACATACAGTGGGAGTATGCATGATATAGTGAAGGATAATAGTAAGAGCCTGCAGTTTTCTGACAAGTAACTCACTTGAGATATCTGCCGGTAAGACCTCCGTCTGCTAATTCACTGGACATAGCTGTGACAGCTTGAATAAAGTAAAACAAGGCCCTTATAGATTTCCAAACAAGAAAACTGTCAAGTATTTAAGTTTTGAAATAGATCACAAACTTAAATTGAGACCACATGTTACAAGAGTAATACAAAAATGTGAATGAGGAATAAATAGCCTACAAGCAGTTATGGGTATTGCCTGGGGAGAAGACTCAATGAGACGAAGTATTTACCGTGGACTTATTTGTCCCTACTCAGAATATGTATGCAAGCACATGAACCTTATTTAAACCGAACAGAATTCAGTGTAAAGTGCTACGAATCTGTGTCAGTGCGATGAAATCAACGCCACCAAATGCGCTGTTATGTCAGACTCTAAAATCATCAACACAACTCCAACGCTATTATCACACCGAAATTCGTGGTAGAATATTCATGATGGAATGTAGTTTACCAGATCGATCTTTATGCAAAACACCCAGACAGTCACGATAAGTTATTTCACCGGACGCAATAGTTAGAGCAAACAAACGCTGTCAACTGTTCTAGACTACTTCAAAACAGAACTACAGCACTGCATGACGGACGCTACATCTCTACGGCGTTACGAGAAATGTTATTATACCTACCTCGCACAAATCAAAGTAAACAGTTGAAATGATACCTAAGATAACCGTTCACTATGACACTAAGAGCCTTCAGATACATAATGGACATCAAAGTATTACACCAAGTGGGAACTGTCCACCGAGTCGTCATAAGAAAGTTACAATATATTATACAATTAATTAAAATTTAGGCTTTACATTCAAAGAGCTCAAGAGAGATGCATATTTCATTGCACAACATACTACCTGACATTACTAGGTTCACCCTACTACACAACAAACTCCACTGTGGCCAATTTCCTCATATAAGATTACGTAACCTTTAATTTTCTGTAACCCTCCAAAATTAATGGTAACAGGGAGCGAAGTATCAGATATTCTGGAAAGATAAGAGCTGCGCGTGCCAGCAAAATTACTGAATATATTCAGTTCAGCAGAGAAGTGACGTGTCAAATCAATTACATTGTTACAAAAGCTTTCCTTAAGTAGCAGAAAGAGAGTAGTTAATCCACTACTGGACATTAAAATTGCTGCACCACGAAGATGACGTGCTACAGACGCGAAATTTAACCGACAGGAAGAAGATGCTGTGATATGCAGATGATTAGCTTTTCAGAGCATTCACACAAGGTTGGCGCCGGTGGCGACACCTACAACGAGCTGACATGAGGAAACTTTCCAACCGTTTTCTCAAACACAAACAGCAGTTGACCGGCGTTGCCTGGTGAAACGTTGTTGTGATGCCTATTGTAAGGAGGAGAAATGCGTACCATCACGTTTCCGACGTCGGATTGTAGCCTACCGCGATTGCGGTTAATCGCATCGCGACATTGCTGCTCGCGTTGGTTGAGGTCCAATGACTGTTAGCAGAATATGGAGTCGGTGGGTTCAGGAAGGTAATACGGAACACCGTGCTGGATCCCAACTGCCTCGTATCACTAGCAGTCGAGATGACAGGCATCTTATCCGCATGGCTGTAGCGGATCGTGCAGCCACATCTCGATCCTTGAGTCAACAGATGGGGATGTTTGCAAGACAACAACCATCTGCACGAACAGTTCGACGACGTTTGCAGCAGCATGGACTATCAGCTCGGAGACCATGGCTGCGATTACCCTTTACGCTGTATCAAAGACAGGAGCGCCTGCGATGGTGCACTCAACGACGAACCTGGGAGCACGAATGACAAAACGTCATTTTTTTCGAATGAATCCAGGTTCTGTTTACAGCATCATGATAGTCGCATCCGTGTTTGGTGCCATTGCGCTGAACGCACATTGGAAGCGTGTATTCGTCATCGCCATACTGGCGTATCACCCAGCGTGATGGTATGGGGTGCCATTGGTTACACGTCTCGGTTAGCTCTTGTTCGCACTGACGGCACTTTGAACAGTGGACGTTAAATTTCAGATGTGTTACGACCCATGGCTCTACCCTTCATTCGATCCCTGCGACACCCTACATTTCAGCAGGATAATGCACGACCTCATGTTGCAGGTCCTGTACGGACCTTTCTGGATACAGAAAATGTTCGACTGCTGCCCTGGCCAGCACATTCTGCAGATCTTTCACCAACTGAAAACGTCTGATCAATGGTGGCCGAGCAACTGGCTCGTCACAATACGCCAGTCAGTACTCTTGATGAACTGTGGTATCGTGTTGAAACTGCGTGGGCAGCTGTACCTGTACACACCATCCAAGCTCTGTTTGACTCAATGCCCAGGCGTATCAACGCCGTTATTACGGCCACAGGTGGTTGTTCAGAGTGCTGATTTCTCAGGATCTATGCACCCAAATTGCGTGAAAATGTAATCACATATCAGTTTTAGCATAATATATTTCTCCAATGAATACCCGTGTATCATCTGCCTTTTGTTTTTTATGTAGCAATTTTAATGGCCAGTAGTGTATTTACACAGTAATCTTGGAAACAGCTTCTATGGTGGCTGGCACTTTCCACACCCCTGGCACTTTCCTCGCCCAGACGTACTGCACAGAATTCTAATGAGGTGTATCCCATCATAACTATAAATTATGTAAAGTGGTGTCGACAGGTGCGAACTGGTAATTAAATTTTGCAAACTCCATCGCTCCATCAAGACGGAGCAACGCCGTCACCGGAAGTCACAAGGCTGATTTAAGTATGCTGGTGCTGCGTACATTTACCGATAGTAATCGCAGTTCTATCCGGTGTTGCCGTCGATTGCCTGCAGTGCTCTGTGTTTCCTTCTAGATGACCCACGGAGGTGCAGTTGCGACGATGAGCAATCCCAATAAACAACGTATTCCTGTCCGGGCTACTGGACAAATAAAACTATCATCACCGTACACAATAGCGGACGGTTCAGAAAAATACGACTGCTCGCTAAGGCAGTCAGAACATAAATCTCTTTTCAGTTAGAGTGTAGCATCAGTTTGTCCTCCGCTACATCAGCAGCTGCCCAATCGCCCCCTCGCAAGAGAATTTACATGTCTTACCTCCAAATATTGTGTGCGCAGGAATCATCGCCTCATGTCACACAATTTCAGCCAATGGCTGTCTTCTGGAAGACATATTAAGTTAAAATGTTCTCGAGGCTTCTGCAGCTCTAACGGAACCATCGGAATGTTTCTTTGCAGAAACCCGCGCCAAGAATAGTAGTGTGATTGGCTTTAAGGAGCGCATCCTGCCAGCGCCTCCCCCCATCCCCCTCTGCCCCCCCCCCCCCCCCGTTGTGGCGCCGGACCTGTCTTTTGTGTTAATCCGGAGCGTTGGCCGGAAATAAACTGAGTCTGGGACAGATTTCGGTGAGTGGAGAAATCTCAGCTTTGCATTCTACGGTGTGGGCGTGTCTGCTGGCTTCGTCTGGGGCATCCCTTGGAGGTCGCCATAAAGCTCCCCAACTCGGCCGTTCCCTCATCGCGCAGACTGCGTTGTGGCTCGTTCGCAGAAACCAAAGCTAATAGAATTATCTCCATCTGCTGCAAAATATGCTATTTGCATGAAATGCGACATTTATTCATCACTTGCTCCACAAGCTTACTAGCAGCTGATGATAACTAGAAATATTGAGAATGATTCAGCGAAACCATTTGCAAATTGCGTAATTGTGTATCAAAAATGTAAGGTGGACTAGTGGTGTGGGCCTTAGAGTCATTCTGGACAGGCCACATCGGTCGCCACCTCGAGTTAAACCAGATTTTGTGCTGTGTGTGACACAGTTGAAAAGTATGGAAGTGGTGCGTCATTAAGCAAATAAAAAAATCTAAGCTGTGACTAGATGTAACCACTGATAAACATTCTGAAAGCTGCCAACTCTCTGTGTCGAGTGAACATACCCAGAAGAAAGACAAACATGTACATTCAAATTGAAATGAGACTGACTAAATAGTTCGGTGTGTCCCTGAATGTTGGCCAATGAATAAAGTATGCCATGTAGAAGTGGACTTAAGTCCTAACAAATGTTCTGCATGAGTAAATTATAATTACAACAAATTCAAGAAATGACAGATGCCGGCATACAAAAGTTTCCCTGGACTTACGTTAGGGAAGGTATAGGCCTCTCCACTTACTGTTGTGCTCATTGTACAATAAAGTGTCAACTAGTATGATTTGTAGGTGATTTAGAAGCCACTAATATCAAAAGAAAAATTATGAACCACTTCTTTTTTGGTAGTGGATTTTCGTGTATCAAAGTGATTCTAATAACTGGCTGAACATTGTGTAGTGAAAACAACAGCTCCATAAACTAGCATAAGAAATGAACAAAAATGCGATTTTAGATTGATCAAATATCTGTCAGTGAAGTACTCGTAGTTTCCCATACATGAAAGAAACAAGAATGTATTACAGTGTAAATGCAGTGTGTGGGCACTTAAATAAACTTGTAACGTAAGGTTCACAAAAAAACTTTCAAGTAGGTTTGAAATCATTGAAATAAATGTGTAAAATAAAATTCAATATACTACCCATAAGTGTGAAATTATTTATGCTAATTATTGAATGTATTTTAGGAAATATGAAATAACGTAAGTATTATTAGTGAAGGAAGAGATATGAAATGTACAACACAAAAAATGTAGACGAAGATCAATAAAGGGTTAATATAAATATATTCAATTCACAGAATGGAACATATTCATTATGCAAAAATAAAGGAAAATTGAAATAGAACATAAGAGAGCAATGTACAAATGTAAATATTGAAACACTTGACGTGAATGAGTTGTGGCGAACAATGAAGTATTTTCTCTAAGCTTGCTATCACTCATATATAGTCATACACAAGCCTCACCATGAACATGGTTAGTCGCATGAACAGAATGTCCTGGTGCGTGATGAGTCCAGATATGGGGCAGGTTCAGGGCACGTCGAGAGAGAGAGAGAGGATGGCGAGGAGGTGCGGTCACATGATTTCTTTGATCATTCTCATTCAAAGAGCACGAGAAGCCAGTTGGACAGGACACTGAAGATTACCTCTCCAGGGGGGTCTGGCAGTGCTTCTGTGTGGCACGGCATGGCCGCGCCAAAGTGTGGATGTCACAGCTGGACGGGTGGTGATTTGATATGCTACTGGCCTGACATCTGTCGTGGCAACGTAGGAGGTTTCCCCCCGCATCGTGCATCCACCTTTCGCGATCTACTGCCACTCTGGTACCTCACAGGTTACGGAGCGGCAGCCACGAAGACTTTGTGTGGCACTTAATGCCCCACTATGTGCCACATGTCCCTCCAGATTGACAGGCTCCCGTAGAGGGCCGCAACAGAGAGAAGTGATAGGTTATGTAACATGGCTGGCTCTCCTGGGTCAGTGCAGCTTATGCTCTCCTTCCTGAGGCAATCCGGGGCAGGTGAACTGGCCGGCACTGAGTCGGCTACAGGGGCTCAGGTATGTCGCTCGTCCCCTTACACTGAAAGGGAAAGAAGTCACTGGCATCAGCTGGGCAGTGCTATTCTCGGCCATCTCTCCAAGGGAGGCAACAGTAAGCTGTGGACCCCACCACCCCCCGCCGTCCCTGCTCTCCGCCGGCCGTGCCCTTGTGCGTGGCCCGGAAGTGCACCTCTGCCAGCGCTGGCGGCCATCAGTAGTAAACGAAGCATCTCATTTGCTCAACAGCAATGATTTGTACTAAGGTTGATCCATAAGCCTTCAGAGTTCAAAGAAAGTGTATGAAGTAAATGATTACATATATGAAGTGTAATTGCTTTCTACAATCTTGAGCAAACATAATTTGACACCAAGCGGTCACTTACTCCAAAGAAAATGTAATATTTTCGAATTGCATATACAAATAAAATGGAGATGTTAACATTGTTTATGGCATACAGTTTTCACCATAATACAGGAATTGACGGCTTCATCAAATATAGTGCCAGGTATTACTTAAGTGATTAAAAAGATGTTCGTCTTGACTTAAAGTAAATACGAGGGTCACTCCAAAAGAAATGCACACTATTTTTTTAAATTCATCTTTTATTCTACATGTTTGAAAGTTTTACAGTGTGAACATACATCCTTCAGGAACAATATTTTCATTCCTCCACATAATTTCCATCCCTCTCAACTGCCTTATGCCATCTTGGAACCAGCGCCTGTATACCAGCACAGTAAAATTCTTGAACAACCTGTTGGAGCCACTGTTTGGCAGCGTGCACAAGGGAGTCATCATCTTCAAACTTGTTGCACGATGAGAGTCTTTCAGTTTCCCAAAGAGATGATAGTCACATGGAGCCAGGTCAGAACTGTGAAGCGGGTGTTTCAGTGTTGTCCGTCAGAGGTTAGTGATCCCTTCCATGGTTTTTTGACTGACATGTGGCCGTACATTGTCTGCAACAGCAAAACATCCTGCTTTTGCTGATGTGGTCGAACAAGACTCAGTCGAGCTTGTAGTTCCTTCAGTGTCGTCGCATATGCATCAGAATTTATGGTGCTTCCACTTGGCATGATGTCATTTCCACAAGCAAGAGTCCTTCGGAATCGAAAAACACTGTAGCCATAACTTTTCCAGCGGAAGGATTGGTTTCGAATTTTTTTTTTTTTTTTTTCTTGGGTGAATTTGCATGATGCCACTCCATTGATTGCCTGTTCGTCTCTGGTGAAAATTGATGGAGCCATGTTTCATCACCTGTCACAATTCTTCCAATAAATTCATCTCCACCATTCTCGTACTGTTCAAAAAGTTGGCTGCATACCGTTTTTCTTGTTTCTTTGTGATCCACTGTCAACATCCTGGGAACCCACCTGGCACAAACCTTTTTTAACGCCAACACTTTTCAGTAGTCTGCAAACACTTCCTTCCCCTATCCCAACGTAGAGTAACAATTAGTTCATTGTGATGCATCTGTCAACAGTCACCAATTCGTTAACTCTCTGCACATTGTCTGGAGTGTGTGCAGTACGAGGTCTGCAACTGCAAGGACAATCTTCAATATTGCCGTGCCCGCTTTCATCACGTAACCTGCTTGCCCACCGACTAACTGTACTGCGATCGACAGCAGCATCTCCATACACCTTTTTCAACCTCTTGTGGATGTTTCCCACTGTCTCGTTTTCACAGCACAGGAATTCTATGACAGAATGTTGCTTCTGACAGACGTCAAGTGTAGCAGCCATCTTGAAGACATGCTGTGATGGCGCCACTCACGGGAACAGGTCGAACTAAGTTTGAAAACAAGCGGGAAGGATGTATCTACACATTGTAAAACTTTCCCACATGCTGAATGAAAACTGTATTTTTACAAAAATAGTGTGCATTTCTTTTGGAGTGACTCTCGTACATAAGTTCCTGCCTGTGATCTCTCATGTGGATAGACATGTAATGTTCTAGAAAATTATAATAAATGTGCAGATTAATACTATGTGAAAGAAAACATCTTAAACTGTACTTACGAAGCACTACTAATCCTAAGACATATTTTTCAATAGTGTGTTTTCCTATTGTTATAGTTCATGGCACCTTGTGTTCTCGAAGTCAAATGAGTGGTCTTCCTTGATGCTATGTTCTGCTATCGCCGAGTCTATTGTATTTAATACAATTTGTAATTATTTGTAGAAGGTGGTGGACAAGTTAATTTTTACTTCTTCTGGGGCATAAGTTACTATTATTGTTAGGATTCCTGGACCTATAGTTCCTGTTAATATAATGCGTTGTTGTACATTTTGTAAGTAGGCTGTTTAGGTTTTCATGTTGGAAACACCACGTAGCGCTCTGTATGAAAATCACTGACTGTGCTGTGTGCAGTCTGTGGTTGGTTGGCAGTGTTGGAATATTCGCTTGTGTAGTGTTGGGCAGTTGGATGTGAACAGCGCGTAGCGTTGGGCAGTTGGAGGTGAGCTGCCAGCAGTGGTGGATGTGGAGAGAGAGATGCCAGAGTTTTGAGAGGTCACTATAAGCGGACTATCTGGACGTGCGTCCGCCAGGAAAAGGAAATTTGTAAAGATGGATTCATGAATTGATAACTTTTGAACATTATTAAGGTAAATACATTGTTCGTTCTCCATCAAAATCTTTCATTTGCTAACTATGCTTGTCAATAGTTAGTGCCGTCAGTAGTTGGAATCTTTTATATAGCTGGCAGTATTGGCGCTCGCTGTATTGCAGTAGTTCGAGTAACGAAGATTTTTGGGAGGTAAGTGATTCATGAAGGGTATAGGTTATTGTTAGTCAGGGCCATTCTTTTGTAGGGATTATTGAAAGTCAGATTGCGTTGCGCTAAAAATATTGTGTGTCAGTTTAGTGATGATCAGAATAAGTAAAGAGAAAACTGTTTGAGTACGTTGAGTTTTGCTCAGCTGTTTGAAATTCAAATAACGTAGAAGTTTACCAGGACAGTCATTCATAATTTTTTCTAAGGGGACGTTTCAATTTCCATAGTCCAGTGTATCTATCTTCCTATCTCTTATGAATGTAGATGGTAACACTGTTACTTGCTGTTTGTTCCTTCTTTACTCGTCTTTAGATTATAAGACAGTCAGCCACATATTTAGTTCCAGATTTTTTCTTGTTTGTTCCTGTATTGGCCGCACTATCTGCTGGCTTTTCTCTCATACGTTTAGCTAATTCGACTTCCCTATGAGCATTTCCCCTAACATTCGAAGTGGCAACTCTCAAATCTTCTTTAAACAATTTTCTTTTGTCCCTGCTTTTTTCCTGTGTCGTATCCCGGTAAACCGTCCTGTTTCCGAAATTAAATTGAGTACTGCTAGTAGGCTTATTGAATCCCTGAATGGGACACTGGCTCATCGCAGGTAAGACTGCGATGGGGTTGTCATCTGGCAGCTCATAATCGCCTAGGTGATTATGGTAGAGCATTTCGTCTGTACTCCATGCTGTGGTTAAACCACAAATACTCGGTCGTTTAGTTGGTTAATTAGTTAGTCAGTTACATGATCGATAGATCGTTTAAACGATTCTTTTATCTAAATGTGGCACGAGTCAGTTTACAGGATATGTATACATGATTACAGTTAACAATAATGAACATATTATTAGTTTATTCCTACTCAGGTTACTACACTTGAAAAAAAGTTTATTTATTTATTCATTAGATACCAGTTTTTAAGTGGTGGGTATTCGTCAGTGGACTAGAATGAGTTGTACAGGAGAAATGATTTTAAATTAGCTTTAAAACTTACTTCGATGCCTGTCAGGCATTTTATGTTAATGGGCAAATGATTAAAAACTTTTATTGTTTCACATTGAACTCCTCTGAGCCACTGACAGCTGTAACAGTGAGTAATAAAGGTCATCTTTCCATCTAGTGTTATAGGTATGGTCTTCTCGAACTATGATGGATTATTTGTGAAGCATTCCATTAACCAGAATTTGTACTGCGACGGCGCCGTTAAAATGTCTTGCTCCTTGAAGAAGTCCTGTTTCCACTGACAAAGAACTGCACATAGATCTTGTTATTAACGTTATCTTTTAAGAACACCAAATATTATTCTCATTGCTCGTTTTCGTGCAGCCAGTACTTTCTTTCTAAGCGATGAGTTACCCCAGAAAGTTATTCTGTACGACATTATTGAGTGTAAATATGCAAGATATGCCAGGAGGTTGGTACGTTTGTTTCGAAGATTAGCAATTACATGAAGAGAAAAAGTGTCTGAACTTACCTGTTTGTGAAGCTCAGTAGTATGCTTCTTCCAAGTGAAGCTTTCGTCAGCATGTATCCCTAAAGATCTGACCCCTATTCATATGCTACATCAGTTGTTCTTGTGACTATTTATTGTACAGAATTGAAGACAGGGAGCTTTCTTCAAAATGTAGGAGTCCAATTTAAAACTCCACTAAATAATTCTTTGGAAAATATCATTTACCAACTCAATTGTTGCTTTCTCTCAATGGGATTTAGTATAACACTGGTATCGTCTGCAAAACATACCAGTTTTGCTTGTTGAATGTTAATCAAAAGAGCCTCATCTGCTAGGCAGAGTACTCCACTGTCTGGTGATGTTGACAACTGGATGAGAGAAGGTGTCTGTTCACGTCATTTTTCCATTAGAAGCGTAGGCAAACATTTGTAAGGTACATGTGCCAAATAAGGCCCGGTTCCTAATAAAGCCCACTCTCATTTTCTAGCAGTGAAAGTTTGAAAACAGTGCGAAATGTCTTCGGTAGTAACAGCTTGTGACATCTAGTGGCCAAGGCAACAACTATTTCCGCACCCGCTCTCGTGCCGGCCATTTTTATTTCAGTTGTGCTACAGCGTTCAGCAAAGGAGGGCTGCTTCTTATTTGCATGGTACGTTTCATCTAATACAATCGTTTCGGTTATGAAGCATTTGTACTAGTAAATATGTATTTATGAACAGAAAATTGTGCTGAATTAAGATAGTTGCATTATCTTCCTAACAATAAGTTTCTTTTTAAACAATTAACGCACACGCGTTTTAAACTGGTTGTTCCCAATAAGGCCCATCCGTGGCGCTCCAAACAAGGCCCGGGCGGGCCTTATTAGGCACCCTGTTGCATGGAGCTGTGCATAACTGCAATGCATATTTAAGTTCAGTGTATCCTGGGAAACCTCATGCAACACGTATTTACTATCTGTAAATTAAATCTAAATTATTTTATACATTTTTACCGAGCTATTACCTGGTCGTTGCAAGAAAAGTCAAAAGAAAACATTTTAAATTCGTTCTTGGTAATCTTTGTGACAGGGCGATCTGCATTTAGATCAATAACGTTTAGCAGCTATAATTGAAGTACGGTACTTTAAAAATATATATAATCACAGTTTTACAAATCTAATTCAGGAACATCAGGCTTACTGGTAATGCTTGTTTTTAGATGGAGCCACAGAAAAAACGAGCAACATGGGATGCAGATAATCTAAAACGAGCTGTAGAAGCTGTTGCTGAACGGATACCTGTCAGAGCCGCTTCGAAAACATACGGGATTCCTCGACGTACGTTACACAACCACATACGTTCTGGACTAACAACCAAACGTTTGGGACGAAAAACTTGTTTGGACGAAGCTCAGGAGAGAACTTTGTCAAAGAATTTTTCGACTCGCTGAAGTTGGGTATCCAATTACAGCAAAAGTGCTCAGAAAATGTGTATATGTATATTGTGAAAAGAATAGTGTGCATAACCCATTTAATGAGACGAAGAGATTGGCTGGACGCAAGTGGCTCAAGCTCTTCCTACAGACACCCAGACACTGCACGAAGGAAGGTACAGCACTTGAATCCAGGAAGAGCTGCAAAGCTAAGCAAGATTATTGTAAATGATCATTTTCAGAAACTGAAAATGGTCTTGTCCGAATTGGAGTTATTTTACAAACCCCACCTTATCTACAATATGGACGAAAAGGGATGTCGCCTCGCACTACACAAGGCTCCTGATGTTTTAGACAAGAAAGGTGCGAAACGCTTGCACTTTGTTGCCCCAGAGCATGGGGAAAGTGTTACCATTGTCTCATGTGGGAATACAATTGGACAGGTTATTCCTCCTATGATACTTTTCAAAGGAAAGCGACACAAGCCAGAATGTGGAGATTATTTGCCACCTGGGACTGCAGTAGAAATGACAGATAAGGGCTCAATGAATACTGCGGCATTCATCAAATGGATACATCATTTTGCCAAATACATGCCTGCAAAAGATGTTATTTTGATATTTGATGGAGCATCGTCACATTTGGACCCGGAAATTTGCGACATTGCTGAAGAGCACAATATCAGACTTGATTGGTTGCCCAGCAACACAACACATGAGCTGCAACCCATGGACAAGTCAGTATTCAAGCCGTTTGAGTCTTACTGGTATGACGAAGTTCAGCTGTACTGGTCTACACATGAAAGGGAAGAAAACAGAGCAATTACTAGACGTGTGTTTGGAAAAATCTTCAAGGTGTGGCCAAAAGCAGCAATCTCAGTAAATTTCATGTCCGGGTTTCGTGCAACAGGCATTTATCCTTTTGACCCAGAAGCTATTCCAGACACTGCATTTGCTTCCTCTCGTCCATCAGAGCGTCCTGATCTAGAAGAGGACATGACAATTGCCCCCGAAATGGGAAACTGCCAGAGACTCAATCAGTCCCAAAGGCTTCTCGCAAAAAGGGGCGCCAGTCCATTGATTCCAGCTCATCAGAAAGCGAGGCATATTCAGTAAAGGATAGTTCAAGTGACTTCAGTCTTGAAGATAGTGATGCACCTGAAGATCTCGAGTGTTCTTTCAAGGAAATTTTGCAAACCCCAAAGCTGAAGAACAAAAACCAAACACCACAGAAGAAGGCATTAAATTACAAGGCGCAAGTCATATCTAAGGCACTATTCACACAGACTCAAAAGAAAAATGGTACCAACGAAAGCACTGGGTCTAAGGCAGATTCACGTCGCCAAAAAATTTCACCCTCAGTAATGAATATTCAGAAGAAAAAATGCAAAAATAAAGACTGCACTGAAGCAAGCAGCAGTTCTGCCTTTAAGAATGTGTTGCAAGAGGTTGGCTGGTTTTGTAATGTATGCTGTGAAGACAGGATATTCGACATGAGACTTTGCAGAAAATGTATGAAAGATGTGCATGAAGATTGTGTAAGGCTGACACGAAAAGACAAAGTGCTAAATTTCCTGTGCCCCACCTGTAAAAAATGATTTAAATGAGCAAAACCAGTTTCACAAATCATTATTCATGTGTTCATTGAAAATGTAATCAATAGAACTATTGTTCCTATTATGATAAGGAAACTTACTTCTGTCAGAACAATTTTGATTGCTGATTGAATGTAAAAGTCTGAAGAACTAACAAGCAGTAAGTACCTACAGTTCTGTATGAAGTGTTTGTAAAAACAAGTAATTATATAGGTCTATGTATCATCGCATTCCACTTATTTCTAAAATAAACTTACATTACAACTCTTGCAGTGTATTCACACAGTTTTCCTGCCATTTACATACCCCAGAATGTTAATATGAATAGCTTGTGCCAACGGGCCATATTAGGAACAAGGTCTCCTAACAAGGCCCACTTGCAAGGGTTAAACATTTTGTTTAAAATGATGATATTATTTAAATAAATTTTCAATGTTCATTTACTTTTGAACTCAATATACACTCCTGGAAATGGAAAAAAGAACACATTGACACCGGTGTGTCAGACCCACCATACTTGCTCCGGACACTGCGAGAGGGCTGTACAAGCAATGATCACACGCACGGCACAGCGGACACACCAGGAACCGCAGTGTTGGCCGTCGAATGGCGCTAGCTGCGCAGCATTTGTGCACCGCCGCCGTCAGTGTCAGCCAGTTTGCCGTGGCATACGGAGCTCCATGCCGCGACAGCGTGGACGTGAACCGTATGTGCACTTGACGGACTTTGAGCGAGGGCATATAGTGGGCATGCCGGAGGCCGGGTGGATGTACCGCCGAATTGCTCAACACGTGGGGCGTGAGGTCTCCAAAGTACATCGATGTTGTCGCCAGTGGTCGGCGGAAGGTGCACGTGCCCGTCGACCTGGGACCGGGCCGCAGCGACGCACGGATGCACGCCAAGACCGTAGGATCCTACGCAGTGCCGTAGGGGACCGCACCGCCACTTCCCAGCAAATTAGGGACACTGTTGCTCCTGGGGTATCGGCGAGGACCATTCGCAACCGTCTCCATGAAGCTGGGCTACGGTCCCACACACCGTTAGGCCGTCTTCCGCTCACGCCCCAACATCATGCAGCCCGCCTCCAGTGGTGTCGCGACAGGCGTGAATGGAGGGACGAATGGAGACGTGTCGTCTTCAGCGATGAGAGTCGCTTCTGCCTTGGTGCCAATGATGGTCGTATGCGTGTTTGGCGCCGTGCAGGTGAGCGCCACAATCAGGACTGCATATGACCGAGGCACACAGGGCCAACACCCGGCATCATGGTGTGGGGAGCGATCTCCTACACTGGCCGTACACCACTGGTGATCGTCGAGGGGACACTGAATAGTGCACGGTACATCCAAACCGTCATCGAACCCATCGTTCTACCATTCCTAGACCGGCAAGGGAACTTGCTGTTCCAACAGGACAATGCACGTCCGCATGTATCCCGTGCCACCCAACGTGCTCTAGAAGGTGTAAGTCAACTACCCTGGCCAGCAAGATCTCCGGATCTGTCCCCCATTGAGCATGTTTGGGACTGGATGAAGCGTCGTCTCACGCGGTCTGCACGTCCAGCACAAACGCTGGTCCAACTGAGGCGCCAGGTGGAAATGGCATGGCAAGCCGTTCCACAGGACTACATCCAGCATCTCTACGATCGTCTCCATGGGAGAATAGCAGCCTGCATTGCTGCGAAAGGTGGATATACACTGTACTAGTGCCGACATTGTGCATGCTCTGTTGCCTGTGTCTATGTGCCTGTGGTTCTGTCAGTGTGATCATGTGATGTATCTGACCCCAGGAATGTGTCAATAAAGTTTCCCCTTCCTGAGACAATGAATTCACGGTGTTCTTATTTCAATTTCCAGGAGTGTAGTTGTAGGATGTTGCACTTACGGTCTCAGAATCTTACCACTTACACATACTGAATACGAAAATCCTTAACATTAGGTGGGCCTTATTTGGTACACGTACGTTAGAAGTTAAAATACAACAGTACTGGAATAGGAAATTTGTCTAATACATTAAACGAATAAGAAGAATAAATGTTTGCCTTGAAGAGAAAGGGGGTTTATTGGGCTCCTGAGACTCATTAGGAAGTAATCGCTGTGCTTTCATCAATGGTATAATGCCCTTTTGAGTTACAAAAATTATTTTAATGTTTTTCACACAAGTTATTTTTTTCTTAATTTTGTAAGTCTTGACACTATCGATGGTAGATCGACTGGAGCAAGTGACGGCCTCTCAGAATGATCTCCTACCTACTGTGACACAAACTGATTGATACACGATAATTGGTGTGATAGTGCTGTTTGGCTCACTGGTCCTGTTTCCACTGACAAAGAACTGCATATAGATCTTGTTATTAAGGTTATCTTTTAAGAAATTCACGTGATATAACTAAGGGCAATTGGAACTGAATTTCGATGGATTTTCCTCTGGATCATCTTACGTCATTTTGTGCAGTTTTTGAAGTTCTTCCATGTAACTTTCCTTACGGTGTTTCCACTTCGATTTAATTTGAATGACGATAAAATCATCCATGATCTATGAGTAGCGTCTTTGATTAGTAATCAAAACGCCTTCGGTCTCGGGTTCAAAACCCTTCACCGTTTAACCTGTGATGAATAATCAGCACTGGTAGCCGAAGGCTTCTTGCATAAGAAGTCACCCTCATTCTGCCAATGGCATTGTCAAAGAGGGTGGAGGAGCGGATGGATGTTCTTGGTACTCTCTTGTCCTTGGGGTGGGAAACTGCCTGTAAAGGTGGAAGAATCAGCAATGATCGACGGTATGAGGATGCAGAAGGCAACGGAAACCACTGCATTAAAGACACACAGGGTGTTATTGAAAAAGTACAATGATGATCTCCCCATTGGTTAAATACTCCAGAATAGTCCCCCATTCAGATCTCTGGGAGGGGACTGCCAATGGGAAGTGACCATGAGGAAAGATTGAATAACCAACAAAAGGATAACATTCTACGAGTCGGAGCATAGAATATCAGAAGCTTAAAGGTGATAGGAAAGCTAGAAAATCTGAAAAGGAAAATGCAAGAGCTGAGTGTAGACGTAGTAGGGGTCAGTGAAGTGAAATGGAAAGAAGACAAGTATTTATGGTGAGATGAGTAAAGAGTAATATCAACTGCAGCAGAGGATGGTACAACGGGAGTAGGTTTCTTTGTGAATAGGAAGGTAGAGCAAAGTGTGTGCTACTGTGAACAGTGCAATGATATGGTTGTTCTTACCAGAATCGACAGCAAACCAACAGCGACAACGATAGTTCAGGTCTACAGGCCGATGTCGCAAGCTAAAGATGATGAGATAGAGAAAGCATATGAGGATATTGAAAGCGTATTACGGTATGTAAAGGGAGATGAAAATCTAATGGTCATGAACTGGAATGTAGTTCTACAGGAAGGAGTACAAGAAAATGTTACAAGAGAACATGTGCTGGGAACAAGATATAAGAGATGAAAGAGACTAATTGAGTGATGTAATAAATTTCACCTCGTATTGGGAACACTCTGTTTAAAAATCACAAGAGGGCAAGGTATGCTTGGAAAAGATATGGGAAAATTTCAGTTAGGTTACATCATGGAGGCAGATATTCAGAAAAAAGATACTAGAATGTAAGGCGACCCAGGAGCAGAAATAGATTCATATCACAATGTAGTACTGATGAAGAGTATGTTGAAGCTTAAGAGATTAGTCAGGAAGAAACAATATACAAAGAAGTGGGATACGGAAATACCAAGGAATGTCGAGATAGGCTTGATGTTCTCTAAGGCTATAGATACAGCAATAAGGAAAAGCTCAGTAGGCACAACAGTTGAAGAAGAAAGAGCAATCACAGAAGCTGGAAAGAAAAACATACGTACAAATAAGGAGTCTCCAAAGAAGCCATGGGAATGAAAAGAATTACTACAGTTGATCGATGTAAGAAGAAAGTAAAAATGTTATGGAAAATTCAGTAATACAGAAATACAAGTCTCTTAGGAATGAAATTAACAGGAAGTGCAGGAAAGCTAAGACGAAATGGCTACATGAATTATGCGAAGAAATCGAAAAAGAAATGACTGTCGAAAGGACCAACTTAGCATATTAGCAAATAAATGTACCATATTGCGCACACGTAGGAAAAGAAATCCACTTCTGTACAGCTACACTATTGACAACAAACCGTTGGAAACAGTACCTGCCGTAAAATATCTAGGATTAACTATCTGGAGCGACCTTAAATGGAATGATCATATAAAATAAACAGTGGGAAAATCGGATGCCAGATTCAGATTCATAACAACAATCTTAAGGAAATGTAATTCATCCACGAAGGAAGCGGCTTGTAAGGCGCTTTTTCGACCAATTCTTGAGTATTCTTCATGTACCTGGGATCCCTACCTGGTAGGACTGACAGAAGAAAGAGAGAGAAGATCCAATGTAGAGCGACACGTTTGTTTAGTCGGCACGTGAGCGTTACGGAGATACTCAATAGACACCATTGGCAGACGTTACAAGAGAGGCATTGTCCATAACAGGGAGATTTACTATTGAAATTTCGAGAGAGCAGTTTCCGGGAAGAGTGGGAGCACATATCATTTCCCCCTACTTACGTCTCGCGTAATGACCATGAGGACAAAATTCGAGAAATTAGAGCCAATACCAAGGCTCATATCCATGAATCATGGACCTTGCCGTTGGTGGGGAGGCTTGCATGCCTCAGCGATACAGATAGCTGTACCGTAGGTGCAACCACAACCGAGGGGTATCTGTTGAGAGGCCAGACAAATGTGTGGTTGCTGAAGAGGGGCAGCAGCCGTTGCAGGGGCAACAGACTGGATGATTAACTGATCTGGCCTTGTAACACTAACCAAAACGGCCTTGCTGTTCTGGTACTGCGAACGGCTGAAAGCAAGGGGAAACTACAGCCATAATTTTTCCCCAGGGCATGCAGCTTTACTGTATGGTTAATGATGATGGCGTCCTCTTTGGTAAAATACTCTGGAGGTAAAATAGTCCCCCATTCGGATCTCCGGGCGGGGACTACTCAAGAGGACGTCGTTATCAGGAGAAAGAAAACTGGCGTTCTGCGGATCGGAGCATGGAATGTCAGATCCCTTAATCGGGCAGGTAGGTTACAAAATTTAAAAAGGGAAATGTATAGGTTAAAGTTAGGTATAGTGGGAATTAGTGAAGTTCGGTGGCAGGAGGAACAAGACTTTTGGTCAGGCGAATACAGGGTCATAAATACAAAGTCAAATAGCGGTAATGCAGGAGTTGGTTTAATAATGAATAAAAAAATACGAATGGGGGTAAGCTACTACGAACAGCATATTGATCGTATTATTGTGGCCAAGATAGACACGAAGCCCACGCCTACTACAGTAGTACAAGTTTATATGCCAACTAGCTCTGCAGATATGAAGAAATTGAAGAAATTTATGATTAAATAAAAGAATATATTCAGATAGTGAAGGGAGACGAAAATTTTATAGCCATGGGTGACTGAAATTCGGTAGTAGGGAAAGAGAGAGAAGGAAACGTAGTAGGTGAGTATGGATTGGCGGTAAGAAATGAAAGAGGAAGCCGCCTGGTAGAATTTTTCACAGAGCATAACTTAATCATAGCTAACACTTGGTACAAGAATCATTAAAGAAGGTTGTATACATGGAAGAAGCCTGGAGATACTGACTGGTTTCAGATAGATTATATAATGGTGAGACAGAGATTTAGGAACCAGGTTTCAAATTGTAAGACATTTTCAGGGCAGATGTGGACTCTGACCACAATCTATTGGTTATGAACTGTAGATTAAAACTGAAGAAACTGCAAAAAGTTGGGAATTTATGGAGATGGGACCTGGGTAAACTGTCTAAACCAGAGGTTGTACAGAGTTTCAAGGAGAGCATAAGGTAACAATAGACAGGAATGGGGGAAAGAAATACAGTAGAAGAAGAATGGGTAGCTTTGAGGGATGAAGTAGTGAAGGCAGCAGAGGATCAAGTAGCTAAAAAGACGAGGGCTAGTAGAAATCCTTGGGTAACGGAAGAAATATTGAATTTAATTGATGAAAAGAGAAAATATAAAAATGCAGTAAATGAAGCAGGCAAAAAGGAATATAAACGTTTCAAAAATGAGATCGACAGGAAGTGCAAAATGGCTAAGCAGGGATGGCTAGAGGAGAAATGTAAGGATGTAGAGGCTCATCTCAATAGGGGTAAGATAGATACTGACTACAGGAAAATTCAAGAGACCTTTGGAGAAAAGAGAACCACCAGTATGAATATCAAGAGCTCAGATGGAAATCCAGTTCTAAGCAAAGAAGGGAAAGCAGAAAGGTGGAAGGAGTGTATAGAGGATCCATACAAGGGCGATGTACTTGAGGACAATATTATGGAAATGGATGAGGATGTAGATGAAGATGAAATGGGAGATATGATACTGCATGAAGAGTTTGACAGAGCACTGAAAGACCTGAGTCGAAACAAGGCAACGGGAGTAGATAACATTCCATTAGAACTACTGACAGCATTGGGAGAGCCAGTCCTGACAAAAGTCTACCATCTGGTGAGCAAGATGTATGAAACAGGCGAAATACCATCAAACTTCAAGAAGAATATAATAATTCCAATCCCAAAGAAAGCAGGGGTTGACAGATGTGAAAATTACCAAACTATCAGTTTAATAAGTCACAGTTGCAAAATACTAACGCGAATTCTTGACAGACGAATGGAAAAACTAGTAGAAGCCGACCTCGGGGAAGATCAGTTTGGATTCCATAGAAATATTGGAACACATGAGGCAATACTGACCCTACGACTTATCTTAGAAGCTAGATTAAGGAAAGGCAATCCTACGTTCTAACATTTGTAGACTTAGAGAAATCTTTTGATAATGTTGACTGGAATACTCTCTTTCAAATTCTAAAGGAGGCAGGGGTAAAATACAGGGAGCGAAAGGCTATTTACAATTTGTATAGAAACCAAATGGCAGTTGTAAGAGTTGAGGGGCATGAAAGGGAAGCAGTGGTTGGGAAGGGAGTGAGGCAGGGTTGTAGCCTCTCCCCGATGTTAATCAATCTATATATTCAGCAAGCAGTGAAGGAAACAAAAGAAAAATTCGGAGTAGGTATTAAAATCCATGGAGAAGAAATAAAAACTTTGAAGTTCGCTGATGACATTGTAATTCTGTCAGAGACAGGAAAGGACTTGGAAGAGCAGTTTAATGCAATGGATAGTGTCTTGAAAGGAGGATATATAATATGAACATCAACAAAAGCAAAACGAGGATAACGAATGTAGCCGAACTAAGTCGGGTGATGCTGAGGGTATTAGATTAGGAAATGAGACACCTAAAGTAGTAAAGGAGTTTTGCTATTTTGGGAGCAAAATAACTGATGATGGTCGGAGCAGAGATTATATAAAGTGTAGACTGGCAATGGCAAAGAAAATGTTTCTGATGAAGAAAAATTTGATAACATCGAGTATAGATTTAAGTGTCAGGAAGTCGTTTCTAAAAGTATTTGTATGAAGTGTAGCCATGTATAGAAGTGAAACGTGGACGATAAATAGTTTAGACAAGAAGAGAATAGCTTTCGAAATGTGGTGCTACAGAAGAATACTGAAGATCAGATGGGTAGATCATATAACTAATGAGGTATTGAATAGGATTGGGGAGAAGAGAAATTTGTGGCACAACTTGACTAGAAGAAGGGATCGGTTGGTAGGACATGTGCTGAGGCATCAAGGGATCACCAATTTAGTATTGGAGGGCAGAGTGGAGTGTAAAAATTTTCGCGGGAGACCAAAAGATGAATACACCAAGCAGATTCAGAAGGATGTAGGTTGCAGTAGGTACTGGGAGATGAAGAAGCTTGCACAGGATAGAGTAGCATGGAGAGCTGTATCAAACCAGTCTCAGGACTGAAGACAACAACATCAACAACAATGAGGCCTACCGACAATCACTCTTCTCACGTACTTTCGCAAGTGGAACAGGGTTGGAGGGCTCAGATAGAGCAGCAGAAAGTACAATCAACCACACATCATTAGGTGGCTGGCGTACTATGATATAGATGTAGGTAATAAAGTCAAAATAACCTTCGGTGAAATTAAAAGCAAGTGTGGTAACATTAAGATGCAATGGAACTCAACTGTTAAATACAGAGTTGAAAGCGAGTAGGTGGAAAGAGGATATTGAAGGCCTCTATGAGGGGGACGATTTGTCTGATGTGATAGAAGAAGAAACAAGAATCGATTTAGAAGAGATAGGGATCCGTTATTAGAATCAGAATTTAAAAGAGCTTTGGTGGATTTAAGATCAAATAAGGCAGAAGGGACAGATAACTTTCCACCAGAATTTTTGAAATCGTTGGGGGAAGTATTTAGTTTCGTGTGTAGAATGTATGATTCTGGCGACATAACATCTGACTTTCAGAAAAAATATCATCCACACAATTCAGAAGACTGCGAGATTTGACAAATGCGAGAGCAATCGCACTATCAGTTTAACAGCTCCTGCATCCAAGTTGCTGACATGAATAATACACAGAAAAATGGAAAAGAAAGATAAGGATATGTTACATGACAATCAGTTTGGCCTTACAAAAGGTAATGGCACCAGAGAGGCAATTCTGACGAAGCGGTTGATAATGTAAACAAGAGTTAAGAAAAATCAACACACGTTCATAGGATTTGTCGACTACAAAAAGCGTTAGACATTGTAAAATGGTACAAAGTGTTCGAAATTCTGAGAAAAGTAGGAGTAAGGGTCAGACGGGTAATATACAAAATTTACAAGAGAAAGGAAGAAATATTAAGAGTGAACGACTGGGGACGAAGTACTCGGATTAAAAAGCGTGTAAGACGGGGATGTAGTCTTTCGTCCCTCTTCTTCAATCAGTACATAGAAGAAGCAATGACGCAAGTAAAACAAAGGTTCAGGAGTGGAATTAAAATTCAGTATGGAATGATATCAATGATACAATTCGCTGATGACATTACTATCCTGAATGAAAGTGAAGAAGAATTACATAATCTGCTGAATGGAATCAACAATCTAATGAGTACAGAATATGGATTGTGAGTAAATCGAAGAAAGACGAAAGTAATGAGACGTAGCAGAGATGAGAGCAGCGAAAAACTTAAGATCAGAATTGATGGTCACAAAGTGGACGAAGTTAAGGAATTCTACAACGTAGGCAGCAAAATAACCAATGGCAGATGGAACAAGAAGGACATCAAAAGCTGACTAGCTCTGGCAAAAAGGGCATTCCTGGCCAAGGAACGTCTACTACTATCAACATAGGTCTTAATTTGAGGAACAAATTTCTGGGAATGTACGTCTGGAGTACAGCATTGTATGATAGTGAAACATGGACTGTGGGGAAACCAGAACAGAAGAGAATCGAAGCATTTGAGATGTGGTCCGGTGGTGGTGCAGACGGATGTTGAAGATTAGGAGGACTGATAAAGTGAAGAATAAGGGGGTTCTGTGCACAATCGGAAGGGGAAAGGAATGTGTGGAAAACACTGTAAAGGAGAAGGGATAAAATGATAAGACATCTATTAAGACGTCAGGGAATAACTTCTATGGTACTAGAGGAAGTTGTAGAGGGCAAAAATGTAGTGGAAGACAGAGATCGGAATGCACCCAGCAAGTAAATCAGGACGTAGGTTGCAAGTGCCTCTCTGAGATGAAGAAGGTAGCACAGGAGAGGAAATCGTGGCCGGTCGCATCAGACCAGACAGAAGACCGATGACTCAGAAAGAACATGATAAAAGGGTGTAAGAAGATATGGCTCTTTAATTTCCTGTTGTAACATATACGAGAATTAAAATGGGTGGCCTAAGTAAATGAAGATGGACTAAGTAACTTTTCCTGTTATGAAACTTCCTGGCAGATTAAAACTCTGTGCCGGACTGAGATTTGAACTTGAGACCTTTGGCTTTCGCCGGCAAGTGCTCTTTTTTTTTTTGATTGAATATTACATTAAATCAGATACAATCTTATGGCTTTAACCGATCGATAAAGACATTTCCATAAAAACTGTCAAATTTCATATTTATGCTATAAACCAATACTGCACCTTTAAGATTTGTGGTTTGACACTATTAGACACACAATCTGACTGTCACATAAGTTCTGTACATTAACTTATAAAATTTCAAAAACTGCTTTCTGAAGTGGAAAAAACACACACCAAAAATTTACAGTACAATTCAAATAATATCCTTAAGGTAACTACAATACATCATACGCAGTCTTTTTTTATATTAACCAATGCCTATTCTTTCAAATATAATTTTTAACGAATTATCGAACTTTCTCGTGTGCTTCGAATACCTTCTAATTTTGTGGTGCCGGCCGGTGTGGCCGAGCGGATCCTAGGCGCTTCTGTTTGGAACCGCGCGACCGTTACGTCGCAGGTTCGAATCCTGCCTCGGGCATGGATATGTGTGGTGTCCTTGGGTTAGTTAGGTTTAAGTAGTTCTAAGTTCTAGGGGATTGATGACCTCAGATGTTAAGTCCCATAGTGCTCAGAGCCATCTGAACCATTTGAACTTTGTGGTATTCACACAGAATGTGTAGCTTCAACTCTATGGTGCTGTCGAATCCTAGTTCGTTAGTAACGTAATTAACAATATTTCTCATCTGCCAGTACACAGCGCTATTTTTTGCCTCTGGGAAATAGCGTGCTTCAGGTCTGTGTATCAATGACAGCGATATACTCTCAGGGGATATCCTTGTAATCAGAGCTATATGCTCTCGGATCCACTTCCAACTATTCATGCGACCGCTGCAAGTGTATGAATTATTGTCTCAACTAGATGGCACTGTTGACATAAATTTGTTTCACAGAGTCCGATTGCTTACAGTCTTTCAGTGGTGCTAACTGTGTAGTTAACTGTCTTGTACCATGACGTTTTTGTATTAGACTTGAGAACATTATAACTAATGTTTTTCCAAGTCTCAGTCCAATGTTTGGAAACTGTCGCACTATTTTGTTCCTTCCTTCGTTTTTCTTTCGTTCCCACATTATAGCTCTTGATGTTAAGTGTCGTGACTGTCTGATTTCGGCACTTACATAACTGAACTCAACATAGCAGACCCTCACATGCTGTAAACGACTGTTGATATTCTGCACGTCAATGGGGGAAGCAGGCTTCGAAGTTTAATGATCTCGAAAAGTTGACTGGTTATGCTTTTTCGCGAGTATCTTATTAAATTAACTTGCCTTTTCATAAAAAGAGCAAAGGCTTTATCCTTTATATCATTTAATCCTAGTCCATCATTTTTAGGATATAAAGTGGCTACTTTAGCAGGTACTGTGAACACTTCAACTTTCCACCAAATGTTTGTGATTTTGGACACGATTCTCCTCGCGATCATTCTCGGTATTGGTAACAGGTGGGCAGTATAATAAGCTTTAGCAAGGATGCATGAGTTAATATACTTTGAACTTGGTTCATATAACGAGTTAAATTCTCTATAATGGGTGGTTGCACTTTATTTGCTGCAACTTTCCAATTTAAAGCCGTCATTTTCATGGGGCATGCTGACAGGGTGATCCCAAATGTTTTATATTGTCGGACTAATTTTGCCTACTCGACGTTGATATTATCAAAACCTCTGAGATTTAACATCTTACGTTTTTTTCGTTTGCATTGGCTGCAGACGCTCTACATTACGTATCAGTCACTGTTGCTAGCGTGGTTACCTCTTCGTTATTCCTTATAATGACCCCTATATCGTCAGCATAGGCTCTTATAACTGTTTTATATCCTGATAATGTTAAGCCTTTTAATCTAGCATGGACATATCGGAGGAAAGATGCCAGTGAAATGAAATGGCGAAGAGCGACATGGACAGAGCATTTCCTTGAAGAACACATCGTTTCATTTGTGTCAGCCTGGATTGTTGACAATTCACCGCTATTTTTGCATTTATTCTAGCTAC
Source organism: Schistocerca americana (assembly GCF_021461395.2). Taxonomy (NCBI): domain Eukaryota; kingdom Metazoa; phylum Arthropoda; class Insecta; order Orthoptera; family Acrididae; genus Schistocerca; species Schistocerca americana. Next base: position 426,725,871 of record NC_060121.1, on the reverse strand, counting down.
CATGTTCTTTATAAACTGTATGATCCTATCGTTGAAACCTATTTTCTTCAACGTCTGTAGAAGATATTCATGATTTACTACATTATAAAAATCTAAAAAGAAATAAAGCACACTTTATGTTTGTTACAGGGGTTATTGCAATGATATCCGTGAATTCTGCTACATTTTGAAAAATGGTTTTACCTTGCGCGCAGTTCTGATGTTTACTAATGATTTTATCTATCAGGCATGAAATTCTCTTGTTTACTATTCTAGAATTCAGCAGTGAAATTGGACGAAAATTATTTAAATCTTTGTTTCCATTACTTTTTGCCACAATAACAATTTTACTCTCCTTAAACTCAGCCGGAATCATTCTACCACGAACAATCTCATTTACAATATCCGTGATTTTCGCACCTCTGCTATCAGACCATCCGGTCCTGGGGATCTTTTTGCTGGTGAGGCTCACAGTCTCATACACGTCCTCTTCACTGACTACCTCGTTGTCATCTTCTGTCAGCTGTGGGGCTAGGATGTCAAGGAATTCTTCCAAGGATGCATCACTACTTGATTTACAGAATATAGCTCGCTATAATTGCGATAAATCTCGTACATGAAATCCTGCTGGGTTCTGAGAATCCTACCGTTTTTTGTTAGATTCCATCAATGAAAGTCCTTCTTCAGTTTTTCATATGCTTCACTAAACGATACAGAGAAGTAGTTTCGTTTCATGACACCGAATTTGCCTTCGATTTTATTTTCAACCCGTCCATTTGATTTCTCTTGATATTAAGTAACTTGGATTTGACTTTTTTGATGTCTGCTGTCCGAAGTGAGGAACCTGCTGAGACCTGATCATACAGATCTCTCAAAACGAAATACTGTAGTAATATTCTATAGTGCATTTCATTTCTCTAGCGCTCTGGGCACTGTATTGAATAAGAACCTTCACGAACTTTGGCTTCGCCATTTTAACCCACCAGTCGATAGCAGTGGCATATCTACTACGAGCACCCAGGCATATTGCTCATACTTATTTAATCAGGTCTTCAAGAACATGATTTACTAACAACGAAATGTTTAAATTCCACTGATTCTTGAATCGGCGAACTGGCTGTCTTGTTAGTTTTATGCAAGCTAAGACACTTGAATGGTCTGAAAGGTATGTAGGAATGGTTTCTACTTTTCTCCACAGAAGTTTCAAGATTTTTAGAAATATATAATCTGTCACTCCTGCTATGAGATGTTACCGCGACACAAGTGAGCTCAAAAATGGAGGCGTATTTGATTTCTCACATATCCTTTAATTCTAAACCACTAACTAGTTGTTTTAGTTCACTTGAGAAATTAAAATTAGGTAACTGATCTTTTCGATTTAAAACACAATTAAAATCACCTCCAAGTAATAACTGCCTTGGATTTTTCCTTAACGAGTATATCAGTTCATCTCTGAAAATATGTGATAGTCACATCATAGATATTTAGTCCTGTTCCCCTTCCTGATTCCAGTCGTTCCACCTCACTTACTGGAATCCTTTCCCTCACCAAAACAGCTGTTCCAACACTTGTTTCGTGAGACACATTTATGTGACTGACATAATCGGGAATTACTAAATCCGACATTAGAACTTCTTGTAACAGGGCAATATCAGTCGCGGATTCGTACAAAAATCCTTAAGTGCCGATAATTTCATACCGGACGTAATTTTATTTATGTTTATAGTGGTGACAGAATAATATTGCGTCATTGCGCTATCACTTTGTAGCTGTTTTGATGAACTAATTTAGTTTCCTGTGGTACAGGGTACAGTTAAACTATTAGCAGTTTTCTCGGTAGGATGAACATGGCATAACGCTTCAATCAGTTTATTAGTTACTGTACCGTTTTCTTTCTGCTTCTGAGGTTTTCTCTTTTAGCGCTAGCAGACTGATTTCTTTGCAAACTTTCAGATTTTTCCTCCAGTCATTCGTGTAGGACCGTTTCGTACCGAACATCCTTTCGGCTTGAATCGCCCTTTCCAGATTTTCCCTGCCCTTGGCTACTTTCACATTTGGTTGCGTTTTTATTTTACTTCGCGGCTCATCAGGAGCAGCAGCAGACACTTTCGCAGTTTCTGTTGCTGGTGCCTGCCCTGTGGTGTCGACCGTGATTTCATTTAGGCCATTTATTAATATCACTTACTTCCTGATCGAGGGAAACAAATGGAGACGGCAGTTTTGCAACCTCTCCCTGAATTTGTTTACTAAGATGTAGCTGCAGCTCTTTGCAATCAGCTACTTCACCTGTTTCTTGCAAATTAATACTGACTACACCCCCTTCATTTTCTGGTACCGTATGTTTATTATCTTTGTGTTCATCAGTTTCGATTCGCATTCTGCCTTCCGGTTTCTCTGCCTCCTCATCGCACTGTTTTTGCTTGCGAATTGAGGACGTTGTACAGCACAGCTCCTCCTCTGAACAACTATCAGTTGTCTCCAGAGGTCGTTTTTTTGGTTGCATTTCAGTTTCACGAGTAGTGGTAACAGGGTTTCCCTTCGTTGTCAACGGGGGAAATTGACAGTTGTCGTTAACATCCTCAACCAATTGATCCGGGCTATTCTTTGGTAACAGATCATTTAAGGCAGGGCTTCCCAACGTGTGGTCCGCGGACCCCTTAGGGGTCCGCCGGCTCTTTCTAAGGGTTCCGCAGCCACCTTTGACCAAATCGTGTAAAATAATGAGTAAAATTATTGAATAAAAATGTGGAAATCAAATTCATCACAATTTTTTTTCGTGTGTAAAACGTGTACTTTTACTTCAGGTCGTATTCCAAAGCAGCGTCTGCGGTTCCTAAGTGAGAACGCATACACAGTTTAGTGCCGGTGAATGCGGCTTCTCTCATCGACTGTTTCGCAACAGTACGGGGGTCGTTTGTGCGCCGGCTCAAGGCGCTAGATGCGCTGAAACCTTTTACGCATGCGCGGAGCGTGCTTCGTCGACCAATCACAGCGCTCGCTGGCACGTATGCGGTCCCAGGCATCGTTAAATGTTAAACTTGCTTTGTCAGTGCACTACCTGTTTCATAAGTCGATTTTTGACCAGTTTATTACTTCTAACATGGATCAGTGGTTGAAGTCAGGATCATTGAAGAAGGGTGCGCCTTCTCAACAAGGGAAGTTTCCAGTTGAAATGAATGAGGAGGGAGGACGGCCAAAGAAAGAACAATCACAAGAAGCTCCAAAGACTATTGATACTTCAGGGGGTGGGGGGGAGGGGGGGGGGTCATTGGGAACATGGCACTTGCATTAAGAAGCTTTCAGTTCCCATGGGTTTCGCTCTGAAATTTAAAGTTACTGCGCTCTTGATTGACTAGGGGTCCGCCAAGGATTTTCAACTGTAGAAGGGGTCCGCCAGCTGAAATGGTTGCGAAGCCCGGATTTAAGGTATCAAATTACTTTTAAGAACAACAGTTCGCAGTGGACATTCCTATCTGAAGTGGCCGGTTTCGTTACATATATGACATGCAGCTTCCTGACTTGTATAAACAATTTGTGCTTTATGCCCACAAACAGTTATGTCAGACGGAATATTCGTCTTAACGTCCATCTCTACACAGCAGACCCCGTTGAAACAATGTAGTTTAAAGCGAGGCGACCATCTTTCATTTGCAATTGATTTAACGTCCCCGTAGTTAGGAAGAGCTTCCTTAATCTTATCATTTTCAATTTCAATGGGAAGATTCAAGACACGAACGGTTTTGTAACGAATGTCCGCTTTATAGATGGAAACCTTAGTTTTATAACCATTTCTATGCACAAAATCTACTTCATAGGCCCACTTTCTAAACAATTTATCAACAGTCGCAGCACTGATTAACTTGACAAAAACACAGTACTTTTCCTGATCAAGTTGCCAGGTATGGACGGTCTGAGAATTGAGACCAATTACCTGTGTAATCCAGTCATCTGTTCCCAGGGATGTCGGCTGAACAGGACGGGATTCATTGTCAAAAGCAAATACCAGAGTATTCTTCCTGAGGTTTGTAGCCATGGTTAACCCAGCGACGAAATTTCGGTTAAACAATAGAAATTCCAATTAGCAGCAGCGCGACCAGAAGGAGCGATCATATCATAACGAATATGAACGAACGCGGAGATTAAAGGACGGACAGCACTCGGCGAAGCACAAGTACGGCGATGTAAACACGGAGGTGCAGCGCAGCAGTAAACAACGTCCACTAACCAACGTGGCTGAAACGGAGAAACGTACAGAACTAACACTCCTTGAGGAAAGGATATTGCGGGGACATGGCTTAGTCACAGCCTGGGGGATATTTCCAGAATGGGATTTTCGCTCTGCAGCGGGGTACGCTGATATGAAACTTCTCGGCAGATTAAAAATTTGTGCCGGACCGAGACTCGAACTCCGGACCTTTGCCTGTAGCGGGCAAGTGCTCAACAACTTGCCCGCAAAAGGCAAAGGTCCCGAGTTCGAGTCTCGGTCCGGCACACAGTTTTAATCTTCCCAGAAGTTTCATATGAGTGTACACTCCGCTGCAGATTGAAAATCTCGTTCTGGAAACGTTTCCTGTATCATTACAATACTTATAATTTTTCCTCTCTGAGTGTGAAATGCGAAGGAACTTCTTCTGTAACTACAAAAGTAACATGTGCAGTGACCCTTTTAATAACAACAGACAGGAGACATCTGATACTGTTACTGCACAAGCTGAAGCGTCGCTCCGCAGGCTGGCGTCGGCCGCAGGCTCGCAGCGGAAGTATTAAGTATTCTGAATGTCGTAGAAGTATGCTCCGTCTTTGCAGATAAATGAATGTCAGTTCGTTTTTCTCTACAAGCGTTTTGCTTCTTTTCTTTTATGAAGCATCTTCAGCGGCCTGTAAGATCGTTTCTTTTTAGTGGAGATGTCTTTTACTCGGTCCCCGTACTCCAGATGGCCGAATTCCGGTACCACTCACATAGACTAGCAACAATGGAAGTCGTAACACAAGACAATAATCAGCCTCACGAAATTAGGGCTGCGAAAGTTGTTTCCAACCTGAAAACAAGAGAAAAACATGAGAAAACGTAACATATTCACATACTAGTAAGTAGTACAGAATACATTTATTATATACAGACTGATACGTGGTACTTACTGGAATTAAGGAAAACGTGGAAGGGAGGGCCCACCAGTATAAGTTTCTTTTCATCCAACATGTTTATTTAACAATACATAAACTGTATTTTACAAATAATCGAAGCATTTAATCATAAAATTTTCTTTAATAAAATGAACAAATTTGCAAAGTTCTGTTAACCTTAAACCTTAAGTTGAATAAGCTTTTAATCTTTGCAAAATAAATCTGAAGTGATGCATTGCAAAACAGTAAACAATATGACATTGATCACAAGACGGCCTGACCTGCAGCCCGCCCGTTATCGGGTGAAAGAGCGATGCTTACTACCACGCTGGACACAGTCTATCTTATTAAATGCCCTTCTGCAACGCATGAAAACTATATAAGCACCAGTGATGGCAAGACTGACTCAGTTACTCAAAACACATGACTTAACCTTGAATTTGAAAACTGTATGTGGAAAGGTTCGGGGTTAAGATGCGCACCTGTGCTTCAAGGTTACACAGATTAGCAAACAATATGACAATGATAAGGCTTACTTTAAAGCAACCAACCTCCTAATTTCAATCGGCAACCAAGGTGCGACTGGATCCCCACCCGTCCCTTCTGACAGTTTTATTTTGACTAAAGCCCTGGTGACAGTTAGCTGTTAATATTTTCAAAGTTAAACTGATTGTCAGTTATTAAGACCGCTCTGAAGGTACGTCTTAAAACGTTACTTGTGAACACTTATTACAAGAGAACTCACTCGGAGGAACCACAAGATCCAGCTAAAATACATCAATAATTATCCGGTCTTTCAAACACAGAAACGAGCAACTTAGTACAACACGTAGTTCAGATTATAACTAATGACTGAGAAACGCAGTTACAATCAAATAATTGAACCGGTTAACAGCTAAATCTGACCACAAGGTGCCTCTTTTGTATAATGACAACCTGTGCCTTAGTACAATTATTCCGGCTGTATTTACGAGCAAGAGCTGATTAATTATAACGTCAATGATCGGGTACAAACCAGAAAATGATAAGGAGGGCAGGTAGACAATGACACAAATTACGACGAGGATTACAGAACGTTACTCCCCTTTATGAGCAAGCAGTCCCGTGGATCCACAGTACGTCGCAGCAGTTACTGAGTGGTGCCGATGAAAGCCAGGTAGAAGACGGCAGCCAGGCTACGACGGGATGTCGGCCCGCTGCTTGCAGTCGACGCTGACCGCGGTGGAGTACTCCGGTATCTTCGCTCTGGGCAGGCCCTCCTTGCGCAGCTCGTCGCTTCGGCCACTCTGACCTCGAGAACACCTCTTGTCGCGACGCTACCGCCAATTCCCAAATTTCGTGCCTCCCTCTCGGGCCGGCGAACCCCGTACATACAGGGTGTTACAAAAAGGTACGGCCAAACTTTCAGCAAACATTCCTGACACACAAAGAAAGAAAATGTCTTATGTGTCCGGACACGCTTCATTTCCATGTTAGAGCTCATTTTATTACTTCTCTTCAAATCACATTAATCATGGAATGGAAACACACAGCAACAGAACGTACCAGCGTGACTTCAAACACTTTGTTACAAGAAATGTTCAAAATGTCCTCCGTTAGCGAGGATACATGCATGCACCCTCCGTCGCATGGAATCCCTGATGTGCTGATGCAGCCCTGGAGAATGGCGTATTGTATCACAGACGACCACAATACGACCACGAAGAGTCTGTACATTTGGTACCTGGGTTGCGTAGACAAGAACTTTCAAGTGCCCCCATAAATGAAAGTCAAGAGGGTTGAGGTCAGGAGAGCGTGGAGGCCATGGAATTGGTCCGCCTCTTACAGTATATCGGTCACCGAATCTGTTGTTGAGAAGCGTACGAACACTTCGACTGAAATGTGCAGTAGCTCCATCGTGCATGAACCACATGATGTGTCGTACTTGTAAAGGCACATGTTCTAGCAGCACAGGTAGAGTATCCCGTATGAAATCATGATAACGTGCTCCATTGAGCGTAGGTGGAAGAACATGGGGCCTAATCAAGACATCACCAACAATGCCTACCCAAACGTTCACAGAAAATCTGTGTTGATGACGTGATTGCACAATTGCGTGCGGATTCTCGTCAGCCCACACATGTTGATTGTGAAAATTTACAATTTGATCATCAGAATCGAGGAAGTACAGTACATACTGACGAAACTAAAATGAGCTCTAACATGGAAATTAAGCGTGTCCGGACACATGTCCACATAACATCTTTTCTTTATTTGTGTGTGAGGAATGTTTCCTGAAAGTTTGGCCGCACCTTTTTGTAACACCCTGTATATCGGCAAGCAAAGACCTTCTAAGGACACAATCCACAGATACCAACTCTTCCTCACTGATGTTGGCAATGAGGCAACAAGAGGGATAGTCGATACTACACCTCAGCCAGTGGCGCCATACAGAAAAGCCTACTAAGTCAATGGCGCCACGGCTCAACCTCCCCCTCTCAAACCTGAACAAGCCTCCCTTCGGCCTAAGAGCAAATCACTCCGGTGCAATGTTTCATCTGACTCGGATGATGATTATGAGCTTCCCCTTTACCAGATCCCTGACCAAAAGTTTGAGTATGCTTAAAATTTTCACAATTGAATATGGACCTAGGAAGCGCAGGGCAAGCTTCCTTAAGCGTTTATCCCGGGAAGTCCCCCCAGTAACGTTCTCTTGAAAGGGGTGCTTGTTTATATTATAGCGACAGACCTGACGAAAGTGAGACTTTCTAATATTTTCCCGGGCTCGCCCCCATTTCTCCCTAAGAACCTCCGGAGGACGTAAAAGATCATTTATCTCCCATAAATTGGAGAGCGGTGAATTCATGAAATATGCGAGCATTAGGCTAGCTGGGGTGGCCTGGGATGCTTCACGCCGCGCAGAGTTAAAAGTTAAGTTCAACCAGGGCAAGGTGGTATCCCACTTCTTGGGTAATTTCTGGTTGTAAATAATGCTGACTTCAAGTTGTGGTTAATTCTTTCGGCAAAGGAAGCCTGAGGATAATAAGGTGTGGGGGTAACATGTCATCCCATTGTCAAAACAGAATTGTCTAAACGACCTAGTATTTGCTTCCTGAGGCTCCCTTACCACGGGTTTTGTTCTTGTTCAGTTTTTAAATTATTAAATAGCTGGTGTACATCGGTAAGGATCGTACACACCAGGTGACTGTCCTGCGTTTCCTCATCAAGCTCGTGCTGTTGGAACATCCTGCTAAGGGCGTCAGCAACCTGATTATCAGATCCCTTAACGTGCCGAATCTTAAAATGAAAAGCCGAAATGCGGACTGCCCATATCGCGGTACTCCCTGTCTTCCTAGCATCAGCTAGGACCCAACTAAGGGCCTGATTATCCGTCTCTAGGTCTAATTCCCGATGTTCGAGATAGAGCCGAAATTTTTCCAGGGCAAATAATACAGCTAACGCTTCGCACTTACATATCGAGTGATTGAGCCCCTCCAGACGACGGGAAGCAAAAGCTAACGGACGCCTGATATCTCGATCTTCCTGTAAAAGAGCTGCCGCCACACCAGCATTGCAAGCAACAGTCTGGACCACAAAGTCAGGTACGGCGAAAACCGGTGGGTTGGCAATCGGAGTTTTAATTCCTTCAAAGGCTGCCGGCTGACTTTCAGCTCAAACGAATTTCTCATTATTTCTGGGTAACAAATTTATCGGAAGTGCAAGTTGCGCAAAGTTTGGGACAAATCTGCGTATATAATTAGCCATTACTACAAATCGGGCGACCTCCCTTTTATTTCGTGGCTGCGAAAAATTCCTTAACGCCTTAGTGCGTTCCTGATCAATGCTAACTCCGTCCCCAGACACCAAGTGACCCAAAAATGACACTTGGCGCTTAGCCAAGGTTATCTTTGAGGGTTTCACAGTCAGCCCGCATCCCTGAGTCTGGATAGTACCTTTCGGATGTGTTCTAAATTCTCTTAAAAGGAGGCATTAAATATGACCACATCGTCCAAATAATTGAAGACACAATTAAACTGTAGATTACCTAAAATTTTATCCAATAAACAGGATAAAACTGTTGCACCGGTTGACAAAACGAATGAAACCCAGTTGAACTCATATGAATTCCAGCACGTGGTTCAAAATGGCTCAGAGCACTATGGGACCTAACATCTGTGGTCATCAGTCCCCTATAACTTAGAACTACTTAAACCTAACTAACCTAAGGACATCACACACATCCATGCCCGAGGCAGGATTCGAACCTGCGACCGTAGCGGTCACGCGGTTCCAGACTGAAGTTCCAGTACGTGGCGAAGGCGGTGAGGTGCTTAGATTCCTCCGTTAAAGGTACCTTGTAATAAGCCTGATTAAGGTCTAGTACTGTAAACCAAGATACTCCAGAAAACCAGGTAAAACAGTTGCGGAGATCAGGCATTGGCACCAATTCCCAGATCACTTTCTTATTGGGAAGCCTGTAATCAACCACAGGTCGGAAATCCTTCCCCTTATCATTAGATACCAAGAAAATGGGGGAAGCATAGGGATGTGATGGACGGTCTTATAACTCCGTATTTTCATAAGCCCTCAATTTTGTGCTGCAATATCTTTATCTTAGGTGGTGACAAGCGATATGGAGACTGGCGAACCGGCACGTCATCCACGACACGAATGTGGTATCTAATTACGTCTGTGACTCCCAACCTGTCACAAAGTACGTCAATAAATTCACCCAGAAGTTCATAAAGTGTTTCCCTTGTTGACTAGAGAGGTGGTCTACCCCAAGGCACGTGTTACTGCTGGTGTCACGTCCCATCCCCACATGAGCTCATGAACAAAAGGCTATTCTATCGTTGGGGGAAAATTTGAAATAAAAGGTCCGGGTACCAAAATCTAACATCATACCGGTCTCACGGATGAAATCATGCCTTAGAACTATGTCAGGCACCAGTCCCTTAACTAATAAAAACTTGACAGGCCATGAAAATTAACACACGGAGATATTTCCCCTCACTTCCCACACAGAGGCAACTCTTGGCCATTGGCCACTCGACACTTTCAACCAAGGGACGTATGGAGATAATCTACATAAATGTCCACATTCAATAAACCACTCGTAATTAAGGAGTGACACAGAGCTGCCTGAATCTAGTAACCCACACAACCGTTCATGCCCTATAGCCGCACAAACAAATGGTAAGGTACATATGGTGGCTGCCTGTATACGACTACACCACCCCTATCTCTGAGGATGCGACCCCGCCCACGTCTGGTGTCGTTTCTCAGCGAGAGGTGTCGTTGGAACCGGGCATCCCCGTACTAAATGGTTACTTGCGCCGCATCTAAAACAAGCGGCTGATTTCATTGAACCGCGCGCTCTACCTACCGTGCTACCTTCAGGACCGGAGCTAGATAAGTCTTCATGTCCCCTCGTTAACTCGTTTCATTAGTTTTCGGCAAAAGACAATTTCATAACAGACTTAACAAGATTCTATAACTCACGAAGGGTGACCGGACGAGGAAAGAGTGCGATCCGAGACCTATCTTCAGGCCGAATACCTTCCAAGACATTAGCAACTAAATTCGCATGGGGAACAGCCATTCGTAGTGCTGATACTGCCTCATTAACCCGCTCTACATATTCAAACAACGATTCGTGGGAGTCCTTCACGCGTCAAAAATATATACACTATAGCTCTTTGCGCATACGGTCTGATAACTAACCCTCCACGACCGATTGCCTCAGTTGCCCGGTCGTCTTCCCCTGCTGTAAGGTTTCGGATAGCATATTACTTAAACTACCACGTGCTAACAGGTACAGTGATGGAGGATCCTTAATGCGTCAGCATGCGACTCAAACTTAACTAGTAGCCACAATATCTGTTGCATATTTTCTATGGTTTCAATTGACAATTCCCGAATACTATTTATGAGACACATCATTGGGTTAGTGAGACGGGCAAAATATTCCCCAGACCGATCACTTAGACCTCTGTCGACGGATCCACATTCGACTATTGGATTGTCAGAAACACAGTCTATATTATTTGTATCAGCCGCACTTTCTAATTCTAAAGCCACAGTTTGGATCTGCAAATCAAACACAAGATTGTTTAACTGGATGGTAAGTGCTAACTGATCAGGGCTCGGTTCTACAAGTTTAAGATCCTTTACTTTATTTCCAAGGAGGACTAATTGTGCATGAATGCGCTTCATCTACCTCACGATTTGCTGATTATTCTGGAGAAAGGAGAGATTTTCTTGTAACTGATTCAATGCTACTATAAGAGTCTGTAAATATTGGCTCACCTCACCAACCGTGCTGACACAGTGGTGTTGACAACGCTGCCCGTGGGCTGGCTCCCCCACCGCACCGCGAACATTTTGTTCGTAATGCTCAGTTCATACTCAAGTTGATGCCGTTTTAAGAACGAAATACCTCTTTTGTTTAACGGCAACCTGTACCTTAGTACAATTGTTCCGGCTGTATTTACCACCAAGAGCTGATTAATTATAACATTAATGATCGGGAAAAAACGAGAAAATAGTAAGGAGGGCAGGTAGACAATGAAACAAATTACCACGAGGATGACAGAATGTTACTCCCCTTTATCAGCAAGCAGTTTCATGGATCCACGGTGCGTCGCAGTGGTTACTGAGTGGTGCCGATGAAAGCCAGGTAGAAGACGGCAGCCAGGCCACGAGCGGTCGTCCGACACGAACGTTGACAACCAACCGACGGGATGTTGGCCTGCTGCTTGTAGTCGACGCTGACCCCCTGTGAAGTACTCCGGTATCTTTGCTCTGCCCAAGCCCTCCTTGCACAGCTCGTGGCTTCGGCCGCTCGGACCTCATGACCACCTCTTTTCGAGACGCTACCGGCAATCCCCAAATTTCTTGTCTCTCTCTCTCGGGTCAGCGAACCCCGTATATACCGGGTGATTAAAAAGTCAGTATAAATTTGAAAACTTAATAAACCACGGAATAATGTAGATAGAGGTAAAAATTGACACACATGCTTGGAATGACATGGGGTTTTATTAGAACCAAAAATAAAAACACACCATATTGCTAGACGCGTGAAAGATCTCTTGCGCGCGTCGTTTGGTGATATCGTGAGCTCAGCCGCCACTTTTGTCATGCTTGGCCTCCCATCCCAGGTCCTCAGACCTCAGTCCGAGCGATTATTGGCTTTGGGGTTACCTGAAGTCGCAAGTGTATCGTGATCGTCCGACATCTCTAGGGATGCTGAAAGACAGCATCCGACGCCAATGCCTCAACATAACTCCGGACATCCTTTACAGTGCTGTTCACAACATTATTCCTCGGCTACAGCTATTATTGAGGAATGATGGTGGACACATTGACCATTTCCTGTAAAGAACATAATCTTTGCTTTGCCTTACTTTGTTATGCTAATTATTGCTATTCTGATCAGATGAAGCGATATCTGTCGGAGACTTTTTGAATGTTTGTATTTTTTTGGTTCTAATAAAACCCCATGTCATTCCAAGCATATGTGTCAATTTGTACCTCTCTATCTACATTATTCCGTGATTTATTCAGTTTTCAAATGTATACTGACTTTTAGATATATATATATATATATCGGCAAGCAAAGACCTTCTAAGGACACAACCCACAGATACCAACTCTTCCTCACTGATGTTGGCAATGAGGCAACAAGAGGGATAGTCGATACTACACCTCAGCCAGTGGCGCCATACAGAACAGTCTACTAACTCCACGGTGCCGCGGCTCACAGGGTGTATCTGAAATGAATGCAGATAATTAGAGAGCTGGTGCAGTCGGCCACAACAAAAATATCTTGCACAGCAACCCATGTCCGCACCCCTCAGCGTATACGTCGCTAGGCGTCTTTGAACAGCATCGCGCACACGCCAATGCTAACCCATCCGTCATGGTAATAAGTCTGCAGTGCAACGTTTTCAGTGTATTTGTGGCATCAAGGAAAAACATAAGTCAGGATGAAGTTTTATAATATTTCTTTGGAAAAAGTTACAAAAATGCTCGAAATTACGCCCTCCTGCTTCAATGCACGCAGTGCAACGAATTTAGAATGACTGTCGCCCTCTTTTGACATACTCCTAGCATACTGGAAATTGCTTCGGAGGCTGCCCATAATGCGCTCTGTCAGTTCTTCATCAGTCTCCATCGGTGTTTCGTAGACAACAGATTGCAGGCGGCCCCAGCAAAAAATAGCAATGGGTGTCAAGTCGGGGGAACGTGCAGGTCGTGCCACCAGGCCATTGCGTCCTATCCAGTTCTCACCAAAGGTTTCATCCGACTGCATTCGGACTGTATGGGCGAAGTGCGCAGTTGCATAGTGTTGGTACCACATTCGCTGTAGCACTTTTAATGGAACATGTTCCAATAACTCTGGCAGGGTTTCTCGTGAAAAGATGAAGGATTAAGTATCCGATCGCGTTCAGCCGCTGAGGGAACGTCTACGGACCGACCAGATTGTCGTTTACCCATCCGGCCAAAATGTTGACAGTGAAGCGACCTTGGTGACCACGAACAAAGGCCGCGTGCGGATTTTCCCATGCTCACAGTGTTGATTGTGGCCGTTGGACATATCCCCTCTCGTAAGAGATGCCTCATCCGTAATAGGTGCATGGTTCAGAAAGACGGGATGAACGGCTCACCTTTGCAAAAACCACTGGCAGAATTCAATTCGAAGTGGAAAATCGTCTGGGTTGAGGGCATGAACCTTATGAAAGCGTTAGGGGTGCAAATCATCTTCATGACACACTTGCCAATTTGTGGGCTGGCTTACACCCATTTCTCATGCAACACAACGCGAGCTTGTTGACGGTGTGTTTTCCAACAGTGCTAACGCCTCCTATTCAAGCCCTGGTCTTCGCACCTGCAACGAAAAATGAATACACCGAGTTTCGAAGTTGGCCTCAAAATCACGTGTGTCATTACGAGTACCCGTCAGTGGAAAACGTACCTCAAACGGACCTGTCTCTCGTACGGACCTACAGATGGAAGTTGCCGGTCGGTGTGGCCGAGCGGTTCTAGGCGCTACAGTCTGGAACCGCGTGACTGCTACGGTCGCAGGTTCGAATCCTGCCTCGGACATGGATGTATGTTATGTCCTTAGGTTAGTTAGGTTTAAGTAGTTCTAAGTTATAGGGGACTGATGACCTTAGAAGTTAAGTCCCATAGTGCTCAGAGCCATTTTTTTGATGGCAGTGAATGTGTGTGTATCTGGCACTCTACGATTCAGAAACCGCCGAAAGCAGAAATGTTGGGCAGCTTGAGTATTCCCATACGCCGCCCCGTACTCGCAGTACAAGTCTGCCCGTTCCTCACAAGAACAGCGGTCCACTTCCTGTTCAAATGGTTCAAATGGCTCTAAGCACTATGGGACTTAACATCTGAGGTCATCAGTCCCCTAGACTTAGAACTACTTAAACCTATCTAGCCTAAGGACATCACACACATCCATGCCCGAGGCAGGAGTCGAACCTGCGACCGTAGCAGCAGCGCGGTCCATTTCCTATTCGCTACACATAGTAACAGACACAGGAGTGTTTCCATTTTATGACAAACTGACGCAGAGTGAACCATACCCCGCAGTTTGTATATGTACTTCACCCTATGCAACACCTATCAAGTAGGCACACACTGGCACAGCCAAAAGAAACGCGTTCACGTCGCAGTAAGAGGCGGAAAACCCAAAGTGTTGTTCCGCCTACAAAATCCGCAACTTTGTCGACTACGGAGTTTGCGAATAAAGGTCATGAAACTGCAACCAGGTGTCTCTTTTACCTCGATGTCGCAAATAAATTGAAATCCTTTCTCTGTAGACCTGTTACCATGACAGCTCGGATGGCATGTTGTGTGCCAACCCTCTTGCGAAGCGCAACACTGTTCAGCAATACCTAGCGCCGTACGTTAAGGGATGTGCACATGGATTGGTATGCGGAATATGATTGTTATGACCAACTGTACCAGGCATTTCATTTTCTACATTCACTTCAGATACACAGCGTATAAACGTATTACATGTCACTGAGGATGATGCAGAAATAAAAGAAGCGAAACCCGTATGGCGAAAAACAATCTACCTTTGAATTCGTTTCAAAGACAGAACATATCTCCATGATTTTTAGTAACTAAAGAAGGACGGTAAACGGAAAAATGACGATTCTGGATGTCGCCGGCGATTTCCGACCAAATTTTCTTCGTCCCGTTGCGCCCCGTTCGCCAGTGCGCACGCCGCAGTGCAAAACAACGGGTTTGATATCCCACTGTCACAGCACGGTGATGTCACTATGGCTCCATAATTTTAGGGCATGTTTTTAAACGTATCTGAAGGCTATGATTGCTAACCGAAACTGGTAAACTAACGATATAACAAGTTTATGATTATAGACGGAAATGCAGAAATTTTTTCTACACTATCTGCATTAGTGCTCTATTCGTGACCACACGGCATCTTGTGATGATTAATGCACTCGTAACGCGAGAAAAATGGATGTGTGAGCCGAAGCACCTCCGATGCGTGACGCAATACCTGAAAACCGTTCTGAGCAGCAATGGGTACTACAACTGTTACAGAAGAAGTGTCACAGAACCAAACATTCGGTGAAGTGCTACATCGCAGAAAGAATTCTAGGCTACGGCCTTTCTGCCATACAGTCCCAGAGTGACGGAGACAATCGGGCGTATACTGCGCAAACACGACGTAAAGACTATTTATAAACCGACAAAGAAGATAAAAGAGCGTCTCAGATCAGCAAAGGAAAAAAGGGACCTATTTGCAAAGTCGTAAATATACTGCACGCCATGTATATGCGGAATAGTGCATGCTGAAACGACCGGACGATCAAGCAGCTCCAAGATCACTGAACGTATCCGTTGCTGCAGGTTGTGGCAGGTGGAGAAATCGGCCTTGGTGGAGACCGATCACATAGTAACATTCGCAGACGGGGAAGTTCTGGCTGTAGAGAAGGGCTATCACACCCGCTTGTTCAGAGAAGCTGTAGAAATACACAAACATAAGAAACATGAAAGCCTCTAGGTCAACTAATCCTGGATACCCGTGCTGCAGCGACCGACCGTTGCAGGTAGCAAGGGGAGAACTGCACCGGAAATGCCCACGGAAAAACCCTTTCATCTACATCTACGTGAGTACTCTGCTATTCACAATAAAGTGCCTGGCAGAGGGTTCAATGAACCACCTTCAAGCTGTCACCCTACCATTCCACTCTCGAACGACACGCGGGAAAAACGAGCACTTAAATTTTTCCGTGCGAGCCCCAATTATTCTTATTTTATCGTGATGATCATTTATCCCTGTGTAGGTGGATGCTAACAGAATGTTTTCGCAATCGGAAGGGAAAACTGGTGATTGAAGCTTCACCAGAAGATCCCGTCTCAATGAAAAACGCCTTTGTTTTAATGATTGCCACTCCAATTCACGTATCATGTCCGTGATACTATCTCCCCTATTTTGAGATAATACAAAACGAGCTGCTCTTCTTTGTACTTTTTCGATGTCATCCGCCAGTCCCACCTGGTGCGGAACCCACGCCACACAACAGTACTCCAGAATAGGGCTGACGAGTGTGGTGTAAGCAGTCTCTTTAGTAGACCTGTTGCACCTTCAAAGTGTTCTGCCAATGAATTGCAGTCTTTGGTTTGCTCTACCCACAATATTATCTATGTGATCGTTCCAATTTAGGTTATTTGTAATTGTAATTGTAATTTACAGCCTTCAGATTTGTGTGATTTATCACGTAATCGAAATTTAGCTGATTTCTTTTAGTACTCATGTGAATAGCTTCACACTTTTCCTTATTCAGGGTCAATTGCCACTTTTCGCACCATACAGATATCTTATCTAAATCATTTTCAAGTCGTTTTGATCATCTGATGACTTTACAAGACGGTAAATGACAGCATCATTTGCAAACAATCTAAGACGGCTACTCAGATTGTCCCCTATGTCGTTAATATAGATCAGGAACAATAGAGGCCCTTGGGGAACGCCGGGTATTACTTCTGTTTTGCTCGATGACTTTCCGTCTATTACTTCGAACCGTGACCTTTCTGACAGGAACATGGGTGCCAAGGAGGCGAAGAAAGCCAGTGTGCACTCCGTGTGCATACCGGGGAAAGTCATTCCGGATGTGGAAAGGGAGCTTCCGGATGCCATGAAGAGTACAGGGTGCAACCAACTGCAGGTGGTGGCTCATGTCGGTACCAATGATGTGTGTCGCTTTGGATCGGAGCAGATTCTGTCTGTTTTCGGGCGGCTAGCGGAAATGGTAAAGACTGCCAGTCTTGCTTCCGAGATTAAGGCGGAGCTCGCCATCTGCAGCATCGTCGATAGAACCGACTGTGGTCCTTTGGTGCAGAGCCGAATGGAGGGTCTGAATCAGACGCTCAGGAGGTTCCGTGACCGTGTAGGCTGCAGATTCCTTGACTTGCGCCATAGGGTGGTGGGTTTCCGGGTTCCGCTTAATAGGTCACGAGTCCACTACTCACAGGAGGCGGCTACACGGGTAGCGGGGGCTGTGTGGAAGCGACTGGGCGTTTTTTTTAGGATAGAGGGTCTCAGGGAACCACAGAAGGGACGTCCGTCTAAAAGTGGGCAGGTAAAACACAGTAAGGTAGTTGTAGTAACGATTGTTACTGTAGTTGTAAATTGTCGTAGCTGTGTTGGGAAAGAACCAGAGCTCCAAGCCCTAATAGAAAGCACTGAGTCTCAAATAGTTGTAGGTACAGGGAGCTGGCTAAAGCGGGAAATAAGTTCAGCCGAAATTTTTTCAATCGAGCGAACAGTGTTTAGAAAGGATAGATTAAATACAGTTGGTGGTGGAGTATTAATTGCTATTAGAGGTAGTTTGCCTTGTAGCGAAATTGAAGTAGATAGTTCGCGTGAAATAGTATTGGTAGAGGTTATACCTGGCAATTGGACTTAACTATTAATTGGAGGGTTTTACCGACGCCCGACTCAGAAGATATAGTTGCTGAACATTTCAAGGAAAACTTGAGTCTCATTTCAAACAAGTATCCCTCTCATACAATTATGGTCGGTGGTTACTTCAATCTATCCTCGGTATGCTGGAAAAATTAAATTACACGTTTAAAGCCAGCGGCAGGTATAAAACGTCATCCGAAATTGTACTGAATGCTTCCTCAGAAAATCATTTTGAACAATTAGTTCATGAGCCCACTCGAAGCGTAAATGTTTGCGAAAACATACTTGACATTGTAGCAATAAATAATCCTGGATAAACAGTGAGTATTGTGACGAATACAGGGTTTAGCGACCACAAGGCAGTTGCTGCTAGGCTGAATACCGTAACACCTACAACCATCAAAAAGAAACGCACAGCATATGTATTTAAAAAAGCTGATGAAAATGCTCTTAACGCCTTTTTAAGAGAGAGTCTTCACTCCTTTCGATCTGATCATGTAAATGTAGAAAAGTTGTGGAATGTTTTCAAAGAGATAGTATCGACAGCAATTGAGAGATATATACCACATAAATTAATAAGTGATGGTGCTGATCCCCCATGGTAAACAAAACGGCTCAGATCGTTGTTGCAGAAGCAACGAAAAAAAAATGCCAAACTTAAAAGAACGTCAAATTCTCAAGATTGGCAAAGTTTTACAGAAGTTCGAAATACAGTGCGTTGTTCAATGCGAGATGCTTTTAATAATTTCCACAACGAAACTCCGTCTCGGAATATGACAGAAAACCCAAAGAGATTCTGGTCATACATAATTCACACCAGTGGCAAGACGCAATCAATACCTTCACTGCGTGATAACAACGGTGAAGACACTGATGACAGGGCCACTAAAGCAGAGTTATTAAACACGGTTTTCTGAAACTCCTTCACCAAAGAGGACGTAGTAAATATTCCTGAATTCCAATCAGGAACAACTGCCAAGATGAGAAACATAGAAGTAAATATCCTCGGTGTAACGTAGCAGATTAAATCACTTAATAAAGGCAAGGCCTCCGGGCCAGATGGTATACCAATCAGGTTCCTCTCAGAGTATGCAGATAAAATAGTTCCATATTTAGCAATTATATACAACCACTCACTCACAGAAAGATCCGTATCTAAATACGAAGTCACACCAATACCCAAAAAGGGAAGTAGGAGTAATCCGCTGAATTACAGGCCTATATCACTAACGTCGATTTGCAGTAGGGTGTTGACGTAGGCGCATCAGGTGTATATAATCTGTAGTCGCGATCCAGTCCACCACCAGGAATGGAGGGTGAATCTTTGAAAATGCCAGCCAGTGCTGGCAAAAGTCGGCTGAAGAACCCGAGACAGAAGCCAACAGACAGTTTGTCGGAATTCCTTAACTTCGTCTAATTCTTGCTCAATTTTGATAAGATTGTGACTAATCTCATTTCTGATACTACTCATTATTTTTAATGTTTTACTCACGCATAATAATGTCATCTCTACACCTATCATTTGATCATCTTCTGAATTAATTCCATACATAGCTCCTGAAAGTTTAGAAAATGAGTGAATAGAGTTCAGCCGTTTTACACCATAGGTAAGTATGTTTATATGTTGTCATCTAACCAGTTTCAGCGACTTTCTTTTACTTCTCTAAATATACCCATTTCTTCCGATCATTTTCCAAATTTTGTTTCCTATAATTCTGTAATTATTAGTCCACAATGTTTTCCTCTGAATCCGTACATATTGAAAAACTGTGTGTATAACAAAACATGGTACACATATACCTTACCGTAATGCAATAATCACTTTGGGGATAGGAAACACCTACCTATCAAAGTGGTGGGGCTGGGGGCGAAAAAGAATCGTAGCCCACGACACGTGAATTCACCTAGTGACTTGCGACGAACTCTACACATAATTTCAAAACTTTATGAATTTTTTTCTCGCTGACAACCCCTAGAAAATGATGTGAGGAAAGATGTTTATTCATCACTTCTTCTCCGCTCTTCACATAGTAAAAGAGCCGGATGAAGCATGACGATGTAATTTATTACTTATTTGCCGCTAACTGTATTCTAGATACATTTTACAGACAGTATCCATGAAAGTAAGTTCAAGACAACAATGAAGAGCCAAAGAAACTGGTACACCTGCCTAATATCGTGTCGGGCCCCCCGAGCACGCAGAGGTGCCGCAACACGACGTGGCATGGACTCGACTAACGTCTGAAGTAGTGCTGGAAGGAATTGACACCACGAATCCTGCAGGGCTGTAACAGCACGTTGCAAGGCATCCCAGATATGCTCAATAATGTTCATGTCTGGAGAGTCTGGTTGCCAGCGAACGTGTTTAAACTCAAAAAAGTGTTCCTGTAGCCACTCTGTAGCAATTCTGGACGTGTGGGGTGTCGCATTGTCCTGCTGGAATTGCCCAAGTCCGTCAGAATGCACAATGGACATGAATGGATGCAGGTGATCAGACAGGATGCTTACGTACGTGTCACCTGTCAGAGTCGTATCTAGAGGTATCGGAGGTCTCATATCACTCCAACTGCACACGCCCCACACCATTATAGATCCTTCACCAGCTTGAACAGTCCCCTGTTGATATGTAGGGTCCGTGGATTCATAAGGTTGATTCCATACCAGTACACGTCCAACCGCTCGATACAATTTGGAACGAGACTCGTCCGACCTGGCAAGATGTTTCCAGTTTTCAACAGTCCAATGTCGGTGTTGACGGGTCCAGGCGAGGCATAAAGCTTTGTGTCGTGCAGTCATAAAGGATAAACGAGTGAGGCTTCGACTCCGAAAGCCCATATCGATGATGTTTCATTGAATGATTCACACGCTGTCACTTGTTGATGTCCCAGCATTGAAATCTGCAGCAATATGAGGAAGGGTTGCACTTCTGTCATGTTGAACGATTCTTTTCAGTCCTCTTTGGTCCCGTTTTTACAGGACTTTTTCCGGCCACAGCGATTTCGGAGATTTGATGTTTTACCAGATTCCTGATATTCACGGTACACTCGTGAAATGGTCGTACGGGAAAATCCCCACTTCATCGCTACCTCGGTGATACTGTGTCCCATCGCTCGTGCGCCGTCTATAACAACATGTTCAAACCCACTTAAATCTTGATAACCTGCCATTGTAGCAGCAGTAATCGATCTAACAACTGCGCCAGACAGTTGTCTTATACAGGCGTTGCGATCGCAGCGCCGTATTCCGCCTGTTTCCATATCTCTGTATCTGCATACGCATGCCTTTACCAGTTTCTTTGGCGCTTCAGTGTATATCATTACACGACACATAATTCAGGAGATATGAAGTCATAAACAATGAGACATATGAAAAACCGCCGCATCAAGTATGATATTTAAATTTATTTCTTCGTTGCTTCTAATTTCATTGGCAGCACATTTCGTAGACAGTACCCATATATGCCGCTAAATGTATCTACAAAATTACATCATTGTATGATACATAGTTCAGGACATATGACGTCATAAACATTAAGCATAAGGCCAGACGCTGCACGATACAGGCGTGGACGCGCAGCTATGAATGAAAACTGGGTGACGCCGTGTTTCTCAGGTAGTAAACAGATAAAAAGAAGTGACCGGTAATAATTAAGTGTACAGTACGGAACTATTTAGAGATAATAATAAAGAAAAGAAATAAACTTGTAACATAGTCAATGAATACATGTATGAATTACAAAAAGAAGCACGTGTATCCCACAAGTGAAAAAGATCTCGTGTCGCAATTTTGTGTTTCGACCCAGAAAGTATTTGTTTGAGCCTGGGGCTCGAACGTCGACCGTAAGGTGTTTACTAGTAAACTATGAAGCTTTAGAAACGTGATATAAAACTTAAATTAAAAAATAGAAGACACGAAAAACGTCTAAAAATTGAAGAAATATATACATTGGCCCTTTGAGTTTAATATAAGTACTATAGTGCATCAAAATATTACTAGTTAAACTTAAAGGGGAAATACATTTTTTCACTTTTTAGTGGCTTTTTGCGGCCTTTTTTTAATTTAAGTTTTGTTCAAAAGGACAGTGCTCGTCCAACGTGATACATGTCTCTTCGAACTGCCTGTGTACTGCTGATGTACTCCCGTCGTCAGACAGGTTAGGTCTGTCCTCAACAGAGAGTGTTGGGGAGCAGCTCGTACATCAACGCCATCTCAGTATCAGTGTGCGAGATATCAGTGATAAGTCACAACAGTTGTGGACCAACTTACCTCAAGACAAAATACAGAGTGGTATATAACACAGTCCCGAAAGAATCAGGCCATGGGTGTAACGTCATACTGAAAAGGCGGCTCATACTGCCAAGTTCTTTGAAAATTTCACTGTATTATGTAATCACCGAATTTATATCACATCCTCTTACAACCCATGAAGTTTCATTTTGTCTTCTCCTCCCGTGTGTTTCAATTTTTTTTTTTTTTTTGTTAGGCACATTTTAACAAATATTCTAGATGTTAGTTATAAAAAAGAAAGCAAAGAAGTAAAAGAATGAAGGACAGTTACAGAATTATTCCTCATAGTATTATAGTTCATATAATTACAAATTTTACAGACTGCGGGTCTGAACAGAGTGACGAAAGTGTTTAGTAATGAGAAAATATACAGATCTTTTAGAGCTAGATTTTCATAAATTTAATTTATAGAAGTGTGACTTTGTCACCAAAATTTCTTATTAACGTACATACGAACATAGTAACAATGGTACATGTCAAACTAATTATCGGAAATAATACAGAACTTACAAACGACAAAGACAAACTATTAATTCTATACAGAGGATGGGTCGGCAAGGAATAACCAGTCCAAGTATACAAAAAAAAAATCCGATAAGCATATCGTGGTACGTTTCCACTAACTTACAGGAGATAATGTGATAAACTTACTGGCATGAAAAGTAAATTTAAAGGTTTATAACTACCTAATTATAACCCCGATTAAGGTTTTTTCAATGGAAATGTGTGCTTTTTGTCCTTGTGGTGTTTGAAAGAGCCTTCGAGGACATCATCTACGTGGAAGTGTCTAACTTAACAACGTAGCAACAAGATAGCAGCGCCGCCAACCGCTGTCCCGTCATGAGGATAAGACGTCAGCCCTATTGCACCACATGTATGCAGACACTACAGTGTGGGCTGTGAACTGAATTCCTGCAGAGGTGTAAGATAAAGTGGCTTGTGTCTGGACTGCTCCGATAACAGAACCTACGGTGTGCCCTCAATCTGCGACAACTGTGTAAGGTAAATGTAAGCTTCTATGGACTGGTTTGAGATTTATCGCTGGGTGTTAGTAGCACATGGGTGGCAGTACATTTTCAATGGAAGACTGAAACTGCATGTTACAAAAAGTGGTCTGATATTTACATCAAACGTAGCACAACACCTTTCCTGCAGTCAGCGACTTTGTACCAGGAAACACACCATTATGTAGACATTATTAGAGGCACTACGCGAATATCTTAGGGTCACGCAGGGGAGATGTGCATTTAATTGGAGTTTTCATCATCGCTTCAGTTGTGGCACTACTGGTCAAGGACATAGCCACGGGGTGGGGGGTTCGGACTACCACTATCACCAAAATGAAATTACATACTACGTAACTGCCTTGCAGTGAAACTAAAAGATATTTAGATTTTCAGTCATACGATGAAAAAGGGGTACACACTGTCAGTAGTTAGCAACGCAAACAACAGATCTGAACACCCCTAACTCTCTCAGCCATCGTCCATCCCTATTTTACCCAAGACCAACTCTTGGTCTTTCATGAGCTCAGTTTTTTTTTTTTTTTTTTAACTTGCTGTTGAGTTTTATGTAAATGCTACCGTTCATTCTTTTTGTGCTAAGTGCTCTTGCGACAGTTTCTAATTACGCATAATTCTGTAACAAGACAGAAGAGAAAAACCGAATCTGATGTGTCCGCTAGCTGTTGTAACAGCCTAATTACCTATCACCCATAGCAGTTTAATGTTAGCAGTGGAATCGTTATTTGGAGGTTGGCAGAACTTTGGAGTTGGAATATTTTCAGTTTTCCGCAAGGCAGCGAAGCGTTGAATATAATAACAAATAACGTTAAATAAAGATCAGTGCATAAAAATACCGGTGCATTTGGCTGTGGCGCCCAAAAATCGCGTTGATGAATAAAAATATGACCCAAAGAACGATGGTTGCATTTCTTTAAAAAATGTGTTCAATATTCCATCATTAGTAGCCGGAATGGCAAAATATCTGGTCCCCCGGCGGTACACAGTTATGAAAACCAACTCCAGCAAGGCATGATGGGGAAGGATTTACGGAGACTGGATGGGGTAAGTGATGACAGCACATTCTATAGTTCGTTCGTTTCTAAAAAAAAATTTCAGAAGGCTGCTTGAATTCGTCTTAGCCGACAGCTTCCTTCATCCCTCTCTCCAACTTTCGATCAAAATCTGTTTAGGCTCTTGTAATACCATAATAATTGAAGCCAGCAATTCTATGCACAATCAGATCTTAAAATGTATACGCATTCATGCAATATCCGATGGCAAAACATGCACAATTGAAGAAAAAGCACCCGATGTCAGGATTTAATCTTTTGTTGTGATGCACTTTATTTTATTTCGAAACAAAGTTCAAAGTACAACTACCAGCTTTTCAAAATTGGGCACCAACTTCGGGTAGCTCTGCGTGTTGAGCAGCTGAGCTGGATTCGAGAGGCGATGTGGCTTGAATCCATCCTCTGATAACACATGTTTAAGTAAATACCGAGGTTGGTCCCTAACTATAGGCCACAGCCAATTCCTTCCGAAAACCTTTCTTTCCTGACACATTACAGTTCCCTTAAATATCCAGGCCCTCTGCTTAAATGAAGAGAGTTGCATTGAAGGCGAGCCGAGTAGCTCTTCGGAGACTCCCAGCACTAAAAGCCGTATGACAAATAAACAATAATCCAAATGCTCCTCATTTAGACCCATGAATTTGTCTACTGGGATATACTTGGTGTAGGAAATAATTTTTCTTTTTTCTTACATTGCAAGAAGTGCCAAATCCATACACATTACGCTTTCCCAAATTTTTTACTTAAATGAAAAAACTTGGAAAAGTGTAAGGTTGAGTAATTCCAGATCCTTTGAATTTTCTGCACCGAAAATTATTCTAGCTTCTCTGTCGAACAGAGATCTCTTTATTCCAAAAGCTCTATCAGTAATAATCAAGGTGTCTCAGAAAATTTGCGCTCGTGCATTCCTGATCATATCCTCAGCTCAAATCCAGACTGAAAGAAAAAGACTGTAAAACGAGCGTGGTTGGTGAAGGGAGATTAGATCATAACTATTTTTTAATGGTGTACCAATGTACAGCACTCCCAAGTAACGAGATTATATTCCCACTTGGTGAAAGCCCCGATATCAGTTTCGAATAAAATATCGTCCTATATGGAAATTTTCAGAACAAATCGGTCCCTCCCCCCCCCCCTTCTTTTGACAAAATCTTGGCTACATCCTTGTACTGGTCAATTTCTCCAATGGGTTCCCTATCTGGTTCTCTCTAAATTTGTATTGGGATAGTGGGGAATGTGGAGGACAGCGTGGAGGCTGACGACCACAAGAAATGAGTTAAAGTAACTATGATTAAACACATGGTGCCGAGATTGAGACTCAAGTCACACAAGACATAGAGTGAAATTTCTACGGTGAAAGACTGAACTTACATTACCCTAGTAGTAAAATAGTTCATTTCATTAACTAATATCGAAATACAGTTAATAACTCCCTCAGGAATCAAGGTCATGATTATCGAACACAAAGCTTCGTAAGGATACTCTTTTGTACGTTATTTACAGTCTCCTGAAACGAGATGTAATAGAATAATTTAATTTTATGATTCGCCATAATGTTATGAAACAAGAAGGGATCGAGTCTGTGCTATAGTGTGTGGCGTACCACGTGTAAACACATTAATTGGCAGTGTTAGTTCAAGTAATGAGGACAGCGTGAAACTGCAGGTGCCGTAAGAGCTATGACGTAGATAACGTCCGAAGTGACCTTAGTCACAATGTCGTTCAAGGGCACAAGAGGTGTTGCAATTGTCGCACCGAACAACAGAGTAAGTTTAACACTTCACTGTGCTGCTTTGCAGATGTGCAAAGCACAGTTTCAACTTTCTTTTCATCATTGTTATTGAAGTTTAACACTGTAAACTGCGTCGAAAATGAGCAGTATTGCTTTATGAATTTAACTGAAAATAATCTGCCACTAGAATGCGCTACAGAGACCATGACGCAATAATGTGTGTTGCTCCGTGTAGCAATGGCACTCTTTTGGTGGTGACTGTTGGTAGTTGCAAGAAAGTTTACGTGAATGTAGATATATTTAGTGCTTCTATAATCTTTGGAGAGCACATAGTTCAGTTCAGCTTGAATTTCTGCTAATAAACACGTAAGTATTACATGAATACATTTTGTTTGCATATTTGCAACAGTGCGTAGTAATACTCCTACCCATACTCGAGCGATAACAATTCATTGATTCATTCAGTGTGCTTTCTTCTAGTTTTTTGTGTTAGTTCGAGTGGTGTAATTTAGTAGGCTTAAAGCGATGACTTCTGAAGAATTCATGGCTCTAGACTGCCCCTCTACCAGTGAAGATGGCTTGGATTTTTGACAACTCGGATGAAGCTCTTACTATTATTGTAAGTGACTTGTAATATTCAGGTAGTGATAACGAATCTGAGACTATTAGAAGGATTACACATAATTCAAACAATTCTTTGGCGGATGATACCAATGAACTTGTTGCTGTTATACCGGCACTGAAAGCTTCTGAAAAACACCCAAAGATACAGAAAAATAGAATCATTTGGAAAAAGCAAAGTGTTCCATTTGATAATGAATTAGATATTGGAGCATCTCGAAATTTTGATTTGTCTCCTAAGTGAAATTCCAAGGGATCAGAACTACAAGATCTATTTCGACAAATATTATACGTCTGTAGACCTAGTTGTATACCTTTTCAAGACTGGGGCTTAATGTATAGGAATGATCCAAGGGAATTAAATACGTAGAATACCAAACAGTAAATCTGAAAATGAAACGGAGCTGAAGAAAGAAGTACGTGGGTGTTCTGAGGAATACATTACTACCACTGACGAAGTGGACGTTTACTCCATTTTGTATAAATACAATAGTATTGTTTCTTTTCTGTCTACTTTTCTCGGTGAGCTGACAAAATCGGAAATGGAAAGGGTGGACAAATCGAAGGAAGAACACAGAACCATACCACGTCCTGTTGTTGTTTCCGTTTACAACTCACGTATCGGAAGTGTAGATTTATTAGATACCAACACTGCTAGATGTTGAATAAGGATTAGATTCAAACATGGTACTTACATTTGTTTTTCCGTATGATTGAAACAATTGTAATAAATATGTGGATTCTCTTTAGAAAGATACTCACTGGAAAAGGACAGCAGACACGTGAATGAGCCAGTAGAAGTTTAGAACTAAATTGTCATAAACTATAGGTCTGATTGGTCCCAGAGCAAACAAGCGAGACACAACAGCTAGCACGAAGTTGAGGTAAACAGGCTTAAACATAAGGGATCATCGTTATTTCCAAAGAATGTAAGATCAGATCCCTTAATCACTGGTCGCTGTGGAGAAGAAAATGTGCAGACGCCCTAACTGCACCTTTGTCATGGGTGAGAAGTGCAAAGTAAACTTATATTTAAATAAAGACAAAAATTGCTTACTTGCATTCCATAATATCTAAAGACACATGCCATCCATCCATTTCCGTTAGTATACCATTAATCTCCCATACTTGTTGTTCATTAACGGTGCATATTCCATGCGGTTTCGCGTTAAGTACAAAGTGTCACGTGTGACTGAATATGATAAATTACACGCAGATTTGCATAAGCACAAAGCGTAAAAAAATTTCCTTTTCAAAACTGATAATATATTAATTTTTTCTTACGTCCTTGAACAATGTGTTTGTGTTTGAGTGTGTGTGTGTGTGTGTGTGTGTGTGTGTGTGTGTGTGTGTGTGTGTGTGTGTGTGTGGCGCTCTAAAAATGTTGCAGAATGAAGGGTTAAAGTTTGCTGCTAACAAAAATACACACCAAAGGGTTTCTTTATGGAAAACAGCTGAGGTGAGAGCGACGTGATTGTCTCAGTCTTCAGGTTGCGATGAAGAGAGGCATAATGCCGCTGTGACACCGGAATTACTCCAGTCACATTTTAAACTCAGATGCAAAGATGATGTAATGAATGTCAAATCCAGAGAACTCATTATACCCCGAAATACTGAATTGCAAATATAAATATATAAAAAACTAATCGTAGCTGTTAAACATATTGGTTCACTTTTCTTCACTGAAACGATATACATGTAAGAGTTGTTAACACTGTAAAAGTGTTGTAAGGCTACTTTATTTGTAGAAACTTCAAATGTTAATGTTCCAGTTCTGTCAAAACAAACTGATGTTTTCTCAGTCACAAGTCTCGTGGCTAGACTGAGTACCTGAGAAATAAATGTTAGTAAATTCAAAATTCTTTAATTTACATTAATTATAATTATAATAAATATAATTAATATCGCAGCTGGTAATAATATATATAAATATAATACATATAATGTGATATTTCTATAATGTAATATATAATATATATAACATAAATATAATAAATTAATAATTATAATTATATTTTAAATATTATACGTTTAGTAAAGTAAGGTGCCATTGGTAATTTTCATTTGTAATGAAAGTGCAGCAACGAATGTTTCTAAAATTGGCTACGAGAAATGAAAGACATTGGAAGTTAAATAAATGATACCAGTAAAAACTCAATTATTTATTGAAGATAAAATTGTAGAACAAATGAAATATTAAAAATGTTGGTTCCATATGAGAGAATTACTGAGCTTCATGAAAATATGAGTAAGTACAAAAATATGAGCCGAAGTCTTCACAGAATTCTGAAAAGTGCCAGACTAAAGTAAAGTTGCACAAACCTCATGCAAACAGGCACAGTTTCAGTCTTTAAGGATGGCAGTGAAGATAATGTACAACTGGAGAAAGACCAAACACAAATACGGTACGCAGAAAAGAAGTTTTATCTGGTACACGTGTATTCGCCTTACTGGTCAAGAAGACAGGCGTTTAGATCAGTAATGAAGCTTAGTAGGTTCCTTTCCTTCGTGAAAGGAGTCTGGACACCTGAGGATAAGGCAAGAACATGATGCACTCAGTTCTTACAGCTTATTACAACAAACATAAAAAATTTACAATTACATCATTTTTCGACACAGTCACCCAGATTATCAGTGTTCTATAGTTGTTCAAACTTGTAGAAATCCTGGGAAAATTGTTACTGACAGAACAGCTAGTGACACTGTTGTGGCTTCATGTTCTTACTGACTGGAGGCGAATCGGAGGCTTCTTAATGCAGCTTTAATGGGCAGAGAAACTCTATCGGAGCTGTGCGCAGAGTGTTTCAGCCACTCGAAATACAGACCCTAGTTTTAGCGGTGTTGATGGAGGCTTGAGAACGCACGTGTCATTCATAAAAAGAATCCCTCGACTTCTTTACGTCCTTCACACCTTTTTGGCCACTTTGAGTGGTTCAGTATGTAAAACATTAGCTACAAGTTGCAAAGAAATTTTTCTATTAATTTCTATTCCAGGTACACCTTGAACCACCAAAAAGGTTTACAGAAACCTGTTCCAATTTCAAGCAAATAGTGAGTGTTGCAATCATGTTTACTTTGGGACAATGCAAAGCTATTTCGTACAGCTATAGAGCTCATCATACGTACTAAAAGTAGACAAAATATGAATGCATTCAGAAAAAAGCAATAAATTTTTGCAAATGTTCTCTGGAATGTACCATATACCGTCAGTCCAAAACGCTTCCAGACTGGATTAAAAAAGAATAGTGAAAAGTTGGTGGTTTTAGTGTTTCATTTATTCTATATAGCCTCCCCACTTGAGCACAACGTATAAAACGTTCACAGAATCATTTGAAATTGCCATAAAAGTCATTCCTTGGTATTTTATTCAACTAGCAATAACATGGCTTGAATGTCGGCTATGTCGTCGAGCCGTTGATCCGTCGCGTGAATTTTTGCACTTTACATTTCGTGGTAGGTTCCCATTGGTGACACCAAATCTAGTTTCCCGTTATGATTTTTTCCCGCAAAAGAGTTGTTCCTTCCACGTCCCACTATTTTTCTTGGGGACAGACTTCGCACACACTTCCCTCTTCTTCAAAACATTCTGGAAGCATGTCTGAAACATTGATTTAGAGATCGTGCTTTCCATTTGTTACAAAACAACGTTGACACATTATAGACACAAGACCACAACTCAGCACTGTCTACTCACAAGTACCTGTTCGAACACACGTGCATTGTTTACAGTTGTTACTTCAAGGTGTCAGCGTAGCTACTGTGCCGAAATCAGTCATTGAACGTTTTGGATGGACCGTGTATGTACTAATGGCATACTGAATGCACCAAAAGGGTACAAATAATACGTATTCCCTATTCAAACAAATTTTAGTAATATCCCATACTAACAACATTAATTTCACGTTGCTAAATAATGTTACTCGTTTAAGTAACCCCGTCATTAAAGTCTGGTTATTGTGATGTAAGCTTTTGTTTTTCAAGTCGAAAATCTTTGGGAAGAAGGTATATTTACAACATTTGTATGACAAACTGCTTTAGGTTTGTAACCTTATTTATCAAATATCGAGATTTAACATAATAGTCGACTGTATAATGTACATACACAAAAAGTGATAATTGTGAGGCAAAGCACGAAATAAAACACGAAATACATCACATCATGCCCCTTCAGATATGAATGATAGCAGCTATTAAACATTTCTTTCAAAGTATGTCTCATGTGAATTCCTATTGTATCCATTGTCAAAAATTGTTTTTCAAATTTTAACAGGTTCTCTCCACTTCTTGTGACGCTAGAAAACAAAATTCTGATTCAGAATGTCGTTATGAGAATAGTTTAATATTTTCTCCCTTTCACCGGTGATAAAATCGTTTTTTCAGCAAAAGCGCTATTAAAGTTAAGAAACGGGAATTGGTAACAGTGAAGTTTACTTACAAGAGAATGAAACGAAAAGATGCTACGTACTGTTTGTTGTTTAGTGTGGTGAAGTAGCAGTATGCAGCATCTGCTTCCCTTGTAACCGCACTTCACTCTCATTACCTGTTCATGTTTTTTAACTTTAGTAATTCCGTTCCTAAAAATACAGTTTTATCGCCAGCAGATAAAAAAACAATCTGCTTTGTACTTGGTCTGCAGCTGTGAAACGGCGTCAGTGCTCTACGTGATAACAGGACTGTAACAACACAATTCTCCGCATGAAGATGATAGTGTGAACCATCGAAACGTGTAATGAAAAATAAGCAAGTGGCTGACGCAGTACAATATTTTATTTATATTTATCAACTGCCACAGCCATCATGATTCAGTTCTTTAAAGACGAAATCCCCTCCCCTCCCCCCCCCCCCCCCCATGAACCATGGACCTTGCCGTTAGTGGGGAGGCTTGCGTGCCTCAGCGATACAGATAGCTGTACCGTAGGTGGAACCACAACGGAGGGGTATATGTAGAGAGGCCAGACAAACGAGTGGTTCCTGAAGAGGGGCAGCAGCCATTTCAGTAGTTTCACGGACAACAGTCTGGATTATTGACTCATCTGGCCTTGTAACACTAACCAAAATGGCCTTGCTGTGCTGGTACTGCGAACGACTGAAAGCAAGGGGAAACTACAGCCGTAATTTTTTCCCGAGGGCATGCAGCTTTACTGTATGGTTATGTGATGATGTCGAACTCTTGGGTAAAATATTCCGGAGGTAAAATAGTCTTCCATTCGGATCTCCGGGCGGGGACTACTCAAGAGGACGTCGTTATCAGGAGAAAGAAAACTGGCGTTCTGCGGATCGGAGCATGGAATGTCAGATCCCTTAATCGGGCAGGTAGGATAGAAAATTTAAAAAGGGAAATGGATAGGTTAAAGTTTAGATATAGTGGGAATTAGTGAAGTTCGGTGGCAGGAGGAACAAGACTTCTGGTCAGGTGAATACAGGGTTATAAATACAAAATCAAATAGAGGAAATGCTGGAGTAGGTTTAATAACAAATAAAAAATAGGGGTGCGGATAAGATACTACAAACAGCATAGTGAACACATTATTCCGGCCAAGACAGACACGAAGCCCAAGCCCACTACAGCAGTAAAAGTTTATATGCCAACTAGCTCTACAGATGATGAAGAAATTGATGAAATGTATGATGACATAAAAGAAATTATTCAGGTAGTGAAGGGAGACGAAAATTTAATAGTCATGGGTGACTGGAATTCGACAATGGGAAAAGGAAGAAAGTACCGTAGTGGGTGAATATGGATTAGGGGTAAGAAATGAAAGAGGAAACCACCTGGTAGAATTTTGCACAGAGCATAGCTTAATCATAGCTAAAACTTGGTTCAAGAATCATAAAAAAAGGTTGTATACATGGAAGAAGCCTGGAGGTACTGGAAGGTTTCAGATACATTATATAATGGTAAGACAGAGATTTAGGAACCTGGTTTTAAATTGTAAGACATTTCCAGGAGCAGATGTGGACTCTGACCACAATCTATTGGTTATGTGCTGTAGATTGATACTGATGAAACTGCAAAAAGGTGGGAATTTAAGGAGATAGGACCTGGATAAACTGACTAAACCAGAGGTTGTACAAAGTTTCAAGGAGAGCATAAGGGAACGATTGACAGGAATGTGGGAAAGAAATACAGTAGAAGAAGAATAAGTAGCTTTGAGGGATGAAGTAGTGAATGGAGCAGAGGATCAAAAAGGTAAAAAGCCGAGGGCTAGTAGAAATCCATGGGTAACAGAAGAAATATTGAATTTAATTGATGAAAGGAGAAAATATAGAAACGCAGTAAATGAAGCAGGCAAAAAGGAATACAAACGTCTCAAAAATGAGATCGACTTGAAGTGCAGAATGGCTAAGCAAGGATGGCTAGAGGACAAATGTAAGGCTCTAGAGACATATATCACTAGGGGGTACGATAGATACTGCCTACAGGAATATCAAGAGCTCAGATGGAAACCCAGTTGTAAGCAAAGAGGGGAAAGCAGGGAGGTGGAAGGAGTATACAGAGGATCAATACAAGGGCGATGTACTTAAGGACACTATTATGGAAATGGAAGAGGATGTAGATGAAGATGAAATGGGATATATGATACTGCGTGAGGAGTTTGACAGAGCACTGAAAGACCTAAGTCGAAACAAGGTCCCAGGAGTAGACAACATTCCATTAGAACTACTGACGGCCTTGGGAGAGCCAGTCCTGACAAAACTCTACCATCTGGTGAGTAAGATGTATGAGACAGGTGAAATACCATCAGACTTCAAGAAGAATATAATAATTCAAATCCCAAAGAAAGCAGGTATTGACAGATGCGAAAATTACCGAAGTATCAGTTTAATAAGTTACGGCTGCAAAATACTAACGCGACTTCTGTACAGACGAATGAAACAACTGGTAGAAGCCGACCTTGGGGAAGATCAGTTTGGATTCCATAGAAATATTGAAACACGTGATTCAATACTGACCCTACGATTTATCTTAGAAGCTAGATTAAGAAAAGGCAAACATACATTTCTTGCATTTGTAGACTTAGAGAAAGGTTTTGACAATGTTGACTGGAATACTCTATTTCAAATTCTGAAGGTGGCAGGGGTAAAATACAGGGAGCGAAAGGTTTTTTACGATTTGTACAGAAACCAGATGGCAGTTGTAAGAGTTGGGGGACATGAAAGAGAAGCAATGGTAGGAAGGGAGTGAGACTGGGTTTTAGCCTCTCCCCGATGTTATTCAATCTGTATATTGAGTAAGCAGTGAAGGAAACAAAAGAAAAATTCGGAGTAGGTATTAAAGTCCACGGAGAAGAAATAAAAACTTTGAGGTTCACCGATGACATTGTAATTCTGTCAGAGACAGCAAAGGACTTGGAAGAGCAGTTGAACGTAACGGACAGTGTCTTGAAAGGAGGATATAAAATGAACATCAACAAAAGCAAAACGAGGATAATGGAATGTAGTCAAATTAAGTCGGGTGATGCTGAGGGAATTAGATTAGGAAATGAGACACTTAAAGTAGTAAAGGAGTTTTGCTATTTTGGGAGCAAAATAACTGATGATGGTCGAAGTAGAGAGGATATAAAATGTAGACTGGCAATGGCAAGGAAAGCGTTTCTGAAGAAGCGAAGTTTGTTAACATCGAGTATAGATTTAAGTGTCAGGAAGTCGTTTCTAAAAGTATTTGTATGAAGTGTAGCCATGTATGGAAGTGAAACATGGACGATAAATAGTTTGGACAAGAACAGAATAGAAGCTTTCGAAATGTGGTGCTACTGAAGAATGCTGAAGATTAGATGGGTAGATCACATAACTAATGAGGAGGTACTGAATAGAATTGGGGAGAAGAGGAGTTTGTGGCACAACTTGACAAGAAGAAGGGATCGGTTGGCAGGACATGTTCTGAGACATCAAGGGATTATCATTTTAGTATTGCAGGGCAGCGTGGAGCGTAAAAATAGTAGAGGGAGACCAAGAGATGAATACACTAAGCAGATTCAGAAGGATGTAGGTTGCAGTAGGTACTGGGAGATGAAGAAGCTTGCACAGGATAGAGTAGCATGGAGAGCTGCATCAAACCAGTCTCAGGACTGAAGACCACAACAACAAAAGCCGAAATACACTGAGGTGACGAAAGTCAAGGAATACCTCATAATATCGCGTCGGACTTCATTTCACCGGGCGTAATACAGTAACTCGACATGCCATGGGATCGAGAAGTCGGATGTTCCCTGCACAAGTGTTGAGCCATTCTGCCTCTATAGCAGTCCATAACTGCGAAAGTGTTGCCGGTGCAGGATTTTGTAGTCGAACAGACTTTTAGATTATGTCCCATATGTATTCGACAGGATTCATATCCGGCGATCTGGGTGGCCGAAACATTTTCTTGAATTATCCAGAATTTTCTTCTAACCAATCGGGAACAATTGTGCCCTGATGACATGCCGCATTGTCATCCATAAATATTCCGTCGTTGTCTGGGAACACGAAAGTCATGAACGATTGCAAATGGTCTCCAAACAGTCGAACATAAGCATTTCTAGTCAATGATCGGTTCAGTAGGACCAGATAACCCAGTCCATTCCATATAATCACAGCCCACACCGTTATGGAGCCACGACCATCTTGCACAGTGCCTTGTTGATATCTAGGGTCCATGGCTTGGTGGGGTTTGCACCACACTCCAACTCTACCATCAGCTCTTACTGACTGAAATCGGGACTCATCTAACCAGGCAACGGTCTTCCAGTCTTCTAACGTCCAACCAATGTAGTCACAATCCTAGGCGAGTCCCTGCAGGCGATGTCGTGCTGTCAGCAAAGGCACTCGCGTCGGTATTCTATTGCCATAGCTCATTAACACCAAATTTCTCCACACTGTCCTAACGGATACGTTCTTCTTACGTCCCACATTGGTTCATGCGGTTATTTTACGCTGTATTATTTGCCTGGTAGCACAGACAGCTTACGCAAACGTCGCTGCCCTCGCTCGTTAAGTATAGGCCGTCGGCCACTTCATTTGTTTATTCTGAGAGATAATTCTTGAAATTAGGTATTCGCGGCGCACTCTTGACACTATGTATTGAATTCCATAACGATTTCCGAAATGGAACGTCCCAACTACCATTCTGCGTTCAAAGTCTCTTAATTCCAGTCGGAATCCTATTCACGTGTATGAGTTCCTGCCTACTCGTCGTTTATAGGGTGCCTAAAGGAAGCTGCGTTCTCGGATAAAAAAGAACTCCGTCTTCAGGCCACAGGAGGACTATCGGGGCCATGCGACCACCACATTATCCTGAGGTGAGGACGCAGATAGGAGGGGCGTGTGGTCAGCACACCGCTCTCCCCGTCGTTATGATGATTTTCTGTGACCGGAGCCGCTACTATGTGGTCGAATAGCTCCTCAATTGGCACCGCGAGGCTGAGTGCACCCCGAAAAATGGCAACAGCGCATGGCGACCCACATGGTCACCCATCCACGTGCTGGGCACACCCGACAACGCTTACCTTCGGTGATCTGATGGGAATCAGTGCATCCACTGTGGCAAGGCCGTTGCCACGTTTTCGGATAGCTATGCAACAATTCAAGCAAACCACAATAATAGTCTTTATTACAAGAAAGAAAGTTGACAGTACTTAGGATCTACAATACTGTCGCAAGCGATGAGCGACATGCAAACAGTTAATATCCTTCGCTATAGCCAATGTCCACCTAAGCAACGGATATGGATCACACGTCACTGCTGTCGTAGTGCCGGGTCTACTACTGTCCGCCTGAGGCTGGCAGGAGCGGCGCTTGTATTCTCTTCGGCTAGAGGGCGCACCAGTCGTGGAGCAGTTCTTGTCAGAGGGCTATTGGCTGACGTCGTCTCACCGCCTGCTTTGCTCTTGCGATCTTCGTCTTCGTGCCGGCGCTTGTCGTTGCGCCGGAACATTCCCCCCCCCCCCCCCCCCCCCCAAACGACAGACCGTCGTGTAGGGAGTGCGACCACGGCGGGGGAGAGGCATGTCGGCGGAAAGGTCCCCTGGTAAACTACCAGAAGGGTACGTGTCCACCTCTGACCTCCTGA
The DNA here is from genome assembly GCF_021461395.2 of Schistocerca americana. Classification (NCBI taxonomy): domain Eukaryota; kingdom Metazoa; phylum Arthropoda; class Insecta; order Orthoptera; family Acrididae; genus Schistocerca; species Schistocerca americana. The sequence goes on along the minus strand of NC_060121.1, from coordinate 426,689,066 downwards.
TGCCATGAGCCAGATGAAGAATGCGGCGACTGCTGCAATGTGGGAGGGTCCAAATCCATTGTTAGGACGAGAGGCAGCGGAGGAGGCGAAGGCTCCGTCTCCATGGGGTCGTTCCGCGGTGTGGCGACGAAACCCTCTGGCGGCGGCTGTGGCTGCGCTGTCCTCTGGATCCACGAATCTGGGAGAAGAGACACTGAAAGATCATCGTGCACATGACAGAGACGAAGTTGCTTTTCATGGCGGCGCTGCAAGCCATCTGGACCTGAAATAAGATACAAAATGGTTCAAATGGCTCTGAGCACTATGGGACTCAACTGCTGAGGTCATTCGTCCCCTACAACTTAGAACTAGTTAAACCTAACTAACCTAAGGACATCACAAACATCCATGCCCGAGGCAGGATTCGAACCTGCGCCGCAGCGGTCTTGCGGTTCCAGACTGCAGTGCCTTTAACCGCACGGCCACTTCGGCCGGCAAATAAGATACATGCAAGCGCCAAGTCGACGGACGATCTCGCCTTGTGCCAGCCGTCTGCTGCCGCTAAAAAACCCGTAAAAGACAATATCATGTGGCGCGAAGCGGTACTTGCGATCTTCCTTCGGCGCCGGATGCTGAGGAGGGTGGAGCAGGTGGAGCAGTGTCCGATGGCGACGGTACTGAAGCAGTTCCGCCGATGATGGTACATCTCGTGGATGCGAACGATATGAGGCGAGAAGCAGTTGCAATGCTTGATCCCTGGTGTGTGTGGAGTGGAACTTGGTCATATGCTGCTTGAATGTTTTGACAAAACGTTCCGCTTCGCCGTTTGACTGTGGATGGAATGGTGCTCTAGTTAGATGCTGTATGCCATTGCGCTCACAGAATGTTTCAAATTCATTTGACGTGAACTGAGGGCCGTTGTGTCACACTATAACTTATGGTAAACCTTCAAGGCAAAAAATCGATGAGAACACTTGAATTCTGCTACGTGACGTTGTTGAGTTCATTGGCACAGCAAAAGGAAACTTGCTATACGAGTCAACCACAATCAACCAGCGAGTGTTCCATAAAGGTCCCACAAAGCTATGGGCACACGTTGCCATGGCGATTGCGACTTAGGCCAAGCAGAGAATTTTTGTGGCAGATTTGCCACATATGCGCTCCTCTGTGACGTCATCTGTTCTATTTGGACGTCCATACCCTGCCAAGCACTGTGTCGCCGGTTTGACTGTTTCGTACGAACAATCCCCCAGTGTCCTTAGTGAAGTAGCTGCAACACTTCTTTTTGCTAAGCTTTCGGGATCAACACACATGACTGTCCACTGTCATTCTGAGCAAGAATCACACCTTTCTGTACAGTGAGGCTACGCCGACGTGCAAAGTATTGGCGCACTACAGAGTTCTTTATGCTATGCAAGGAACGAGGGGCCAAGATGTTCGAATGTATCTTAGCAAAAAGTTCGAATCTAAATCAGCTTCCGTGGCCTGTGCAATTTTCCGATAGTTCAGAGGAAAGGATTGAAGCAATTCAGAATCGTGAGCATCGATGTGACAACAAAATGCAGCAGAAGCGTCAAAGTCCGTATCACGGTCAATCGGATGACGTGAACGTGCTTCTGCAATACCGTGTTGAGCTGTCGGACAATACACAATCTCGTACTGGTACTGAGACAACAACATAGCCCATCTTTGCAATTTTTGGGCAGTTCGTATAGGAACGGGCTTTGTCGGACGAAACAAGGACTGCAATGGCTTGTGATCCGTTACTAAGTAGAATTTTCTGACATACAAATAGTGGGGAATTTGGTGACACAATGCACGATAGCCAGTGCCTGTTTCTCTATTTGTGAATAGTTACACTGAGCTTTGGACAATACTTTTGATGCGAAAGCAATAGGCCTGCCTTTTGGTCGTGCGGTAGCGTTCTCGCTTCTCACGTCCGGGTTCCCGGGTTCGATTCCCGGCGGGGTCAGGGATTTTCTCTGCCTCGTGATGGCTGGGTGTTGTGTGCTGTCCTGAGGTTAGTTAGGTTTAAGTAGTTCTAAGTTCTAGGGGACTGATGACCATAGATGTTAAGTCCCATAGTGCTCAGAGCCATTGGAACCTGCCTTTATCACCAATTCTGTGCGAAAGCACTGCACCGATTACGTAAGTGGAAGCGTCAACTTGCTATACAACTGGTTTTTCAGGATCAAAGTGAACTAAGTGAGCCATGCCGGCTTTGCGGCTATCGGTATTTGTTAAGAGATGCTAACCTTTCGGCGCTTGTGAGTCGGTCGCGAGGTAGCGAAGCGATTAGTGGATCGACGGGAGAGCGTGAATGAGGTTTAGTCGGGAAGTGGGGAGAAGACAGCGCGATTGCCCGAGGAGGGGAGGTAACACGGCCGGTGAAGAGGTGTTTCAAAAACGTGACCGTTAACCGGTGACATCTTATTGGGAGACTGTAGTGCCGACCTAATTCTCTGATGCTGTTGGATGATTATTTCGCTGACCTGGTAAGGTGACATCATTCTATTTGTGTCTTCCACTGGCCATGCACTTTCTGCCTTCTGTATTGCAAGTGTACCTCACTTGAGACAAACTATTTGCGAGTGCTGGGTTATGAAAGTCTATTTGTAAACGATATTGTGGCCGGATGCTACGCAATTTGTTGCAACATTGTGATGGAACTCTTGTTGCCTGGTGTCTAGTAGCGTCGGCATTCTGCCTTACCATCCAAGTCGTGCTGCTTATTGAGTATAATGTTTTAAAACTGAGTGTTCAGTTTGTTCCAGACTATCTGGTGGATCTGGAACAGTATGATGCGCCAAAGTACGCTAACTCAGTAGGACACTTAGGTGGATGTTTGAATGTCGGCATCCACCAAGGGCTCGATTATCGTAAGGATAAAATATCATTTGTTGTTTTTTTGGAAGTGGGGGAATCACGTATGGAAGTGAGTTCAATCAGTGGCTTAAAATATCTCAACCCTGAGTTTGCTTAATTGTTACTTGTAAGCCAAATTTAGCAATGGCAATCTGATCTAACTCTTGCGATGCTGCTGCTATGCCTTTTTCTTTAAAGTTGTTTTACGTGATTGATTTTGGTCTTATTAACATAGCACTGTTTGAGATATTTGGTTGTTGCGTGTTGTTTCTGCGTGAGCACACGTAATTTGTTGGAGTATAATTGTTGACAATTTGTTCTACATCTGTGCCTAGGTGGTGAGTCTGGGCTACACCTTCGGGTTCTCGCTTGTTCTTGAATCTGACGGAATTGAACGTTCCGTCAAGACCCAAGTGCACCCAATAACAGCCCTCTGAATTAGCCGTTTGGGGGGGGGGGGGGGGGGGGGTGGACCACCCAGTAAGTGAAGTCGGACGCACCTACTGTACTCCGCGGCCTCGGTCGTGCCGATAAGTCGGGCCCGAACGGCACAACCAGGTGTGGCCCACATTTGCCGCTCCGCAGGACGTTCATATCCGCACTTGGCAGATGCCGTGAGCTGGGAACTATTTGTAAGAGAAGTGTCTGATGCAGATTATAGCCTGTCTAGTTGGGAGTTCTTTCTTTTAAATGAATATATTTGGGCAAGGTTTTAAAATTGTGTGTAAATAATTTACGATAGTGTCTTATATGCTCAGCGGCACTATGTTTTCGATTTTTTTCAAATTGTTGCATCCTTGAGCCCCCGTTCACCAGATGTACGTCTAGCGATTGGCGGCTGACGCTACAGATCAGACTTTATTAATAATTATAGTACAGGGTTACATCACCAGTTACAGTTACATCCTCAGCAAGCACTATGCCTCGTCGACGTGTGTATCGTCAACGTCACCATCACATGCCAGTCTACAAACACATAAAAAGCCTGGAGAATAAACTTGGCGCAAATGGAACTGCACAAAGTGTCATATTGAATGGACCGATTTTTTTCCGTGGATGTCGAATTAATTTCAGTCTTGACGTTGCCACAGGCAGTATAGGAAGTGGATGGTTTACTCTCGCTATCGTCCGATGTGAGAACGCATCTCTACCTGGATTGGAATCATTCGCCGACCGAGATGTCGTTGCATACAAGACCTGGCATTGTGGAATAGATGCTAAGACCCAATCTAGACCTAGTTATGTATATAGAAATATGTCTTTTACATTGTATACCCGCTCCTGTCGTAAATATAGTAATGATGAAAAAATACATGTATGGAAGAAAGGACTTGGTGTACTTGCTGAGAATGTAACTGTAACTGGTGATGTAACACTGTACTATAATTATTAGTACAGTCTGATCTGTATTATTAATGAAGTCTGATCTGTAGCGTCAGCCGCCAATCGCTAGACGTATATCTGGTGAACAGGGGATGTGAAACACTATCGTCTTAGTAATTTGGTAACTCTGCTGACATGGACTTCTTATATTTCAAATGTTTCTAACTGCTAGAATAATGATTTTCAAAAGAAATGACATGATTCATTAAATTGCAATGAATCTCAACCATACTGTATCCTAACTGTTATATTGCTTCAATTTGACGATGTAAACATGAAGCTGGTAGTGGGGTAAATGGCCTACGAGTGCATTTTGTTAGTATGGGTTGCATACATTCAGGGACAAGAATACATTGAGGAGCAAGCTCGATTGATTTTTCACCTTAATCTTTGTTTCTGCTAACTGGTTTATGACACCCTCTTGATGGTTGCTTATGAGCTGCTGGGGATAATCCATCCTTCTAACCAACCCCACCACTCCCTTTCCCCCTCCTCCTCCCCCACGTGTCTGGGAAACCCCCAAAAAATCCACACCTCCTGCTTACCACTATGAGCACAGTTATGACAACAAATTAATTGACTAATTAAATAAATCGATCGACTGATTAATCCCTCCCCTCTGGAAAATCCCCCAGCCCTACCCACCCACCCCAACCCACAAACCCTCCCCCATCTGGGAACTGTTGGGAAAAGGACTCGCTCTGTCCTGGAGAGGAAGGATCTCAAAACACAAAATTCAAAACAATGTCGATCATGTATTGATAGAAATTCTTTATTTAATCATACTGCAGGAGACAAGGCTCCAGGACTTGAGTAGAGCTCATGTCTGAACCCCCCCCCCCCCCCTCGCTTCCCATGATATAATAACAGTAAGAGCTGAGGGATGGAATAAAATGCACAGTAAATAGCCACCATTCAGGGTCCCCTGCATATGTGTGTGTGTGCGTGTGTGTGTCGTCAGGGCGCCACAGCGAAGGTCAGAAGCAGCCCAATGTCCTAATTACAGTTCACAATACTATGTACCACCGAAAAAGGACCGGATTTCAGCCTCCTTAGATCTTGCAGTCCCAAAAAAAGCATAAAGTGGCGGCATTCTAGACTCGCTTCCTGTCTCTCTCAAGAGGCCACTTCCTGTTTGTCTGTGTGGAACAACATCTCAAAAAATGCCTCTGACCACTATGGGGCTTAACTTCTGAGATCATCAGTCCCCTAGAATTTAGATCTACTTAAACCTAAGGACATCACACACATCCATGCCCGAGACAGGATTCGAACCTGTGACCATAGCGGTAACTCGGTTCCAGACAGTAGCGCCAGCAACATCTCCAAACATGCATATGAAGGTTATCTTCTCTCCTCAGAATACTGTCTGACTGTTGGCTAATGATGGAGACGAAGGAGAGCTGATGCTATTTCGATATCAAAAATAGAGGAAAATAGTTAATCTGCACGATCTTCTCAATTTAGGTTCTTTAAAAATTCACTGGAGTGAAATAGATCACTTAAAACACTCGCCATCGTCTTAAAATGATCTTTCTCTATAATGGAAACAAAGTTTTAACGTTTGAGTATCACACGCAGAAATTATGAAAATCAAGTAGTTAAATTACCACCACAAAAAGATCAAAGCGTCAAATGCATCTCAGGTCTTGTATTCACAGTCATTTGAAAACACAAGCTCCGTCTTCCACTGTAATGCTTCCACTATGCATATCAGGGGCAAAAATTTAACCCATCACACATAACTCATCATCGCAAAGAGTGTACCATTCGCTGACTGCCAGGAGCAACATTCGTGCTGCCCGCCTTTGACAGAGACATCACAACATCAGGAGGGAGCCGATCAGAACAGACCTGCACATGTATCAGCAATGCCAGCACCGGTAAGATCATCCCTTGTGTTGCGGCCACATGTAGTAAGCGGTGTTTCACGCAGTGGGGAATGGCAAAACAGAGGCACGCCGGCGACTGAGGTGCTGCGAAGTAAGCACGCACAGATAGCCTTGCTGACAGCAGCAGTCTACCAACAGGCTGACACAAGGACGCACACAGACCGAGCGTAGAGCGAAGCCTGGAGAGTGCTGAGTAAGGGAAAGTGAGGCCAGCACACTAAGTTGTTTGATGTTGTTCTGATCTTCAGTCCTGAGACTGGTTTGATGCAGCTCTCCATGCTACTCTATACTGTGCAAGCTTCTTCATCTCCCAGTACTTACTGCAATCTACATCCTTCTGAATCTGCTTAGTGTATTCATCTCTTGGTCTCCCTCTATGATTTTTACCCTCCACGCGGCCCTCCAATGCTAAATTTGTGATCCCTTGACGCCTCAGAACATGTCCTACCAACCGGTCGCTTCTTCTTGTCAAATTGTGCCACAAACTCCTCTTCTCCCCAATTCTATTCATTACCTCCTCATTCGTTATATGATCTACCCATCTAATCTTCAGCATTCTTCTGTAGCACCACATTTCGAAAGCTTCCATTCTCTTCTTGTCCAAAATATTTATCGTCCATGTTTCACTTCCATACATGGCTACACTCCATACAAATACTTTCAGAAATGACTTCCTAACACTTAAATCTATACTCGATGTTAACAAATTTCGCTTCTTCAGAAAAGCTTTCCTTGCCATTGCCAGTCTACATTTTATATCCCCTCTACTTCGACCATCATCAGTTATTTTGCTCCCCAAATAGCAAAACTCCTTTACTACTTTAAGTGTCTCATTTCCTAATCTAATTACCTCAGCATCACCCGACTTAATTCGACTTCATTCCATTATCCTCGTTTTGCTTTTGTTGATGTTCATCTTATATCCTCCTTTCAAGACACTGTCCATCCCGTTCAACTGCTCTTCCAAGTCCTTTGCTGTCTCTGACAGAATTACAATGTCATCGGCGAACCTCAACGTTTTTATTTCTTCTCCATGGACTTTAATACCTACTCCGAATTTTTCTATTGTTTCCTTTACTGCTTGCTCAATATACAGATTGAATAACATCGGGGAGAGGCTACAACCCTGTCTCACTCCCTTCCCAACCGCTGCTTCCCTTTCATGCCCCTCGACTCTTATAACTGCCATCTGGTTTCTGTACAAATTGTACATAGCCTTTCGCTCCTCGTATTTTGCCCCTGCCAACTTTAGAATTTGAAAGAGAGTATTCCAGTCAACATTGTCAAAAGCTCTCTCTAAGTCTACAAATGCTAGAAACGTAGGTTTGCCTTTCCTTAATCTATTTTCTAAGATAAGTCGTAGGGTCAGTCTTGCCTCACGTGTTCCAACATTTCTGCGGAATCCAAACTGATCTTCGCCGAGGTCGGCTTCTACCATTTTTCCATTCGTCTGTAAAGAATTCGCGTTAGTATTTTGCAACTGTGACTTATTAAACTGATAGTTCGATAATTTTCACATCTGTTAGCACCTGCTTTCTTTGGGATTAGAATTATTATATTCTTCTTGAAGTCTGAGGGTATTTCGCCTGTTTCATACATCTTGCTCACCAGATGATAGAGTTTTGTCAGGACTGGCTCTCCCAAGACCGTCAGTAGTTCTAATGGAATGTTGTCTACACCCGCGGCCTTGTTTCGACTCAGGTCTTTCAGTGCTCTGTCAAACTCTTCACGCAGTATCTTATCTCCCATTTCATCTTCATCTACATCCTCTTCCATTTCCATAATATTGTCCTCAAGTACATCGCCTTTGTATGGACCCTCTATATACTCCTTCCACCTTTCTGCTTTCCCTTCTTTGCTTAGAACTGGGTTTCCATCTGAGCTCTTGATATTCATACAAGTGGCTCTCTTTTCTCCAAAGGTCTCTTTAATTTTCCTGTAGGCATTATCTATCTTACTCCTAGTGAGATAAGCATCTACATCCTTACATTTGTCCTCTAGCCATCCCTGCTTAGCCATTTTGCACTTCCTGTCGATCTCATTTTTGAGACGTTTGTATTCCTTTTTGCCTGCTTCATTTACTGCATTTTTATATCTTCTCCTTTCATCAATTAAATTCAATATTTCTTCTGTTACCCAAGGATTTCTACTAGCCCTCGTCTTTTTACCTACTTGATCCTCTGCCGCCTTCACTACTTCGTCCCTCAGAGCTACCCATTCTTCTTCTACTGTATTTCTTTCCCCCATTCCTGTCAATTGTTCCCTTATGCTCTCCCTGAAACTCTGTACAACCTCTGGTTCTTTCAGTTTATCCGCGTCCCATCTTCTTAAATTCCCACCTTTTTGTAGTTTCTTCAGTTTTAATCTACATTTCATAACCAATAGATTGTGGTCAGAGTCCACATCTGCCCTGGAAATGTCTTACAATTTACAACCTGGTTCCTAAATCTCTGTCTTACCATTATATAATCTATCTGATACCTTCTAGTATCTCCAGGATTCTTCTATGTATACAACATTCTTTTATGATTCTTAAACCATGTGTTAGCTATGATTAAGTTATGCTCTGTGCAAAATTCTGCCAGAAGGCTTCCTCTTTCATTTCTCTCCCCTAATCCATATTCACCTACTACGTTTCCATCTCTCCCTTTTCCTACTCTCGAATTCCAGTCACCCATGACCATTAAATTTTCGTCTCCCTTCACTACCTGAATAATTTCTTTTATCTCATCGTACATTTCATCAATTTCTTCATCATTTGCAGGGCTAGTTGGCATATAAACTTCTACTACTGTAGTAGGCCTGGGCTTCGTGTCTATCTTGGCCGCAATAATGCGTTCAATATGCTGTTGGTAGTAGCTTACCCGCACTCCTATTTTTTTATTCATTATTAAACCTACTCCTGCATTACCCCATTTGATTTTGTATTTATAACCCTGTAATCACCTGACCAAAAGTCTTGTTCCTCCTGCCACCAAACTTCACTAATTCACACTATATCTAATTTTAACCTATCCATTTCCCTTTTCAAATTTTCTAACCTACCTGCGCGATTAAGGGATCTGACATTCCACGCTCCGATCCGTAGAACGCCAGTTTTCTTTCTCCTGATGACGACGTCCTCTTGAGTAGTCCCCGCCGGGAGATCCGAATGGGGGACTATTTTACCTCCGGGATATTTTACCCAAGAGGACGCCATCGTCATTTAACCATACAGTAAAGTTGCATGCCCTCGGGAAAAATTACGGCTGTAGTTTCCCCTTGCATTGAGCTGTTCGCAGTACCAGCACAGCAAGGCCGTTTTTGTTAGTGTTGCAAGGCCAGATCAGTCAATCATACAGATTGTTGCCCCTGCAACTACTGAAAAGGCTGCTGCCCCTATTCAGGAACCACACGTTTGTCTGGCCTCTCAGCAGATACCCCTCCGTTGTGGTTGCACCTACGGTACGGCCATCTGTTTCGCTGAGGCACGCAAGCCGCCCCATCAACGGCAAGGTCCATGGTTCATGGGGGTAGCACGCTAAGTTATGCTGCAATATACTGCAGGAGTAATAACAAAAAGCTACCACCATGGGTAAAAAACGATCTCCTGCTGGATATAAATAGTGGAGCACAGGCAGCAACAGACAGAAGTCATTAGGAAGCAGTTCAGATCTGAGGACGGACGTGGTCTGGGTCCGAATGTTCAATCTTCGTAGACGACGATTCTGGAGGTCTGTTCCAGCTTGCAGGAGTCATCCATTCGCCGCCAGATATCAACTTCAGCTCTGGAGGTCAGCCCGAGTTCGGTCGGTGCCATGGCTGACTAACTACAGCGAGAACTTCCAGCCGGACCGGCCGTAGCGCGGCCATTGACACAGGCGCCGCTGGGGACTCACGCCCGGACTTCACGGCAACCCTGCCCCACGGCGCGTGGTCCGTCCATGACGGGACTTCGCGTACATCACGACTGATGGCTTCCCAGCCGCCGGTGCAGCAGGCATTGGCAGCTGACCTCACAGCGACGCGGCTCCGTGGGCGTGCCCGTACTGGGGCGCCGAGCGGCGACGAGTTCATCTCAACCACAGGGCATCCTGGCTTCAGCGGAACACTGGTGGCCTGAGGCTCCTGAGTACGATCAGCGGCGCGTTGCGTGCATTGGCGGAGAGTCTACACAGCCGCAGCCAGGCGGAGGGATCTGCAGGGCTGGGCAGCAACGACGAGGGAGAAATTGTAAAGATAGTTCAATAAATAATTGTGAAACACCATGCCGTCTCAGTTTTTGGCGCAGCCGCTGTATCTGCTGCTAACAAGTGGTGCAGATGTCGTAACACCTGGCATCCACATGCCGACTGTGTCGAACACTCAGAGGTTGGAGAGACTATCACCAAGCAGACAACCAGTCAATTTACATCAGGGGCAATAATTGTCCTCTACAAACACACACCTTTTTTAATCTTCTCATGCAATCCACACTTCTGCTTCTGTCACCACTCACCTGCCACACTGGTCACTTTGCTAGCCTCCACTGCTGCGGGCATGAGCAGAGAGGTCGGTGCATTCTTTGTAAATAACTGCCCATTACAGGCTGAGATAATCGATGACTGCCAGCCGTCGACTCCTCATGACACTCATGCCAACAGTTGCAGCACACTGTGAGTGAAGCACCAATGGTTTGGGTGTTTACAGTAGTTCCACTAAAAAATGTTGATCAGACAGCTCGAATTTCTTACGTGACATGTAGAGTTATTTTCGAAGATAGAAGAAATCGGGGCATACACGAGTTTTCACATGGCTAAAGTATCGTTATTTGTTGTGGAAATCCTGTACAACATTATGGCATAGGCTATATTTTCTCGAAATATTCTCTCATTAGCTAGAAAAATCTATTCTTACCATCACTGGATGCTTCCTCACTTTCAAACTCTCGTAAAGTAAACAAATGTCTCGTCACATATGGGGTACCTCAAGGCAACAGCATACAAAAGTTGTAAATATCAGATTTATACTGTGTATCACCTTATAAATTCGATAATGTAGCTGATTTTACTACGATGATCATTTCTCCCAGTGTTTGTGGGAGACTGAAATTTCATTTAAACTGTCTCACTGCAACGAAACAATCGCCTGATTACTGCTCCATCTCGAGAGTCATATCTAAGGTACTCTCACCCTGGCTTCTGCCCAGCTGCTGACGGCATGTCACTGCTATAAAATTGATAGGCTAATTAATTAAATTGATCATGTAAGTTACTTTGTATGGCGAATAATTTTTTTCAGCAGTCAGATTACACTTCCCAGGTAGCTAAATGGGAATCCTTGCAGGGAAGGCGATGTTCTTTTCGAGGAACACTGTGGAGAACCAACATTTGAAGCTGACTGCAGAAGGATTCTGCTGCCAGCAACATACATTTTGCATAAGAACTGCGCTAGAAAAACATGACCGCAACAACTATGTTGCTGTCACCCTGAATAAAAACTGGTTTTAGTTCTACAGACACACAAAAGTGTTGTAACGAAGTCCATGTTAAAAATTATACATGTTTTATGAAGGTATGGTGTTGCTACTGAATGAAGTGGTTGGGGGTTGTTGGGTTGTTTTGGGGGAAGGAGACCAGACAGCGCGGTCATCGGTCTCATCGGGTTAGGGAAGGACGGTGAAGGAAGTCGGCCGTGCCCTTTCAAAGGAACCATCTCGGCATTTGCGTGGAGCGATTTAGGAAAATCACGGAAAACCTAAATCAGGATGGCCGGACGCGGGATTGAACCGTCGCCCTCCCAAATGCGAGTCCAGTATCTAACCACTGCACCACCTCACTCGGTGAATGAACTGGTCTTCCACACAAATACAGCGACGTTGAATATTGAAGGTGATTGCTGGGGGGGTTTTAACAAACAGAAAACGCTGGTGCACATCGCCAGCTGTGAAAGCTCGTAATAAAGTCACCCTCCTCACCGAATTTAGAAAGCAATTCAGTGGTATTGAGCCGAAATTTGCAATTACCTCATACAACTTCTAGATATTTCTCAAGATGGCAGCCACTATATTTGACGCATTCTATCTCAATGTCATGTAGACACTGTAACAGAGGTTCTTTGCTATATCCATAGGATTATAGGTGAGGGAGGATGACGGTTGATTGACAATCATCGCATACAGTAGGTGGTATGCTGTGTGAGGAATCACTTAAAAAATTCAATGCTAGATTCTAGTCATAAGAAATATACAAAATCCTATTACCAATACATTGGCTTTTCAGATCTATAGCATTACGCTTTCTGGTAGAGATGCTGTCTGCGATTTGGGATAAATCTCTGCATTCAACCACACACTTGCTGATGGAGACGTCTTTTAAAGATACAGCCACTGATGAATCACATTTGTGGCACTCTCATATCTCAGATCGAGTCATCTTTTTCGAACCAATTTGCTAAGGACACCACACAGCAAAACTCCAGCATGGTTTCAGACAAACTTTTTGCATCTTGTAACTTTTCCTCAGTGTTCTGCATCCAGTGGAGAAGCAGGGTGGGCTGAGTTAAAGCTACAGGACATGGTGTCACAGCTCCACCAAGGGTGAACAATGTGTAATGCCAGCAATGAACGAAGATTTCTCTTGCAATGAATGGTAGTACAAAAGACAGTACAAGAATTTATGTTGGTGTTTCTTATTGGGAAAATTAAGAAGACTTCTTATCATATGGAACTGGAAGAAGGATGAGGATTTTGCTAGTGCATTGCTGTGCATTTCCAAACCACTTACAGGTACTGCAGTCTGAAGAAGATCTACATTTCTCTGGGTGCATTCATGCCTGACATTCAAATATTCTCTCCCTCCTTGCTATTCTGTACCATCCAATGGAGAAAAATTACTACCTATAAAACTTTCCTAATGTCACCTGCTACAGATATTACCACATCCCTCTCTTCCAATATATCTAAAACAAATACCATCCGCACGTTGAGATCGAGCATATGTGACGATCGTTTTAAATATACATGTAGTGGGCCACTGGAGCAGGTGAGCAATGATGAAGTCGCTTGCACAGATATGTATAAAGATTGGTCACCTGTACTGTAGGAGAACCATATCCCACAGACTGTCAGTCACAAGACAGAATCCATAAGCAGTTTGATACATTGTTTTTCTGCTGTAACACATCCAAGCAGTGTATGAGTACAGCTTTGTACATCGCCATACATTTTATTTTTCCAACAAAACTTCGAAGTCTGTGTCATGTGCTAAACTGACATTAACAAGTCTCGATCCAGTGGCTCTGAAAGAAAGCTGGACAATGCGTAATGTGAACCACATTGCTCCACCAACACAGAGGATGGTTGAAATAGAAGGCAGAGATGGTGTTTCTAATTAATTAAAATGCGGAGGACATTGCACCATATGGTAACTGGAAGAGTTTGAGGCATTGTGGAGGATTCCAAATAGCTGCCTAAAGGTGATGATATCTACATTGAATCTCCCCTTTCACAGTGACAGGGTAGCAGATGTCTAAGTTTTTCATTTTGAGTAGACCAAGAACATTGACTCCTCATATTTCAGCCATGTACGCGATCACTGTTTTGGAGCTGGCCACCTCTGGAAAGTGTTGCTTCCACCAACACTCTTTCCATTTCAAACAAGTGGTGTCATTATGTGGTAATCACAAAGTAGCAGTGGGCGGATGGGATGGAAAAGACACCGTCGATATGGGACAATGTAAGCACTACAGCTAAGACTGTGATCAATTTTAGCAATTTTACCAGTTTTTCCGTAATTTCAACACCAACCTATGACATAGCAGCATGCTTCCCAGTTTCTGTCATCACTCGCCACCCCTCAACTACTTTGGGTGTAGTAGTTTTTGGGTGTGACTAGATGACTGTGCAGTACGTCCGTTCATGGTTAATTCTCGAACATATACACCAAAGTATACCAGACAGTGTCCTATACCGATGCAATTAGGTTATCTACGCATTTCTAGCACTTCGATCACAGTGCAGAATATTTGATTTGTAATTACAACTGCCCATCTTTCCCCATGTGGATGGGGTCACAGAGTATTCTCACATTCATAAGATAAAGAAGTAGGTTGAAGGACCTCCCAGTATTGCCTTTGACCAACCTTTGTTGCAACACTGCAGCCAATTTAATTTACAGCTGACCAGAAGTAGGAAGGTTCTATACCCGTGACATTCCATATCTTGTGAAGGAACTAACCTGTAACTGCTATTCAGCAAAGACTCTTCCACAGCAATCTTACTCACAGCACCTAAGTCCACACGATCAGTCCAGATGTGCATGTCGAGGAGCTTAGTATCCCTTATCGGTGTATAGTAGATATAAGAGTGCTGTGATGATGTAACAGATGATTAATAAGAAACAAGTGGTTTATGCATTATGGAGCTCCAGACAGAGTTTGAAGCATTTTACATAAATCAACTGTGCTATTATTCTAAAGTATTGTTCTAGCTTCTGGAATCAGTACTAAGAAGGTACTGTCAAGAAAGATATGACTGTAGAACATAATCACATGCACTCCTGATGCTATTCTGTTAAAGCCATGTGGTTTCCAAAATATCAGTCATGCCAAGTGCAATACTCTTAATACTCTAACGCACAACAACTATTTCCAACACCTGACATACATCCAACCTGGAAGTTTTCTATCCCAATCAGTAAACAGTACATTGACAAACTTTCAGATGATGTAACCAGTTCCACACCAAAGAAAAACGTAGATTCTTTGTGATACAGGCACAATATAGCTTTCTGGAGGTGTGTAGCGCCCATTGTTCACATCTGATTATGGTTCAGAAATTATACTGTGCTCATATCAGTCATAAAATGATCACCAGCAACGGAAAATGCCTCTTACAAGGAAATGGACAAAATCATAGCAATGGTGTCTGACATGTGAAACTACACGCCATGCTGCACTAACTCTGTAAACAGAACAAATAAAAGCAAATATACAGGGTGAGTCACCTAACGTTACCGCTGGATATATTTCGTAAACCACATCAAATACTGACGAACCGATTCCACAGACCGAACGTGAGGAGAGGGGCTAGTGTAACTGTTTAATACAAACCATACAAAAATGCACGGAAGTATGTTTTTTAACACAAACCTACGTTTTTTAAATGGAACCACGTTAGTTTTGTTAGCACATCTGAACATATAAACAAATACGTAATCAGTGCCGTTTGTTGCATTGAAAAAATGTTAATTACATCCGGAGATATTGTAACCTAAAGTTGACGCTTGAAACCTCCGACGTTCAGTTGCGTGTTGTAACAAACACGGGCCACGGTCGGCGAGCAGCATCTGCAGGGACATGTTTACGATGACGACCGTGTTTACGAGTGTGGCTGTAGTGCACTGTTGCGGTTTGGTCTAACTGCCGCAGTGTCCGCATGTAGCGCTTGCTGCTATTATTATTCTGCATTCGTCTCCGCACGCAGACCAACTGTAGTACACCGTGTTACCAGACGTCTGTGATAGTGTAGTGTTGTAGGAACTGTGACGATGGTGTATTCGAACTCTGAAAAGGCGGAGATGATACTCATCTATGGCGAGTGTCGACGAAATGCAGCTGAAGCCTGCAGGGTGTTTGCAGAACAGTACCCGGACAGAGAGCATCCAACGTGCCGCACATGGCAAAACATCTACCGCCAACTGTATGCAACAGGTATGGTCGTAGCACGCAAACGGGTCCGTAACAGGCTCGTCACAGGAGAAGCGGGTGCAGTTGGTGTGTTAGCTGCTGTTGCCATGAACCCACACATGAGTACACGGGACATTGCGAGAGCCGGTGGACTGAGTCAAAGTAGTGTCATGCGCATACTGCATCGTCACCGCTTTCACCCGTTTCATGTGTCGCTACATCAGCAATTACATGGTGATGACTTTAATCATCGAGTGCGATTCTGTCAATGGGCATTAACAGAGAATGCGTTGCAGTTCTACCTGTTTACCGATGAAGCGGGTTTCAGAAACCACTGGGAAGTGAATCTACGGAACATGCATTACTGGTCCGTGGACAATCCTCGCTGGCTCAGACAGGTAGAGCGACAGCGACCGTGGACTGTAAATGTATGGTGCGGAATCATTGGCGACCACCTCATTGGTCCTCACTTCATTGCAGGGGCCCCAACAGCTGCAACATACATCGCGTTTCTGCAGAATGATCTGCCAACGTTGCTCGAAAATGTCCCACTGGAGACTCGTCGACGTATGTGGTATCATCATGATGGTGCACCTGCACATTCCGCAATTATCACTAGACTGACCCTTGACAGGATGTTCGACGGGCGTTTCATAGGACGTGGAGGACGCATAAATTGGCCAGCCCGTTCTCCTGATCTTACACCTCTGGACTTCTTTCTGTGGGGTACGTTAAAGGAGAATGTGTACCGTGATGTGCCTACAACCCCAGAGTATATGAAACAACGTATTGTGGCACCCTGCGGCGTCATTACACCAGATGTACTGCGGCGTGTACGACATTCATTACGCCAGAGATTGCAATTGTGTGCAGCAAATTAAGGCCACCACATTGAACATCTATTGGCCTGACATGTCGGGACACACTCTATTCCACTCCGTAATTGAAAACGGAAACCACGTGTTTACGTGTACCTCACCCCTCATGGTAATGTACATGTGCGTCAGTGAAAAAGACCAATAAAACGGTGTTAGCATGTGGACGTAATGTGCTGTTCCAGTCTCTTGTGTACCTAAGGTCCATCACCGTTCCCTTTGGATCCCTACGTATTTCGGTACTCTCCGACACATACGATCGAACAGCGGAGGAGTGGTACTCAAGCGTCAACTTTAGGTTACAATATCTCCGGGTGTAATTAACATTTTACAATGCAACAAACGGCACTGATTACGTAAGTGTTTATATGTTCAGATGTGCTAACAAAACTAACGGGGTTCCATTTAAAAAACGTAGGTCTGTGTTAAAAAACATACTTCCGTGCATTTTTTTATGGTTTGTATTAACCAATTACACTAGCCCCTCTCCTCACGTTCGGTCTGTGGAATCGATTCGTCAGTATTTGATGTGGCTTACGAAATATATCCAGCGGTAATGTTAGGTGACTCACCCTGTATACATATGGTCTGCAGTATCTTACAAACATCTGTCACTAACTTATAATCACTACATTTATGAAACTGAAGACTCGATTTATGTCCATGATATCGCAGAGAATTGGAATATTTCACTTACATCTTAGTTCTTCTGGAGGAAAGTGCTGAAATGGGCTTTCCATCTATGTACAGTCGTGCTCAAAAGTATCCGAACGACCTGAATTGCATTTCGCCTGATTCGCATGCAACCCACATAACGCAGCTCTCTAGCAGGTCCTCTAATCGCTCCTTGGTATAGTCGTTTGACTATTGAAAATGGTTCCAACAAGTCACCACTAGAAAACACTACTCTGTATCGCAATAACTCAAGATGTAAAATAATACTACGATACTGCAAATATCAGGGAACACATTATCACAGATAAGACTGTCCTTAAGGATTGTAAGCTCACATTTATTACAATAAATGACATACCTGAAATGTTACCACACTCATTATTACGTCAGATAGGTAATGCAGGTAGTAAGTTCGTCGTATTCATTATTTCCTCTTCAAAGTAAGGTACCATACTTATTATTTAACACAAAATGACATTAAAAATTTAAGTTATTCACGAGCAGCTAGTTGAGAATATGTATGAACTTCAAAGGACACGACGAACCGTCTCGATCTGCATATGGATTCAAACCCAGGTCATGCAGACTAAGCAACGATTTCGTGACTGACGGAAACTAACACTCATTCCTGATTAGGCATACAGAGAGTGAAATACCTAGATTTTAGACAGTATCAATTAGCAAATACCAACTTTAAATTACATAACGCAAACATTTATAAAGGACGCGAAATCCTACCCAGCACCAATTGTCCCTCTTAACGAACTACGAGACATGTTAAATATTACTTCTTAACAAGTAATTTATTTGAAATTCCGTGAGGTAAAGCTTTGTGTTGGACAGGGATTCGAACCCAGAACCTAATCGGATAGATATCGAAGCACAATCAACTGTGACAAATCGCATTTTCTCGGCAGTAACTAGATGTTTTAACTGAAATGACGAGACGAAACATTAATTTTCCTTCCCAGGACTCCAAGCCGGCACCTATCGCTGTTTTATTCTAGAGAAAACGAACGTTAAATATGGGTTTGTTGCACCAGCAACGATATGTGACCATATTTGAACTAGAAATAATATGACGAAGAGTTCACTGCTGACTGGGAATAGAGCCCCACACATATCGTTGTTAACTACACACAAAGAGACGTCGGCTACCGAATTTTTCTCCACCAGCAGCTCGGAATAACATCTTGAACTTACAGTGATCTCGCAAACAGTTCTGTGTCTCACTGGGAGTAAAAAACGTCAAATATCGTTAGTGTTGACAACGAATGAAAATACATTAAAAATCGAAATTATTATCCACCAGCAGATAGGTGTTCTCATGGTAAAGCTTGATAATACATAATGAAATCTTTAGTGCCGGGCCAGGATTCGAACCCATTCACGCGCAATATGTGGAGATTTTAAGGAATCTGCAGTTTTGAACAAACAACAAATTGTAGCCGAGCTGTATTGTCACGAAGGGATCAAATTCCGCGTTAAGGGCGGTCTGAGTTGCATTCCCAGTTCAGAATCAATTTTATCGACATACAAAAGCTCAGATAAAAGATGGAATAAGTGTCCAGTGAGCCTACATAGCATTTGTCTCGTCACTAGAAATAAATAACTAGTATAAGAAAGGTTACTGGTGATAGAGTTTCTACACGTCGCCACTCCAGACTTTATTGTGCCTAAACCTAACGTCTACTTGGTAGAGAAGGAATATCATTTTTAATGTGAATTTCAGACCAAAATGCCTTTATATCTTCTTCACTTGGTGTAGCCAGAAGAGAATGGAATCTGTCTCCTCCTATCTAAAATCAATGACCGAAGTTGGAATCGAACCCAGACCGTAGGTATATGAACCTATCATCACCCCAACAGACCACCAAATTCTCTCCTCACTCGCTCATTTTTCTATCATAACGCCATTGTGCGACAATGTCTGAGAATTCTGACACACAGGCTCCCTGTATCAATTTGCAGCATGTTCAGTAAATTCATTTACTTGGTTGACCAAATCACCATGAACTAGATGCCTCGACTACGCAGTGCATACATTCAACTTTATTTTGTAATCACCGAAATAATATCACGTAACTGCAACCTACACAGAACTGCCAACAGTGTAGGATGCATAAATTTAAATAGGAAGTGTTCCTTTCCACTTGAGCTACTCTATGGCGCTATCTGTTTGTTGAAAACGTCGTGCAGTGCAAAAGAAAAGGTATAACTGTTTGTCTCTCATAAGTATTGACCTGGCCATATGCGTTATCCCACAGCGCTGTGGAATGCAGAAGTTCTGGATGAATTGTTGTTCATTTCTGGAGCTGTTATAGCTAAGTGTCGCGTGCGGTAGATAAGATGTCTCGAGTTCGAGTACATTCACTGCTGCATTTTTTAAAACGCAGTTCTGCTGTCTGCTAAAGTTATCAATCTAATGGAGCTTGTAACATAATTCTCTTCACTTCTCAACCCAAAATAGTCGCATGTGGGAAAAGGGCTAACTTCTGCGACATTTTATTCTTTTCAGGTTTAATAGACAACCAGGCAGCAGACACATCTAGAAACTTTTGTATTATGTATGGGGAGAGCGCATCGTGCCAAAATACGTCGGAAAAGTATTTTCTACATTAGCTGTCGTCTGGTAGCGGCATTTTATTCTTCTTCAAACCTTGGTTGAGAGGTTTAACTCAGAGCAAGTTTTCTACATGCATGTAATCAATAAACTGCATGTGCATTTTCAGACTGTAATAGATAACATCACAGAATTCGCATATATCGTTGATGATTAATTTCTCTCTCATGTTTACTATTGTTTTAACAACATTAAAGGAAACCTTACGAAAATTGTGAACTGTATTATAAAAAATGAGCCGTCCAGTGTGGCCGAGTGGTTCTAGGCGCTTCAGTCTGGAACTGCGCGACCGCTACGGTCGCAGGCTCGAATCCTGCCTCGGGCATAGATGTGTGTGATGTCCTTAGGTTAGTTAGGATTAAGTAGTTCTAAGTTCTAGGGGACTGATGACCTGAGGTGTTAAGTCCCATAGTGCTCAGAGCCATTTGAACCATATAAAAATGAAATATAACTACCCACGATAACCTAACGACGAAAGTCTGTTTTAAGAAAACTGAGTATCTGTACACAATCGTGCCTCTATCATCACGAATTAGTAAAATACTACTGACTTAGATTTTGATTGGGTCTGTGTTTAATTTGTATGCTGTGTCATACTCAAGATGTATGCAAATGTGGCATTTCATAAATAAAGTTATGTATTCCTAGAAACCCACAATTTGCTTGGCAACAGCGGAAAGAGGCGTTACCTGTTGTGCAGCATTGTAAGTTTTTCACGATGAGCCGAAAGTATTTTCTTCAGATTTCCTTAGCGATGTTTGATCTGACTGTTTGTAGCTCTTTCACAGAAGGGATAAAAACGCTACACTCAGTGAGACTTGAACTGAGAACCGTAACAGACGCTTTTTCGAAGGTCAGCACGTTTCCACAGAGCTGGCGGAGAAGTATGTGTTTCACCTTCCTCTTATGAGAGTAATAGTGACTAGAACACGTAAACCGCTATTTGAAGGACGAGCTGTAGCTGTCGCGCAGTTCCAGACTGTAGCGCCTAGAACCGCTCGGCCACTCCGGCCGGCATATCACTAGGTATAAAATAGATACTGCCTACAGTAAAATTAAAGAGATCTTTGATCAAAAGAGAATCATTTGCATGAATACCAAGAGATCAGATGGAAAACTAGTCCTAAGCGAAGAATGGAAAGCAGAAAGGTGGAAGGAGAGTATAGAGGGTCTATACAAGAGCAATGTACTTGAGTGCAATATTATGGAAATGGAAGAGGACGTAGATGAAGATGAAATGGAAGATATGATACTTCATGAAGAATTTGAAAGAGCATTGAAACACCTAACTCGAAACAAGGCCCCGGAGTAGAAAATATTCCATTTGAACTACTGATAGCCTTGGGAGAGCCAGTCATGACAAAATTCTACCATCTTGTGAGCAAGACTTCAAGAAGAATGTAATAATTCCAAGCCCAAAGAAAGCAGGAGTTGACAGGTATGAAAATTACCGAACTGTCAGTTTAATAAGTCACGGCAACAAAATATTAACACGAATATTAAGACGAATGGACAAACTGGTTGAAGCTGCCCTGGGGAAGATCAGTTTGGATTCCGTAGAAATGTTGGAACACGCAAGGCAATACTGACCCTTCTACTTATCTTAGAAGACAGATTAAGAAAAGGCAAACCTACGTTTCTAGCATTTGTAGACTCAATGGCAAGGAAAGCGTTTCTGAAGAAGAGAAATTTGTTAACATCGAGTATAGATCTAAGTGTCAGGAAGTCGTTTCTGAATGTATTTGTATGGAGTGTAGCCACGTATGGAAGTGAAACATGGACGAAAAATAGCTTGTACAAGAAGAGAATAGAAGCTTTCTAAATGTGGTGCTACAGAAGAATGCTGAAGATTAGATGGGTAGATCACATAACTAATGAGGAGGTATTAAATAGAATTGGCGACAAGAGGAGTTTGTGGCACAACTTGACAAGAAGAAGGGATCGGTTGGTAGGACGTGTTCTGAGGCATCAAGAGATCACCATTTTAGTACTGCAGGGCAGCGTGGAGGGTAAAAATCGTAGAGGGAGACCAAGAGATGAATACACTAAGCAGATTCAGAAGGATGTAGGCTGGAGTCGTTACCCAGAGACGAAGAAGCTTGCACAGGATAGAGTAGCATGGAGAGCTGCATCAAACCAGTCTCAGGACTGAAGACCACTACAACAACATAAGTAGTTAACTAACCCGAAATTCACTAAAATTTCGTCCAAATATAAGTGATTTTCTTTAATTATATTACTTCTCAAATTTCACATAAATTGAATATGACCAGTGATAAAAAAAAACATAGATTAAAATTTAAGTCTGGGCAGGAGTGAAACTGTCACCTAATACTCATTCGTCTGAAGTAGCTCGAACACTAACTACTTGACCACCATGAACTCTAACATCATGCGTCTATGGACAGATCACATCTATTACATATTAGAAGCGCAAAACTTCTCTTGCAATTTTCTCGGAATTGGCAGGGAAGTGCACCTTACTACATGCACATTACGTTGTTTCTATGGCCTACTGAAGGTGTACAAAGTTTGAAGTAAATCCGTGATGCCGGCGTCGTGGCCGCGCGTGGTAGCCGCGCGATTTAAGGCCCTTGCCACGGTTCGCGAGGCTCGCCCCGTCGGAGGTTCGAGTCCTCCCTCAGGCATGGGTGTGTGTGTTGTCCTTAGCGTAAGTTAGACTAAGTAGTATGTAAGCTTAACGACCGATGACCTCAGTAGTTTGGTCTCATATGTTCTGTAAGTAGGCTGTTTAGATTTTTATGTTGCTAACGCCACGTAGCGCTCTGTATGAAAATCACTGACTGTGCAGTGTGCAGTCTGTGGCTGGTTGGACTCACTGTTGGAATATTCGCTTGTGTAGTGTCTGGTAGTTGGATGTGAACAGCACGTAGCGTTGGGCAGTTGGAGGTGAGCCGCCAGCAGTGCTGGATGTGGAGAGAGAGATGCCAGAGTTTTGAGAGGTTGCTATAAGCGGACAATCTGGACGTGTGTCCGCCAGAAAAAGGAAATTTGTATAGATGAATGTCATGCATTGATAGGTATAGATATATATGATGACTTTTGAACATTATTAAGGTAAATACATTGATTGTTCTCTATCAAAATCTTTCATTTGCTAACTATGCCTATCAGTAGATAGTGCCTTCAGTAGTTGGAATCTTTTATTTAGCTGGCAGTATAGGCGCTCGCTGTATTGCAGTAGTTCGAGTAACGAAGGTTTTTGTGAGGTAATTGATTCATGAAAGGTATAGGTTATTGTTAGTCTGGGCCATTCTTTTGTAGGGATTATTGAAAGATTGCGCTGCACTAAAAATATTGTATGTCAGTTTAGTGATGATCAGAATAAGTAAAGAGAGAAATGTCTGAGTACGTTCAGTTTTACTAAGCTCTCTTTGTATCAAATAACGTAGAAGTTTACCAGCACATTCATTCATAATTTTTCTAAGGGGATGTTTCAGTTCTTACCATTGTGAGTGTGAGGCGGGGGAACAGGGGGAAATAGCGAATGCGCCGCATTTAAATAACAGTGCAGTCGTCCTGCACACGAATTGGCTTATACTTTATATTCCTCAACAACCTAGGTCACAAACAGAACAAATTTTTAGCAACATTTAACTATTTTCGGTGTGGTGGAGACACAATATAGTTTTTATCTGGTGCAAACTGTCGGCGTTCGAACAGACGCAGACAACTTTACTCAGGCTGGCACGCATTCGTGACTCATTTAGTTTCATAATGGAAGGAGGGTCTCTCAAAATGTGTTGAACGAAATACTGCAGCTCTTTTACAACCTCGTTATGGAGGCGTGGAAACTCTACCTGAGGAAAAAATGTTAGAGTATTGGACTGTTTTAACGTAAAAAGATTTGTGCGTCAAATGTGAAATACATTGCACGTCAATCATTTACATCTTCACATACACAGAGGCGCTTCCAACTGAAACAGCAAACGGTCTCGAAACGATGTTAAGATTTACAGTGTCCTCAAAACGTCTAGGAAACGATCTTTGTAATTCTGTCAATGGCACAACGGATTTTTCACATCTCGAGTTTTCTTTAATGGCAATGAGTTACGGGCACTGGTTTTCTGTCATTCCCAGTCATTTTTAAAGGCTTGTCGCTAAACTACCTCTTCTTCGTACCAACAGGCACAGGACCTATGAACGTTCTCCATACGACGAACAAACAGCGAAGGGTAAACAGCGCCAACAATACGACTCTGCCGAAATGAAGATCGAGGCTTTTCTGACCCCCGGATCGGATGATGTTTGGCGTGCAGTGTTCGGTCCTTGTTTCGACTATACGATGTGGAACAGAAATACTCCGGCACCAGTAAAGGAATACTTGTAAGAAAAACAACGAAGTACTCGCCAGAACCTGTCGGTAAAATTTGGAAAACCTGAGTTTAAAGAAGACTGTACCACCATTATGCTGCTACCATCGCACATTTCCCTTAGGGTGTATGAGAATAAGAGAGAATGGGGTAAGTACAGCAAAAGTAAACATTCATTATAACCGTACTCTTTACACGAATGGAATACACCACTGGCCATTAAAATTGCTACACCAAGAAGAAATGCAGATGATAAATTGGTATTCATTGGCGAAATATATTATACCAGAACTGACGTGTGATTACATTTTCACGCAATTCAGGTGCATAGATCCTGAGAAATCAGTACCCAGAACAACCACCTCTGGCCGTAATAACGGCCTTCATATCCCTGGGCATTGAGTCAAACAGATCTTGGATGGTGTGTACAGGTACAGCTGCCCATGCAGTTTCAACACGATACCTCACTTCATCAAGAGTAGTGACTGGCGTATTGTGACGAGCCAGTTGTTCGGCCACCATTGTCCAGACCTTTACAATTGATGAGAGATCTGGGGAATGTGCTGGCCAGGACAGCAGTCGAACGTTTTCTGTATCCAGAAAGGACCGTACAGGACCTGGAACATGCGCTCGTGCATTATCCAGAAGAAATGTAGGTTTCACAGGGATTGAATGAACGGTAGAGCCACGGGTCGTAACACATATGAAATGGAACGTCCACTGTTCAAAGTGCTGTCAATGCGAACAAGAGGTGACCGACACGTGTAACCAATGGTACCCCATACCGTCACGCCGGGTGATACGCCAGTAAGGCGATGACGAATACACGCTTCCAATGTGCGTTCACCGCGATGTCGCAGAATACGGATGCGACCATCATGATGCTGTAAACAGAACCTGGATTCATCCGGAAAAATGACGTTTTGCCATTCGTGCACACTGGTTCGTCGTTGAGTACACCATCACAGGCGCTCCTGTCTGTGATGCAGCGTCAAGGGTAACAGCAGCCATGGTCTCCGAGCTGATAGTCCATGCTGCTGCAATCGTCGTCGAACTGTTCGTGCAGATGGTTGTTGTCTTGCAAACGTCCCCATCTGTTGACTCAGGGATCGAGATGTGGCTGCAAGATCCGTTACAGCCATGCGGATAAGATGCCTGTCATGTCGACTGCTAGTGATACGAGGCCGTTAGGATCCAGTACAGCGTTCCATATTACCCTCCTGAACCCACCGATTCCATATTCTGCCAACAGTCATTGGATCTCGACCAACGCGAGCAGCAATGTCGCGATACGATAAACCGCAATCGCGAAATGTTACAATCCGACCTTTATCAAAGTCGGGAACGTGATGGTACGCATTTCTCCTCCTTACACGAGGCATCACAACAACGTTTCACCAGGGAACGCCGGTCAAATGCTGTTTGTGTAAGAGAAATCGGTTGGAAGCTTTCCTCATGTCAGCACGTTGTAGATATCGCCAACGGCGCCAACCTTTTGTAAATGCTCTGAAAAGCTAATCATTTGCATATCACAGCATCTTCTTTCTGTCGCTTAAATTTCGCGTCTGTAGCAAGGCATCTTCGTGGTGTAGCAATTTTAATGGCCAGTAGTGTAGAAATGAAAAACGGTATCATTTGTACGCAAGGAGTTGTACAGTGGCTTGCAGAGTAAACAGGTAGATGATGTAGTCCATCTCGATCAACGCGTCCACCCGCTCAAACGGCAGCTATGCATCCTGCCAGACACCCTAATTGGTTATGCTTATGGTTGCGCTTGTGACGGTTGCACGTTGATGTGTCGTTAAGTTGTGTTTCTTTCCAGACAGCGGCACAGCAAATACCAACCGTTGTCTATGATTGTGGGCATTAGTACAAGATGTTATGGTGAAGGGAATGTATCTAGGTGTCATGCACGAGTACTCATTTGACACCAACATGAAGACATTATGGACAGTTCTGCGCTCTTCCATTTTCGTCATACATAAGCAACTCTGATATCCGTGTACAGACATCAATTTCCTAAAGTAGCATGACGGAATTCTCAGACAAACTCGAAACATTCACCCATGATGGGGAATTCCCGACCATTATGTTTTAAACATGTGGGACGTGATAATATAATCATCTGCCGTTAAGAGCGTGTCACAAAAGTTCAACAGTCTGATTGTGAAGTTGCCTCTTCGAATCTCATTAAAAACAAAATTTCATTTGTACGTTTACTTACCTTCTACGCCTGTTATCAAACAGAAATCTCAGTTAATAAATACAGATCTTATTTTAATAAAAATACCATAGTATTATTTTTAATTAAAACAGAAATTGTATGAAAATGGCAGTATTCGTAATAAATAAAAATTTAGCTAAAAAATGGAAAAGGTCAAATGTCCAGGAGACACATTTTTATTTTTGTACACTGAATGGTATTACTGACGTATGTGATATTTTTTCGATTAATGCTAAAGAAATTCGAATGTATGTATCACATTTCAGTTGATTTCCATACCAACAGTAATTAAAAATGTTATGTTTAGTAGAATAGAATTATTATTAAATATATGTTAATTAACGTTTTTATTTTTGGGACATTTCGAAATTTCAGTAAAGCAAAAAATATGTGCTTGCAAGATTCGAACCGGAAACTTTACAAGAATAAGCATTTAACGCTACGCGCTCAGCTAGCGGGAATAATGTTGATAGGTTTTATGTGTTTGATACTTAACAGCAGTCAGAAATCGTCAAACACAACTTTTTCAAGTTCAAGCTTTTAAGAGATGCATTTCATTTCTTTAAGACTCTGACCTCCGACCACCGACGATCAAATCAAATCTAATAAGCTTCAAGTAAAGGGAAGTGGGCAGAGCGGCGCGCAACGTTCCTTGTAATATTGTTGCCAGCTGTAAGTATTGGGGCCGGCCGAAGTGGCCGTGCGGTTAAAGGCGCTGCAGTCTGGAACCGCAAGACCGCTACGGTCGCAGGTTCGAATCCTGCCTCGGGCATGGATGTTTGTGATGTCCTTAGGTTAGTAAGGTTTAACTAGTTCTAAGTTCTAGGGGACTAATGACCTCAGCAGTTCAGTCCCATAGTGCTCAGAGCCATTTTTTTGTAAGTATTGGGTACCATGAAAAAAGGATTTCTAAACTTGTTTGACAGCTGTCGACCTCGCAGGTAACCTACAGGGTGAGCTTTCGCTTCGTTCTTGTATTACCTCATCCTTCTGTCGCCGTACTTTGGCTTCATAACATGCCACATTGGCTGTTGCAAGCAACGAGATTGATTACTCTCTTTACTTCACGCACTCCTTTGTGTCAGGTGCCTCATTCTCGCAAAATTCGATAGTAAGTGCTTTACTCACAGTTTTGCGTAACAGTCTTGTTGGTTCATCAGGTTGCTCATTGAGATTAGAGTTTGAAGAGAAAGCTTTGCTACGACGTACCTGAGAACGTGAGTATTACTTTATTCTCATTTGTGTTCTCAAATAGATGTACTTCGCTGGTTCCTGCACACACCGTAATTCTTCCTACGCCGCTTTTTGTGTATCTATATCTACAGTTCAGAAATATTGAACCAGTAACTGAACCAAAATTTGTTAAAGAATTGTTATCCATTTTGTACAGAATACTTTTGCGTATAGGACAGCGTCTTTGTAAAGTGCTAAAACAGCTAAACTGCCGGCGTTTCGACCCACTTGCTGCGATCGTCTTCAGGGTGGTCCACTCTGAAGAGGAACGTAGTAAGTCGGTCGAAACGATGGCGATTTAGTTATTTCAGTAGTTCACAATGATGCAGTCAAATATCCAAAATTTTATCCAGAATGACACCAGTCTTGGGAGCCTACCAACTTGTTAACCATTGTTACTGAGAAAGTATCTAGTTAAAAACTTAGCTATAAACTGATTAATGGCGAATTCAATAATATTGACCAGGAATAATCAGTGCCCAGCTACAGGGGTTGAACAAGATTCAGGAAACACCAAGAGAAATGCATGCTTGAACATAAATACAGATGCTAAGACTGCAGGTTACACCGTTGTATTTGGCAACGAAAGTTATCTGTGCAATGTCCTCCATACGTTGCAAGCGTCGGAACAGTATTCTGCGTAGTTATGAGTGCATTATGTCAGAGATAAGTGAGTTAGAAAGTTGGCCAATTGTGGCTGCTCGTATGGTGCACCGCAACGAAGACTTATATCGCGTACTGGGAAAGAGCTAAATCAGACTGCGCATTGAATTGAGTGTTGAGTGATCATGACAGAAGGTCATTGAAGGACACTGTGACGATACTAGCAAAAGTCACTGGAGATCTGAATGTCGTACTAGTGAACCACGTCAGCACAAAAATAAGACGGGAGCTCGATAAGTACGGAACTGCAGGGCGAGTTGAAATTCCAAACCACTTACCAGTTTGCTAGAGTCCGTGTAAGTAGGCTGTTTATGTTTTCTTATTGGCAACGTTACGTAGCGCTCTGTATGAAAATCACTGGCTGTGCTGTGTGCAGTCTGTGGCTGGTTTGCATTGTTGTCGGCTATTGTAGTGTTGGGCAGCTGGACGTTAACAGCGCGTAGCGTTGCGCAGTTGGAGGTGAGCCGCCAGCAGTGGTGGATGTGGGGAGAGAAATGGCGGAGTTTTGAAATTTGTAAGAGTGTATGTCATGAACTGTTATATATATAATGAGTTTTGAACACTATTGAGGTAAATACATTGTTTGTTGTCTATCAAAATCTTTCATTTGCTAACTATGCCTATCAGTAGTTAGTGCCTTCCGTAGTTTGAATCTTTTATTTAGCTGGCAGTAGTGGCGCTCGCTGTATTGCAGTAGTTCAAGTAACCAATATTTTTGTGAGGTAAGTGATTTGTGAAACGTATAGGTTAATGTTAGTCAGGGCCATTCTTTTGTAGGGATTTTTGAAAGTCAGATTGCGTTGCGCTAAAAAATATTGTGTGTCAGTTTAAGCACACTCGTGTATAAATTTTTCTAAGGGGACGTT
This sequence comes from Schistocerca americana, assembly GCF_021461395.2. Classification (NCBI taxonomy): domain Eukaryota; kingdom Metazoa; phylum Arthropoda; class Insecta; order Orthoptera; family Acrididae; genus Schistocerca; species Schistocerca americana. The sequence continues at coordinate 426,659,809 of NC_060121.1, read as the reverse complement.
TCATATGTCGACCCTTAGCCGAGGATACCTCACTGGAATCTTCTGATTTTTTCTTGTAGTTTGTGTAATTAGTGTAGATTTTGTTTATTGCTAGCGCGTAATTATAGAGAGAATTTCCTTTGTAGTTGTAGTTTTTCATTGTCGTACACAGTTGTGGCATGCATGTAGATTTGCACCAAGTATTTCGCAGCTGCGCTTGCAATTAACTAGATATTATTTTCAATGCTATGTTAATGTGTTTTGTTATTTTTCTCTTCAAATTGTGCTTTTCTGTGTTGTCGTGTGAAATATTGCGACAATAATGGCGTGTGAAAAACGTAATACTAGGCTTCAAAGTAAACTGAGAAATGACAGTGAAGACGAAAGTAGTGTGTTAGTGCCGCAGAGTAATGAATTAACTAATGTTCAAAGTAGTAATTTGGTAATTGTGCATAGGGAAATGGAGCGGGCTGCAAATAATGGTGTAGGCAGTGAAACAATTAGTGAACAGGGAAGCATTATCGATCGATCGGTCGGCAACAGCTCGCCTCAGGAATCGGAAATGACAGAACACAATATTGCAAATACTGTAGACTCAGGTTTTGGGTCCTCACCGTTTTCTCAAATGAGTCAAGACACATTTTCTGCTTGTCAAAACGTGAATGTTGCCGGTGAAAATGCACTGCCAAAAAGCAGAGAGAAACACATTCCAGACACTAATACATTACTATTGCAATTAATGTAACAAATGGAACAAAATCAGAGACAAACACAGCAAAAGCTTCAAAAGTTAGACACAATGGAACAAAAGCAGAGACAAACACAGCAAAAGCTTCAAAAGTTAGACACAATGGAACAAAATCAGAGACAAACACAGCAACAGTTAGACGCAATGGAACAAAATCTTCACACCACGCTTGAACAAACACGTGAAGATTTAACTACTGAGTTACATAACATTGAATCGAAATGTCAAAAAGCCTGTAATGACGTAAAAACACAAATTTGTGAGCATTTTCAACCTATTTTTTCGCGGCATGAATATGCATTACAGAATCACGAAGCAGCCATAAAAGAACTGCAAATTATTGTTCATGAAAATCATGAGACCTTGCAAGCTATAATTGACTCAGTTGCATCTACCGATTCGGTTACGCAACTTGCAAAAACTCAGGAAAACTTAAAGGACACAGCAGATGCGATTTCAACACAAATGGACACTCCGAAACGTGGTTCAGAAAAACACACTGAGGAAATAAGTACACTATCGGAGAAAGTAGCCGAACTTTCAGATCAGTTCACTAACTTGTCTACAAAGGTAGATGATGATCTGAATGACACAAGACCTGTAGCTTTCACTGACACTGAAGAGTATGAACAAATTAGAAAATTCAAACAAAATCAAAATCAAATCAATACACAGTACAAAAGAGAAATCCGGGAAGTACAAGATCAGTTGGCTCAAGTAATACAAGAAATACATATTTCAGAGGACACTCGCGCTCTAGTACGGGAAGAGGGACATAGAAATACGGAGCAACCACAAAATAATAACACAGGACACTTCGGAAATTATGAAAGAAATTGGCAAGGCGTATTGAATTTTGAGATGGAACCGCCGAAACGAAGTAACAATGAGCGATGTGCGACTCGCCGACACGATGATTTTGACTATAAGCTGTTCATTACTACACGTAAATTTAAAACATTTAAGAATTCTGGCAACGACATTCATCCACAAGCGTGGCTCCATCAATTATCTCATTGTTTTCCTCCCAACTGGTCATTGGAGCACAGATTAGAATTTATGTGTGGCTATTTAGAGAATGAACCAGCTGTAAGAATGCGATCGGTCATTCACGATTGTCACAGTGAAGGAGAATTTTACCATGCCTTCCTCTCAGCATATTGGTCTCAAGCTATACAAGACCGAGTAAAACATAGCATCATAATGATGAAACATTTCGAACAATCTGAATTCTCCAGTCTTGTGAAATATTTTGAAGACATGTTGCACAAGAATCAGTACCTGTCAAACCCATACAGCCCTTCAGAACTCATCCGCATTTGCTTAATCAAATTACCTGAACATTTACGACATATTATTTTGGCAGGACGTTGCAAAGACGACATTGAAGCTTTTCGGGAACTGTTACAAGAACTGGAAATTGACACTGACAATCGTGGAACGCGAAAACAGGAGTACAACAATTACAGATCACATCTGTCACAATTCCGCGATGACAGAGATAATACACGACAAGGCTATTCTTACAACGTAAATCGTGACCAAAACAGACATCACCCCTGTGACAACCGTTGGTAGAATAATAGTTACAGAGAAAGATCGCACTTCCGTAGTAGTGAATATGACAGAGATTACCATAGAAACAGACAATATGGGAACAAAAACAATTATTATCAAGCGAGACAGAATAACTTTAGACACAACGGACCAGCGCGCAGTTACGATTCAGGGAGAAGTTTTCCACCACGTGACCGACAAGAAAGAAACTATGGAATCTACCGACATGACGACAGACGATATGATCGTAACGACAGACCTGAATTGCATCAGAACTGGCGGGATTCAAACAGAGCAGGGCCCTCTCGACAAGGTGAATTTGTTGAAGTTAGGTCTCCATATCCCAATAACGACGCGCGCCAACAAAGAGACAATAGGCAATGACTCATACCGCTGGCAGCCACGAAACGTTCGTATGAAACTGACGACGCAGCTGCCGTAGCTAGTAATTACGTAAAAATGGAAGACATTAGGGACATCTTACTCCAGGAACACGACGTAAAACATAACAACATTGCATACCCTGCGACTCACATTACAGTAAATGACGCAAAATTTACGGCAGTACTTGACTCTGGCAGTCCTCTTTCAGTAATTAGTGAAACAGCCTTTAGCAAATGTAACAAATCGAACGATTGCCCCACACTTCCGTTACGTAAGATTAAATTACAAGGTGCAATCTTTGGAAAAAGTGTAGATGTACGCCAACAAACCAATTTAGAATTCTTTTGTCAAAGCCACAGCTTCTCTATGAACTTTCTTATTGTTCCATTATTGTCGACGGAAATTATACTGGGAGTAGACTTTTTGAATGAATACAAAGCAATCTTAAACTTTCACGATGCTGAAATAAGTTTAGAGAGAGAAAGTAAGTCAATAGCTTTGAAATTTGAGGATTGGCTCTCAAACCATGACGAGGAAATTAATCGGCTTTACCTTCTGTTAGACAACAGTTTGGAATTTTCTACGGTACTAGACACTAACAGTCACTCTGCAAGTACTGATAGGGATGATATCGACGGCATATTTGAAACTAATGAGTTAATTCAGTATAAAATTCAAACAATTGACAATTGTAATGACAGTGATAGGCAGGACCTTTTTGAGATTTTACAAGCACATTCCACAGTTTTTACTCACAATACAGGAACAAACAAGGGATTTCAATACCAATTTCGTGTTCGTGAGCATACTAAATTTTGTGTTAGACCATACGTAATTCCAGCACATTATAGGGACCGTGTTCAGAAATACAATCTATGCTTGACAAGGGCATTATTGAGCCTGCAGTCAGCTCATACAACATTCCATTACATGTTGTTGAGAACAAAAATGGATCGATCAGGCTTGTCTTAGATTCGAGACAAATCAATACTATCATTATTCCTGAAACAGACAGGCTGCAAACATTGGAGGAACTTCTTCAAAACTTTAATGGTGTAAAAGTGTTGTCTTCAATTGATCTCAGATCCAGCATTTATCAGATCGAACTTCATCCAGAATGTAGAAAATACACAGCTTTCCTTTGTTTCGGCGTTTGTTATCAGTTTCGGAAACTACCTTTTGGTTTGAACATTTCTTCGGCAGTATTCATTCGTGGGCTAAATTCCATATTACCTGAGTTCTTAAAACGTCACATCACCTCATATGTGGACGATATTCTAATAGCAGAAGCCCCATGGGAACAACATAATCGCATCCTCAACAGTTTGTTACGTATTTTTGCAGAATCTGGAATTACAGTTAACTTGGAAAAGTCTGAATTCGGTAGGTCAAAGGTGAGGTTTTTGGGACATATTATTTCTTCTGAAGGCATTCAGCCGGATCCTGAAAAGTTAGAAGCAATCAGAGACGTTCCAGTTCCATCCACAAAAAAACAAGTCCGCAGTTTTCCAGGTCTCGTAAATTTTTACCGTCGTTTTCTGAATATCCAAATTCTTGTTACACCAAAACTTTGTTCTCTCACTGGAAAAAATACTATGTGTAACTGGGACGTGCAAGCACAGTTGGAATCCTATTCTTTGAAAGAATCGCTACTTAACGCGCCAATACTAGCTCATCCAGATCTGTCACAAGATTTCTGCCTTAGCACGGATTCTTCTAAAGTCGGTCTTGGTGCCCATTTATTTCAAGAAGCCATAGAAAATGACACTACTGTTCAGAAAACCATTGCTTTTGCTAGCCGAGTGCTAACAAAATCTGAAAAAAATTATTCCGTTACTGAATTAGAAGCTTTAGCTATCGTTTGGGCGTTCAACAAATTCCGTTTCTTTCTTTCTGGTAAGCACGTAAAAGTATACAGTGATCATCGTGCATTACAATTTCTTATGTCTTCAAAATTAAATCATGACAGGTTAAAACGTTGGGCATTGTTTCTGCAAGAATTCCACTTCACAATAGTCTACATTCCCGGCAAGGAGAACATTGTTGCGGACGCACTGTCACGCGCACCGGCTGGGCTTGAGAAAAGTAACACAGAAGGCAACCTCGAAAAAAATTTCAGTATTCTTTACATTCAGAAAGTCGCCTTTGAAAACTTCATCACCACATCTTTAAAGGACATTGCTCATGAACAAAATAAGATCCGATTTGGAAAGACATCAAAAGCAAATGGCATGAAAAGACACACACTCAGATTCGGCATTATTACCTGGTTAGAAACAACATACTCTTCAAACGCTGCACTGTTGATGAGAAGCTATGGGTACTTTGCATTCCAGACGATTTTGTTAATAAGCTCATTTGGTACATTCATTTCAGCTATGCACATTTTGGCCCACGAAAATGTTATCATATTCTTCGAACGACTTGTTATTTTAACAATATGGAAAAGAGAATTCGAAGAGTCTTGTCTGTTTGTAAACTTCGTCAAATGGCGAAACCATCTACTATCTCCCATCGTGCTCCGCTGTTTCCTATCATTCCATCTCAATTAAAAGAATTTGCTGCTGTTGATCTCTTGGGACCGCTTGTCAGAACATCTAATGGATTTTCGTACGTTCTAGTCGCTGTTGAACTTACTTCAAAATTTGTTTCTTTCACACCGTTACGTAAAGCCACTGGACGGTCTGTATGCAACGCCTTTGTTAAAAATTTCTTACATGAAGTTGGACACGTTAGTAAAGTCATTTCAGATAACGGACCGCAATTCAGATCTGCTGTTTGGTCACGCATGCTTCAGAATCATAAAATCAAACCTGTTTTTATTTCATTGTACTTACTACATTGTAACCCGTCTGAACGGATTATGAAAGATATCAATAAGCTTTGCAGACTTTATTGTCACAGAAAGCATCAGCATTGGGACAGATATTTACACTTATTTCAAAATGTGCTGAATGAAATGCCTCATGATTCCACTGCTTTACCACCTACTCTTGTACTGAAGAATGAAGAACCACCAAACAGAATCAGAGAGCTTGTACCTTTCCCGAATACACGTAAACTTCGACACAAAGACATAATTGATTTGGCCCTTACAAATATAAAATCTGCAGCAGACAAAAGGAGAAAACTACACGGTAAAGCAAATGCAAAGAAATTATATCTTGGTCAGAAAGTTCTCATTAAAGCTCATTCATTGTCACATAAGAAGAAACACTTGAGTCACAAATTCTTTCTAGTTTACAATGGACCTTACAGAATCCGACGTGTACCACATGATAATTGCGTTGAAGTTGAAACTCTGCGTACTAGGAAGAGTAAAGGTTTACACCACATTTCACATGTAAAACCGTTTATTGGAAGATAATCTGTTTTTTAACGTAGTCTTTGCCATAAGACTTTTCACTTCACGCTACTGGTACAATTTGTCACACTGAGAAACTGTTAACATGCAACAATGTTTTGAAGTTAAATATCCAGTCAAGATCCAAGAGAACTTATTTAAACAGAAATTACGAATGCATTGTTATTGTGAACAGACGACACAGTGTTATTGTGTGTGTACATTCTTGCTTGTTAGTTGCACGATTACATAACGTCTATAAGGCTCACATACTTAGAACATTTACCAGTACTGCTAATGAGATTTTAAAGCAACATTTTGGTTTACTTGAAAATACATTCTGGATTTAAAGTACTTTCTGTGAGATACCAGATGACACAGTGGATAGTTTATGTGACAGCTACACGATTTTATCACGACGCTACTAATAAGTGACAATTTACAATGTTGCTTTTGCGGTGTATCTGTTTTATATCTGCACAGTTTTTCTGAATTCTTCTGGAAAGTAAAACAAGTTTTAGTAGTAACTTTTGTGGTATAGTTACAATGAGACAGCCTTTTCCGTAGCACAACAATACGTTACAGCACAGTACTTTCTTCATCACGGCAATAAGTGTAATAACTAAGATATCTATACACAAAGCATTTCATTTTTGTTTATCATGAGGTAAGTACATTGGCTTCTGCAGAACTTAGCTTTCGGAGGATGATAACTACGACACTTCCACAGAGATTATCTTACAACAAGACGCCCAGTTTAACGCTACAGTACACGCATTTGAGTGATTAATTTTGTACTTAAAACATTTATTTTTAAAGATATTTGAAGTACAATGATACAAAGGTTTTCCGTGATACATTTCATTCCATTGCTGTAATCTGTAACACCTGAGGGTATTATTCATTAATCCTCAGGGGGGGTACACGCTTACTATGTGTATCATGTGTCTGGCTAGCACAATGAGCCCTAGCTAATATGGTATTTGCTTACACATCTTTACACATCGGTACCATATTTCTCTAACACACAAATTACACAGCTATCTGATCATTTAACTGAGAGATAAACATTTTTTTTACTACATCAGTGACACATGTTTACGCAATTACACAGTTGGATAACTTCACACTTACGAAATTGTATTTTGTCTGTACTTTGTGAACTGTTCATATTTTTTAGGACCCATTGTGATATTATGAGAGCTTTGAATGATATATTTGGTATGGGATCACGATTTTCAAAGTACGTTTGAGGCAGGTGACACTTTTGACATGAGCAGAGAATTTTTTTTTAGGTTTTGAAATTATAGGAGTAAGCTACGACGATTTTGAGAGTTGACTGAGGTGTTATGATGTTATTATTACGATGACTATGTGTATTATGCTGTTGCGGTATGTTTATGATCAGTAAGATGATGACACCGTATATGAGGAATTTGATTATGCTACGTATTTCTTATGATGAAATATTGAAGAAGTGTCGATGAATATGTACCTGTGTAATAAGGTAAGGAATAATGAGTAGTGGTCAGGGACTCTGGTTTGTGAAAAAGGTTGTTGGAAACCAAGAATCGTACTTTAAGAGTTATGAAATGTATGTAAATGCGTGAATGTATTACAATGCCGATGAAAATTTTTTGGGCACTGTTATATTAATAGGATTTTGTTTCTACACATCTGTAACGCAAATTCTTGACCTGTGAAACTTTTTATATGAGACTGCCACTGTAGTGCAAACTGGTGTCGTAAATATTTCAGTAAGAAAGTTAAGTGACCACCTGCACGTAATGCGTCATGGGCACCCAGCTGGGCGACAGTCGCCTGGAAAAAAGCCATTAGTGTGTGCCTTTCAGAGGCACAGGTGGAGAAAAAAAAAGGGAGGCCATTATCCTCGCTATTGACATTTCTTTGTAGAAAGCATCGCAAATACGACACACTCAAACTTGAAAACATATGATTAATCTGTGAAGCTCTTAATTTATGATATTTACTAAAATGCCTAATGAAATGATGAGAAACATTTTTGCATCTATTGTCTTTCTAGTTGAGAGTTTGCTCATTTTGTCTAATATCTAGTTTCTAGCTGCACTGCAGTGTTGGTTAAAATAAAATTTTATGGATGTACTAATATAGATTTTTATGCCTACAGATCCAGTAAATAATAACTTTAAAAAAAAGCGAATGAGCACAAAAAGACATTTCCCTTCACAGGACTTGCATACATAATTTTCTTTTCAACTACTTGGTAATATTTTTCGTAGAATAAGTTGTGGTGCACCACTTTAATTACATAGACATTAAGATGTGTATAGACATTTCCCTTATATGCATTGTTGTCTTTAGGTTACTATTCTTTCTGCTTGAGCTTTGTCATCTTTAGATATAAGTTCTTGCATTTGCTGCTGCTCTTTGCCAGGCATAGTGCTACTAAATTTCACTTTGTATTACTCTGTTAAGCTAGTTTTACTACTGATTTATTTTTCTTGTTGCTGCACAGTGGCTCATATTAGTTGTAATGTTGCATTGATGGTAATTTAGATTTAATGTAGCTTGCTTTGACAATTTCAATTTTTTTATTGCTGTTTGTGTTAATTGTTTTATGCTGCTGCATTGCCTCGTCCCTTAGTTTAGCATCTGAGCTCAGTAGATTTAAGTTAGCTTAAGAGGGGGAAGACTATATAAGAAACTAACTATGATTAATTGGAAGAAATGCATTGAGAAGGTATATGAAAACGATTTGGGCCAAAATGAGTATTGTACAATGAGCCATAATTATTTTGAAAGAAATATGGTTAGAATACAGAAAAGAGGTATAGATAGGACTTTTTGGGAATAATGATGAACGAAGGGAGATCTCCAAGAACAAAAAAGGTTTTGTTCGCAAAATACTGCAGTACCAAATGTTACACTGAAAACAAATCCTGTCCTTTCCATTTTGTTATCCCCCTATGTGTTTGTGTACCCTTGTATATTTGTTTTCTTTCTGTCCCTGTGCACTGTTTCATAGAATTTTTTTCTCTTCTAATACTAAGCTACATTCACTATGATGAGGAGTACTGTTATCCTCAAATATAATTGGCATTAATAATATGTTATTTACTTTGTAAAGATGATTAGACATTATTTATTCTGTTTTGTTTTAATGCTCATGTGTGAAGTTGATGTTTCAAAAGTTATTCTGATCTTTTATGTATGAACTCATGTCATAATTCCTGTAACACTGATGTATATGTTATTTCGATTCTTTTGTAATGCTTGTACTACAAATGTTATCTGTATTGTTATGTTCTTTAATGATGTATTTTGTACCTTTGTAATTGTATTCTTATGTTCTAAAATTGTAATTGACACCAGTTCATCAAATTAAGTAACTTGCAAGTTACATTTCACTACACACGTTTCTGTTGGTCATAGTATATGGACAATAAGTGAGAAGTAGGGACTGTTAGTGTTTGCACGTGTGTTGATAATTCAGCAAGGGACTGGATAACAGCATTGCTGGTTCTAAGGACATTCCAAAAAATTTGTAAGTGCACAAGTGGTGGTTTATGGACTTCCTATATTCTCTGCAAGACTCTTCGATGGTGATTGTGCACCTGCACAGTCGCAACAGATGGCTGCTGGCCGTCTCTACAAGGACCACAGTGGGTCTGCATCTTTGATGACCCACCAATACCATTATTTCTACAAAGACTACAGTGGGTCTACACCTTTGCTGACTCACCAGTACCATTATTTCTACAAGGACTGCAGTGGGTCTGCACCTCTGGTGGCCCACCAAGACCACAATCTCTACCAGGAGTACAGTGGGTCTGCACCTCTGGTGGCCCACCAATACCATACACTCTACCAGGACTACAGTAGGTCTGCTCTGTGATGACCTACCTACCAATATTCTTCAACTTCGACTGACTCTGCTGTGGGTTTGCTCTGTTGTGGCCCATTAGCTGTCTGCATGTCAAGAGTCAGTACTGTCTTTCCGTTTGAAGGACAACACTACTTCTTGCAACACTGCATGGAAATCCTCTACTTCTGTGTGCGTTTTCTTTTACTGCTCAGACTTTCAGAAAAACACTGCAATTTTACTGTGATGAATGATCAGGACTGTCTTTATGGACTGTGAGAAAATTTTAGCTTTTGACCAACATTGTATTAATAAGTGTGTGCATTTGATATCTTTCTTACTGTAATTATGAAAAGTTTTTTCAAATCTGTATTGGCCAGTGCCCAAAACAATTTGTAAAATTTTTTGTGGGGAGCATGGGGGCTATGTAAGTAGGCTGTTTATGTTTTCTTATTGGCAACGTTACGTAGCGCTCTGTATGAAAATCACTGGCTGTGCTGTGTGCAGTCTGTGGCTGGTTTGCATTGTTGTCGGCTATTGTAGTGTTGGGCAGCTGGACGTTAACAGCGCGTAGCGTTGCGCAGTTGGAGGTGAGCCACCAGCAGTGGTGGATGTGGGGAGAGAAATGGCGGAGTTTTGAAATTTGTAAGACTGTATGTCATGAACTGCTATATATAATGAGTTTTGAACACTATTGAGGTAAATACATTGTTTGTTCTCTATCAAAATCTTTCATTTGCTAACTATGCCTATCAGTAGTTAGTGCCTTCCGTAGTTTGAATCTTTTATTTAGCTGGCAGTAGTGGCGCTCGCTGTATTGCAGTAGTTCGAGTAACCAATATTTTTGTGAGGTAAGTGATTTGTGAAACGTATAGGTTAATGTTACTCAGGGCCATTCTTTTGTAGGGATTTTTGACAGTCAGATTGCGTTGCGCTAAAAAATATTGTGTGTAAGTTTAAGCACAGTCGTGTATAAATCTTTCTAAGGGGACGTTTCATCCGTAATTGGAAAACGTGGTGCCGAAGCCGTAACATTGGGAATATGGGTTAATGGAAGTATGTCAATTGGGCACGCGTGTTTTGTTTCACTCTGATTCCAACTTCTGACCGAGTTCACGACCCGAGAGTGAAAAATGGCGGGGCAGCCATATCGTTATTGTCCATGACCCTCCCAAGGGTACTCTGCAAGGTCACATTACTTTCAAGGAATTTTTTTACACAGTCCAATCTAGCCACTGTCACGAATGATGATGATGATGAAATGATGACAACACAAACACCCAGTCCCCGGGCAGAGGAAATTCCCAACCCGTCCAGGAATCGAACACGGGACCCCATGATCCAGAGGCAGCAACGCTAGCCACTAGACCACGAGCTGCGGACGAAACGCTATGTAGGGTCACAGGACACTTATTCAATCTTTCATCTGAGCTTCTGTATGTCGATAAAATTGGTTCTGAACTGAGAATGCAACTCAGACCACCCTTAACAGGAATTTGATTCCTTCGCGACAATACAGCTCGGGTACAATTTGTTGTTTGTTCAAAACTGCAGATTCCTCAACATCTCCACACATTACGAGGGAATGGATTCGAATCCTGGCCCGGCATTAAATATTTCATTATGTATTATCAAGCTCTAGCATGAGAACACATATCTACTGGTGGATAATAATTTAGATTTTTAATGTTTTTTCATTCGTTGTCAACACTAACGATATCTGAAGTTTTTAACTCCCAGTGGGACACAGAACTATTTGCGAGATCACTGTAAGTTCAAGTTGTTATTCCGAGCTGCTGGTGGAGAAAAATTCGGTAGCTGACGTCTCTTCGTGTGTAGTCAACAACGATATGTGTGGGGCTCTATTCCCAGTGGGCACTGAACTCTTCGTCATATTATTTCTAGTTCAAACATGCTCACATGTCGCTGCTGGTGCAACAAACTCATATTTAACGTTCGTTTTCACTAGAATATAACAGCGATAGGTGCTGGTTTGGAGTCCTGGGAAGGAAAAAATTAATGTTTCGTCTCGCCATTTCAGTTAAAACATCTAGCTACTGCCGAGAAAATTCGATATGTCACGGTTGGTTCTGCTTCGATATCAATCCGATTAGGTTCTGGGTTCGAATCCCTGTCCAACACAAAGCTTTGCCTCACGGCCTTTCATGTAAGTTACTTGTGAAGAAGCAATATTTAACATCTCTCGTAGTTCGTTAACAGGGACAAGAGACGCTGGGGAGGAATTCGCGTCCGTTAAAAATGTTTGCGTTATGTAATTTAAAGTTGATATTTGCTTACTGATACTGTCTGAAATCTAGGTATATCACTCTCTGTATGCCTAATCAGGAATGACTGTTAGTTTGTGTGAGTCACAAAATCATTGCTTATTCTGCCTGACCTGGTTTTGAATTCATATGCAGAACGAGACAGTTCGTCGTGTCATTTGAAGTTCATACATATTCTCAACTAACTGCTCGTGAATAACTTACATTTTTATGTCATTTTGTGTTAAATAATAAGTGCTGTATGTTATTTTGAAGAGCAAATCATGAATACGACGAACTTACTACGTGCACTACCTACCTGACGTAATAATGAGAGTGGAAACATTTCAGGTATGTCATTTATTGTAATAAATGTGAGCTTACAAGCCTTAAGGACAGTCTTATCTGTGATAAGGTGTTCCCTGATATTTATAACATCATGGTATTAATTTACATCTTGAGTTACTGCGATACAGAGCAGTGTTTTCTAGTGGTGACATGTTGGAACCATTTTCAATAGTCAAACGACTATACCATGGAGGGATTAGAGGACCTGCTAGACAGACGCGTTATGCCGGTTGCATGCGAATCAGGCGAAATGCAATTCAGGTCGTTCGGATGCTTTTGAGCATGACTGTACATTGCAAGCTGTTACTGATTTGTTTGACTGATGGGGCTGCTAAGTGCTATACCACTTACTGCACTTCCCTGAGTTAATCCCTCGTAAGCTCAACTCGATTACTAAACTGAACGAAACACTTCAGTGCATTCACTTCAGAACTGCTACAAATTCGTCGGGCAATAGACCGCGCCGCTCGAACTGTCAAGACGAGTGACACTGCTAAGAGTATCCTACGACTTCCACGTCGCTGGCAACGGGTTATACACAATGCTGGTGACTACTTTCAAGATCAGTAAAACTTTGAAACACTTATCTATTTTGTATAAGCTGTAAATAAATAGTTGCCACTACTCAAGTTTAACCCTCGTATTTTGTAGGAAGAATGATATAAGAGCCACTTGAAAACTGTGCAGGACGTGTATTTATCCATTCCGAGATGACTGGAAGCTATTTTGAATATTAACGGGTTTCGTACACAAGCGCATGGTAATGTGTTATGTATTTCGTGTTTCGATATTTTTATCCATCCGTTGTGCATAAACATGGTGCCCTTTATTTATGATACGTGGAATCGCCCCCCCCCCCCCCCCGCGCCGCGCCCCACACATACATACACACACACACACACACACAAACACAAACACACGACTCCTACAATGTAGTTACAGAGCTCTACTGTACAGGAGATCGCAGGATGACTTTTTATGCCCAACAAAATTGAAGTATTTATTTGGTATTTTACGTACATTTTTACTATACAGTATGACAATAATGATAGAGTTAGTTTCTGCCTGATTAAATGATTGTATAAATTACATAATATGTGTAACATCTACGGACATGTATAAAAGCTTCAGATTCCGCATGGTGCCTGTTCCTTCGAACATGTAGCTAGTACGTTCATACGACGAAACAGCACGCATCAATATTGACAGTGCCGCCATGGAACAGTGAACGCAGCCTCTGGCTGGTTTTCTGGAATCTCTTTAATTCCACGTCGGAGAATTATTTAAACTGATCCACGTTGTCTAAACTCTCCATTATGTTCAGTATCAGACACTCGTTTAAATATTGGTACTCAGAACAAAATCTATGCTTCCATCAAATGACTTCTGAGGAATTCTGCTATCGATATTGAAAGATGCCGAGAACACATCTCTCGGTAACACCTTCCCCCCGCATCCCCCTAGGGAGCAGCAGTGTCGAACAGCAAAGCCTTAAAACGCCGTAAGTGAATCAGTGCATGGTCTCGTCGCCTCCTGTGGATGGAAAGACTGGTGGACCTCGTGGGACGATGAGTGAGCTGTTCGCACGTGGAGTGAATGGCACAGTGTTAAATAGGTGGCAGCATTTACATTAGATGTTCACTGGGTCACCTGCGAGTGAAGTGGAGTTGGAGTTACGCTTCGAGCATAAACTGAGCATTGACGCGAATGGGTTATGCTTGCTGAGCCTGCTACTTCTCTGTCGAGATTTGGAGTTGTGTTTGCAAAGTTAAATGTGCTATCCGTTTTATCTAAAGGTCAACAGACACAACAAGGTTGTGTCATTTGATAATTTGAATAGGTTTCGCCGTATTGCGCGTCAATTTTCATCGTAGTAAAAGAAGGAAAAATGCAAAAGAATAAACAGTGATGCCACAGTTGGATATGCAAACATTTGTCGGTTTTTGGTATTAATGTATGCCATCGATTAATCTTGTTTAGTAGACTGACGGTGTTTGAGAGGTTTGTTCCCGTGTATATTGTGAATGGTGCGCTATGTGGTCAGGCAGTTCCTCAGTCATTCGGTATTTTAGTTTGAATGAGTGCCAATAATTTTGTGTACTCGTGCTCATGCTTATAGATGCAGTGTTTTTAAATTCGTATATGAGTAAACAGCTTTATTCTTATTAATTTCTTTAGAAAATTGTTTTAAAAGCGAATATATTTTAATAGCTCTGCTCTTGCTTAAGATTAATGATCTATTATCATTAGAAAGAGAGACTTCTGATGACCTGTGATTCATGCCACACAAGGTGCCTTTCAAACCATATCGTGAGAAAGTTGTTTTAATCTTTTAATATTTGATATTTTGCTCAAGTAAATCTAAAACCTTGTTTATTCAAGTCATAGTTGAGAGTAGAATTTTGTTCAATGTGGTCTCCATTTTGAGATCTTTTATAGCATTGTTTCTTGATTTTCAGACGACATTACCCAAGGATGTGTTCCTCCTGTTTCAAAGTCAAAAGGATTTGGTAGCTTGTTTCATATTAAGGTATGTGTTATAATTGTGTTTTACGTATGTTTTAGACGTGTATCATAATTAATCTGTTTCAGAAAGGAACTTTCTGAAAGGTAGTATCTGGCAGTTATCTTTGAAGCTGTTGTGAGATTTTGCACTACACAAAGGGATTGTATCTGTTTTAATGTTTAAATTCTACATGTTTTAAAGAAGTATTGTCGTTCCCTTTTGCTAGAAGTATTCGTGTTTTTCAAATTTTTAAGCTCTCTCTTTGTATCAGAGTCACTTGATAAAATAGAATTATGTGAAAACGTTGCACATGTTTATTTCTCGATATGTGCCCTTGGTACTGAGTGTTCTTTCTTGTGGTGATTTTGAGATAGCTCAGTAATAGCAGACAAAGTTGGACGTAGCAAATGGGCATATTCTTGGACGAACTCTTCTATTGTTCCTGGGCACAGTTATTTCTTTGTTGTTTTCCGATGAGATCTGTGCCTTGTACTGTAATTGGGATGCCTTGTTTGAAAATGTCCTGTTTGATGTAAGAGCTTCAGATTCATGGAGCACGAGTAGAAGGGACAATGCCTGAAATTATAAAGTTCAGTTACACTAGTCCATCCACAACACTGTAAACACCATTGCTTCTGCTAAGCTGTTAAATGACGTGCGTGAGTGTGTTCAAATTTTGGAACAAGTAAGGTCTTCCCGATCCTAGCTTTGTTGTATCCACTAATACGTTAACCACTGGAATGTTTCAAGTACCGATGTCACCTCTCGTTCTCAGATTCAACAACTCCAGGGTGATTTATTTTCATTACAACAAAAACATAATTTGTTAAACTGGAAAGGGAAGTCGGATATTCCATAATTAATTCGAAGAGCTGTTTCAAAGAGTAATGAGCAGTGAACCAAAGTTTGGTAAAGTTATTCTTATTATCAATAATTGGCAACTGAGGAGCGTTTTATCAAAACTCGACACATGCAAAAAAATTTCAAAATTGAGTTAGGTGTGGTAATGGCATAATGTTGACATTTTACATCAATCATAAGTCGACTAGTGCCGTGTGTATGAACACTCCAAATGACAATATTTTACCAATACACGATATATGCATTCTTACAGTTATAGCAAATGTCGGCAAATCCAATATACTTGTCGCTTTAAGCGATGTTACTCATTGTTGTAACCTCTTATTCACTGCCAGCAATAGTGTTGTAACCAGACATCATTGTAGTCGGAACACCTGCAGCTTACTTTCAGACGAGTACACACTTGACGATCACGTATGCGCTTACAGTGAAGTATTGCAAGTGGAAGCAGAATGGGTGATGATTCTTGTGATTCTGAAAACGGCATACAGGTCAAAGAATGGTCCGATGGCAGAAAATCCCGATTGAAGAAGAGCTTACATTGACATGAAACGCAAAGCATATATGTAAAGAGGAACCTATCATTAAATGAAGTCGTGGATTTGAGGTTTCGCCTTCAAAAGCTACAGGAATGAAAGAATGCAAAGCTACTGAACTCCCCACTGGCGTATTCCCCCACTTTCATCATCACGTGACATTATTAAATAAAATTAATCAGGATAAGTTTCTGTTAAAATTTCTTAAATTCCTTCACCTCAGCGCAGAGTAGTGGACACCCAGATTGCAAAAAAAGGTAGAAAACAGTGACTGTGAAGTACACCACCAGAAAAAGGAATGTGCTGCCACTTTCCAAGGTGTATCTGGCATGTCAACTGACAGGTTATCCTATCTGTTAAGCAGGCTTCATGAAGGAGGAAGGCCCGCCTGGAGTGGCCATGCGGTTCTAGGCGCTACAGTCTGGGACCGCGTAACCGCTACGGTCGCAGGTTCGAATTCTGCCTCGGGCATGGCTGTGTGTGATGTCCTTAGGATAGTTAGGTTTAAGTAGCTCTAAGTTCTAGGGGACTGATGACCTAAGAAGTTAAGTCCCATAGTGCTCAGAGCCATTTGAACCATTTTGAAAAAGGAAGGTTGCCAAAAGAAAGGAGAGGAGGCGATGGAACAGGAAACGATCATAAAGAGTTAACTATTGCCATTGGAAATGACATAACAAAAAATATAAATGCAGGTTTGTATGCATTGTGAACGTGCGTTACACATTTTGTTGGCTATTCGGAAATGTCATTTTCGACTATGTTATGTGGATTTGAAAATGGGTCTCGCCCCTAAGGTAATCATCGAACGAAAAAAAAATATTTGTGACTTGGACTGGTTTTTCGTTCTATTGATTAACAGAAGTTGTCAATCCAAATTACTCCAGCATACTGGAAGTTCGCACAAGTATATACAGGGTGTATCATAGTTAATGGCGCAAACGCATATAGTTGAAAGTACACCATACTAAAAGTAAATAAGTCTCAGTAAACATAGGGGCGAAAATGCAAACCTTAAGAGGTACGAACAATTTTTCATCTTCGATACTGTGAAGCAAATCTCTTCTACTGCAAGTTCTTTGCTTTCCACGTTTTGGGAAGTAGTAGAATGGACCAAAACAAGAAAAAATTAGCCGCGCGGTATTAAAGGTCGGGACACGAACGTCCGGGCCGTGTCGCGGCCGAGCGTCGGACGAGTGACGGCCGTGCTCCGTTCCGTTCCTGCAGGGGCCACACATGACCGGGGCACGTCCGTGTCTCTGTTGTTCCTTGTAGTGACTCGGACGCGGTGATCTGTTTTTCTGTTTGTGAAAGCTGTCAAACATGTTCACTAATTTTCGTAATAGTGAATTAGGACTTATAGCACTTGCTTTAGACGAAGAGGAAAAAGAACGATGGCCGAGCGGTTAAAGGCGCTACAGTCTGGAACCGCACGACCGCTACGGTCGCAGGTTCGAATCCTGCCTCGGGCATGGATGTGTGTGATGTCCTTAGGTTAGTTAGGTTTAAGTAGTTCTACGTTCTAGGGGACTTATGACCACAGCAGTTGAGTCCCATAGTGCTCAGAGCCATTGAAAAAGAACGAAGGCAAACAAGACGAAAATTATGGATCCACAGTGCCTAGAAAATAAGACCAGTACAGGGAGCGTTTCGAACATTATTTTCTCATCTCATAGATGATGAGACTAAGTTTTATGAATATTTTAGGATGACGCAGTACACCTACTGTGAACTTTTAAAGAAACTAGAACGAAGGCTGAGAAAAAACGACACTTTCTGGAGAGTATCAGTTTCACTCAAAGAACGACTGGCTGTTTTTTAAGGTAGGTTAAAGAAAAGTACACCGAATACAAATAAATAAGAAGTTTTAAGGACAGCATTTTTATTTTATTACTTTAGTAATTGAAAGATAAATACATAAGTTAGTAAATAATACAGCTAAATTTCTACTATCTGTAGAAAAACAAATGAGGACTATTCAATGAATTAGTTTCTGAAGCTGATGAGGACGCAGGGGAACTTGGAGGATGATGGATTTGGTTATTTATATACGAATTGTGGAATCCCTTTGCAGATCCAAAAGCTGCTGTGTAGGTTCTGTTGACTCGTTTTCCACATGTGAAGGATATGTTGTTGAAACAGATTTTGCTGAGGAATTGGAGGATGATGGAATGAATTGATGGACTGATACGTCATTCGTGAGTTGCTTCGGTTCAAAGTCCTGTACAATTGAAAAAATCCTACTTTTAGCTTGATGAAAAAGTAGTGGATGCAACGATTTAGGGCTGGTGCTATACCAGCCAAAAAAGCATCAACTGGGTTTTGTATTTCTCTCTGTTTTTCAACTTTTTTTCTGCCAAAATGTAAGCCATGAGCTGGCTTGATGCAGATTTTTGTGGTTTAACCTCACGCAGAAATTTTCGTTTCAGTGTTGGTTTCATAAACGTGTTCTTATTTGAAGTGACGGACGAATGAGCTGAGGACGTCTGGGAATGCCGAGTGCGCTCCATCAAATTCTCTGTTTGCTACCCTGAGTTTTAATGATCCATTCTTCATCTGCAATGTCTTCTTGTGTAGACTCTTTTTCGTTTTCAACAATAGACTGCTGCTCTTGGGAATCTTTTTGCTTATGCTCATTATTGTTTTGCGTGTAAGGAACATTGGAAACTGTTTCTCGTTCTACCATGTAAGGTAGCAGGAACTTTAAGAGATCTTCATACTTATACTTATGTTGATGAACAGCAGCTTGTCCTGAAACAGTTTTCCTTTTCTGCAGGGTCTTCCTTAGTTGGTCACGAACAGATGCCCTTTTTTTTCGCTCCTCTATTCCACCTGTAGCAAAAATATTTTAAATCGTGTATTTATATTACAAGGTTTAAAATGCTGCAAATATTTTATAGATTATGCAGTATTTCTCATCTTATACAGTTCAATTTTTTTTCAGGTTCCTCGCTACAGGAGATTCCTTTAAAACTATTTCCTTCAGCTACAGGTTGGTAAAATCCAATGTTGGAGCTATCGTCCATGACACCTCTAGAGCAGTTATCGATTTATTGTTAGAAGAGGTGATGCTTGTGCCGAATAAAGAAAAATGGAGTGCTAAAGCTGAGGAGTTTTGGACTAAATGGCAGTTTCCAAACTGCATTGGATCTTTAGATGGAAAGCATGTAACAATACAGGCTCCAAACAACTCAGGAAGTCTCTATTGGAATTACAATAAAACATATTCCATCGTGCTTCTTGCTCTGGTTGACCCATCTTATAATTTTATTGCAATAGACGTGGGAGCGTACGGAAAAAACTCTGATGGAGGTATTCTAGTAAATTCAAACCTCGTAAAGTCATTGGAAAACAATACGCTTAGCGTCCCAAAGATTAAAACTTTACCCGGAACTGATGTTGAACTTCCAATGGTAATTGTAGGCGATGAAGCTTTTCCTCTCAAAACATACTTGATGCGACCATATCTTGGCAGGAACTTAAACAAATGACAAGGCTATATTTAATAATCGTTTGAGTCGGGCAAGAAGAATATCCGAAAATGCATTCGGTATATTGCAACAGAAATTTCGAATATTTAGACGAATCCTTCAGGGAGATCCTAATAACCTCACAATGATTGTGACGGTTGCGTGTGTACTGTACAACTTTATTCGAAAAATGGAAGGTTATAGGGTGCCTGAACACAGGATGGATCAAAAGGAAACTGCTGAGGGAACCAGAAGATCATCAGATCTTCGAAACCTACCTCGAATTCGTGGGAGATCAACAGATGCTGCACTTGCTGTATGAGAACAACTCAAAAAATTCCTGAATTCTCCACAAGGGACTGTGGAATGGCAAAAACATGTCGCCTTGGCGATATAACGATGACGTAAACCAAACATCCGTTTGTAAAATAAAAAGTAAATAAATATCTTTCGGGTACTAAAACTCGTATAGTTTTTATCTTACCTTTGGCTTGTAGTTCTGTTGCAATTGTCTTCCGAACTCTGTCTTGGTACTCGATATTCCTGTAGTTTTCACTTCCCTGATCGTAAAGAACAGGAAACTTAAGAACTTCTTCTATTAGTCGTTCCACATGCATGTTTTGTACACAGAACAGTCTTGCGCAGTTGCACAGCTCACAAGACAATTCTACCGTCAGGCCGTGTCCTTCACGTGAAAAATTAAACACGGCGAATCCCGCCCAGTTCGGCCCCGGCCCGTTGACGTTCCCCGTACACGGCCCGGCCAAGTGGGGCCCGCTACGCTACATTTGTTTTAATGATGTATTTCGTTGTCCAGGTGAGAGCCGATACTCGGACGTGTCTCGGCACTGACACGGTCCGGACATGTGTGTCCCGACATTAAGGCGCCTCGTCACGGTCCGCGCGGCTCCCCCCGTTGGAGGTTCGAGTCCGCCCTCGGGCATGGGTGTGGGTGTGTCGTCCTTAGATTAAGTTAGATTAAGTAGTGTGTAAGCTTGGGGACCGATGAACTCAGTAGTTTGGTCCTTTGGACCTTACCACAAGTTTCCAAGAAAAAATGTGCAGTAAACATTTGCTCTACAATGCATACTGTAAAAGTTATGAGCAATTGTTCATTAGAACAGTTGTGTTTCCAAATTGCGAAGAGGAACACGTGTTAATTGCTCTTAAGGTATGCATTTTGGAGCCCGTGTTTACTGGAAACGTTTTTCTTGTTTTGGACCACATTACCACTTCCCAAAATAGGGAAAGCAAAGAGCTTTCGGTAGAAGAGATTTTCTTCACAGTATCGAAGATGAAAAATTGCCCGTAGCTCTTAAGGTATGCATTTTCGACCCTATGTTTAGTGAGACATTTTTGCTTCTAGTATCGTGTATTTTCAGCTCTATGCGTTTACTCCATCAATTATGATACACCCTGTATACTCCAAACATTTCAGTCCATCATTCAGGACACCTCATACGGATGCCTGCTCCACGTTTAATGTTCGTTTTATGGAAACAAAAGCTGCAGCTCACACAGATACCTGCTCCACGTGTAATGTTCGTTTTATGGAAATAAAAGCTGCATATCTGCAGAAGCAGAATGAACTACGAACTACAAACAGATTGCATAAAATTCGTGCAAAGAGGTTTTATAATATAATAAAGGAAGATAATCCTACTGTCATTAAGATTTGCTTTAAGAACCAGTCTATTCCAAAACTATTAGTCAGTGAGGTTTTCTACGCTAGACAAGTATAGTTATACAATCTGTGCATCATGATCCATACTAAGGAGCAAAACCCAGCCTATTCCTAAACTATCAGTCAGTGAGGTTTTCTACGCTAGATAAGTGTAATTATCCAATCTGTGCATCATTATCCATGCTAAGGAGCAAAAAAAGCGGAGGCATCGTTTTCTACACGTGGATGGAGACAGAATCTTTAAGAGG
The DNA here is from genome assembly GCF_021461395.2 of Schistocerca americana. Classification (NCBI taxonomy): domain Eukaryota; kingdom Metazoa; phylum Arthropoda; class Insecta; order Orthoptera; family Acrididae; genus Schistocerca; species Schistocerca americana. The sequence goes on along the minus strand of NC_060121.1, from coordinate 426,638,040 downwards.
GTACGCTCTTGCTTCGGCTTTGCTGGACTTCCTTTCTGGCTTCGATAGAAAACAATCATATGATGACACCAATACTATACTTCTACTCTACTATATATCTGTTCTCAGAGTCTTGAAGCAGCCGAAATAAAAACAGTATTGTGACCGTAATGCTTATAGTGCTTTTGGAAAAGAGCACAAAAATTCAATAATATTCGTCATTTCATTCCTGTTCGTGAACACAGCTACATGCCTCCAGTAGAACTGAGAAATCTTACAGATAGAAAAGAAAGCATCTTGTCTCCTAAAGAATATTACGATATTTTAGAAGAGAATGGTACTCTCGAAGTTCTAAACACAGATTGGACTGTTAAAAATCTAGAAGATAGTGCACAGAAAGTACTAAAATCCAAACTGTCATTCGAAATGATCAGCCAGCGTATCATCTCATACAAGAAAGCAAAGAAAACTCTTCATCCACCTTTTTCCCAAAACAAAATATGGTAATCAAAGAAAAGAAAAAATCTGTTTCTGCCTTGCTAAAGTATTTTGAAATTCCGAGGACGCAAAGGAGTTTTACAGAGATGTCCTAAATGAATAATGTATAGATGTAAATGTACAGATGTAACAGGGAAAACTTGACAGTAACAATGTGATTGTAATATGCAATACTTTTTGTGTTATTCATTTCACACTTCAAGTAGTATTCATAATAATAACATAAGTTAAGCAATTATATAAACCAAAAACTATAAATTTAAAAAAAATGCTATGTATAGTAATATAGGCAAATACATGCATTTTACAACAATCCAGGTATATAATAAACACTACAGCACATAAAAATACTAGTTGTGGAAAAACTCATTTTATTAAAAACTGTAGGTTACATTTAAAGAGTTTTGAAAAAACGTACCTCAGTTATCAAAATCCTTCTTTAGATAACAAATTAATGGGTGAAGCCGTTGAAAACCTGCGAAACGATCTGGAAAACTGAACAGTGATGGCGGTTGGTAGAAGAGGTGAATTCGGTAGGCACGTAAAGGATACAGACACGAAACATACAGAGGCCGCATCCAGAGAATCAAACGGTGGAAACAGTGGTATTTGCGAGTGTATAGGCCTGAGCAGTGAATGTTACTCACAGCGACCCTGTGTGTGACAGGAGGAAGGAAAGACGGTGTCGCGATGAGGCCGCCACCGCACATCTGCATGGCTCATGGGTCTATGGGTGCTGCGCTTACCCACCATTCCTTCCCCCAGCGCTACTGCAGTAGGCGACACCCGCCATCGTAGCTGCTATTGCTGTCTGCATTACGTAGCGACATGTCACAACGCGATTGCTGGTACATCATACTGGCATCGCTCGTTCAGGCCATGCAAATAAATTACGGCAAGAGTACTTAAAATATTTATTAACTGTTTCTAACCAGATGTCAAAGATTCAGAGATGGAGCTTCCTGAAAAGAGTGATGTAAGAATTGTAGTAGAATCACTTTCTTATGATAATGGCACAGAAATAGAAAGTAACTCAAAGACAGAATCAGATGTAGAGAGCAACGTGAAAGTAAAATCAGAACCGATTTCAGTTGATGAGTTAGTGGAAGAAGAGCGGCAAGTTAACCCTCCAGGGGCGCGCTATTACAAAAAGGCACAACAACGGCGGTTTTTATGCTTTATCAGTACTTCAACCCTGAGCTATTGCTCTAGCCTTGGAATGTATTCCACTGTTGATATTTACTCGACTATGCTAATAGGGCTCCAGTTTCTTTGTTTAGCTTTCTTAGTTAATTTTCTGAGCTGTAAGCAACGAGGTGTTGATTGTTGTAAAAAGTGCAATGTTCGCCTGCTGTGACGACTGCAAGCTCTTTTCTAGGAGTTGGTGTGAGAAGGTTAGTGTAATAAGAAGTTAACAATACTTATTCATTGTTGATGAGCTCAGAAGTTAAGTCCCATAGTGCTCAGAGCCATTTGAACCTTTCTTTTTTTTTTTTTTTTTTTTTTTTTTGTTGCTTAAAAATATCCATGGAGCAAATTTACAACACGCACCTGCTAATGTGGCAACATCAGTGTGCTTACTGGAAAGTTTACCCTGCTATACCCAGCTGCTGTAAAGGACACCAGAGGCCGCTTTTATGCCTTATCGATGCCGTAACCTTAGCCTACTGATCCAGGATTGCTTTTACTTAAAATGTCCATGTTGTAAATTTTACAACGCATGCATGCTCGTCTGACAAATTCAGGCGTGCCTGGTGGAAGGTTAAAGTAAAGATAGAATTTAAAGTAAAGATAGAATCAACTTCTGATGATATTACAGAAGCAGAAGTTAAGAAAAAAAAACTAGATTTGTTGAATGTGTCATATAGCGAAACTGAGTTGGACATGTCTAAGATACAGCCAAGTTATATATTGTAAGAGACTCCTTTGAAACCAATAGCAGTGGCAAGTGGGAATGTAGGGATGCCACATTGGATACAGTCAGTGTTTCCCAAAATTTAAGGTAGAAACAATGGGGTGGAACCTAGTAATAATGAAATGCAAAATAAATTGGAATCCATTTTATAACATGAGTCGGAATCCAGTAGTAATGAAGTCAAAAGTAGTTTAAACTTCAAAACCGATTCCAGTATTGAAGAATTAAAAAATAAAAATGAATACAACCAAAATGCACTAAGAAATGATTTTGAATCTGGTATAGATAGCTTAAATTTTAAAACTTATTCGAATCCTAACGATCTGAAAATCAAAGAAGGGCAACAGCTGACAGAAGTGCATAATATGTGCAAAACCAACATCGGTGAAGTTTACAACGAAATTAACAAAGTGAATAAACAGTTAAAAATGTTCACAGAAAGAGTAAGCAAGGAACACTAACTTTGCTCTAGTCAAACTCAAGGAAAAAATGCTAAAGTGGACATGTGTCAAACGCAAGTCAACTCAAGAATGTCTCTTTTATGAGAAATAATTTGTTAGGAGGTGGTTTGCGATGGTCAGCTAGTGTCACGTGGAAGACTGACCGAATTCAAATCCGCTTTCTCGAATGTGTACTGGTCACCCAATAAGAAAAATGATGTATTAAGTGAGTTCTGGAATGGTAGGAAGTACACTCCTGGTATCGAATCTATCAATGAATGCTCCAGAAAGTAGATCTGGAATCTATTAAAGAACTCTCTCGAAAGCAGGTTTCGCATCTGTCGGATCTGACAGATAATATGAAATCGGAAATAGCAACGATGAGTTTAGAAGGTAAATTACCTTAGTGTTGGCAGAAATGAATCCTTACCTGGAATCAATGTGAACATATGGATTGAATACTTAGTTCGAGTAGAGAGAGCGGCAGCTAATATGGAATATATACCCATAATAATAGGACGCCTGATAGGAATGTAAACAACACAAATGATCAGGATGGAAACGTGTATGTGCGGAGCTTAGAAGCTTAAAATACAAATTCTAACTATCATGTACAAAGTACAGGATGAGGAAGAAGACAGCCTCCTCATTTTCAAAATGATGACGATAACACATTTGTAGAGCATGTAGACTTTACGCAGAACATAGAACAAAATTCTTTCCGATCTGTAAATGTAATTAACGGAAGTAGTAGGAAATTTGAGGGAAACTAACTCCCGTCTATTTGAAAACTAACTTATGACACACATACTTATGACAGGGATGTTGTTCAAATACCAATCACCAGCACTGATAATTGTTTCAAACAAACTGATTAATATGAAGTGTTGCGGACAAATTAAAAAAGTGGAATAAGCTCGAAAAGGAACGTAGTACACATAATAGGGAAAACGAAACAAATTCATTTGTAACAGTTAGTAACGAAGATAGAGTAAGGGCTTGTATTTATGATAATGATGGAAATCTGCAGGCTAAAATTTCTCTGGAGGAAAGTTTTGAAGAGGAGGACTTATTGGTGAGGTGGGTCAGCAAGTAGAATAGGGCTGAGTAACCTATGAACTATGATAAGAAGCTTCTACTTCAAAAGAAGTAGAATTAGATGACAATTTATACGGCAGTGACGTGATAATGCGTCGTTGCTCAAAAAGTTTAGCTCATGGACACAAAACAAAGGTAGAAGAGGTCGTCAAATGCTTTGATTTGAAATTGGTGGATAGGTTAGAAAAGTCAGCTGAAAATGTGATTATTGATGACCCCACTAACCTAAGTGTCAATGTAACCACAACTGAAAGAGATTATTTTAGCTGGAGGCAGACTGAAAATGATTTGCTTGACTAATTTCATGAGGCACCTGTAACAATTAGAATAAGATACTTGATATGTGGCGACGATTCATTTAAGATCTCTGCGATCGACGCTGCATCAGGTGTCTGTGGTTTTCCTCTTTGGTCGCTTTACGGCTGCTTGAGCGCGCGAACCCATGAAGAGAGGGCTCGTTTTGGTCGGTTGGTTGGCGCTCCGGTGTGCAGTCTTGTTATCAGCGGTCGCTCTTTGCGCATGCTCTGCCTCTTTCTGTCAGGTGGGCAGTGGGGCTGCGGACGGAGAAGGAGACGCGCTTGCGATCGGCGAGTGTGTACTGCGTGCGACTAGTGAGAGGGCGATGGTCTCGTCTGTGCTAATAAACTATGTGAACATGTGAAAGTGACTTTGGAATGTATCAGCCTGCAACCGGATACGGCAGGCCGGCGTGGCCGTGCGGTTCTAGGCGCTTCAGTCTGGAAGCGCGTGACCGCTACGGTCGCAGGTTCGAATCCTGCCTCGGGCATGGATGTGTGTGATGTTCTTAGGTTAGTTAGGTTTAAGTAGTTCTAAGTTCTAGGGGACTGATGACCACAGACGTTAAGTCCCATAGTTCTCAGACCCATTTGAACCATTTTGAACCGGATACGCTGCAGAATCAAACGGTGGGAATTATTCAGGTTCTTAAAGTCCATCTGAATAAGCACTATATGATCAAAAGTATCCGGAGACCAGCAAAAGCATACGTTTTTCTTATTAGGACCATTGTGCTGCCACCTACTGCCAGGTACTCCACATCAGCGACCTCAGTAGTCATTAGACATAGCGAGAGAGCAGAATGGGGCACCGAGCGAGGTGGCGCAGTGGTTAGCACACTGGACTCGCATTCGGGAGGACGACAGTTCAATCCCGTCTCCGGCCATCCTGATTTAGGTTTTCCGTGATTTCCCTAAATCGTTTCAGGAAAATGCCGGGATGGTTCCTTTGAAAGGGCACGGCCGATTTCCTTCCCACTTCTTCCCTAACCCGAGCTTGCGCTCCGTCTCTAATGACCTCGTTGTCGACGGGACGTTAAACACTAACCACCACCACCACCACCAGAATGGGGCGCCCCGCGGAACTCACGGACTACGAATGTGGTCACGTGATTGGGTGTCACTTGTGTCATTCGTCTGTACGCGAGATTTCCACACTCATAAAGATCCCTAGGTCCACTGTTTCCGATGTGATAGTGAAGCGAAAACGTGAAGGGAGACGTACAGCACAATAGCGTACAGGTCGACCTCGTCTGTTGACTGACAGAGACCGACGACAGTTGAAGAGGGTCGTAATGTGTAATAGGCAGACATCTGTCCAGACCATCACACAGGAATTCCAAACTACATCTGGATCCACTGCAAGTACTATGATTGGCGGGAGGTGCGAAAACTTGGATTTTTTGGTCGAGCGGCTGCTCATGAGCCACACATCACACCGGTAAATGCCAAACGACGCCTCGCTTTGTGTAAGGAGTTTAAACGTTGGACGATTGAACAGTGGAAAAACCTTGTGTGGAGCCTCGAATCACGGCACACAATGTGGCGATCCGACGGCGGGGAGTGGCTGTGGCGAGTGCCTGGTGAACGTCATCTGCCAGCGTGTGTAGTGCTAACAGTATAATTCGGAGGCGGTGGTGTTGCGGTGAGGTCGTGTTTTTCATGTAGGGGGCTTGAACACGTTGTTGTTTTGCGTAGCACTATCACAGCACAGGCCTACATTGATGTTTTAAGCACCTTCTCGATTCCCACTGTTGAAGAGCAATTCGAGGATGGCGATTGCATCTTTCAACACCATCGACCACCAGTTCATGGCCTGTGGCAGAGTGGTTACACGACAATAACATCCCTGTAATGGACTGACCTGCACAGAGTTCAAATGACTCTGAGCACTATGGGACTTAACAGCTGAGGTCATCAGTCCCCTAGAACGTAGAACTACTTAAACCTAACTAGCCTAAGGACATCATCCACACCCACGCCCGAGGCAGAATTCGAACCAGAGACTGCAGCGGTCCCGCGGTTCCACACTGAAGCGCCTAGAACCGTTCGGTCACTCCGGTCGGCCTGCACAGAGTCTTGACCTAAATCCTATAGAACACATTTGGGATGTTTTGGAATGCCGACGTCGTGAAAGGCCTCAGCGACCGACATTGACATCTCTCCTCATTGCAGCACTCCGTGAAGAATTGACTGCCGTTCCTCAGGAAACGTTTCAGCACCTGATTGAACTTATGTCTGCGAGAGTGGAAGCTGTTATCAAGGCTAAGGGTGGACCTACACCATACTGAATTACAGCATTACCCATGGAAGGCGCCACGCACTTGTAGGTCTTTTTCAGCCAGGTGTCCGGATACTTTTGATCACATAGTGTATATAATGTAATTAATCTGCTTTGGGGTTATGTTATGAGTTAAGTTATGAGGGCGTGATTTAGCAGTATGACCATCTTCTTATATATTTGAGTATATTATTACTTCCTGCTCGCCGGCCGGAGTGGCCGAGTGGTTCTAGGCGCTACAGTCTGGAACTGCGCGACCGCTACGGTCGCAGGTTCGAATCCTGCCTCGGGCGTGGATGTGTGTGATGTCCTTAGGTTAGTTAGGTTTAAGTAGTTCTAAGTCCTAGTGGACTGATGACCTGAACAGTTAAGTCCCATAGTGCTCAGAGCCATTTGAACCATTTTTGAACTTCCTGCTCTGGCAGTGATAAGCCTGTCTTCACATATTATTAATGACATAGTAGTGCAAATATTTAAAGTAGTTAATTCTGAAAGTGAATGGCTTGTGGGTCCCTTGTGGCCGTATTCCAGATTTGAAATTTTTCTAATGTTTTAAGGATTGTGTTACTCTGGATACTGCCTAGTTGCTTTGTGTTTTTATGTTGTTTCAGTGGTACAATCAGCGGTGCGTGTCTTCCGCTGTAGTTGGTCGCTTAACTGGAGGACGACGCCTTGGATGCGGCCAGTTTGAACTGTAACAAACAGCGCGGTCACTGTGTTTATCAGTAGACTCCAATTCTTCGGCGAATTTAAGTTGAGCATTTTATTATTTGTTCCAGGTGACACCCAAGCGTATATCTTTCCTTCTTCACCGTTCCTTTCAGCTTTCATTTAGGCTCTATCTGACTTGTAGTTTCCGCACAGAGTTTTAATGGGAATAAAAATGGTACAAAAACGCTTAAGGAACTCAGTTTATTGTAAAACAATATCCACAAGGAATAACTTGATGATTCTAGTGAATTTTCTACCTATGAATTACAGTTAAAAACTTAAATGTGAATAAATGTAAAACGGTTATTATGTTTTGAGTTAAGAAGGAAACCATGAATATCAACATTGTAGCCATTACTTGTCAGTGAAATTTTGTAATAACTGAAAGGTGCCTTTAATTGTATTGGGTTTTTAAAATCTCATTGAAAAACATAAATTGTGAACTGTTGCTGCTGTTATATCTTAAAAGGTGTCCTGCTTCTGTGGGAGTTTTTCTCAGTAATCCATTTATTGTTTGTATGGTTCTTACAATTTATGTAAAGAGGGTTTTTAAATTAATTGTTGTTTAGGGTGGGCTTTGACCCCCGTAGACATTTCGTCCATTTAGTAACGTATCGAATTCTAGGGCAATTATGTATGTTATTCTGGGGTAACAGCAGTTTAATATTGTCATGAAACTGTTAAATAAAATCTTTTCGAAATCACAAGCCAGAGTTTGTGTCTGATTGTTAATTATTGCCTTTTTTATTGAGTTGAATTATCCTTGAATGTGTGTCCCACATCTCAATACCCTATTGTTGTTGTGGTCTACAGTCCAGCGACTGGTTTGATGCAGCTCTCCTTGCTACTCTATCCTGTGCAAGCTTCTTCATCTCCCAGTACCTACTGCAACCTACATCCTTCTGAATCTGTTTAGTGTATCCATCTCTTGGTCTCTTTCTACGATTTTTACCCTCCACACAGCCCTCCAATACCAAATTGGTGATCCTTTGGTGCCTCAGAATATGCCCCACCAACTGATCCCTTCTTCTAGTCAAGTTGTGCCACAAATTTCTCTTCTCTCCAATTCTTCTTCAAATTTCACTTCTTCAGAAAGGCTTTCCTTGCCATTGCCAGTCTGCATTTTATATCCTCTCCACTTCGACCATCATCAGTTATTTTGCTCCCAAAATAGCAAAACCCATTTACTACTTTAAGCATCTTATTTCCTAATCTAATCCCCGGAGCATCACCCGATTTAATTCGACTACATTCCATTATCCTCGTTTTGCTTTTGTTGATGTTCATCTTATATCCTCCTTTCAAGACACTGGCCATTCCGTTCAGCTGCTCTTCCAAGTCCTTTGCTCTCTCTGACAGAATTACAATGTCATCGGCGAAGTTATTCTTTTGTTTTCTTTACTGCTTGCTCAATATACAGATTGAATAACATCGGGGATAGGCTACAACCTTGTCTCACGCCCTTCCCAACCACTGCTTCCCTTTCATGCCCCTCGACCCTTATAACTGCCATCTGCTTTCTCTACAAATTGTAAATAGCCTTTCGCTCCCGGTATTTTACCCCTGCCACCTTCAGCATTTGAAAGAGAGTACTCCATTCAACATTGTCAAAAGCTTTCTCTAAGTCTACAAATGCTAGAAACGTAGGTTTGCCTTTCTTTAATCTATTTTCTAACATAAGTCGTAGGGTCAGCATTACCTCACGTGTTCCAACATTTCTACGGAATCCAAACTGATCTTCCCCGAGGTCGGCCCCTTCCAGTTTTTCCATTCGCCTGCAAAGAATTCGTGTTATTATTTTGCAGCCGTGGCTTACTAAACTGATAGTTCGGTAATTTTCACATCTGTCACCACCAGGCTATTTCGCCTGTCTCATACATCTTACTCACTAGATGGTAGAGTTTTGTTAGGCCTGGCTCTCCCAAGGCTATCAGTAGTTCTAATGGAATGTTGTCTAATCCTGGGGCCTTGTTTCGACTCAGGTCTGTCTGTGCTCTGTCAAAATCTTCACGCAGTATCATATCTCCTATTTCATCTTCATCTACATTCTCTTCCATTTCTGTAATATTGTCCTCAAGAACATCGCCTTTATAGACCCTCTATATACTCCATCTACCTTTCTGCTTTCCCTTCTTTGCTTAGAACTGGGTTTCCATCTGAGCTCTTGATATTCATGCAAGTGGTTCTCTTTTCTCCAAAGGTCTCTTTAATTTTCCTGTAGGCAGTATTTATCTTACCCATAGTGACATGCGCCTCTGCATACTTACCTTTGTCCTCCAGCCATCCCTGCTTAGCCATTTTGCACTTCCTGACGATCTCATTTTTGAGACGAAAAAGATGGCTCTGAGCACTATGGGACTTAACTGCTACGGTCATCAGTCCCCTAGAACTTAGAACTACTTAAACCTAACTAACCTAAGGACAGCACACAACACCCAGCCATCACGAGGCAGAGAAAATCCCTGACCCCGCCGGGAATCGAACCCGGGAACCCGGGCGTGGGAAGCGAGAACGCTACCGCACGACCACGAGATGCGGGCCATTTTTGAGACGTTTGTATTCCTTTTTGCCTGCTTCATTTACTGCATTTTTGTATTTTCTCCTTTCATCAATTAAATTCAGTATCTCTTCTGTTACCCAAGGATTTGTATTAGCCCTCGTCGTTTAACCTACTTAATCCTCTGCTACCTTCATTATTTCATCTCTCAAAGCTACCCATTCTCCTTCTACTGTATTTCTTTCCCCCATTCTTCTCAATCGTTCCCTAATGGACTCTCTGAAGCTCTCTATAACCTCTGGTTCTTTCAGTTTATCTAGGTCCCATTGCCTTAAATTCCCACCTTTTTGCAGTTTCTTCAGTTTTAATCTATAGTTCATAACCAATAGATTGTGGTCAGAGTCCACGTCTACCCCTGGAAACGTCTTACAATTTAAAACCTGGTTCCTGAATCTTTGTCTTACCATTATATAATCTATCTGAGACCTTCCAGTATCTCCAGGCTTTTCCCATGTATGCAACCCTCTTTCATGATTCTTGAACTGTTAGCTATGATTAAGTTATGTTCTATGCAAAATTCTACCAGGCAGCTTCCTCTTTCATTCCCTACTCCCATTCCATATTCACCTACTACGTTTTCTTCTCTTCCTTTTCTTACTATCGAGTTTCAGTCACCCATGACTATTAAATTTTCGTCTCCCTTCACTATCTGAATAATTTTTTTTTTATCTCATCATACATTTCATCAATCTCTTCGTCATCTGTGGAGCTAGTTGGGGTATAAACTTGTACTACTGTGGTAGGAGTGAGCTTCGTATCTATCTTGGCCATAATAAAGCGTTCAATATGCTGTTTGCAGTAGCTTACTCGCATTCCTATTTTCCTATTCATTGTTAAACCTACTCCTGCAATACGCCTATTTGATTTTGTATTTATAACCCTGTGTTCACCTTATCAGAAGTCTTGTTCCTCCTGCCACCGAACTTCGCTAATTCCCACTATATCTAACTTTAACCTATCCATTTCCCTTTTTAAATTTTCTAACCTACCTGCCCGACTAAGGAATGTGACATTCCGCGCTCCAATCCATAGAATGACAGTTTTGTTTCTCCTGATAACGACGTCCTTCTGAGTAGTTCCCTCCATGAGACTGGAAAGGGGGACTATTTTACATTCAGAATATTTTACCCAAGAGGATGCCGTCATCATTTAACCATACAGTAAACCTGCATGCCCTAGAGAAAAATTACGGCTGTAGTTTCCCTTTGCTTTCAGCCGTTCACAGTACCAGCACAGCAAGGCCGTTTTGGTTAGTGTTACAAGGCCAGATCAGTTAATCATCCAGACTGTTGCCCCTGCAACTACTAAAAAGGCTGCTGCCCCTCTTCAGGAAATACACGTTTGTCTGGCCTCTCAACAGAAGCCCTCCGTTGTGGTTGCACCTACGGTACGGCTATCTGTATCGCTAAGGCACGCAAGCCTCCCCACCAATGGCAAGGTCCATTATATAATTAAATATTTGAGGCATAATACAGCGACATCTTCTGGACATTGGCAGTGGATCAAGTGCATTGTCACAAGCTTTCTTTGATTCTGTTCCTAACAGGAATAGCATTGCTGTAATGAGAGTACCTTGTTTAAGAATAGTAGGTGCTACTGGGAAAATATCAGGACTAGTGAAGCAAGAAGTACTGATAATCATAAATATAAGAGAGATAGTTATAAACTATCGTTGTTTATTTGTGTTAGGTTTAAGTGCGGATATGTTAATTGGCACTGATTGTTTATCAGAGTGCGAAGGGAAGACTGACTTTGAACAGAGCCAAGTAGTATTAACTTTGCCATACTCTGATATAACCATTGTACCTTTCATTTTTGCCAGGTACACAGTCTGGTGTGCCTTGTAGTCCCACCTGGACGAAATCTTATTTCATTTCAGGTTTCATACATTCGTCTTATCTTTTCTATCAGTAGTTTCCTGTCCATAGTGAATAATAATTATATGTCTCCATTTTTATCAATAAGCTATATAAAAAGTCTGAGAAAATTATACAGATGGATGGAATTGTCTAAGGAGACCACATGAGTACAACGCTGTTCAGGATCTGTACAGCAGACGTGGTAGACATAACAGAGGAAGACTCCAAAGCAGAAATTATTATGACAGGCCACCTGGTGGTAGGAGTAGCAGTAAGAGAGAATGTACGAAAGGCACAACAAGATATAGAAAGTTGGGCAAAAGAAAATGATTTGAAAGTATCCCAAGAGAAGCCAGTTCAAATTATATTAAGTTCAGGACGAAATAATCATTCAAAGATAGTAAGCCCTATACAGTGAACCACTACAAAAAGCAGAGAAATATAAATACCCGGGAATTATATGAGACACGACAGCAACATCTTTCGCAATATACATTCAGGAAAGGATAACAGTAGCAATAAAAGGCACTTTCAACATCCTGAACATAACCAATAAATTGACAAGCACAGCTACGACACTTTTCAAAGCGACAGTAGTGCCAGTCATAATGTGTGGAATAGAGAACATACGGGACAAAATGAAGACCCGTATTATGTAAAGAACAGAAAAAAATCAACATTATTTTCATGAAATAGATACTAGCAGTAGGAGAAACAGCACCACTACGACTTACATATGAACTCATGAAAGAGACGTGTTTTCAGAGAGGAGATCAAATTACAACACTGGCTATCTTACACAGGACCATATCGGAATTAATTAACTTAACGGGAAAGGGAAGAGAAGAAGACAGACATAGAGTTTTACAACACACTAGACATGCTAGATAGCAGCTGACCCAGAGAATGCTGGAACAAGAGATCTGTAACTGTAAGACTCCCCATACATAATATATGGAACTAAAACAATATTGTAAATGTGTACTTTGGGACAAGGATTGTAAAATACTACATTACGACATGAGCGAAGATAACTAAAATTGCAACAGACTGTGGAAAAGACTAAAACTTGTAAAATTTGTGTAACAATGTTCAACCTGGTGCTCTCCTCCCATTAAAAATAATAGCGAGAAATTGACATTGTAATAAAATAAATCAGAACTAGCACGAAAACACTTAAGAGTTTATTTTTCCTACGTGTTATTAGAGAGTGAAAAGTCGAAAAATTTAAAGTGCTTCTATAAATCCACTGCTACATGTGAACTGCACAGCAGTCATGTAGACATAAATATAGGAGTAGATCTGACACTTCTTTTAGGAGGACTCTACCTATGGAAATGCACAGAAACTCTATGCCAACTTACGCACACAAACAGAGAACTGTCAGTCATCGTTAGCTAGTAGCGGCGGGTTTCTTAAAATCACCGAAGGGCAGTAGAGCAAAACAAAGACGGTTTCAGCGAATGAACGGTGATAACTCAGAATTCTTTCATGTCAAATAAAAGTCCGAAAACGATGCCTACCGTGTTGCAGTGTACAAGTCACTCCGTGAAAGGCAATAACTGGATGACACACAGTCCCCCCAGACATTCGTTGCAAAAGGAAACAGAGACTAAATTATGGTAGTTCTATGCTCCGCACGGAACTGCGTCACGATGATGGATATGGATTTATCGAAACGCCTACTGTGTCTAGTCTTTTCGGTTTGGAACCAAAGACTTTCAAGAGAGCTGTGTGTGGCATTCTGCCTTTTGTGCATGAAGATGAAGAGAAAAAGAGATTGAAAGAAATAGTTTAACTCATTCATCTGTGGGTTCTTGATGAAAGAGCTTCGTTCAGTTAATACAAGAAATAACGCCTCACGGTATGTGTTGCTGGCAGACAGAAGAATGTGGGGACGCAAAGGACGGTGCCACTGTTTATTGTCAGATTATCTTACATGCCTGAGGACAGAAAAATATTTAAACACAATTGGTTGTATTTTTGGTGATAAAAATCCTAAAGTTTCATGCTTATTCTACAAAGAGAACAGAAAGTTGCTCTCGAGGACAGAATATTTTCCATGTCTCGCGAATCTATGATCTAACCAAAAGCGTCACCTGCACGACTGGCAGGTTCCCAAACACCGTTACGAACATCAGTTGCGCAGACAAAACAATTGCCGACGTACAATGGTTACATTCCCAGAATGAGATTTTCACTCTGCAGCGGAGTGTGCGCTGATATGAAACTTCCTGGCAGATTAAAACTATGTGCCCGACCGAGACTCGAACTCGGGACCTTTGCCTTTCGCGGGCAAGTGCTCTGCCATCTTTTTTTTTTTTTTTTTTTTTGTTGATCGTTATGTTTTGTCGCTGCGGATGTCACCTCACATCCGTTCAAGTTCGTTTTGTTGATCCTTCCTGGGGGATGTTTCTGGAAACATCCCCCAGGCTGTGGCTAAGGCATGTCTCCGCAGTATCCTTTCTTTCAGGAGTGCTAGTTCTGCAAGGTTCGCAGGAGAGCTTCTGTAAAGTTTGGAAGGTAGGAGAGGAGATATTGGCAGAAGTAAAGCTGTGAGAACCGGGCGTGGGTCGTGCTTCGGTAGCTCAGATGGTAGAGCATTTGCCCGCGAAAGGCAAAGGTCCCGAGTTCGAGTCTCGGTCGGGCACACACTTTAAATCTACCAGGAAGTTTCAATGGTTACATTGTTCACGACATTACACGTATTAAGTCTCGACAGTTCGCTCCGTCTAAGCTATCAAGGATTCGACAGAGGAGCAAAATAACCACAGAGCAACTCACAGCTGGTCCTCAAACTGGAGTGCTGTCTTGAGATATCAAATGTTTAGTTCTCCAGTAGCAGCAACAACAACAGGAAGTTGTCCATCACCAAATTTCTCTAACCTTTGAGGACACAACAGCTCTATGCCCCGTAGAGAACCAATGAGAAGCCCTGGTGTAATTTCTGAGAAAAATGTAGACGAATGCCCAAAAATGTAGACGAGTGTCCTCCCTGACGCATACTCCATGGCCCACCACCAAGTTACGTTACCGCCACCCAGCAAGCCTTCAGCAGGTTTCAGAAGGCATTCAGTGAAAATACGCATCTAGTTTACGAACAGTATTGTATGTCTAAAGGGCGTCCCAATGGGTGCTTTGAAGGCCAAGGACATATAACCATACTGGCTATAATTTCAACAAATTCTTTGGGATCAAAATACCGATGACACAGAAAATTATATCTGAAACTCGCTCCATCACTATCTCTCTTCATTGCCACCTTTCGGAGAAAATTGCTATTGTTGCAGAGATGACATGAGGTCTCCAAACTTTTATTGCAGTTGTACGATTCCCACGAGGACATGTCGACTCAGAAGATGGGCAGGCCTTTTGAGGACAGTGCTCCGACCTCGAAGCAGGCTGCTCCGATTACGCACGTACCTGTCAGTAGTCGCTGTTTTCTGTGTCGTCCTTATCAACCCCACGCTGACGTCCAGTTTTGCGAAGCCCGCCCTCCATCCACACGACAGTTTAAGGACTACACGACAAGAAATGTCCTGCTTTCTCTAACCTCGCGCACTTCAGTAATCGTCCTGCTAGCCGCAGAGCATATGACATCATCTGACGGAAGAGTACTAAGTGTACCAGCACATGCTCTGGTACAAAGCCACGTGACACAGTGAAGAAATTCACCCGGACCGGAATGCCACACTAAAACTGGAAGAGGTGATAGCTTACTACTGTGACATTTTGATATTTTCTCTGTATGTCCATCTTTATAAAGATGGTTGCGGGACCTCGGCTGTTCAGTAGAGAATGTCAGACCAGAACACCTTTCAGCCGTCTAAATTTACAAATTATTATTTTATTGATCAACGAGTTTGGGCAGTATATTACGCCACGTTGTTAGTCTAACATTTGGCAGATGATGATTGAAGTGATCGCAGTCTCAAAAATCCTCGGATACCAGTCATTGAATGCTGACCCATATTTTGACTGGACCAGAGCTGGGGTCTTCCTAAGTGTTGGCCAGGGGGCCTCAAGATGGCGCAATATACCGCCGAAACCGGTTGCTCCATAAAACGACATGGTATATGACTTTTAGCCGTTCAGATCTGTCTATCAGAAATAAGCACACATTGTTTGGAAGCAAAATGCCCAATAGCTTACCACGTAAGGTCACTTTACCATTACGTTCTACGTAGTCCGATTTCATATGGTTCAAATGGCTCTGAGCACTATGGAACTCAACTGCTGTGGTCATAAGTCCCCTAGAACTTAGAACTACTTAAACCTAACTAACCTAAGGACATCACACATATCCATGGCCGAGGCAGGATTCGAACCTGCGACCGTAGCGGTCGTGCGGTTCCAGACTGTAGCGCCTTTAACCGCTCGGCCACTCCGGCCGGCTCCGATTTGATACCTTTGCCACTTTGTGCACAGAAGTCTCTATATGATACTGTCACGCTCAATGCTTTTAAATAATAACGACACATGTGCGTGCTGCGTGTATTGACCTTTACGTAAAATGGACCGGAAAATCAACAGTGCATACAAAACTCATAATCGTGAGGGAGAACTGGCTGCTGCAGCAAGCACGGAATTTTGATGCCAGTGGTAAGTTAGAGCTTCAAACGTAGCTCGAGCTGCACTGCACTTGCAGGTGACCCATCAAATTTCCATCCAATGTAACACTGTGCCAACCAAGCAGCATCAGCTCCACATGCGAACAGCTTCGCCCACCACTGTCCCGTAACACACACTAGCTCTTCCATTCGCACTAGCTCTTCCATTCGCAGGAGGTGACAAGACCATGAGCCAATCTGCGTGCAGTGATTTAAAGCCTCACCGCTCGACCCTGCTGTCAGCTAGTGGGATGCAGAGGAAGGTGTTGCCAAGAGACGCGGTCTCGGCATTTTTCAGTATAGATAGTGGACCGGCTCATCCTCTCTGCTTAAACAAAATCAAGGAATACTAACCACTAACTAGCTTCCTGGTCCAGGGCATTTATTATCTAATTTCAGCTGACTAAGATGAGCTCAGATACATTCTTTGGGTTTTGGGTTCTGGACCAAGTAACCACTGGTGCGACGTTTGGGACACCTTCGAATGGTTCCATGAAACGCGTTATCATCTTTCCCATTATTTCCTGTTCACCTTTACTATACATCCAAAGTTCCTTAACATAAACCAAGTCCCCAACATGAAGAGAAATCTCACTACGACATTGGTTATACGACTTCGCCTGCACCTGATACTCGCATTTGGGTGTTTCGATAGGACACTTTCCATTTGTTTTTGATAATATCTGAGTCTATCCTTTCAGCTGAGAGGTCGCCCATTGTCCACAAATTACTAACGGCAAATTGATAGAGTAGCTAAGTGAGAGTGGTCTTACGCATTTCATGTACTAAAGGAAGGTGATGAAATTCAAAGAGATTACAGTCCATACAAAATGTCGTAATTCGTTCAAACTCATCTGCAAACGGAATCTGAGAACAACCTTGGTGAAATCGATGGCGATGAAAAGAGGAACGCCAGAAAACGAAGAAAAACAACTGTGTAAATCAGGCAACGGTACTGATTCTAAAACGACTATGCCGTTTAAGGCACGATTGTCCAATCTGGGACGATAATCTGCCCCACCTGATTTAGGAAGTGGGCGACGCATGAGGAGATATCGAAGATCTAATCACACCATCCTCCAGAAGCTGGTCGACTATCTAACACAACTACTCCATCTTGGGAAGTAACAAACAACAGCTGGTTTTTCTAACAGGTATGTGATCTGTTAAACGAATACGGTACTGAATTTTATTAGTTTCTCTAAGTCTGTCTGTTAAAACGTCTACAAACTGATCTAGAATTTGAAGTAAGATTTTAGCTTGTCGTTTACTTAAATTATTCAGATTAAAATTATTAGCCTCTCCATTAACTGCACAAAACCTCTGGTGAGCATCATGTAGGCAGAAGGGCATATCACTCACTCCTGTAATTTAAAGAAATAAATCTTATCATAATAATTCGACAGGCTTTGCTTAAAAAAACCGCATCCCAAAATTACTCACGTAGTTAATCCTTTAACAAACAGAAACTGGAGGGGCTACGAAAGTTCCCAATTATTTATTTCGGCCAAATTAATTTTCCGACAATGGAATGGTGATGGTGTTAGGACAGCAACCAGCCACAAAAACAGCCACGGTCTCCAACATGTCATCATATGACAAAATTGCAAATGGAATGGTGGTTCGTGGCCAGTCTCATGCCATGCCACGCCATCAGATCATGGCATCATTTGCTTCAAAAAGCTTCAGGAAGTTATGGGAAGTCTCTGACTACACGACCAGGTTTACAACAACTAAAACACACAGTATCATCACGAAGTTTTCGTGCAGAAACAGCCGACACAACGTTTCCGCAAATTTCTTGCTTCTCGATCGCTAACTGCGAGCTTCGATGCTGATCCGCAAACTTAATATTTTCTACTTCATGTAAATCAGAAAAATACAATGTGTGAGCGATCCTATGGGAGCATTCCTCCGAGAAACTGTTTCGCGTTCTGATAGTGTCCTCTCTCGTGTGAATCGCAATCCTTTTTTGCAAAATATTTTTCCAAAAGTAACCTAGAGAACCAGAGTTTTTAACAGTTTCAGGCACGAATTTACTATCTAAAGAAGGATTTTGATAGTTGCCAGTTACTGATAATAAGAATAACTTTGCGAATGTTGGGTTTACTGGCCATTGCTCGTGGAAACCGTGCTCCGAAGTAATTCTAGAATATCCGACTTCCCTTTCCAATTTAATATGATGAAATTAAATCACTCTGGAGTTGTTGAATCTGAGGACGAGTACTCAAAACATTCCAGTGGTTAATGTATGGATGCTACATGTAGCTGGGATCGTGAAGGCCCTACTTGCTCCAAAATTTCAGCACTCTCATACACGCCATCTAACAGCTTAGCAGAAGCAGTGCTGCTGGTACTCACCTTTCCTATAGTGTTTACGGCGGTGTGGATGGGATAGTCTAAGAGGCCCTGTAAGAACTGTACAAGTTCAGGCACTGTCCCTTCTATTGGTGCTCCATGAACCTGAAGCTCGTACATCAAACAGTACATTTTCAAACGAGGCACCTCCATTACAGCGCAACGCGCAGACGTCATCCCAAAACAACAACAAAAAAGCCGTGCCCAGAACAATATAAGAGTTCATTTACACAGGTCCGAGCACATTCTCATACGCTACGCCAAAATTTGTCTGCTACCACTGACCTATCTCAAAACAACCCAAGAAAGAACACTCAATTTAGTAGCGGGAGGTACCAAGCGCACATAACGAGGAATAAACATGTACAATTTGTTTTCACATAATTATATTTTACCAAACTACTCTAATACAACAGCAGAGCTTAAAAATTTAAAAAATAGTAATAATGCTCATAAATGGAAACGACGAAATTTCTTTAAAATATATACAGTTAAAATATCAAAATAGATACAATCCCTTTATGGAATACAGCATCTCACAACAGCTTCAAAGATAACTACCTTATCAGATCTTCCAAAATGTTCCTTTCTCAACCGGAGGGTATCTCTCTTTAGTGATATAAAACACACGTCAGACACAACTATAATACGTATCTTAAAATGAGATAAGCAGATAAATCCTTTACATTCTGAAACACGAGGGACGCATGCTTGGGTAATGTGGCCTGAAAATCAGGTAACAATGTTATAACAGATCTCAAAATACCGAACCGTTGAACAAAATTCTACTCTCAATTATGACTTGAATAAACAAAGTTTTTAACAATACTTGGACAGAACATCAAGCATTAAAAGTTTAGAACAACTTTCTCATGATATGGTTTGAAAGGCATCTTCTGTGGCATGAGTCACAGGTGAGCAAGTCTCTCTTTCTGATGATAACCGATCACTGACCTTTGCCAAGAGCAGCGCTTTTAAGAATATATTTGCTTTGAAAAGAATCTTTGGAGAAATTAGCAAGAACAAAGCTGTCTGCTCATATACGATATTAAAAACACTGCACCTATAAAAATGAGCATGAGTTCACAAAAATTAATGGTATTCGTTCAATAGAAAATACGGAATGATTGAGGAATTGTCTGATCACGCAGTGTGCCATTCACTATATACACGCGACAAACTTCTCAAACACCGTCACGCTATTAAACAAGATTAACCGATAGCGCACATTAATTCCAAAAGCTGACAAATGTTTGCGTATCGAACTGTGAGGGCACTGTTGTTTTGCAGTACCCCTTCTTCTGCTACGATGAAAATCCAAAAGCAATACGGCGAAACCTAACTAGATTATCTAATGGCACATGTTGTTGAGTCTGTTGACCTTTGGATAGAACGGATAGCACATTTAACTGTGCCTACACAACTCCAAATCTCGACAGAGAACTAGCTGGCCCGGCATGCACAACGCATTCAGGCCAATGATCAGTTTATGCTCCAAGCATTACTCGAACTCCATTTCACTTGCAGGTGACCCTCTAAACATCTACTGTAAGTGCTGCCACCGAACGTAGATCCAATATAACACTGTGCCCCTCATGGCATCCACTCCATGTGCGAACAGTTCCACCAATGCCCCACAAGATCCACTAGCTTTTCCATTGACAGGAGCTGACGAGACCATGAACCGATCCACATACAGCCCTTTAAAGGCTCTTTGTTCGTCCCTGCTGCTCCCTAACGGGGAACCGCGGAAGGTGTTACCGAGAGACGTGCCGTCGATATCTTTCAATATCGATAGCAGGCTTTCTCAGAAGTCATCTGATGGAACGAAGAAGTATTAGTTTTCTTCTGAGTACCTATACCTACATGTAAGAACAACCACACTGGTGTGTCTGATACTGAACGTAATAGGGACTCCAAACAACTTAGACCAGTGTACATAATTGTCTATGGAGGAATTAAAGATATTCCACTAAACGAGGCAATCCATGGGGACATTATCAATATTCGTCTTAAGAACGTGTCAGCCACATGTCCGTAAGAACAGGCACCATGCGGAATCAGTGGCTGTGATAAATATTATGTAATTTACATTATCATAGTTCATAAGACAGAAATTAAGTCTATAATTGTTAATTGTAACACTGTATAATAAAAAGGTACATAAAATGTCAAATAGGTACTTTAATTATGTTTCATATAAAAAAAAAGTCATCCTGCGATTTCCTGTACAGTAGAGCTCTACAGATACATAGTAGGAGTCATGTGGTATTGTGCGTAGGCAATTCTACGTATCATCAATCGCGGGTATCAGGTTTATGTACAGGGGAACATGAAATACACATTATCATGTCTAATAAGATGGCAGAAACCCATCAGCATTCAAAAGAGCCTCCGGTCATCTCGGAATGGATAAATACACGGTTTTCAAGGGGATCATATACCATTCTTCCTGCAAAATAATTGCAAGTTCAGGCAACGCTGATGGAAGTGGATAGCCATCACGTACCCTTTCCTCCAAAGTACACCACAAAGGGTCAATAAGTTTAACATCTGGTGGCTGTGGTGTCCGGGAGAGAGACGACAATTCATCCTGGTGCTCACAAAAGCAGTCCTAGTCGGTGCGATCTGTGTAAACGCGGGCCTTCGTGTCTCGCAGCACAGCTGCACCATTAAAGAATAAACATTGTGCCTTTGAGTCACATAATCCTTGACAGAAATGCGATATTGCAGAGTAGCCTTGGGGGCCATGGAATATCACGATATGGCTTCCCACCGTTTTTGACTCTCGGTTCGTAAAGTCGGCCAGAAGTTGGAATCAGACTGAAACAAAAGACACAGCTCTAACTGACTTTCTTCCATTGCTCCTTAGTCCCTATTTTACCGCTTTGGCACCACGCTTCCCAATTACGGGCTTTTGCAACACTGATAGGTGGTTTTGGAATTCCAGCTCGCCTACAATTCCCTGCTTATCGAGCTCCCTCCGTCCTCTTTTTGCGCTGACATGGTTCACGAGTACGACATTCAGTTCTCCAGCGACTTTTGCTGCTGTCGTCACAGACCCCTTGAGTGACCGTCCGTAAAGATCACTCAACACACAATTCAATCCGCAGCGGATGATAGAAGTTTAATGGTGAACATTTTGAGCATATCAAATCCTGTACTTACAGGAAATATTAAAAAGCGTAATAAAATGGTACGATCATACAACATCAGTATTAGGGAAAACAAAGTGAATAACTAGATTATTTTCTGAGAGTTCTAGGAAAATACAGTGCATGTGTAATGAAAATCGCTTACGTGACGATAGTAAGACCAATTCAATTCCTCTAGCATCTTTATCAACAATAATGACCACAGACAGAAAACGAATTGAAAGATGCAAAGCTAAGATCGTAACTGATGTGTGTGGACCAGCGGCGGCCAATAATTCGGCCATAGCGCTCAGCCTCACTATACACTTCCTCTACCGCCACGCTGAGTGCGAGGAGGCGGGGGACACAGCGAATGCGCCGCATTTAAATAGCGGTGCATACGCACTGCATGAGAATTATTTTATACTTTACACTCACCAACAACATAGATCATAGATAAAACAAATTTTGCAGCAATATTTAAATATTTTCGGCGTGTCGAAGACTATAATTTTTATCTGGCACAAACAGTCGACATTCAGACAGACGCAGAGAATTTCACTCAGGCTGGCACTCAATCCTGACTTCCTTAATTTCATAATGGATGGATCGATGACAGAAGAAAGTACAAAAACGTTCAGGGAAAGTCAGGAATACAGAAATACAAATCGCTGAGGAATGAAATAAACAGACAGTGCAGAGAAGCTACGACGAAATGGGTGCATGAAAAATGTGACGAAATCGAAAAACAAAGGATACTCGTAAGAAATGATTCAGAATATAGGAGAGTTAAATTACCTTCGCTCAAATTAAAAGCAAGTGTGGTAACATTAAGAGTGTAACTGAAATTCTGTTGTTAAATGCAGAGAAGAGAGCAGATAGGTGGAAAGAGTAGATTGAAGGCCTGTATGGCGGGGAAGAATTGTCTGATGTGATAGAGGAAGAAACAGGTGTCGATTTAAAAGATATTGGGGAACCCAGTATTGGAATCATAATTTGAGAGAGTTTTGGAGGACTTAAGGTGAAATAAGGCAGAAGGGATCGATCACATTCCATCAGAAATTCTAAAATCGTCAGAGGAAGTGGCAACAAAACCACTATTGATTGGCGACTCCATGGAGTGTCCTGTGCACCACGACCAGATAATGGATATACTTGGAAGGAGAGACAGCATTGGTCGTATATTTTTGGTTTATTAACCGCAAAATCGATTTTCGGTCACTAAGTGACCATCTTCAGTGCTGTAATATACAATTTAAATTGGTAAGCACTGGTGTCAACAAGCTTACAGTGATCACATAAACTCAAGGGTGTGCCTTTCAGTCACATAATCCTTGACAGAAATGCGATATTGCAGAGTAGCCTTGGGGGCCATGGAATATCACGATATGGCTTCCCACCGTTTTTGACTCTCGGGTCGTAAAGTTTATGTGATCGCTGTAAGCTTGTTGACACCAGTGCTTACCAATTTAAATTATATATTGCAGCACTGAAGGTGGTCACTAAGTGACGGAAAATCGATTTTGCTGTTAATAAAACAAAAGTATACGACCAATGCTGTCTCTCCTTCCAAGTAAAACCACTATTCACGTTGGTGTGTAGAATGTATGAGTTGGGTTGTTTGGGGAAGAGGCCAAACCGCGAGATCATCGGTCTCATCGGATTAGGGAAGGACGGGGAAGGAAGTCGGCCGTGCCCTTTCAAAGGAACCATCCCGGCATTTTCCTGGAGCGATTTAGGGAAATCACGGAAAACCTAAACCAGGATGGCCGGACGCGGGATTGAACCGTCGTCCTCCCGGATGCGAGTCCAGTGTGCTAACCACTGCGCCACTTCGCTCGGTATGAGTCTGGCAATATACCGTCTCACTTTTGGAAAAATATCATCCATGTAATTCCGAAGACTGAAAGAGCTGATAAGTGAGAGAATTATTGCACAATCAGGTTAACAGCTCATGCATCCAAGTTACTGAGAAGAATAGTATTCAGAAGAACGGAAAGAAAATTGATGATATGTTAGATGACGATCACTTTGGCTTTAGGAAAGGTAATGGCACCAGAAATGCAAATCCGACGTTGCGGTTGATAATGGAACAACGACTAAAGAAAAATCAAGATACGTTCATAGAATTTGTCGACCTAGGAAAAAGCGTCCGACAATGTAAAATAGTGCAAGATGTTCAAAACTCTGAGAAAAATAGGGGTAAGCTGTATGGAGAGACGGGTAATATACAATATGTACAAGAACCAAGAGGGAACAATAAGAGTGGACAACCAAGAACGAAATACGAAATGCTGGGATTAAAAATGATGTAAGACACGGATGTAATCTTTCGCCCCTACTGTTCAATCTGTATATCGAAAAAGCAATTATGAAAATAGAAGAAAGGTTCTGTAGTGGAATTAAAATTAAAGTGAAAGAGTATCAATGATACGATTCGCTCATGACATTGCTATCCTAAGTGAAAATGAAGAATAATTACATGATCTGCTGAATGGAATGGCTAGTCTAATGAGTACAGAATATGGATTGTGAGTAAATCGAAGAAATGCGAAAGTAATGAGAAGTAACAGAAATGAGTACAGCGAGAAACTTAACATCAGGACTGATGGTCACGAAGCAGATGAAGTTAAGGAATTCTGATACCTAGGCAGCAAAACAGCCAATGACGGAGGGAGCAAGGAGGACATCAAAAGCAGACTAGCAGCATTGGCAAGAAGGGCACTCCTGGCCAAGAGAGAAGTGTCAAACATAGGTCTTAATTTGAGGATGAAATTTCTGAGAATATACGACTGGAGCCCAGCATTGTATGATTGAGAAACATGGACTGTGGGAAAACCGGAACAGCATTTGAGATGACGTGCTACAGACGAACTTTGAAAATTAGGTGGACTGATAATTAAGAAATGAGGAGGTTCTGCGCAGAATCAGGGAGGAAAGGAATATGTGGAAAACACTGACAATGAGCAGGGACAGGATGACAGGACATCTGTTAAGATATCAAGGACTGACATCCATGGTACTAGAGGGAGCTGTGAAGGGCAAAAACTGTAGAGAAAGACAGAAATTGGAATACATTCAGCAGGTAATTAAGGACGTAGGTTGCAAGTGTTACTCTGAGATGAAGATGTTGGCACAGGAGAGAAATTCGTGGCGGGCCGCATCAAAGAAAAGAAAAGGGTGTTCTTTCACACAAAACGTGTTGAACGAAATATTGCAGCTCATTTGCAAACTGGTTATGGAGACGTGGTAACTCTACCTGAGGAAGACAAAGTAGGAATCCTGGACAGTTTTAACGTAAAAGAATTTATGCGTTTCACGTGAAATACATTGCACATAAATCAGTTACATCTGTAT
This sequence comes from Schistocerca americana, assembly GCF_021461395.2. Lineage (NCBI taxonomy): Eukaryota > Metazoa > Arthropoda > Insecta > Orthoptera > Acrididae > Schistocerca > Schistocerca americana. The sequence goes on along the minus strand of NC_060121.1, from coordinate 426,612,947 downwards.
ATGCACAGGTGCACGCGATCTAGAAACATGTAAATTGGCCATGTCATCAAAACGTTTAGGAAAAGATTCTTGTAATGTCACTACGGGTTTTTCACATTCCGTGTTTCCTTTAACGGCAGTAAGCTAACGGAACTGGACTTCTGTCATTCCCAATCATTTTTAAACGCTTGTGGCGAAAGATCGTTAGAGTGCCAAGAGAGAAGTGTCATACATACGTCTTAATTTGAGGATGAAATTTCTGAGAATATACGACTAGAGCACAGCATTGTATGATAGAGAAACATGGACTGTGGGAAAACCGGAACAGCATTTGAGATGTGGTGCTACAGACGAATGTTGAAAATTAGGTGGGCTGATAATTAAGAAATGAGGAGGTTCTGCGCAGAATCAGGAAGGAAAGGAATATGTGGAAAACACTGACAATGAGCAGGGACAGGAGCTACGAACGTTCTCACATCACGAATAAATAGCGAAGGGTAAACAGAGCCAACAATACGATTCTGCGGATCTGAAGAGAGTTGTGCAATCCGAGAAATCCCACACCGCAACACTAAATGAAATACGAATACCACGAAAAAACCGTGTACTTCCGGGAAATAACGAGCAAAAGTGCTGCCTTGTCTCACAAGCGGTCATCACCCGCGGACCGCAAGATGTTTGGCACGCAATGGCCGGTCCTAGTATCGACTATACGAATGTGGAACAGAAATACTCGGCCAACATCAAAGGAATCAGTCGTTTTCTTTACAGGATGTTCTTGCCGAAACCTATCTGGAAAATTTGGAGGACCGGTATTTAAAGAAGACTGTGCCACCATTATGCTGCTACCATCACACGTTTCACTTAGGGATTACGATAATAAGAGAGATTACGGTACGTACAGCGAAAAGCAGACAGTCATTATCCCCATACTCAGTACACGAAAGGGATAGAATACAAAAACGATAATATTCATACGATATACCATCCGCCAAGAACAGCACAGTGGCTCGCGGAGAAAATAGGTAGATGATATAGTCGATCACGATCAACGCGTCCACCAGCTGAAACGGCAGCTACGCATTCTGGCAGATACCCTAATTGGTTACGCTTGTATCGGTTGCCCGTTGATGTGTCGTAAGTTCTGTTGGTTTCCAGACAGCGGCACAGCAGATACCATCCGTTGTCGAGGATTGTGGGCATTAGTACAAGATGTTACGGCGAAGGGAGCGTATCTAGGCGTCATGTACCAGTACTTATTCGACACCAACAAGATGACATTATGGACAGTTCTGCGGTCTTCCATTATCGTCTTATATAAGGAACTCTAATATCCGTTAAAGTAGTTGATGATGATGATAGTTGGTTTGTGGCGCGCACAACTGCGCGGTTATCAGCGCCCGTACTAATTCCCAACATTTGCTCAGTCTAATCTCGCCACTTTTATGAATGATAATGAAATGATGAGGACACCACAAACACCCAGTCATCTCGAGGCAGGTGAAAATCCTTGACTCCGCCGGGAATCGAAACCGGGACCCCGGGCTCGGAAAGCGAGAATACGACCGCGAGACCACGAGCTGCGGACTCCTAAAGTAGTGTGACGCAATTCTCAAACAGACTCGAAAAAAATCACCCATGAAGAATGGATAGTTTCCGACCATTGTTATGTGTTAAACATGTGGGACGTGTTAATATAATTGTTGGTAGCTAAGCGAGTGTCGTAAAAGTTCGACAGTCTGATGGTGAAGTTGCCACTTCGAATCTCGCTAGAAACAAAATTTCATTTATACTTTTACATATATTCCATGCTTATTATCAAACAGAACTGTCGCTTAACAAATATAAACCATATTTTAATAAAAATAACATAGCATTATTTTTAAATACTACAGTAACTGTGTGAAAATGCCAGTATACAAAATAAATAAAAATTTAGCCAACAAATGCAAAAGGTCAAATGGCAAATAGAAGAGTATTTTATTTTTGTAGGCTAAATACTGTTGTTGATGAACGTGATATGTATTTAATTAACGCTAATAAAATTCGAATGTATGAATCAAATTTTAGTTGATTTCCATACCAGCAGTGATTAAAAATAAGAAGATGTTATTTTTTAGAACAGAATTATTATTCAATATTTGTTAATTAACGTTCTGATTTTCTGAATATTTTGTAATTTGAATTAAACAACAATTATGTGATTACAAGATCGGAACCAGAAAGTTTACAAATTTGGAAATTTGTGGTAAAGACTTATGGGATCAAACAGCTGAGGTCATCGGTCCCTAAGCTTATGCACTACTTAATCTAACTTAAACTAACTTACGCTAAGAACAACACACACAAACCCATGCCCGGGGGAGGACTCTGAACCTCCGACGGGGGAAGCCGCGCGGACCGTTGCAACGCGCCTCACACCTAGCGGCTACAGCGGGCGCAACTTTACAAGAATGAGTATCCAACGCTACGCGCTCAGCTAACGGGGAAAATGTTGACAGGTTTTGTGTGTTTGATACTTAACAGCAGTCATAAATCTCCAAAAACAACTTTTTCAAGTGCTTTTAAGAGACGCATATATTTATTTAAGACCGACCTCCGGTCACTGACGTTCAAATCTAATTAGTCTGACGTAAAGCGAAATGGGCAGAGCAGAGCACAACGTCCGTTGTAACGTTGTTGCCAGCTGTGCACATTGCACATCATGAAAAAAGAGTTTTGTATCCCGCCTGGAAGGCGGCGCGTGGGTCTGCTCCTGAAAACTGAAGGGTAGGACGAATGTAGGAAGCTAGGAGGAGCAGGTGATGTAGAACACTTCGTACTGCAATTAAAAGTGGTTTTACTTAACTTTGGCTGAGATGAGTACGTAGGTGCAAAGCTGTACATAAAGTTACAAAGGCAGCATCTGTAGTGGCTCGCCCACTATGAAATAGAAACAATGTAGCTTAGTCGTCTACTCGGAATCAAATGGGCTGAATCTGGAGCGGCCCTCGTAGAGCTGCACAGCGCCGGCTAGAGGGCGCTGTCGTCGGTGTCGTAGTGCCAACCCAGAAGAGCGCACCTACATTGTGGCATCGTAGCTAGCTACCACAAAGAGGTTCTTATCTCGTCTGACAGCTGTCGACCTCGCAGATAACCTACAAGATGAACTTTCGCGTTGTTTTTCTGTCACCCCATCCTTCTATCGCCGTAGTTTGACGTCGTAACATCCCACATGGGCAGTTAAAAGTAACAAGATTTATCACTCACTTGATTTTGCGTACTATGTTGTGTCACGTGCGACATACTTGCTAAAGGCGATAATAAACACTTTACTGACGATTATGTGCAACAGTCTTGTTGGTTCATTTAGTTGCTCATTAATACTAGAGACAACCAGGCGTAGGTATTTTAGTACAGTCCATAAGGGAGAGGAGCAGACAGCGACAAGAGTTTGAAGAGAAAGCCCTGCTACAACATGCCTGAGAACGTGAGTGTTACATTTTCTCATTTGTATTCTCAAACAGATACACATTCGTTGGTTCCTGCACACACCGTAATTCTTCCTACACCGTTTTCTGTGTATCCGTATCTACAGTTACCGAAAGTGGAGTCAGTAACTGAAGCAAAATTTGTAAAAAGCTTTGGCTTATTGGTCAGCGTCATTGTAAAGTACTAAAACAACTAAACCGCCGACGTTTCTACCGACTTGCCGCGGTCGTCTTCTGGGCGTTTCACTCTAAAGATGACCGTAGTAGGTTGGTTGAAACATCGGCAGTTTAGTTATTTCAGTAGATTACAGTGAAGCGGTCCAGTACCCGAAATGATTTGATCCAGAATGACATCGGTCCTGGGAGCCTACGAACTTGTAATCCATTGTACTCAGAAAGTATCTAGTTAAAAACTTAGCTATAATCTGGTTAATGGCGCATGCCAAAATATTACCCAGAAGTAATCAGTGCATAGCTGCAGAGTTTGGATAAAAAATAAGGAAAGACCGTGAGAAATGGACGATTGACTGCAACTGCAGATGTTGTCTAGGTCTGCAGGTTACACTGTGTTATTTGACGACGAAAGGTACCTCTGCAACATCCTCAATACGTTGCAAGCGTGGTTCGTGGTCGGAACAGTATTCTGCGTAGTCGTGAGTGCGTTGTATCAGAGATAAGTCAATTCGAACGTAGGAAAATTGTTGATGAACCGTAACGAAGAATTATAGACAGGGAAAGCGGAGAAATACCATCCGCTAAGTCACAATGCGGATTGAATTGTGTGTTGAGTGATCTTCACGGACGGTCACTGAAGGGGCCCGTGAGGACAGCAGCAAAAGTCACTGGAGAACTGAATGTCGTACTCGTGAACCATGTCAGCAGGGAATTGTATGCGAGCTGGTATTCTAAAACCACGAATCAGTGTTGCAAAAGCCTGTAAATGGAAAGCGTGGTGCCAAAGCGGTAAAAGCGGGACTAAGGAGCAATGGAAGAAAGTCATTTAGACCTACGTCTTTTGTTTCAGTCTGATTCCAACTTCTGGCCGACTTTACGACCCGAGATTGAAAAACGGTGGAAAGTCATATCGTGATAATAATTGTCCCCCAAAGCTACTCTGCAAGGTCACATTGCTGCAAAGGATTATGTGACTCAAAGGCACAATGGTTCAAAATGGTTCAAATGGATCTGAGCACTATGGGACTTAACTACTGAGGTCATCAGTCCCCTAGAACTTAGAACTACTTAACCCTAACTAACCTAAGGACATCACACACATCCATGCCCGAAGCAGGATTCGAACCTGCGACCGTAGCGGTCACGCGGTTCCAAACTGAAGCGCTTAGAACCGCACGGCCAAGGCACAATGTTTGTTCTTTAATGGTGTTGCTGTGCTGTAAGACACGAAGGGCCGTGTTTACACAGATCGCACCGACTAGTACTGCTTTTGTGAGCACAAGGATGAATTGTCGTCTCTCTCTCGGCCATCACAGACACCAGATGTTAAAGTTATTGACTCTTCCTGGTGTACTTTGGAGGAAAAGCTGAATGATCGGGAGGAATGATAGAAGGCCCTTTGAAAACCGTGTATTTATTCATTCCGAGATAACTGGAGGCTCTTTTGAATGCTAATGGTTTTCTTCCACCTTATTAGACATGGTAATGTGTATTACGTGTTTCGATATTTTTATCTTATCCCCTGTACACAAACCTGATGCCCGCGATTGATGATACGTAGAATTTCCTACGCACAATCACACATGACTCCTACAATGTAGTTGTAGAGCTCTACTTTACAGGAAATCGCAGGATGACTTTTTCATACCAAACAGAATTACAGTATTTATTTGAGATTTTATGTACCTTTTATTATACAATGTTAAATTAACAATTATAGACTTAATTTCTTTCTTATGAACTATCATTACGTAAATTACATAGTATTTATCACAGATACTGATTCCGCATGGTGCCTGTTCTTACGGACATGTGGCTGACACGTTCTTAAGACGAATATTGATAATGTCCTCATGGAATTGTAAACGCAGTCATTGCCTCGTTTTGTGGAATCTCTTTAATTCCTCCGTGGATAGTTATGAACACTGGTCTAAGTTGTCTGGAGTCTCTATTACGTTCAGTATCAGATATACGTGTGTGGTTGTTCTCTCACTTAGGCATATGTACTCAGAAGAAAACCAATACTTCTTCGTTCCATCGGATGACTTCTGAGAAAGCCTGCTATGGATATTGAAAGATACCGAGGGCACGTCTCTCGGTAACGCCTTCCGCGGTTCTCCGTTAGGGAGCAGCAGGGTTGAACAAAGAGCCTTTAAAGGGCTGCATGTGGATCGGTTCATGGTCTCGTTAGCTCCTGTCAATGGAAGAGCTAGTGGATCTTGTGGGACAGTGGAGGAACTGTTCGCATATGAAGTGGATGCCATGAGACTGCCACAGTGTTATATTGGATGTAAGTTCGGTGGCAGCAGGTATAGTAGATGTTTAGAGGGTTACCTGCAAGTGAAATGGAGTTCTAATAATGGTTGGAGCATAAACTGATCATTGGCGTGAATGCGTTGCGCATGCCGGGCCAGCTAGTTCTCTGTCGAGATTTGGAGTTGTGTATGCAGTTAAATGTGCTATCCGTTCTATCCAAAGCCGGCCGGTGTCACCTAGCGGTTCAAGGCGCTACAGTCTGGAATCGTGCGACCGCTATGGTCGCAGGTTCGAATCCTGCCTCGAGCATGGATGTCTGTGATGTCCTTAGGTTAGTTAGGTTTAAGTAGTTCTAATTTCTAGGGGACTGATGACCTCCGATGTTAAGTCCCATAATGCTCAGAGCCATCTGAACCATCATCGTTCTATCCAAAGGTCAACAGACTCAACAACATGTGCCATTTGATAATCTAGTTAGGTTTCGCCGTACTGCTTTTGGATTTTCATTGTAGCAGAAGAAGGGAAACGGCAAAATAACAGTGACTTCACAGTTCGATACGCAAACATTTGTCAGCTTTTGGAACTATGTGTGCCATCGGTTAATTTTGTTTAATAGCGTGACGGTGTTTGAAAAGTTTGTTCGCGTATATATAGTGAATGGTACATTGCGTGATCAGACAATTCCTCAATCATTCAGTATTTTCTATTGAATGAATACCATTAATTTTTGTGCACTCATGCTTATTTTTATAGGTGCAGTGTTTTTAAAATCGTATATGAACAGACAGCTTTATTCTTGCTAATTCCTTCAAAAAATGTTTTCAAAGCAAATATATATTTAATAGCTCTGCTCTTGGCAAAGGTCAGTGATCTGTTATCATTGGAAAGAGAGACTTTTGCTGACCTGTGACTCATGCCACAGAAGATGCCTTTCTAACCATGTCATGAGAAAGTTGTTCTAAACTTTTAATGCTTGATATTCTGTCCAAGTACTGTTAAAAACCTTGTTTATTCTAGTCATAGTTGAGAGTAGAATTTTGTTCAACAGTTCGGTATTTTGAGACCTGTTTTAACATTGTTACCTGATTTTCAGGCCACATTACCCAAGCATGCGTCCCTCGTGTTTCAGAATGTAAAGGATTTGTCTGCTTATTTCATTTTTTTTAAGATATGTATTATAGTTGTGTCGTACGTGTGTTTTAGATCACTAAAGAGAGATACCCTCCGTTTGAGAAAGGAACATTTTGGAAGGTCGGATATGGTAGTCATCTTTGAAGCTGTTGTGAGATGCTGTGCTCCATAAAGGGATTGTATCTATTTTAATAATTTAACTGTATATATTTTAAAGAAATTTCGTCGTTACCATTTATGAGCATTATTACTGTTTTTCAAATTTTTAAGCTCTGTGGTTGTATTAGAGTAGTTTTGTAAAATATAATTACGTGAAAACAAATTGTACATGTTTATTTCTCGTTATGTGCGCTACCGCTACTAAATTGAGTGTTCTTTCTTGCGGCAGTTTTGAGATAGGTCAGTGGTAGCAGACAAATTTGAGCGTAGCGGATGGGCATATGCTCAGACCTGTGTAAATGAACTCTTATATTGTTCCTGGGCACGGCTTTTTCTTTGTTGTGTTGGATGACGTGTGCGCGTTGCGCTGTAATGGAGGTGCCTTGTTTGAAAATGACCTGTTTGATGTACGAGCTTCAGGCTCTTGGCCGGCCGGAGTGTTCGTGCGGTTCTAGGCGCTACAGTCTGGAACCGGGCGACCGCAACGGTCGCAGGTTCGAATCCTGCCTCGGGCATGGATGTGTGTGATGTCCTTAGATTAGTTAGGTTTAATTAGTTCTAAGTTCTAGGCGACTGATGACCTCAGAAGTTAAATCGCATAGTGCTCAGAGCCATTTGAACCATTTTTGAAGCCCTCAGGTTCTTGGAGCACCAACAGAAGGGACAGTACCTTATACTGGGTGATCAAAAAGTCAGTATAAATTTGAAAAATGAAAAAATCATGGAATAATGTAGATAGAGAGGTAGAAATTGACACACATGCTTGGAATGACATGGGGTTTTATTAGAACCAAAAAACTACAAAAGTTCAAAAAATGTCCGACAGATGGCGCTTCATCTGATCAGAATAGCAATAATTAGCATAACAAAGTAAGACAAAGCAAAGATGATGTTCTTTACAGGAAATGCTCGACATGTTCAACATCATTCCTCAACAATAGCTGTAGTCGGGGAATAATCTTGTGAACAGCACTGTAAAGCATGCCCGGAGTTTTGGTGAGGCATTGGCGTCGGATGTTGTCTTTCAGTGTCCCTCGAGATGTCGGTCGATCACGATACACTTGCGACTTTAGTTAACCCCAAGGCCAATAATCGCACGGACTGAGGTCTGGGGACCTGGGAGGCCAAGCGTGACGAAAGTGGCGGCTGAGCACACGATCACCACCAAACGACGCGCGCAAGAGATCTTTCACGCGTCTAGCAATATGGAGTGGTTCTAATAAAACCCCATGTCATTCCAAGCATGTGTGTCAATTTTTACCTCTCTATCTACATTATTCCGTGGTTTATTAAGTTTTCAAATTTATACTGACTTTTTGATCACCCGGTACTTTTAGACTTATACAGTTCTTGCAGGGCCTCTTAGACTATCCCATCCTCACCGCCGCAAACACTATAGGAAAGGTGAGTACCAGCTGCACTGCTTCGGCTAAGCTGTTAGGTGGCGTGTATGAGAGTGTTGATATTTTGGAACAAGTTGGGCCTTCGCGCTCCCAGCTATATGTATCGAGCCACTGAAATGTTTTGAGTACCGATGTCACCTCGCGTTCTCAGATTCAACAACTCCAGAGTGATTTAACTTCATTATATTAAATTGGAAAGGGAAGTCGGATATTCGAGAATTACTTTGGAGCACGGTTTCCAAGAGTAGTGTCCAGTAAACCTAAATTTCGCAAAGTTGTACTTATTATCAATAATAGGCAAGTATCAACATCCTTCTTTATATAATAAATTCGTGTCTGAAGCTGTTGGAAACGCTGGTTCTGTAGGTTACTTTTGGAAGAGTATATTGCAAGAAAAAATTGCGATTCACATGAGAGAGTACACTATCAGCAAATACTTATTTACGATACAAGGTGGTCAGGAAAAGTATTCGTGTAGCTATAATTACATTATGTGGCAATTTATCAGAACGTTTAACAGTTTCTCGAAGGAATACGCTCACGGGATCGCTCACACGTTGTATTTTGCAATAGACCAACGTCTTTTGCTGATTTATATAAAGAAGAAAATATTAAGTTTGCGGATCAGCATCGAAGCTCGCAGTTAGCGATCGAGAAGCAAGAAATTTGCGGAAACGTGGTGTCGGCTGTTTCTGCACGAAAACTTCGTGATGATACTGTGTGTTTTAGTTGCTGTAAATCTGGTCGTGTAGTCAGAGACTTCCCATAACTTCCTGAAGCTTTTTGAAGCAAATGATGCCATGATCTGATGGCGCGACATGGCATGAGACTGGCCACGAACCACCGTTTCATTGTCGGAAAATTAATTTGTTACATGGTTGTTCGTTACCTCTTGTATCCTCATTTTTGAACTCCGAACCAGTCTGTGACTTGTTTTCTCCCTGCAGTTCGGTTTCTTTGTTAGACAGTGGGTGATACTTTCGGTATGGAGGTGTGGGAGAATCTGGACCGTTAAATCATGTGGAGGAAATGTGCTTTATGGCCAATAGTAGCTTGTTACTGGTAGCTACATGGTGTTGGCCGAAATAAATATTGAGAACTTTCGTAGCCCCTCCAGTTTCTGTTTCTTAAAGGATTAACCACCCGAGTAATTTTTGGATGCGACTTTTTAAGCAAAGCAGCGTGCCTGTTGAATTATTCTGATAAGATTTATTTCTTTAAATTATAGGAGTGAGTGATATTGCCTTCTGCTAACATGATGCTCACCAGACGTTTCGTACAGTTAATGGTGAGGCTAATAATTTTAATCTGAATAATTTAAGTAAACGACAAGCTAAAAGATTACTTCAAATTCTAGATCAATTTCTAGAAGTTTTAACAAATGGTTCAAATGGCTCTGAGCACTATGCGACTTAACTTCTGAGGTTATCAGTCGCCTAGAACTTAGAACAAATTAAACCTAACTAACCTAAGGAAAACACACACATCCATGCCCGAGGCAGGATTCGAACCTGCAACCGTAGCGGTTGCTCGGTTCCAGACTGTAGCGCCAGAACCGCACGGCCACTACGGCCGGCCAAGTTTTAACAGACAGACTTGGAGAAACTAATAAAATTCAGTACCGCATTCGTTTAACAGATCACATGCTTGTTAGACAAACCCGTTGTTGTTTGCTACTTCCCAAGATGGAGTAGTTGTGGCAGACAAGTCGACCAGCTTCTGGAGGTTGGTTTGATTAGATCTTCGATATCTCCTTAGGCGTCGCCCATTTTGTTACTTCCTAAATCAGGTGGGGCAGATTATAGTCCCAGATTGGACAATCGTGCCTTAAACGGCACAGTCGTTTTAGAATCAGTACCGTTTTCACCAAGCTTGTTCTCAGATTCCGCTTGCAAATGAGTTTAAACGAACTACGACATTCTGTATGGACTGTAATCTCTTTGAAATTAATCACCTTCCCGTAGTGTTGGCCACTACAGCCGCTGCGCTGTCTAGGTTGTCACATGCAGTTTCCAGTTCAAAAAGATTTATTCCACTATCGAATTTATTTGCCAAAGCACCTAATATCGGTTGGTTCCAATAATTTCTACACTATTTTTATGGTGGTCATTTGGGTTTCTCTAAGATAGTTCAAAAAATTAAGGATTATCTGACTCGGGAGGGGTTTTACAAAGATGTTAGGAAACTAGTTGGTCAGTGTGAATTACGAAGGTAGCTAGGCCGAAACCCATCACGCATCGCGACTGTCGTGGTCTTCCAAGGAAATCAACCAAATGGGTAAGAAGTTAACCTACTACGTAGGACCTCTTGTCCCTACCAGAAACAGACATTGCTACGTATGTGTTACTGTGGGTGCTTCAGTAGACTTGTTTGGCTCATTGCTAGCACGTCATTTACAACGAATGTTACCGTGCAACACATTACTAACATTTTCTCTAGCTTTGGGCCACTCAAGGTCAACTTTCCTTCCAGTTCTTTTGGGAAGTTTTACTTTTATCAAGCCATTTTTCTTGTTACTACTGTGCCCTATTTCCCCAAACAAATTTTGTTGAACAGATCAACTGGAATTTAAAAGCATCTTTGAAAGTTTACATTGTCGTAACCAATCACAATGGCGTAGTTTAGTCATTTGGTTTGTTTTCGTATTTAACAGCGCAGTAATGAAATGTATAAGATCACTCTAGCTAAGCTCATGTTATGCTACCCTATCAATTAGCAGTTAGTAATTTGTGGACAATGGGCGACCTCTCACCTGAAAGGACAGACTCAGATACTATTAAAATTAAATGGAATGTCTACTACCACATCACCTATCGCTAGTATCAGGGGCAGGTTATGTCGTACAACCAATGTTGTAGTGACATTTCTCTTCGTGTTGGGGACTTGGTTTATGTTAAGGAACTCTGGATGTATAGTAAAGATGGACAGGAAATTATGGAAAAGATGACAACGCGTTTCATAGAACCATTCGAAATTGTACAAAACGTCGCACCAGTGGTTACTTGGTCCAGAACCCCAAACCCAAAGAATTTATCTGAGTTCATCTTAGTCAGCTAAGTTAAATAATAAAGGCGCTGGACGAGGTAGCCATTTGGTGGTTAGTATTCCTTGATTTTGTTTAAGCAGGGGAGGATGAGCCGGTCCACTATCGATACTGAAAAATGTCGAGACCGCGTCTCTTGGCAACACCTTCCTCTGCATCCCACTAGCTGACAGCAGGGTCGAGGGGTGAGGCTTTAAATCAATCCACGCAGATTGGCTCATGGTCTTGTCACCTCCTGCGAATGGAAGAGCTAGTGCGAATGGAAGAGCTAGTGTGTGTTACGGGACAGTGGTGGGCGAAGCTGTTCGCATGTGGAGCTGATGCTGCTTGGTTGGCACAGTGTTACATTGGATGGAAATTTGATGGGTCACCTGCAAGTGCAGTGCAGCTCGAGCTACGTTTGAAGCTTTAACTTACCACTGGCATCAAAATTCCGTGCTTGCTGCAGCAGCCAGTTCTCCCTCACGATTATGAGTTTTGTATGCACTGTTGATTTTCCGGTCCATTTTACGTAAAGGTCAATACACGCAGCACGCACATGTGTCGTTATTATTTAAAAGCATTGAGCGTGACAGTATCATATAGAGACTTCTGTGCACAAAGTGGCAAAGGTATCAAATCGGACTACGTAGAACGTAATGGTAAAGTGACCTTTCGCGGTAAGCTATTGACCATTTTGCTTCCAAACAATGTGTGCTCAATTCTGATAGACAGATCTGAAACGTTTGAAGTCACAAACCAGATGAAATGCATGATTCCAAAGGAGTCTGTATTACTGCAAATGGATTTGTTATGTTGTAGTTGTTGTGGTCTTCAGTCCAAAGACTGTTTCGATGCAGCTCTCCATGCTACTCTATCCTGTGCAAGTCTCTTCATCTTCGTGTAATTACTGAAACCAATATTTCTCTGAATCTGATTACTGTATTCATCTCTTGGTCTCTGTCTACGATTTTTACCCCCTCCCCCCCCCCCTCCCCATGCTTCCCTACAGTATTAGATTAGTATCCCTTGGGGCCTCAGAATGTATCCTACCAACCGGTCCCTTCTTTTTGTAAGTTTGTACCACAAATTTCTCTTCTCCCCAATTCTACTCAGTACTTGCTCATTAGTTACGTGATCTACACACCTAATCTTCAGCAATGTTCTATAGAAGCACATTTCAAAAACACATTTATTATAATGCAGTTTATTGCATTTGTTATAATCTACATTATTAATCATTAATTATTACAAATTACGTGGAGCAGTTACTCGTACCTCTATTCGCCAGTGCAACAAAAGAAGAAATGAAGACCCGAAGAGGAAGTCTACGCTTTCGCACTTTTAAAAATGAATAACATTGGGATGTTAGTCTTTTCCGATTTTCGCTAAACACAATCTGTGAATTAAATAATCTTCTGATTGGCATTAAATTTATCTTTTAAATTTACAAAAGAAGTAAAAATTTACATTCTCCTTGTAAGACATGCTTCAGTCTCTTCGTACGTAGGAGATCCAGACTAGGTACCGACTATCAGCGCTTGCATCCACTAAAAATTCACTACACTCACCTAGTAGCACTACACCTCTGCATACACTTTTCAAGCAATCTCTTTTATCGGGAACTCCGCCCGGCGGCTGAGAAATTCCCATTCGTGGCTAACGAACGTTTATCAAGACACTAACCAAATTGTTTCTTATTCCGAAAGTGAAGCACGCAATCGACTACTACCCCGCATTCAAAGTACTGGCACTGTCTCTAAAATGTTTCGTAGATCTACAACACATACAGCATTCGGGCAGTAAATGAAAATGCTTTGGACATGTAGAATATCTCTGTATCTCTTCAGCGTCAAAAGAGGTGGCAATTTGGTGTTCTTCCCTCGTCGACTGGCTCCAAATAGTATCTGCAAAAGTGTCGTTTCTTTCTCTTCGCTGGCGTCTGGATGATTTCATCAAGAATGCCAAGCGGAAATTGGGCTCGTGTTGGTGAGGAAGTGCACGATAATCATCGGTGACGCTTCCGATTTCAGTGCTAAAAGTTTCTCATGTTACTTGCTGTTTAGATCTCCACATCGCTGTTTAGCGGACAAATCATGGCAGTGTTTCTAGCTCTTATTCAGGCGAAACTTCTCATGTATCATCTCGTGGATTTCTTGCAGCGTAGATTTCACCGGGTGCCCATTTCATTTTATTAGCGGCGTCGAAAATATCAAATTATTATGTCAAACCAAATCTCCTTTCAGCCGTCTAAATTTCCAAATTGTCGTTTTATTGAGCAACCGGTTTCGGCGGTATATTGCGCCATCTTCAGGCCCACTGCCAACACTTAGGAAGACCCCAGCTCTGGTCCAGTCAAAATATGGGTCAACATTCAATGACTGGTATCCGAGGATTTTTGAGACTGCGATCATTTCAATCATCACCTGCCAAATGTTAGACAAGTAATGTGGCGTAATATACTGCCGAAACTCGTTGATCAATAAAATAATAATTTGTAAATTTAGACGGCTGAAAGGCGTTCTGTTCTGACATTCTCTACTGAACAGCCGAGGTCCCGCAACCATCCTTATAAAGATGGACATACAGAGAAAATATCAAAATGTCACAGTAGTAAGCTATCACCTCTTCCAGTTTTAGCGTGGCATTCCGGTCCGGGTGAATTTCTTCACTGTGTCACGTGGCTTTGAATCAGAGCATGTGCTGGTACACTTAGTACTCTTCCGTCAGGTGATGTCATATGCTCTGCGGCTAGCAGGACGATCACTGAAGTGCGTGACGTTAGAGAAAGCAGGACATTTCTTCTCGCGTAATCCTTAAACTGTCGTGTGGATTGAGGGTGGGCTTCACAAAACCGCACGTCGGCGTGAGATTAGTAAGGACGACACAGAAGACAGCGACTACTGACATGTACGTGCGGAATCGGAGCAGCCTACTTCCAGGTGGGAGCACAGTCCTCAAAAGGCCTGCCCATCTTCTGAGTCGAAATGTCCTCGTGGGAGTCGTACAGCTGCAATAAATGTTTCGAGACCTCATGCCATCTCTGCAACAACAGTAGTTCTCTCCGAAAGGTGGCAATGAGGCGAGATAGTGGCGGAGCGAGCTTCAGATATAAATTTCGGTGTCATTGGTATTTTGATCCCAAAGGATTTGTTGAAATTCTAGGCAGTCCTTGGCATTCAAAGCACCCATTTAGACATACAATACTGTTCCTAAACTAGGTGCGTATTTTCACTGAATTCTTTCTGAAACTCACAGAATGACCATAACGTAACTTTATGTGTGTCATGGAATATATGTCAGGGAGGGCACTCGTCCACATTTTTGAGCATTCGCCTACATTTTTCTCAGAGGTATTACACCACGGCTTCTCATTGGTTCTCTATGGAGCATAAAACTATTGTGTCTCTTCTCAAAGGTTTTATAACCAACTAAACTCAGTTCGAAAAGTGTAACTTCCTAAGTCTAATATCATGCACGTTTAAACTTTCGTAAATACTGGATTTGTGAAGAAACTGATAATCAGATCACGCTGAGCCTCAAAACATTTGACACTGGTGTAGTTTTACTTAATCTCGCCAAGTTCTGTATTAGCATTTGAATTTTACATGAGATTACTGTCCGATCTCTCTGTTCACGCAGCACTGTCACCCTGACGCTGGCAAGCGACGGAGAAGATCAGTACCTCGCTCATCATGCCAGACATACCGATGAGCGCTTGCTTCCCCACACTCCGGCTCCGTCATGGCTCTACATCGTTTTCACGCCCAGATTTATTCTGTCAGGCTCAGTAACGCGGTTTTCATGAAACAGAGAAAGACAGTAAGCATTAATCTACTGGACTATAACGTCCTCTAATCGGTCGCCAATGTAGTGTCTTACAAAAAAAAAAAGAAAAAAAACTGTTTTCTTCCTCGGATGCGTTTAGAGGGAATGTGAAAAAATAGTTCTTTAGAAAAATATAGTTGCCGTAACAGTTAAAAATGCTAAGTACAGGTACTTCAAGAAACTTTGTATCAATCACTACAATTAAGATGATGAAAATGAGTAAGAGTACAGCCTAATTACTATGATAGTACAATTATCGAAAAAATAATACCACTGCTATGTCCCCTGCTATAGCGCATAACAATACGTGGGCGAAGAGAGAATAACGTGTATTACAAATTTTTAGCTGAAATACTGTATATTTAAGAGCTATTACACGTAAAAAAATTAAACAATGCCGTTGCTGTGTATAAACTGTTTTCAAAAATAATTGTACTGTGAAACTATCCAAATAGTTTTAAAAACCACTATAATTCTCACCAGCCACTTGACGCAAAATTTACACACCAGTTTTAGTGGGAAAACCAGTAACTTGGCAACATTGGTCTGGAGCAGCTTACAGTCAATCTCTGAACACTTGAGTGCCTGTTTTGCTACACTATGATGCAGGAATATAAATAATCAGGAAACTCTATCTACACCGTGCCTAAGAGCAAAATACTCTAAACAGCACTGTAAAATTGTGATAGCTTCTGTACAAAATTTAACACAAGCAAGCTTCCACGAATAAGTGTAACATTACTTGAATACCTTAGCTCCACCAACGAAATTCTCGTGGGTTCTAATTGCTGATATTTTTACGATTTTATGATTTTTCTCCCATTTCTGGTTAGTGCTGATTTAATTCCATGGAAGAGAAAGCAAAGTTGTGTTAATATAAGCGAAATAGCAAGGCACCAGTTTTCCAAAGCGCCCTGGAATGGGAGCGTTTCCATGCATTAAACGAATATTACATGTGTAGTATTATACCCTATTCGTCTGATCTGTGTAATTAAAGTTTATTAAAGTTGATTTTTGATGCGACTGACTTTAAATTCGAACTCTTTTTAACGCTATATTGAACATATGATATTTATATAAGTTTTCTTCTCGTAACATCTTCATCCTTCAGAGTCAACGACAGACGACAGAAAGCAGAAAGAGTGGTAGACATTCACGATTTCAAGTTTTATGACTTAGTAATAACCACCGAATACAGTAAGTTCATCTTTCTTTAAATGTTCAGAAATGTAAAATTGTGCATTTCACACAAAGTGTAGTATTCCGTGACTACATCAATGAGTCACAGCTGGAATCGGCCAGCTCATACAAATACCGAGGTGTAACACCTTCTAAGGATATAGGCTTAGCCGTCGCTAATATCGACAGGAAATACTGCGGAAATGATGTCAGTCTACAAAAGAGACTGCTTAATAATTACTCGTGCAATCCATGCTAGAATATTATTAAGTGCGTGGAACCCTCTCCAAATAGGACTAACAGGGGATATTGAAAGTATCCAGAGTAGGACAGCACAGATTGGTCACAAGTGTGGTTGACCCATTGGAGAGTGTCACAGAAGTGATGACGAAATTGAACTGCCAGGCGCTTGAAGAGAAACCTTACTTACAACGTTTCAAGAACTGGTTTAAATGATGACTCTGAGAATATACTGCTTCCCTCATAGGTCGTTCCCACAGATTCTGTAAGGACAAGATTACCTTAATTAAGGCACGCACAGAGCCATTTAGACACTCATTGTTCCCATGCTCTATATTTGAATGTAGTACAAATAAACTCTAATAACTGATACACTGGGCAGAGAATTATACCTTGCATCACGCCCTTATGTACATAAAACAATTATCAGCAATTAGTGTAAGCAGTCAGTTCAGTAGGCCTAGATGTGTTGCGTCATCTAAGTGTTCTGTCAATGAAAGGTAGCCTTTGGTTGGCATTCCTTACAACATTTGCTAAGTTGTTTATAACTGTAACCTCTAGATATCTAGTTCAACTCATAATCATTAAATGTGCGTGAATTTATCATGTAACTAATTTTTTAGTACGTATGTGGAGGACCTCACACTTTTTATTGCTTAAGGTCAATTTACCAGTCTTGTGGATTGGCTCTTTGGATGGCACACCTAATTCTGTGCCTGTCTGCGGCTTAAGTGTACTATGGGCAGCAGATGACTGACATTGGCGTTCCGCTGTTGTCATTTATATAGATCTTATCTTAACCACTGGGCATTTCGTTTTGATCTGCGCATGACTTTACTTGACAGACTCTACAGTGACTTAAGATCATGTCAGGGCTGGTTGTGGGGTTATCTGCTGACACCCTTCTTTCTGCACTGTGTTACAGGTACACACAACACAGGAAACTCCCCCTCCCCCCCCCCCCCCTCCTACCTCCCAAATACAAGTTCACACGAACTCACTGCAAAACTATTACAGAGGGACAGCTTTATTTATGCTACAGCAGGTGACGGTGTTTTGTAAGTATGAAAAAATGACACAATCATGGTGCTGTACCATAGTGAATGATTCATGGCCTTGATCCTGTTTGTTAGTTACAGTCTCTAACAATTCACCTCTGCCACGCAGTTGAATCTGGAGTAAGCAATGGTAAGAACTATATCAATCAAATAAGAAATCATTTTTCTAAATACGCGGTATATGGTAAATCATTCAAAACAACAAGACTGTGTAACCTGTTTCAGTAAGAAGACTAATGCAATGTTCTTTCGGGTTTGCATGCGGATCATATATCCGCTTATACCAGGCAGCGACTTTCACTTAAGGTATCTTCCGCTTTCAGTTAAAAAGTCATCCCCTGTATGGGAACAATGTGTCTACAAGTACAGGTTGTGATGCAGGAACAATGACATATAGATGATTGGGTCTCACTGTGAGTCATGCATGAATAGCCCACGCGGTTAAGGTGACTGTTCGAGTAAAGTTTAAAATCCAGGTACGAGCCGCAGTCTGGCACATATTTCATTGTCGCCATTCCCTTATATAGCTGATGGTTGTTCGTATTCGTAACTGCAAATACATTTCATGTACGTTCAAAAATAATTTTAGTAAGATTATCTAAAGTGGTTAGACAACACTTAATGATTGCTTCAAAAATTTAAAACGTATGTTCAGTGGCTCCTTTTGAATAAAAAGTCGCATATCATGTTCAAATTCCTTAGTCAATAAGCGTTCTCTCTTCATGTACAGTCACACAATTTCCCATTTTAGCCAAAGTAATAGCTGAGCCTGAAGAACGTGGAGATTAAAATGGCCTCGTTAATAACGCCACCCTGGAACTCGTCTCAAATGATATACTGATATTAAGGTTGAAGTAAAAATTTGAAAGATAGTTTCATCGTAATTCTACAGATTATGTTTCATTGTTGATGTCAGTGGAAAACGAGGAGTATCCACCTTGTACCGACACATAGGATAATACTATATTAAAACATAAGGGTAGTCTCCCTTATGAAATTGCCCCACCGCACAGAAGATTAACATCGACTTGTTACAGCCCCATGTGGTGAAGAATGTTGGTGGGAGCGAAGTTGGGCTGGGAGGTTGTGTTTGTTTGGACTTTTAATCAGTGTGTATTTTATTAAAGAACCTTTTACAAAACCAGAGGCATGTGAATACAGAAAATCCTTGAACTCACCCTTTTGTAATGACTAACTTCTGATAACAAGTGACATATCAAAAAGCAAAACGATTATTCGCACCACTGTAATAAAATAATCTGATCTCCAGAGTGGGTAACAATAAAATTTAGTAAAACATATCCCAAAAAAGAGGCACACATATGTAGGTGAAGCACTATTGCTTCTGCAACAAATCACCTTACAAGCGGACACAAAAATGCAGTAGCAACAAGTGGAGTGGCTCACTAGAATGATCTGCAATTCACTACGTACAACAACTCCACCATATCCCAGATGGGCAACACAAAGGAGAACACTATCTACATGGATATGCTCAAACAGCCACTATGAAACGTACAAGGAAGAGGTATGAACATGTAAAAGATACGATTTTTTATCGCTAATACTCAGTTACCCATGTTTTCAAACTTAATAATGATACACTCAGACAGCACTACGGCCGATCAAGCAAATATACAAAACAATTACGGCGCAATGAATGTTTTACACAACCTTGTCACGCTCCTTCATAACAACAAACAATACCCAGCAGACTTCTTTTTTGGGTTGGTCAAAACTCCAGCTACTACCAATGTTTCCCAATTACAACTGTGGCGCGTGCACAAAGGCACTCGCCATTGTGTGCCTTGCACTTTATTACCACAACCGAAGCTCACCATCATCCTTCCCTCTTAGCTGTCAGCTGCAGTCTTCTTCTGAGTGATGAAAGAAAGACACACTCTAGTACCACAGCTCAGCGAAAGTCTGCATTACAACTGTCTGCACTCCACGCTGACGACTGCAGTTCAGTACTGCTGTTTCCACGCTGCTCTCTGTTCCACAGCATTCTGCTTCCCCAGGACCCGTTTTTCTTGGCTGCCACCAATGAACTTGCCTCGCTCAGTACCGAACTGTATTCCACAGTGACTCCTTATGCCTGCCACACTGAAGCGGAACAAGTCCGAACAGGACGCCATACAAAGCTCTGGCGTCACCCCACGATTTTTCAGTTGCTAAACACAGTGACCTCTGGTGTTGGCTCAAATCGATGCTGCCGCTTTAGCTCCGTAGTTTCAATTGCCAACCACTGCAGGCCACGACAACAAGACTCAGAATGAGGCTGTCTCTGCAAGCTCGCAGCCATAAGCGCCCTCTGAAGAGACTAAATGGCTCCACTGTTCTGCCTCCACTGCCTGGTGGACGAGAAGACAAACCTAGTGTGAATTTTCAATTTCATGGCAGACCTACGAGTTAGGAGAGGCTTCAGTACCAGAAACAGAATGGATGTTGGCTGCGCTGAATGAGAATGCCCCACTGCTCTCTGTACTTGCTGTTACTGTCAAAACACTGGCGAGGAAAGTCTCTTCAACTGTCAGCATTTCAATGTGTATCCCTATTTCCAGTTTCTCAGTAGATCTCTCTCGCCCAGGCTGTAGCTGTGTGTTTACTTTAGGAACCACAATCAATATCAGTAGTAAATTGTGACCACTGTAAAAATATTCTAATAAAATAAGAACCATGCGCATGAGAGAAAACTACTCGAACTGCCTAATTTTTCTGTTTTCTGTTGACAGGGTAAAGTCATTGGAAAGGTGGAGAACGTTATATTTGAGGATATAATAGAAGAAATCGGCAGTTATGGAAAGTTCCAAATACGCTTCAGCATTGTCTTCTGTTGCCTGGCATCGTGTTTTTCCGCAATGTCAGCCTATGCCATGATTATTGCTCTCACAGTACCTGAGCACTGGTGCCACGTTCCAGGAAGAGAAGGTACCAATTCAACCATAGAAATGTGGAAGAAACTGACAATACCAAGGCAAGTAATACAAGTACGATACTAACTTTAGTGAACTGAAAATAAAATCATAAGAAATATTAACACGTTACTTCTACACTATAACTGTATAAAATAATTACCGTTGTTGCTACTGGAGAAAGAAACATAATACTTATAATGCTTTAGTACGACAACTGGTGTATGTATATGTTTCTAACTAAGGACGAGTGTCACTGTAAAGGAGAACATGCCCACGTGGCTTTACTGTTAAGTAAGACAGGGTTCCAAATATTTTTACAGTGTCCTTTAATAATGTTACCCCCATCTGTTGTTGTGAATACAGATAAAGCTACCAGTAAGACAAATGTAGAACTTATTTATTAAATTTATTACTTGTTTGGTTTTCAAAGTTTCCAAACATTCATATTCACTAAATACTTTATTCAGAAACTGCCGCTATCTACGCTACAACAATAATCTCCACTGCCTCTGATACTGAAACATGATATTTCTTTACTTTGGTAATGTTGACTCTATTATAGCCTATGGTATCACATTTTGGTACAACTCTGTGCAATAACTAATAATACTGCAAAACCACAATAGGGCAGACAGGCAGATCTTCTGTGTCAATTGACGAACTTCGTCTATGCTATTGTTCAGGTGCCTCTACATTTTAACTCTGCATTCTTTGCATATCTACTCCAGCCATGTTGTTGTCAACATTGTTCCTTTAAGAAGAAACTGCAACATAGTACACGTAGGTAGTACTTTATGAAATGTGGTTGTTTGTATGTATGTGTGAGTGTTCCACATCTCCTTATAAACCACTGGACTGATTTCAACAGAACGTGGTACACATGTAACTTACTGTCAGGCTACAGTTGCTGTTGGGGTAGGAACCGCCTACTTGTCATAGGGATGAGGGTAGGGGTAAAAAAGTAGCATAGCCCGTGAAGTGTATATTTCCAGATTTTATTCATCCAGCATTTGAGAATGAGAACAATTAGTGACTTTCAACAAACTTTACACATAATTTCAAACCATTACGGTATTTTTTCGCTAAGAAGCCCAAAAAAATGACGAAAAGACGAAAAGAAAAATATTTACCGCTTACTACTTTTATGCTGTTCATGCAGTAAAAGTACAGCATGAAGTACAACGTTATGACTTACTAATAACTGTATTGATGATACATTTTACAGACAATATGCGCATATGAAACTGAATTTAAGTGCAAAATTATATCGTTGTGCAGACACATTGAGCTAGATATTTGCATCACAAATAATAACATGCATGGAAAACGGACGCATCATGCATGACGTTTAAATTTATTATTTCTTTGCTATAAACTCTATTCGTAATAAATTTCACAGACCGTGTCCATATATGCCGATGAATGAACCTACAGCCTTATGTCATTGCATGTAACATAGTCAGTGCAGAACAGGGAATCAGTGATCATAAGGCCGTTGGAGCATCCCTGAATATGGAAGTTAATAGGAATATAAAAAAAGGGAGGAAGGTTTATCTGTTTAGCAAGAGTAATAGAAGGCAGATTTCAGACTACCTAACAGATCAAAACGAAAATTTCTGTTCCGACACTGACAATGTTGAATGTTTATGGAAAAAGTTCAAGGCAATCGTAAAATGCGTTTTAGACAGGTACGTGCCGAGTAAAACTGTGAGGCACGGGAAAAACCCACCGTGGTTCAACAACAAAGTTAGGAAACTACTGCGAAAGCAAAGAGATCTTCACTGCAAGTTTAAACGCAGCCAAAACCTCTCAGACAAACAGAAGCTAAACGATGTCAAAGTTAGCGTAAGGAGGGATGCGTGAAGCGTTCAGTGAATTCGAAAGTAAAATTCTATGTACCGACTTGACAGAAAATCCTAGGAAGTTCTGGTCTTACGTTAAATCGGTAAGTGGCTCGGAACAGCATATACAGACACTCTGGGATGATGATGCTATTGAAACAGAGGACGACACGTGTAAAGCTGAAATACTAAACACCTTTTTCCAAAGCTGTTTCACAGAGGAAGACCGCACTGCAGTTCCTTCTTTAAATCTTCGCACAAACGAAAAAATGGCTGACATCGAAATAAGTGTCCAAGGAATAGAAAAGCAACTGGAATCACTCAACAGAGGAAAGTCCACTGGACCTGACGGGATACCAATTCCATTCTACACAGAGTACGTGAAAGAACTTGCCTCCCTTCTAACAGCTGTGTACCGCAAGTCTCTAGAGCAGGCTGTTCCAATCGAGCTCCAGGGAGCCAGAGCGCTCCGGAGCGCTCACTGCAGCAGCTCGGAGCCAGCGTGGAGGGGGAAAGCGAACTCACTGAACCCTGGCCGCATGCAGCCGCAACTGACGCAATAATCCGTGCTCAATGACAGCTATGACTAGCCACGGGGGCCCTATACCTCTATTGGAGGATACCTTTCTATTCATTGAGAGGGATGGCAGTCTGCAGTGTCTTGTATGTCATAAAGTATTTAATTCTGCGAAGAGCTACAATATACAACAACATTATACACGTCTTCACGCAGCGCACTACGATCAGGTAGAAGGCGTTGCACGCAGAGAACTGGTAGCCAGGCTAAAGAATGACATACCAGGAGACGTAAGTTTAAAAACGGTTTCGTAATACGGAGGCTATCAAAACATGCAACATAGTTCGTTTATAATTTTCAAGTGAATTAGAGCGGAGAAAACACTACCGAATTTGCAATTCGAGCAAGCTACAGAATCACTCACATCATTGCCGCGAGTGGCAAGCATTTTTCGGTGGGACCACACGTAAAATCGTGCATGGTAGCAGTTGCAGAATGTTTGTTTCCAAGGAAGGTGCAGGCAACTGAAGGGGTTTGCCTGTCGAAGTAAACAACGTCTCGTCGAATACTGGACATGGCAGCGGATTTAGAGACACAGATCAGGAAAAAGGCGGAGTATTTTGTTGCATTTTCGCTAGCGCTTGAACAAAGCACTGACATATAGGACTGTGCTCAGCTTGTAGTCTTTGTGCATGGTGTCGACATGGAGCTGCAAGTAACTGAAGAGCTCTTGGCTGTGGTACCACGCGATTACACCGCAAGAGGACGTGACATTTTTGAAGCTGTTTGTGAATCAGTGGACAATATGAATTTGCCGTGGGATAAGCTCCATTCTGTAGCGACAGACGGTCCACCACAAATGATCGGGCGTCACCAAGGTTTTGCTTCTCGTTTGAAAAATAAACTCAGGGACGAATTCGGGAAAGACATTTTGACTCCTCATTGTTTTATTCACCAAGAGGCACTGTGTGCTGAAACAGTATAGCTAGGTGGCGTAATGAAAGATGTCGTGAAGTGTGTGAATTTTGTGCGGCCTCACGGTATGAATCATCGTCAATTAAAAGGATTCCTGAAAGATATCGAAGTGGAGTATGGCGATATACCTTACCATAGTACAGTTCGTTGGCTGAGTCGGGAAAAAGTTCTTGATGTTTTCTTTGCCATTCGTGAGGAAATATCCCTTTTTCTCGAAATGAAAGGGGAAGAAATGCGTTGTCTGAAAGATATAAAATGGATATCAGATCTGGCGTTCCTAGCTGACATAACTATTCATCTGAATAATTTAAATCTGTCACTGCAGGGCGAAGAACAGCTAATCGTTGACATGCACGACCAGATCAGAGCGTTCATGGAAAAGTTACGTTTATTTGAGAGGCAGATGAGTAATGGACATTTAACGTTCTTCAATCGTCTTGCTTCTTTAAAACGACTGGAAGGCACTACTTTCAGAAATTACCAAGCAAAGTTAAAGCATCACATCACTTCGTTTGAAACATGATTTCGAGACCCCACTAGTTTGGAAATGGAACTTAAAGTGTCCAGCACTTCTTTTTCAATTTTTCCCGATGACTTGTCATCGTCACTTCAATTGGAGATTATTGATTTGTAAAATTCAACTTTGTTGAAAGAGAGGTACTACAACATGTTGGATTTGTCACGATGGTATCGTTCATTATAGCTAAAAACATTTCCCAAGCTTCACAACAATGCCGCTCAGATCATGTGCATGTTTGGATCTACGTATAGTTGTGAGCAGCTTTTCTCAGCAATGGAAAGAGTAAAAAGTAAGGAAAGATCGTTTCTTCAGGGTGCCACAATGAAGGCCATCCTCCACATTAACGCTGCGAACACTTTGACGCCTGATATTTCCGATCTTGTAATGGAAAGAAAATGCCAAGCTACAGAGCCTCAATAAATTTAGTATGCAATTTCTTGTAAAACAGTTGTTTCTCATTTATTTCCTGAACATCGTATTTCCTGGTGTAGCATGTCACCACGTCTTAGCAGTTAAGAGTATGAGGTTGTCGATCTTGTAAGCTTGTAAGCTGGCGCATCAAAACGCTTGCCTTGCCGCCTGCCTCAGCCAACCGTCCCACTTGCCGGCGTGAATGGTCACAGCGAGCGGAACGGCTCCCTGGAGTAGGGAGCGCTCCGCAGCTCACAACGGAGCCGACGAGCTGGAACAGCCTGCTCTAGAGGAACGGAAGGTTCCAAATGATTGGAAAAGAGCACAGGTAGTCCCAGTCTTCAGGAAGGGTCGTCGAGCAGATGCACAAAACTATAGACCTATATCTCTGACGTCGATCTGTTGTAGAATTTTAAAACATGTTTTTTGTTCGAGTATCATGTCG
Organism: Schistocerca americana; assembly: GCF_021461395.2. NCBI lineage: Eukaryota > Metazoa > Arthropoda > Insecta > Orthoptera > Acrididae > Schistocerca > Schistocerca americana. The sequence continues at coordinate 426,587,421 of NC_060121.1, read as the reverse complement.
TTTTTGGAAACCCAGAATCTACTCTGTAGGAATCAACATGGATTCCAGAAACAGCGATCGTGTGAGACCCAACTCGCTTTATTTGTTCATGAGACCCAGAAAATATTAGATACAGGCTCCCAGGTAGATGCTATTGTCCTTGACTTCCAGAAGGCGTTCGATACATTTCCGCACTGTCGCCTGATAAACAAAGTAAGAGCCTACGGAATATCAGACCAGCTGTGTGGCTGGATTGAAGAATTTTTAGCAAACAGAACACAGCAGGTTGTTATCAATGGAGAGACGTCTACAGACGTTAAGGTAACCTCTGGTATGCCACACGGGAGTGTCATGAGACCATTGCTTTTCACAATATATATAAATGACCTAGTAGATAGTGTCGGAAGTTCCATGCGGCTTTTTGCGGATGATGCTGTAGTATTCAGAGAAGTTGCAGCATTAGAAAATTGTATCGAAATGCAGGAAGATCTGCAGCGGATAGGCACTTGGTACAGGGAGTGGAAACTGACTCTTAACATAGACAAATGTAATGTATTGCGAACACATAGAAAGAAGGATCCCTTATTGTGTGATTACATGATAGCGGAACAAACACTGGTAGCAGTTACTTCTGTAAAATATCTGGGAGTATGCGTGCAGAACGATTTGGAGTGGAATGATCATATAAAATTAATTGTTGGTAAGGCGGGTACCAGGTTGAGATTCATTGGGAGAGTCCTTAGAAAATGTAGTCCATCAACAAAGGAGGTGGCTTACAAAACACCCGTTCGACCTATACTTGAGTATTGCTCATCAGTGTGAAATCCGCACCAGATCGGGTTGACGGAGGAGATAGAGAAGATCCAAAGAAGAGCGGCGCGTTTCGCCACAGGGTTATTTGGTAACCGTGATAGCGTTACGGAGATGTTTAGCAAACTCAAGTGGCATACTCTGCAAGAGAGGCGCTCTGCATCGCGGTGTAGCTTGCTCGCCAGGTTTCGAGAGGGTGCGTTTCTGGATGAGGTATCGAATATATTGCTTTCCCCTACTTACACCTCCTGAGGAGATCACGAATGTAAAATTAGAGAGATTCGAGTGCGCACGGAGGCTTTCAGACAGTCGTTCTTCCCGCAAACCATACGCGACTGGAACAGAAAAGGGAGGCAATGACAGTGGCACGTAAAGTGCCCTCCGCCACACACCGTTGGGTGGCTTGCGGAGTATAAATGTAGATGTAGATGTAGTAAAGGATATATGACGTCACAAACATTAAGTATAATTCCAGACGCTACGTGATGTGTCCGACACAACCCACGCAGTTGCGGCTGCCGAAGTGGAACTATGCGCCATATAAATGTTACCCCGCCACTCCCTGATTCTGTCTGTGTATTGACGAAGCAGCGAGATATTGGACTTACATTATTATACGGCAACTGTATTCGTAAAAATCCGCCCCAAAGACCTTCGGGTGCACATAAAGATAGCACTCGTTTTCTGCTACTGCAGTAACAGACGTTACTGGGCACATTCTCACAGTAAAACTCGACCCAATATGGGAAAATTTCAACATTCAGAAGCACACTATGTATACTTATGGTAACAGTAGAGAGTATAAATTGTACCATCCTAACCTCAATCGAGATAATGCAGTACCGTTATGAGTTAATCAACATCTGACCCTCCACCTCATACGAACCACACGTACGTTTACGGAGTTCAACGCTTTTTCTCGCTGATGGGTTTCCTAAACAATGCCCTCGTGTTGTTCTTCCACGTCAGCCTCGCTATAGGACCACACTGGATGAATGGGTTTATAACACTACTGAAGACTGAAAAACGACTGTCGCTTACTAAACTCGCAGGCGACCTAACACTAGTCGTCGACTGTGTGAAGCGTTACTGGTTCAAAAAAATGGTTCAAATGGCTCTGAGCACTATGGGACTCAACTGCTGAGGTCATTAGTCCCCTAGAACTTAGAACTAGTTAAACCTAACTAACCTAAGGACATCACAAACATCCATGCCCGAGGCAGGATTCGAACCTGCGACCGTAGCGGTCTTGCGGTTCCAGACTGCAGCGCCTTTAACCGCACGGCCACTTCGGCCGGCGTTACTGGTTCAAAATGGCTCTGAGCACTATGGGACCTAACTTCTAAGGTCATCAGTCCCCTAGAATTTAGAACTATTTAAATCTAACTAACCTAAGGGCATCACACACATCCATGCCCGAGGCAGGATTCGAAGCTGCGACCGTAGCGGTCGCGCGATTCCAGACTGTAACGCCTAGAACCGCTCGGCCACCCCTGCCGACTAGCGTTACTGGAATACTGTGAAGTTGTAAGTCCCGCTTTCTAGTACTCCGATAAACGAATCTCTGCCTTTAAATTACTTGTCTGATTTGTCTTTCGAAACATTATTTGAAAACCTAACTTATCAAAATCCCTTAATCGACTCCAATTTATTGCCTTCACTCAGCAGTTACAGAACCTGACGATCATCGTAAATACACTATTGGCCATTAAAATTGCTACACCAAGAAGAAATGCAGATGATAAACGGGTATTCATTGGACAAATATATTATACTAGAACTGACATGTGATTACATTTTCACGCAATTTGGGTGCATAGATCCTGAGAAATCAGTACCCAGAACAACCACCTCTGGCTGCAATAACGGCCTTGATACGCCTGGGCATTGAGTCAAACAGAGCTTGGATAGCGTGTACAGGTACAGCTTGCCACTCGGCTTCAACACGATACCACAGTTCATCAAGAGTAGAGATTGGCATATAGTGACGAGGCAGTTGCTCGGCTACCATTGACCACAAGTTTTCAGTTTTCAGAGACCTGGAGAATGTGCTGGCCAGGGCAGCAGTCGTACATTTTCTGTATCCAGAAAGGCCCATACAGGACCTGGAACATGCGGTCATGCTTTATCCTGCTGAAATGCGGGGTTTCACAGGGATCGAATGAAGGGTAGAGCCACGGGTCGTAGCACATCTGAAATGTAATGTCCACTGTTCAGAGTGCCGTCAATGCGAACAAGAGGTAACAGAGACGTGTAACCAGTGGCACCCCATACCATCACGCCGGCTGATACGCCAGTATGGCGATGACGAATACACGCTTCCAATGTGCGTTCACCGCCATGTCGCCGAACACGGATGAGACCATCATTACGCTGTAAACAGAACCTGGATTCATCAGAAAAAATGATGGTTTTCCATTCGTGCACCCAGGTTCATCGTTGAGTACACCATCGCAGGCGCTCCTGTCTGTGATGCGGCGTCAAGGGTAACCGCAGCCATGGTCTCCGAGCTTATAGTCCATGCTGCTGCAAACGTTGTCGAACTGTTCGTGCAGATGGTTGTTGTCTTGCAAACGTCCCCATCTGTAGACTCAGGGATTGAGACATGGTTGCACGATCCGTTACAGCCATGCGGATAAGATGCCTGTCATATTGACTGCTAATGATACGTGGCCGTTTGGATCCAGCACGGCGTTCTGTATTACCCTCCTGAACCCACCGATTCCATATTCTGCTAACAGTCATTGGATCTCGACCAACGCGAGTAGCAATGTCGCGATACGATAAACCGCAATCGCTATAGGCTACAATCCAACCTTTATCGAAGTCGGAAACGTGATGGCACGCATTTCTCCTCCTTACACGAGGCACCACAACAACGTTTCACCAGGCAACGCCGGTCAACTGCTGTTTGTGTATGAGAAATCGGTTCGAAACTTTCCTCATGTCAGCACGTTGTAGGTGTCGCCACCGGCGCCAACCTTGTGTGAATGCTCTGAAAAGCTAACCATTTGCATATCACAGCATCTTCTTCCTGTCGGTTAAATTTCGCGTTTGTAGCACGTCATCTTAGTGATGTAGTTATTTTAATTGCCAGTAGTGTAGATGCTATCAGCTTTCAAATTGTAAGTGACAGGCCACCATGCACAATGCACTCAATTAAAATTTGATAAATCGACAGCTGTGGCACAATAGCGGCTCCGTGCAAAATAATAGAATGTGCTAGTAGGACACAGCCACGACCCCTAACATGTGCCTGTCATAATAAGTCACCATTTATGTGAACCACAGTTGATGATGCGGTGCACACCATTTCACCCCATGCCCTCATGTCGAGAGCTGGATCTATATGGTAATAATGAATCCAATCTGGTAACATTTATACTCCTCAGAACCTACACACATGAGTACTTCGGTCATGATGTTGTACACACAACCCCGACACATCTGCAAAGAATGCACGGTGCCATTCCTGCGTCCAGTGTTGTCATTGGACACACCACTGTCTGTGAAAACTGTCCGTTGCCACACAAAAAAAAAGCCATATTTTTGCTGTGCCTTCAATCCACAGTGCTCCAGACGCCGTCCTTCTGTCGATGTGAAAATTATTCTTGCTGTAAGTTATGCTCTTTCTTTACTCATCATACGTGAAGTGGCTATAAGACCCATAGGATCTTGTGAACAATATGCCTATCAATAGCAGAGATACCGACTGCCTGGTCCACTTTGTTTACTTTTGACATTATGGATCACTTTGATTACATCAGGTCGCTGAACTCAACATCCAAGATGGCGGCAGCCATGCCCCTCCTCATGTGACAAGTCGTGACCCTCCTTATCACCACCGAAGGTAATGAAGTATTAATAATAAAGGATTCATGAAAATTACAAAATGGTGGCATGAACTCAAATCAAATTAGCGAAAAATAAAAAATCGTTAGCATGACCCCCTCCTCTGCTGACAAACAATCACAGGGACACATTAAAATGATGCAACCCATCACAATGTAGTATCAATAAATAATTCAAAGAAATGTCCAAGATGTGGGAACTAGCTCAACTGTGCTTCTTACAGCAATGCGACCTCTCCTCCACTCCAGTCAGTCAGAGAATAGGTTGACACTGATGTGTAAATATGACACGAATATGCATTATTTCTGTGATATTTAAATAACAATGAGTAAACATACATTGCATGAAGTACCACCTCCATCCCCTCTTCTCTTCTCCAGTGAAAGCCTAGTATTCTAACAGTCATTAAAATGAAACAGCCAATTACAATGTAGCCCCATCTGGACTATGATCAAAAGTGCCTGAACGACCGAAAATGTGCTTTAAAAATATGACATTTTGCAGCATTTTCACATCTATGTGTAAAGTACAAGACACACATAAAGGGGTATCTGTACTGCAAAAATGATGAAAAATTTTGTGAACTATATTTTCATTAGTGACTTCAAAAAGTAAGTTGTGAACTGGTCACCTGTGGCATTGGCAGATTTCGTCAGAAGCTATGTATCATTCGCTATTGAATACTGGAAGAGTTTATAACATTCCCCACATAAATAATTAAAGTCTAGCATTTGTGTATAAAATGTAGCTAAGAAATCAGTAATATGTAATTACCGAAGATCAGTTTTACTTCAAATATTGTTACACATACTCTAAGAAACGTGAAATATAATCAGCTGCTGAGTCATGTCCTTTTGCTTACTGCCTGCACTGGTAAAACCACTTGGTATAAGACTCAAGAGAGTCTTAAATTAATTACTTTCCGCAACTATGATACCTGTAAAATGTTTCAACATTCTTCCAAGTCTGCAAAAATGTATCAAGATCGCTAAATGGAACGAAGTTTACTTCAGATTGGTGTAAAAGGTGACTGCAAACTCTAAGGTACAACTAGTCATTTTAATGCCTCAACACGAGCGGTCTGCTAAGAGGTAGGTAAACTTGTTTATGAAATGTGAGAATGGGTATAAAATAAACGCTCTATAAACTGTTTGCATTTGTAATGTAATATGAGAACCAGCGTAAAACGTGCTTTACGTAAATAGTTAAATACCAACACTTACTTATGCTATGTAATTATTGAATTAACAATATTTAGTTGTTGAAGATGAATTTTATTTTAAAGACTTAAAAAACAGGACTTCAAAAACGCCAAACGTGATTAACTACTGGTTTAAGCTCCAGTTGCTTTCCTTTGCCAATAGACAATACATTCATAGTTCGACCTCAATACCACACTTGGTTTCAGACACAATAGAGCCTTGAATTAATTATGTTTCACATCTTCGATTCTTCTCAAATTATACAATTTTCTAAAATGTTTGCAAAAATGTGTCAGCAATGCAGCAAAGTATGCTGCTTACATTACAACAGTATCTAAACATGTGAAGCGAATTCCATCTGTTGTGTACCGTCATCACCTACGTTTTTAATCGTGAATGTCGGAGGAGGAGCAAAGATATTACATCGGTAGAGAAAATGCGATCGTGGGTAAGTATTACAAATGACTGAACAAAATACTGCAACTAGAACTATAGCACTCCAAAAGTTTTAATGAATTTCACCAACACATAATAAAAATACTACCACACTTACAAAGGTTATAGGGTTTCCTGAAAATATTACGTGTTTTTATCACTTGGGCTTTAGAAACGAATAAAGGTTTATGTTACAATATATCACTTAACTGCAGAACTACATGTTTTGTTTGTATGATCCCATGAGGGGACCAAAGATGGCATCAGAGATATGACAACTTCAAAACCAGTGACAACATCGATGTCTCTAAAATAAAAAGCATTGACAAAAAAATGTATTTTATTGCTAATCAAATGAAGATTTAAATTAATCCTTCCTGACCCTCTGGGTACAATCGCCTACAAGAACTTTTACTGTATCTCAGCTGTAACAGGAGCATTTTTTTCCCAAAGCTGAAATACACATTTGTAAATTTTCAACCTTTTCATCATGCTTAAGTGCTGCCAACTGTTGAGTATCACTACGAAAATACCTACAACTCAGGTAGCAAAGTGCTGCATTTTGTGACCACCAGAATTTGTGGATGTTGTTGGTTCACTACATTCCACTGTGTAACTGAATATTGTTATGTTGCATGGCAGTTATTGAATGGTCATTTTACTGTTGATTATTAGTTATTTTAGTCTATAAAATGAAGTCAAATGTACAAAGTACAGTTTGAAGATGGGTACATATTTTTATATGTATCTTCCATCTAAAATCACTAATAAAATCACCTAAGAGCATTAGCACACAAGGAAAAGTTTTCCTCTCTCCAGAAAAAATTAATGTTTGACAAGGTTAAATATCCCCACTACATCTCTTCGTTATTACTGATTAAAATGCACGAAGCTTGCTTACACAAAACCTCTTTAAATAAATTATAGGTTAGTAAATGGCAGTACTCTGATTTGAGTACTATGCATTAAATTCATCTGAATTCATTGGCAGTACTACTCAAGGTCTATCTTACAGTTTAAAATGGAGCAATATTACTCTTGTGTCCAAAAATCTCTGACATTCCTACCACAGTTTGCAAGCACAATGGACTTCCAAATTTCATTTTTTGTGCCTAAACTGTGTGGATTACTTATTAAAATATACAGACAATAAATTCATTTAGAGCACTACTATAGACCTAACATAAAACCAAGATTCAGTGAAGTAAACAATGACATATTATGGTGGTGGCTTCTCTTATCATCCTACTAAGTACAGATATGACTCAGTGTTCTCAAATGCAGCTTTTCGGGTTTTCACCTTATCATCAGCAACTTTATGCAATGATCGATGATTCTCAAAGTTCGTTTTCAATAGACATTATTTCATTATCATGTGAATTATTGCCCAATGTTATTTGATCCACCAATAAATCTAATCTCTTGATCACTTCGTTTGGGTTGATATCTGTTTTCAGTTTGTTGAAGACTGTCTTTCAGCTGTGGATTTCCATCAGAATTATCCTCTGCTTCATCATCATCATCATTATAATCATTATATTCTTCTTCTGCTTCATTGTGATAATCATTTTCCGTATTGTAATAGCTCTCTTGTCCTCCACGTTCTGGTTTCATAAATACATTGTTTTTAACGTTTTGCTTTCTTTCGAAATAGTTGTCCCAATCTCTGAGAAGCAGGTCTGCTGGGAAGTGGAAGTACATGCTTCTTGAACCACTTCTTCTTCTCCTCCAGCAAAACCTGACACATTTCCTTTCTATGATTCAGTCTGATCCAGTTCCACTAAAAATGATTCTCAGTGTGCTAAAGGATATTTTAAAATTTTCAGCAACATTTGTAATCGACAAACTTTCAGTAACAACTTCTTTTGCCATTTAATTCTTCTACAGTCCATTTTGTACCCATCTTAAACAAAAAATAGATTAGAGGATGATAGGTACATGGCTGTATTCAACAACAAGTGATATCTTTGGATTCACCTCATTTCCACTCTGTAATCTATCTTGCAGGGTACTAAGAAGTATTTTAAAAGTTTGAGCCTAATTTCTCAAAGACAAACCTCCATCAACAGCTTGTTTAGCCTATTTCACATCTTCTGCAGTCCATTTTTATCTGAAATACTGAAGTGGATACCATTGGTCAATGAGGATCCCTGCACACACATGGTCACTGATCAGTGTTGGTCAGTGGTCAGCGATGGTCAGTGGACAATTATGGTCAGTGGAAAATAATGATCAATAGACATTTGTGGTCAGTGGATGACCATGATCAGTGGACAGTGATGATCAGTGGATGATGGCGGTCAGTTGTCAATAATGGTCAATGGGCAATGGTGGTCAGTCTATAGGGTGACTGTTATTGCGCTATGTGTTTAAAATCCGTAATAAACGTCTATGAGATACAAATTAGTTCTTGTCTTGCTGTGTAATCGATAGAATGAGGCAATTAATTGTGGACTGTACCAGCACTCTTACTCCATCAACGCCCAAACAACAAATGACAAAATAGCTCACACTACACCTCATAAACACAGAAGACTTGCTGCACTCACGATCACGAATTTTCCAGACACTCTAGTAGTATATCTTTCTTTCTTAATGATACAGCATGTGGATGCAGTGGTTGTCTTCCTGGAATTCCCTAGGCTTCCTTACAGTAATACAAAAATGTTAATGTTTTGATCTAGTTCACTCTAATTAATTCTTAATGAAGCATACCTCCACTAACAGCTTGCTTGTATGAATATAGTGTGAGGGGAAACATGCTTTCAAGCTCACGTTCTTGGAAATGAAGATGAGAAAGAGGAGGCCAGATGTCTGGAAAGTGATCGAAATAGATTTTCCAGCAGTGAATTCCTGCTGAAGCACACGAGATAACAACTTCCAGGGAATACCGTCCCTCACAAACTGCTGACTTACCTGGTGAATACCTGTTTCATCAACACCTCTCCAATTTACATACATGAGTAAATATCCAGGCAATAACATATTATAGAGGGAATACACTATTCCCCCAAGTATTGACTTGATATGTCTCAACTTGCTTTTGCTTGTCAGTACAAATTGAAACAAGCACCAACTTGCTAAGTTGACATCATGATTACACTTTCTAAGGTCTGCACATCCATACTCATGCAATGTCCAAGAGTGTCGTATTAGTCAGACTATAGGAAAATACTTATCTGAAATACTTACCTGTAAGTGAATATTAAATGTACATTTATCTCCCTGTTGTGCAGTTCAGCATGTGACGTGGGAGACATATCACCTAGAATGGAAATACGCCAACTATCATTTCCTGATCTATTACCACTGTGCAGTTCAGTGCATGACATGTGAAACATCTTCACCTACATAAGGTTAGTTCATCCTAAATGGGACACATATCATGGGAGACTATCACCTATAGTGTTTGGTCGTTAGCCTTTGAACAGTGTCCAAACAAACTCAGTGAAGCTGGATTCTTTTACACTGGTCATTGTGATGGAGACCTGGAATGTTGGGAACAAATGGAGGATCCATGGGTCGATCATGCTCTGTGGTTTCACATATGATTATTTGTGAACCTTGTGACTAATAATGATTTGGTAGATACTTCAAGTCAAAGCAAAGACTTGTCAGTTTCAGTGAAGGATGCAGGTAATATTGAGCCTCCTCCAAATCTTTGGTAATCTGTAACCATATCTTAACCTAAACGCAATAGCTCTGTCATCTAAACAGCAAGTGACTGAGGCCTTTCAACAACATTCAGATGTGTAAAATTTGTTACCAAGGAGAGATGGGAATGCTGTTCTTTCCATGCTAATATATCACTGTTTGCGTTAAAAGTACACCTTCACTTTCCTCATATGCTGTTTGCCAGAATCCTACTTCAGGCAGTTCCAGCATATTTGTTGTAATAAATTAAATGTCAATGAACAGTTTTTACATATAAAGTCATATTTGTCATGAACGCAAGTTTTCTGCAAGCTGCTCAGTAAGGACATCACAAGACAATCATATTCTGGAATCGAACTTTCATCATTTATTAATTTATGACATGTTTAAGTAGTACCAACAACCAAGCTGCATGTGTTTTAATAAGTTATGCAGACAGTTCTTTGTGGAAATATTTAAAGCACATTGTGCTTAGAAAGAGTGTTAGACTTTCTGCAAGGTTTAGATTTGAGAGTAATATTAGTATATTTTAGCTGTCAGCTGAATCTGCTCTAGCACCCATGTGTCACTATTTCTTATATATTTATATGAATTTTATATGTGGTACTCAGATCGAAATACTGTCATGTATTAGCCTATAATTTGTTTACACAGCGGCAGTAAGCAATCTAAATGTATTTCATTAAGCAACACAGACAATTTAAACGCAAGAATGTTTAATTTGAAGCCCCACTGTACTTGAAGACTGTACGAAGTCTGGCATTTAATACAATTTTATTTTGTTCGAACTTTCGTACACATCTTGCATATTGTGATAAGCAAGAAAGGTGCAAGTACTTTAATGAGTTATACAGACAGTTTATGATCACAAATATTTAATTTTAAGTACCTCAGAGATTGCTCTTTTTAAACGATTGTTACTTAACCTAAAGTCCTTCATCAAGCCAACATGCAAACTGTATGCATTTTAGTAAGTAATGCAGACAGTTTAGATATAGGAATATTTAAACTGAAGTTTCATTGTGCTTGCATGATGTGTGAAATCTTACAAACAATACACTAAAAGATACACAACTTAACCGAAATATGTTTATTTTGACGGTATAGACCCTGTCATCATCTCTGGAAGAGTTATATCTCTGTTGCCAGCTTTGGCCATATTGTGACTATGTATAAACAAAGCATGTAGTACTGAACTTCAGTGATGTATCACAATAAAACAGCTTCAGCTTTCCTAAAATCAAACACATAAAAACACCTTCCTTCCCAAAATCCTCTTTTACACGTGAATGTGGTGTAGATTGACTACAGCTTTTAGAGGTATATAGTGCCGACTGCAGCAGTCTATTCAGTCATCTGTAATACTTACTGTCGACTGTTCCATTCTCGCTCTTGAGCTCGTTGGTGGTCGATTGTCAAGGATCTTGAGCTGCACTCAAGGCCAAGGTAGCCTGCTGCCTCGCTAGGAGGCGATAGAGTCGCGGCTCTGCGAAATAAAGGAGAACACACAGCCTATTTAAGAGCTCTTTGGCTCCCAATGCGAGCAGTGCCCTATGTGACTCCAGACGAGTGGTGTATGCATCACCGAGTCTGTCATTGTTATGAGTTGATGGAAGATCCAGTGGGAGTTGTGCAGTGCAACTTTGGCAGTTACATGCATGGTGTCGTTCTTTGGCCGACGTAGTGCACCTCGCAGAGGAGTAATCGTGGTAGCCATAGTGGGTGGTGCTATATGCAGTCCGTTAATAGAGGTGCTGCACATTGGCGATGAGAAACGCCAGATCGAGTTGTCAGGCACACCCTTATTAACCACCTACAATGGAAGCTTTCCAAAATATGTTTGCTGATGAAGAACAAAGCAACACTTCAGTCCATGGCTTTCGTGATGTTTGTATGCAAGTAATTTCACTGGCTTTAGGACAAGAGGACTGTCAAGTTTGTATCACAGGTTTGAAAATTCTGAATTTGACTGGGCCTAAGGCTTTGTAGAGTGTTTTAGGTATAAAGGTTAAATGGCTTAAAATTCATTATTTATTTCTTGGGAAAATACTATCTAACTTTTTATTGTGCTGGCCTACTTATTTTAGTACCATTAAAGTGTATGTAATTCATTTGGAATGTAAGTGGTTATAACGTTTGAAGGAAGTTACGAAACATCATAGCCAGCTTCTAAAGGCTCTGTCAGCTGGTTATACTGAGTCAAATTTGAGCTTACATAAGTTGCAAGCATTAAAGGTAAAGTGCATTTAAGGGAAAGTGTACTGTCTGTTAAAAATTTTGTATGGCACTCCTGGCCGTAATCTTTCATTAAGTGTTAGTTTTATTACTGGTTCTTAAACTTACTTAATTTAATTCGATTTTCCCCTCAAAATCAGTTAAATAAGTGCCAAGCAGATTTCCTTTTAATTATGCTCAACGGTTATCTGGCAGTGCAAGTTTAGTGATTTTTTAAAATATATGTGTGATTTAGATTTTGCCTCTACTCGACGATTGTTGGGGTGTTATTTGAAAACAGCAGCCACCATGGATGGAGGCTATGCTGTCCACTGCAAGTCAGTGTCACTGTCATTTGAAATTCTTTGTGAATTATTCAGACCATTATTTGTTGATAATTTACTACCGAATAAACGTATATAATTTATTTATGTTTCTCTGGGTTTCTGTCCATGATCCTTCCATGAAAAAGTTGAGTGTACCTAAGTTCTTTGTCCAGTAGTGTGTTTAGGACAGCTCAGCTCTCATATTACATTCCAAGAGCAAACGAAGGCTTTCAGTTGTTTATGGAGTGTTTATTTTATACCCATTCTCACATTTCATCAAGAAGTTTACCTACCTCTTTAGCAGACCACTTGTGTTTATGCATTAAAGAGGATTTGTTGTATCTACTTTAGAGTTTGCAGTCATTTTTACACCAATCTGAGGAAAACTTGGTACCTTTTAGCGTTGTTGATAGAGTTTTACAGACTTAGGAACAATATTGTGACATTTTACAGTCATCATAGTAGCGGTAAATAATTAATTTAATCCTCTGTTGAGTCTTGCAACAAGTGTTAGCTATTGATAAAATAGTGAACGTCTTTACTGGTGTAGACATTCCTTTGGTGACAGTATGCAACAGCAGATGGATGAGCAGTTGATTAAATTTCGCGTTTCTTAGAGTGTGTGGAACAGTATTTGAAGTAAAACTGATGTTCAACAACAACATATTACGAATTTCTTAGATACATTTTAAAAATGTATGCTGGATTGTAATTACGTATACAGAGAATAGTGTATACTCTTTCCAATATTCCATAGCTTCTGAAGAAATCTACCAAATCCACAGGTGAACCAGTTCATAAACTATTGTTTGAACTCATTAATGAAAATATAGTTCACGACATTTTCGTCATTTTTGCAGTACAGATACTTTTTTAAGTGTGCACATAGTTTACTCATAGATGTGGAAATGCAGCAAAGTATCGTATTTTTAATACATATTTTCTGTCGTTCGGATATTTTTGAGTACAGCCCAGATGGGGCTACATTGTAATGGGCTGTTTCATTTTAATAGCTGTTAAAACACTAGGCTGTCACTGGGGGGGGGGGGGGGGGGGAGAATAGGGGATGGAGGTGGTACTTTATGCTCTGTATCTTTACACAGTGTTACTTAAATATCACGGAAATAGTGCACATTGGTGTCATATTTACACACCATTGCACTCTGACTCACTGGAGTGAAGCAGAGTTTGCGTGGGTGTATGAAGCACAGTTGACGTAGGTTCCCCATCGTCAACATTTCTTTAAATTTATTTATTGAAGCTGCATTGTGATGGGTTGCATCACATTAGTATTTCACTTTTATTGTTTGGCAAGAGAGGGGATCGTTTGGGAAGAAGATTTCTATTTCGTACTGATACAATTCGGGTTCATTCCATCACCTTGAATTTTTGACTTGATTTTTAATTTTTAATACTTCACTGAGACTGGTTGGTGAAGGTGGGATAGGTGGAGGGAAGCGAGCATTGTTTGGAGACATCATTGATAAGGAGGAGTGTGATTTGTTACGTGATAAGGTGCCGTGGCTGCCACCAATATGGGGTTTTGTGTTCAATGATCTGGGTCACATTATGTAAACAAATTAAGCCAGAATGTTCATTTGAAATAAAATGGGCCAAATGGAACGTCTGAATTGATGGAAGTACTTGACACTTTCAAGATTCCACTTTCAAGTCTGTTCAGACACTCAGCGGTAGTCATTAAGTAAATGGTACATAAATTATTTTGGTCTCTTACGTTAGGCTGCTTCATTTCAACAGCACGATGTTCAAAACGTTAGTCAAAATTTAAGTGGTCAGTTTTGTAGAAAGTGCTTAATTCTCTACCCTCCGTTATGAGTAATTTGGGCAGGTAACCGCCTGTTGTTAGACCTGACTGCACCCACCATTGTGTGGCAGTACTTGAATGACGCAGTGGTTACCAGTAGTGACTGTAGTAGCTCAGTTGCCCCATTGTTGGGGTCCAAATCAAAGTGTTGTCTATCTAACCAATCCACTCCAAGAAAGACGCATTAACCATGATCAGTAGCAGAGTTTTATTAGAATGACTTGATCATAATCTTTGAACAGAGGTTTTTGAACTGAATGGACCCAATTATCATTCTAAGGGGATTCGTAGTAGCTGAATGAATTGTGCAGGGTCATCGTCTCTCCCTTCTACCAACCAGTTACAACACGACCTCTAGTTGTGTACGCTCTCTTCATGTCTGTGCCGTCTATTGTTCACCTATCACTTTCGTGTGGGGCTATACAGCATACAAGTAGTAACCATATTCAAGACATTAATCAAATAAAAACTGTAATTTAAGTAGCCCATCTGGAACACTTACTGTTTCAAAAACCTGATTGAACTTTACCAAACATCTCTCTCTCTCTCTCTCTCTCTCTCTCTCTCTCTCTCACTCACTCACACACACACACACACACACACACACACACACACACACACACAAACAGAGAGAATGGGTGGGGGGGGTTGGGAGGAAAGGAGGGGGGAGAGGTAGGGAATGAGGGAGAGAGAGAGATTAATTCACTACACAACATTTACTAATTAAAAATAAAATAAACGTGCATCAGCTGTTACTTAGGGTCATAGTGCCATCTGTAGCTATTATCTGCCAGGAGAAACCTTCCAGATATGTCGGTTCTTACTGCGTTTGAGAGTTATGTTTGGAACATGACACGCAAAATCGCTAACCTTTGCTAACGACATTACTATGCTTTGTTTCTTTAGTGACATCAACTATCGTCAAGCAGTACAAGTGTCACTATGGTAAATCACATTGCAGTAGATAGCCCACTAGTACTAATTAATTATGTACTGCATAATACATAGGCTAACATTTATACTAGCAGTTGTGAGAATGTTACTGAATCTGGCGACTTCCACTACAAGCTGTCCGCAAGTGACCAGTTTATTTCTCCAGATGCTACATTCCTGTTAGCGCCAAGTTTTGCCCCAGTTATTGTGTGAGAATTGCTATTACCCCTTATTATTTCATTTAACGGCATTTTCTGTGCTGAAACTGTCTGTACTCTAAGATTTTAACAAGACTACTTGACTTTAAGGACGCTCAACGAACATTTTAACAAAAGATCTGTCACTAATTTATGGGCCATTCATCATTCAGGTCCACTACGTTTGCATTTTCATTGAAATTTTTCCAAACATTAGCTGGTATTATCCTATGCTTTTTGTAGTGAGAAAATAACTGGAATGTCTATCATACAGTTCCTGCAGTGCAGAACCAGTAAATTCTTTCTAACATACATTTAAACTTAAAATACATTATTTACCTTTTCCGAGAACTGATACAGTTATTTTATGTTTTAGGAAGGAAGAAGTGTACAGCAGTTGCGAGATGAAGGTACCAAACAAGGAGAACGAAACAACACCATGTATGTACGGTTGGGAATATGATGATACTTGGTTTTCAGCAACTGCTTCCTCACAGGAAGACTGGGTATGCGAAAGAGAAATGTATCCTAACACTATATATTCCGTCAGTCACTTCATTTCCATCGCTTTTGCTGTTCTGCTTTTCTTCGTTGGTGACAGGTAAATCCCTAAAGTTATAATAGGTACTTAGTCTTGTAAGGAAACCATGGAAATTTATCTCAATGATTAAAAGAGACCTGGTTTCGATACGAAAGAATGAATTGTGTATAATGTATAACTTTCAAGCTGTCTGCTTGAGACATTACATCAAACACAAATCTACTTTGTTCAAATTCATTTCCTCTACTTCCATGAATGTTACGCAGCTAACACGAAAAAATAATCGTAACAGTTGTAAAAAACTGAGGCGCGGTTTACACTGAGGCAATATAACATGTGGTACGATACGTGATACGATGCAGAAGCACCCACATTTGAAGAGCGTATAGAAAATACTCGAAGCGAATTATCTGGTTCACGCATGTAACTCTATCGTCCCGCCCGGCAAAACACTGGGTGCTGGTCTATCCACGCAACTCGAACCGTACGATACGCTGGGGTTGAAATTTCAAGTCATCCAGTTTGCGTTAAAAAATTGTTTTATGTACATGATGCAAAGCTTCGTCCGTCTCTGTATTTAGTTTCTCAGTAAAGCTTTTACTTTTTACGTAAAAAAATACAAAACCACTGTTTTGGGTTTTGGGCCTGTTCTCCGCTACACAGTCTTTCTTATTCGATTTTGAGGAAACTATTCGGAAACCAAATATTTTTGCACATCTTACAGCCACACATCACAACCTGATAATGAACTGGTTTTCATTTCGTTATTGACAATAGTTTATGTGATACTTATAAGTAAAATGCAGCACCCTTCATACTTTGAGAAGTTTGCAGTGAAAAGTGTTCGAGTAGTCGCTGGCCAGTTTACAGTTGGTGTATATTACTGCACGATAATTATAGCTGACATACCTAAATTGTTTTTAACGCTGCAAGGAGAGCCGTACCACTTTCCAGTCTCGAGTAAAAACGTGATACATTCGGGCGATTGGCTGCGACATGCGACACCACACAACGCTCGACGCCATGTCCACGCACCACGCTGTGCTGAGCTGAGCTGTTTCACATTGCTGCTGATACAAGCCGAAGCAGGCGTTAGAATTCTCCCATCATAATGAACTTCTTCCATTTCTAACACAACATTGCCTAGCCCTACACAGAACTCAACATGTAACACTACATCATCGTTGGTGACTCATCTGACTTCAGATCCGGCAACGCTCTTTATAAATACACGTGAGTCTGAAAATCATACTCTGTCGTAACATACTGAACAGTTGCAGCTTTTCAAATTGAATTCATTATTGGTATACCTATTTCGTGGCGAAATTTTTAACGCAGTTCACACACTTTCACCAATTTATGTTATTGTATTGAGTAACTTCTCAGCAGAATAAAGAGCAAGTCCCAAATTTGTGTCTTGCTTTGTCAGAGTTGGTAATACTAGTTGCTCCAAAAAGTGGAAACTATCTGGATTCATTTTGTAGAATTCGTGAAATTTGTGTTCGTTTTGAGAGAGCAGCTGGACTAGCTTTGATTTTAATAGCATTGAACGGGTGCATCCAGTACTTTCTTTCCTTTTTAAGTTTTTTGGGATTCAAACGCGGACAATCCACAATATCGTACTCTTTAGACGAGCCCATGATTGCAGCTGAGCCAGAAACTTGATTCGTGCTGTCTTGTTTGTCGTAACGGAGGCTGCATCGCGTATCACTTCACATATCGTATAGCCGGTATGAAGTCTCTGGTAATCCATCAAGTGGGGCTGCAGGTGGACACGTAGTACTGGAATAAAGATGACAAAGCCAGCGGCTGTATTTGAATATAACTTCGTTCATTCTTTTCGAAACATACTAGCAGTTCCGACACCACATGGTGTCATCTTCAGGCCCCGAACGAAACCTGCCATTCACAACCGTTTTCATGTGCAATGAACAACATTGTATGAAGCGGTCCTAACTGGCGAAACTGGTGGCATGTTATAAAAAGAAGAAACGTCGTCAGATTCAAATACAGCCGCTGGTTTTGTCGTCATTTTTCAGGTACGGCGCAATGGACGCCATTGTCGCACCGACAAGCGTCGCGCCACACCACTTTTATTACAAGGAATCGTGCGGCATATCGTATCGCCTCAGCGAGAATCGCGTCTTAGAGTTTCGTCATTCGCAGTAACCGCTCATTTATACTAAGCTAAAACAGTTCACCCAATGAGAGCTTACAGAAAACTATTCTGCAGTCATGTTTAGCAATGTTAATCAAACACATTCCGATTTACTAGGATCGGAAACACATTTCTATACTGTAGCTAAGAATTTACCGAAAACGGACTTGCTGCTCGTCATGGCGTACGCTAGGGGTAGTGTTCACTACTATCAGATGTAGTGGTAGTGGTGGTGGTGGTGGTTAGTGTTTAACGTCCCGTCGACAACGAGGTCATTAGAGACGGAGCGCAAGCTCGGATTAGGGAAGGATTGGGAAGGAAATCGGCCGTGCCCTTTCAAAGGAACCATCCCGGCATTTGCCTGAAACGATTTAGGGAAATCACGGAAAACCTAAATCAGGATGGCTGGAGACGGGATTGAACCGTCGTCCTCCCGAATGCGAGTCCAGTGTGCTAACCACTGCGCCACCTCGCTCGGTCAGATGTAGTGTCGGACCAGTTTATTATATATGTAAAAGTTGG
Organism: Schistocerca americana; assembly: GCF_021461395.2. NCBI lineage: Eukaryota > Metazoa > Arthropoda > Insecta > Orthoptera > Acrididae > Schistocerca > Schistocerca americana. Next base: position 426,568,773 of record NC_060121.1, on the reverse strand, counting down.
CGATGTTTGTTAAGATTAAGGCGAGACGTTATTCAATACTTTAAAAAATGACCCTATTAATGAATATTAATCATCTCCTCAAGGCAAAGAGATCATCATTGTTATATAATTTTTTAGATTTACTACTGAACTTTACACTGATTACCTACGTTATACGTTGCAGAATTGTAGGATTTCCCTTGATAGGCGAGCGGTGTACTAGACAGAAATATGTTATGCCGATAGCAGAGAACTTGTGGAGTGCTCATGGGAGTTTGTTAGGCTAGGCGACAGCTTGAGGTCCTCTAGTAAACCCTCGCCAGACGATGTGCAGAGAGCGAAATCAGATCGCTTAAAAAATAAAGACACTTCGATCATGAAAATTGTAACAGTTAATTGCCGAAGCATTCCTAACATAGCCCCCAAATTTACCGCGAGCCAGGAAGGCTGTGACTCAAATTACACTGACGCAAAAAACTTGCAAAAACAAAAATAATTAACGTAAGAGTAATGAAAACCCAGGAACATTTGCCTAGGTAACATATTTAAGTGATTAATATTACAAGTAAGCGTGAGATAAGTCATTTCAACTGTGAAATGCTAGTACATTAATAACCGGCGTAGCCACCAGAATATTGAACGCGAGCATGCAACCGGGCAGGGATACAAGTACCGGATGTCAGGTTGAAGGATGGAGTTTCACGCCTTTCGCGCTTGATCGGTCAATACAGGGACGGTTAGTGATGGCTGTGCATGATACTGGAGTAGATGATGTCCCGTACGTAATCGATTAGAGACAGATCAGATGATCTAGCAGGCCAAGGCAACATGTAGAGCATGCTGGACTACAGTAGCGGTACGTGGGCCAGCGTCATCCTTCTGGAAAACACTCCCTGGAATACTATTCATGAATGGCAGCACAACAGCGCAAATCACTTCACTGACGTACATATTTGCAGTCAGGATTTGTGGATAACCATGACAGTGTTCCTGCTGTCATACGAGATAGTACTTCAGCCATAGCTCCAGATGTAGCTACAGTGTGTCTAGTACGCAGAAGGGTTGGTTGCAGGTCCTTCACACGGCTATCACTGGCACCGAGGCAGTACCAGCTTTCATCAGCAAACACAATAGACCTCCACCCTGCCCCTCAGTGGCTCTCGCTTGACGCTCCAGAAGTCGCAAATGCCGATGGTTTGGGGTCAATGGAATGCACGCTACCAGGGCGTCTGGCTCGGAGCTGTGCTTGAAGTAACCGTTTTCTAAGAGTTCGTAGTGTCACTGTGGTGCCAACGAGTGCTCAGACTGCTGCTGCAAATGCAGTACGGTGCACCACAGCCACACGCCGAACGCGATGGTCTTCTTTCTCGGTGGTGCCATGTAGCCGTCCGGAGCCCAGTCTTCTTGCGACCATACATTTTCGTGGCCGCCGCTGCCAGCAATCATGTACAGTGGCTACATTCCTGCCAAATCTTTCCGCAAATATTAGAGGAGAAACATCCATTTTCTCGTAGCACTATTACACTATCTCGTTCACTCAGTGAGGCGTTGATAATGGTGTCTTTGTCGCCTTAAAGGCATTCTTGACTGACATCAATTCAACACGGCCAATCGCAGAGGTAACTAACGCTCACAGCCATTACAGCGTGTATTTAAAGCAAACCTGATTTGTGTCCTCATAGTGGCGCAACTAACGCCACTCGTATGAGACAGGCGCGAAATTTTAATAGACATCATCTTTCAGATTGAAAACTAGAAACACGCCTACCAACTTCCGTTTATGTCGCATAACTCCTTCTTGGTGTTCCGACTTTTTTTCCCCTCAGTGTTTAATCGGAACCGAGAGCAGGGTGAAATCCCAAGCATGTAAATAGCTCCGACATATTTGATGAGGCATGGGACGTATATCGAAGAGACAAGCTAGATATCATCGTTGTAATCGACAGATACATTAAATCTATCGAGGTCGAAATTGAGTCAGGCTGCAAAATAACCTGGACACCACCAGGCCACCTCGATGAAGTCAAGTTAGTCATCCGATATTTTTTCGGCTGTCTTATTCCGCCGTGGCAATTATAGAGTAATTAAAAGAACATTTAACTTCTTCTTCCGTGTGTATTTGCTTTTAGGAAGCTTTAATTGTCGAGTGCTATTAATAGTTCCATAGATTTCGTGTTTGTTTTGAATACAGTCAGAGAGAATCCCCTTTAGTCAGCCATAGTGCCAGTAGAGTCAGTGTCGTCGTAACTGCCGTCTGCTTCACGTCTGCTTGCAGCGAGCTACCTTAATTTAAGTATTAACTGTATTTTTCTTACTTGTCACTTCTTCTTCCGTGTGTATTTGCTTTTAGGAAGCTTTAATTGTCGAGTGCTATTAATAGTTCCATAGATTTCTTGTTTGTTTTGAATACAGTCAGAGAGAGTCCCTTTAGTCAGCCATAGTGCCAGTAGAGTCAGTGTCGTCGTAACTGCCGTCCGCTTCACGTCTGCTGTGCAGCGAGCTACCTTAATTTAAGTATTAACTGTATTTTTCTTATTTGTCACTACTTCTTCCGTGTGTATTTGCTTTCAGGAAGCTTCGATTGTCGAGTGCTATTAATAGTTCCATAGATTTAGTGTTTGTTTTGAACACAGAGAGTCCCTTTAGTCAACTATAGTGCCAGTAGTGCTAGTGTTCTGGCCGGCCGGTGTGGCCGTGCGGTTAAAGGCGCTTCAGTCTGGAACCGCGTGACCGCTACGGTCGCAGGTTCGAATCCTGCCTCTGGCATGGATGTGTGTGATGTCCTTAGGTTAGTTGGGTTTAATTAGTTCTAAGTTCTAGGCGACTGATGACCTCAGAAGTTAAGTCGCATAATGCTCAGAGCCATTTGAACCATTTTGGAGTGCTAGTGTTTGTTTTCAATACAGTCCAGAGACAGGTAGTGCTATTTTCATTGTTTTCTACAAGAAGTGCCTAGCAACTACAGTTTAGTGAATAAACAGCCGCCTTTAGTGAATTAGCAGTCTAGTTAAAGGTTGATTAACTCTCTTCAGTAAATTGATTCCTTAGGATGGATAGGATGTGTGACTGCTGTGTACGGACGCAGGAGGAGCTGGCCACTGTTCGCGAACAGCTGAGCGTGTTGATGGCCGCGGTCAGCCGTCTTCAGGCTGCTGCCTCGGAGTGTAGCGGCAGTGGGGAGTCTGGTGCGTCGCAAGGTACATCCCAGGTGTTACATGGTTCACCCACTGTCCCTGCTGTCGAGACATCTTCGCGTGTACTGGGCGCGGTTGGGCCACCCTCTCCCCAAGGGGAGTGACGGGTTCAGCGGCGTTCGCGGCGCACGAGGCGGAGGGTCAATGTGGAGGCTGGCCGTGTGGCATCGCCTGCTCTGCCTGTGAGTGGACATGTGGCTGTTCCTTCAGCAAGGTCCGAGCAGGCACACGGGGGGAGGGGTTTATTAGTTATTGGGAGCTCCAACGTTAGGCGGGTGATGGAGCCCCTTAGGGAAATAGCGGGAAGGTCGGGGAAGAAGGCCAGTGTTCACTCTGTCTGCTTGCCGGGGGGTCTCATCCGAGATGTGGAGGAGGCTCTACCGGCGGCGATAGAGAGCACTGGGTGCACCCGACTGCAAATTGTTGCTCATGTCGGCACCAATGACTCCTGCCGTCTGGGTTCAGAGGTCATCCTCAGTTCGTACAGGCGGTTGGCGGAATTGGTGAAGGCGGAAAGCCTCGCTCGCGGGGTGAAATCAGAGCTAACTATTTGTAGTATCGTTCCCAGAACCGATCGCGGTCCTCTGGTTTGGAGCCGAGTGGAAGGCTTAAACCAGAGGCTCAGACGATTCTGCGGAGATCTGGGGTGCAAATTTCTCGACCTCCGCTATCGGGTGGAGAAATGTAGGGTCCCCCTGAATAGGTCAGGCGTGCACTACACACCGGAAGCGGCTACTAGGGTAGCGGAGTACGTGTGGAATGCACATGGGGGTTTTTTAGGTTAGATACTTCCCTCCCTAGGCCCGACAAGACGCCTCCTGAGACGCGGCAAGGTAGGAGTAGGCAAAATGCAACAGGGAATAACAATATTAATGTGCTAATAGTAAACTGCAGGAGCGTCTATAGAAAGGTCCCAGAACTGCTCTCATTAATAAACGGTCACAACGCCCATATAGTACTAGGGACAGAAAGTTGGCTGAAACCAGACGTAAACAGTAATGAAATCCTAAACTCAGATTGGAATGTATACCGCAGAGACAGGCTGGACAGTGAAGGGGGAGGCGTGTTTATAGCGATAAGAAGTGCAATAGTATCGAATGAAATTGACGGAGATCAGAAATGTGAAATGATTTGGGTGAAGGTCACGGTTAAAGCAGGCTCAGACATGGTAATTGGATGTCTCTATAGGCCCCCTGGCTCAGCAGCTGTTGTGGCTGAGCACCTGAAGAATAATTTGGAAAATATTTCCAGTAGATTTCCCCACCATGTTATAGTTCTGGGTGGAGATTTTAATTTGCCGGATATAGACTGGGAGACTCAGACGTTCATAACGGGTGGCAGGGACAAAGAATCCAGTGAAATTTTTTTAAGTGCTTTATCTGAAAACTACCTTGAGCAGTTAAACAGAGAACCGACTCGTGGGGATAACATATTAGACCTTCTGGTGACAAACAGACCCGAACTATCTGAAAAAGTTAACGCAGAACAGGGAATCAGCGATCATAAAGCGGTTACTGCATCGATGATTTCAGCCGTAAATAGGAATATTAAAAAGGGTAGGAAGATTTTTCTGTTTAGAAAAAGTGACAAAAAGCAGATTTCAGAGTACCTGTTGGCTCAACACAAAAGTTTTGTCTCAAGTACAGATAGTGTTGAGGATCAGTGGACAAAGTTCAAAACCGTAGTACATAATGCGTTAGATGAGTATGTGCCAAGCAAGATCGTAAGAGATGGAAAAGAGCCACCGTGGTACAACAACCGAGTTAGAAAACTGCTGCGGAAGCAAAGGGAACTTCACAGCAAACAAACACAGCCAAAGCCTTGCAGACAAACAAAAATTACGCGAAGCGAAATGTAGTGTGAGGAGGGCTATGCGAGAGGCGTTCGATGAATTCGAAAGTAAAGTTCTATGTACTGACTTGGCAGAAAATCCTAAGAAATTTTGGTCTTATGTCAAAGCGGTAGGTGGGTCAAAACAAAATGTCCAGACACTCTGTGACCAAAATGGTACTGAAACAGAGGATGACAGACTAAAGGCCAAAATACTAAATGTCTTTTTCCAAAGTTGTTTCACAGAGGAAGATTGCACTGTAGTTCCTTCTCTAGATTGTCGCACAGATGACAAAATGGTAGATATCGAAATAGACGACAGAGGGATAGAGAAACAATTAAAATCGCTCATAAGAGGAAAGGCCTCTGGACCTGATGGGATACCAGTTCAATTTTACACAGAGTACTTCTTGCAGCGGTGTACCGTAGGTCTCTAGAAGAGCGTAGCGTTCCAAAGGATTGGAAAAGGGCACAGGTCATCCCCGTTTTCAAGAAGGGGCGTCGAGCAGATGTGCAGAACTATAGACCTATATCTCTAACGTCGATCAGTTGTAGAATTTTGGAACACGTATTGTGTTCGATTATAATGGCTTTTCTGGAGACAATAAATCTACTCTGTAGGAATCAGCATGGGTTTCGAAAAAGACGGTCATGTGAAACCCAGCTCGCGCTATTCGTCCACGAGACTCAGAGGGCCATAGACATGGGTTCACAGGTAGATGCCGTGTTTCTTGACTTCCGCAAGGCGTTCGATACAGTTCCCCACAGTCGTTTAATGAACAAAGTAAGAGCATATGGACTATCAGACCAATTGTGTGATTGGATTGAGGAGTTCCTAGATAACAGGACGCAGCATGTCATTCTCGATGGAGAGAAGTCTTCCGAAGTAAGAGTGATTTCAGGTGTGCCGCAGGGGAGTGTCATAGGACCGTTGCTATTCACAATATACATAAATGACCTTGTGGATGACATCGGAAGTTCACTGAGGCTTTTTGCGGATGATGCTGTGGTGTATCGAGGGGTTGTAACAATGGAAAATTGTACTGAAATGCAGGAGTATCTGCAGCGAATTGACGCATGGTGCAGGGAATGGCAATTGAATCTCAATGTAGACAAGTGTAATGTGCTGCGAATACACAGAAAGATAGATCCTTTATCATTTAGCTACAAAATAGCAGGTCAGCAACTGGAAGCAGTTAATACCATAAATTATCTGGGAGTACGCATTAGGAGTGATTTAAAATGGAATGATCATATAATGTTGATCGTCGGTAAAGCAGATGCCAGACTGAGATTCATTGGAAGAATCCTAAGGAAATGCAGTCCGAAAACAAAGGAAGTAGGTTACAGTACGCTTGTTCGCCCACTGCTTGAATACTGCTCAGCAGTGTGGGATCCGTACCAGATAGGGTTGATAGAAGATATAGAGAAGATCCAACGGAGAGCAGCGCGCTTCGTTACAGGATCATTTAGTAATCGCGAAAGCGTTACGGAGATGATAAACTCCAGTGGAAGACTCTGCAGGAGAGACGCTCAGTAGCTCGGTACGGGCTTTTGTCAATGTTTCGAGAACATACCTTCACCGAAGAGTCAAGCAGTATATTGCTCCCTCCTACGTATATCTCGCGAAGAGACCATGAGGATAAAATCAGAGAGATTAGAGCCCACACAGAGGCATACCGACAATCCTTCTTTCCATGAACATTACGAGACTGGAATAGAAGGGAGAACCGATAGAGGTACTCAAGGTACCCTCCGCCACACACCGTCAGGTGGCTTGCGGAGTATGGATGTAGATGTGGATGTAGCACGTAAATACTGCAAACATGCAATATCAGTGGCAGGCGACTTTTGCATGTAGATTATGGAGTGAGACGTCTAGGAATTCACAGCAGTCGATACGGACATACACAGTCGTCTAGAATAATTTCGAACACAGTTTCCAAAAACGATCATTAACTGGCTCTAAAACCCATAGTAATGGAAATATTTGAGGCCTTGTAGCTACAAACATATCTAACCATAATGACAGTGTCAGTAAGGAGACAGGGATAAGTGATCATGATATCATCAGAGCGACGATGATTACTAAAATTAACAAATCTATCAAGCACGCTAGGAGATCGTATGCTGGAAAGAACAGAGAAGCAGTTCATCGTGCTTGTTGATATTGTCATCGTTGGAGACATGGGATCTGTTGCAAGTTTTTTTATTAAGGACTGAAATCGCCGAACATAAGATCGCAAATAAATTTTTATTTTCATTACTAGTTTCATCTACACATGAATCATCTTGAGATCTAAAATATAATACCGCAAAGAAGAATACAGCAACGCACAACAATTTATAATAATCAAAATTATAGATCCAAAATACAAAACTGAACATAAAATTATAAGTAAGTAGTGTGTAGGCTTAGGGTCCGATGACCTCACCAGTTTGGTCCCATAAGACCTTACCATAAATTTCCAATTCCATTGTAGTATCTGCTCTTGTCTCTCTAAACTTCCGTATTTTTGCGTTTTATTTGTTGCCAAATGTGTTGTAATTCCTTAGTAAACGTTTTTACTGATTAGATGTCGGATCCGAGGTTCAGCTTAATTACTTCAAACGGTAAAGGCATTTTTCTGGCGACAGACTAGTAGACTTACGGACTTCAGAACTGTACGTGGCAGCTACAAAATTTAAATATGCCTCCAAATTTTTATGATTAGTGTTAACGCAATAGCTCGACATCTTCCAGATCGTGTGATAAACTCTCGCTGTTCCCCCATTGGTTTGAAGGTGGCAGGGGCTTGTTCGCAGCTTGCGAATCCGGATAAATCGACAAAATTGCTTCATAAGATCAGATACGAAATTGGTAGCCTCGTTTGTAATTAATGTGTCCAGAATGCCAAATGTGAGCAACCAATTATTTACTAATGCTTGAGTAACTGTACTCGTTTTATGGTCACTAATTGCAACCATTACTATTAACACCAGAAATGGTCAATTATAGTAATTATTCATCTATTTGCTGATGTCGTTTTATTAAATGGGTTTAAAATGTGTGTTCCAAGCATTTCAAATGGCGTAGATACTCCACGTAGATGTTGTTAAGGAATTTGTCGGTGGGTAATATCAACTCGCTGCGCACAAAGTACACAGTTGCTGACACATTGCTCGACACGTTTTCTAGTCTCCCACGAAAATTTTTCGGCAATTCGTCAGTCAGTTGCTTTTCGCCGACCATGGCCTGACAACATATGATCTTGTGTTTGTGGCAAGATTTCGCTCTAGAATGCTGCAGGTACTCCCACTTGTAATCTGCAGTTTTTGTTCGGCACAGCAAGCTGCAGTGCATCACGAAATGAGGTTGCGTCTCGAAATGTTGACAGTCGCCATCAGCAGCTTGAGCCTTTCGCCATCCAGCAACTCTCCCATTCAGAGTTTGTAGAACTGCAGTTTTTTGTACTCAAACTGTCGGCGTTAGCATGGCTTTACCCTGGTTCGTGTATTACCTTGTAATTAAATTCACTCAAACGATGTACCCTTGTTAATCTGCTGCAAGGATCCTTCAGTCCTAACAACCTTGTGAGAACAGCGTGATCCATCACTATCTTAAACTTTTGGCCACATCATCAAGAACAGAAGTAAGAAGTAGCCTAAATTACTGATAGTATATCCTTCTCAATCGTGGGACAATTTTGCCCCGCTTTGTTCAGCTGTCAGATTTGTATGCTACAGGGCGTTCTTTGCCTGTTCTGTCCTCGGACAAACCCCAGATCGATATTACTCGTATCACAAAACAGAATAAATTCTTTTTCAAAATCAGGGAATATCGGAACTGGGTCTAATGTCAGTGCTCACTTGAAAATACTGAACGCCAACTGACATTTGGTAGACCATTCAAATTTTGCTCCTTTCCGTAACAAACGATTCAAAGGTCTGGCAATTTCAGAAAAGTCCATTATGAACCAACGATAATAGTTACAGAGCCCAATGATCCTTCGCAACTATTCACCTGTCTTCGATGGCAAAAAATTCTGAACTGCTGAGACCAAGCGTGGAAGTGTTCTCAGATCCTCCTGGCTAATTATATGCCCAAGATAATTTACTTCTTTTGTCGCAAAATGACATTTATCGGTGTTTAATTGTTAGTCATGCTGTTCTTAGTGTTCTGAATGTCTCCTCCAAACATTTCACATGCTCTTCCACGTCCTTTTCAGTCAGTATTACGTCATCCAGATAGATCAAACATTGTTTTGGTTTCAGTTCTCTAAGTACGCCATCTAATAATCTCTGAAAAGTGACAGGTGCATTCTTGAGTCCGAATGACATTCGACAATAATGGAAATGACCCCATAGTATGAAAAAAGCTGTCTTTGGTCGATCCTCTGTTGCTACTTCTATTTGGTTATATCTGCTGTTAAAATTCATTGTGGAGAAATAGTTACAGTGACCCAAGTTGTCGAAAGTCTCTGTTTGTTTGGTATCTAATGTGCCTCAGTGATCGTTCGTGCAACGAAGTATTGGTAGTCACAGCAAAATCTGTATGTTTTAGTCCCATCTGGTGACTTTTTCGGGGAAAAAATTACGGCTGCTCGCCCACGGACTACCACTATACATAATAATACCGCCAGCTAGCTGCTAGTCGATAAATTCTTCCGTTATCTGTTGGACACAATTCGGAATTCAGTAGGGATTCTTGTACACTGGAGCATTACTACCTGTTGGTACTCTGTTTTGCGTGAGTGACGTTGCTGATAACGAACCACTCGGGTCAAGCAAATCTATGAGCTACAGTAACAAACCTTCTAGTGCTTCTCTATCATTTTCCTGTAAATGTTTCACTTCCGATGTATGCAGATGCATTGACGGTTTGCTTGCGGCAGAGGTCCTCACTTGATCTACCCATGTCATTTTCCTCCAAAACATCCAAATTAGTAACTAGTAAACCCTCTGGCTGACTCCTTCGTTCCTGCCAAAATTATCAAGATGAACCAGAACCGCAAAATCTTTGTTCACGTCACTGACACATACTAAACTTCTGCGTGGAAAATAGTGTGTGATTTACCCAATTCTTCGTTAGTTTCCAGTGGCTGTACAACATATAATAAATCCTTAGGTATATCCATACCTATGCTCACCCAGATCAACGTCCCTATATCTTGCGGTGAACCTTAAGATAGCTTAACACTTGTAACTGCTACCCCTTGCGGAAACAGTTACACTTTGTGATATTCAGCGAGAAAGTCGAGTCCCATCACTAACCGCGGAAATACTTACACATTTTCTCGAAAACACGTTAAAACTGAACAGCGCTATCCCCAATGACTTCACGTCAGATTCATTTACTCCCCGTAACCTGTACTTTAGCGAACTCAGACTCTTTCTGCCCAAGAGATCCAAACTAACTACTGACACATGAGCCCCTGTGTCCAGTAGAAATTTATGATCCGTATCATTTACTTTGCCTGGTAAACAACACCCTGTCTCTGCATACGTTTCTGCAGTCTCGTGTTCTACTGGGAATGCTATCTGATGACGGTCCCCCATACCTGTTTAACGACCGATTATTAGGAAGTTGCTTGACCCGTAGTTTCTTCGGACAATCACGTGCTTTGTGACCCACCTCTTCACATTCATAAGTTTTGGGCTGACGACATTGTTTCCTGATGTGAGCAGTGCGCTCACAAATAAAACATTTCACTTCAGAAAGAAAAACACCGCTATCACTCTGTCTTAGTGTAGCCATGTCGATCCCGTCAAATTGTGTAGCAGTCCTAACGGCAACAGATAAGTCATTTGGGTTCTGCATTCTGACGTCCGTGACACATCAGGAGAAATGTGCCTTAGAAATACATCCAGAGCCCTATTCTTTGCCTCATGCACAATCAATTGGCCAGCCTCCGCATTCTGTGTTTGTGAGTTCAGTTTCCTAATGCTGTCAGAGAAGAATTTCACTGATTCACCGTACTTCTGGTATATTACATTGAGTTTTTCATTCAAGTGCCTCATGATGTCCTGGTTCCGATAGCGCTGCGTTAAACGGTCAGCCAATTCATTAAACGTTTGGATCTCACTGAGGGTCTCGTGGTACATAACATAAATTTTCGCGTCACCCACTAACCTTAATTTAGCCATATTCAACGACGTTTTTCCGACCATTTTCCCAGTTTGATGGCACCCTTTATACCACTAAAAAAATAAATACATCTTCGGTTGATTTCCCTGAAAATGGCGATATGGGACAGCTACTGTACGACTGACGGAATGTGTGAATACACTTGACAGGGTTTTATTTTCTCCTGTATCAAGGAGTTTTTGGCCGCCAATGGCGTCCCATTGCTCTATTCCCCTTACCATTGCTTTACTGCCTTCACTTGTTGCGTTGCAGTTTGTAACAACGCGGCTATCTGCCTCTTCAGAGCTTCCACCGTTTAATTCAGAGTCGCTGCTCGAGTTTCTTTCATTTGTCTAAACTCCGACCGTTACACGAGAAAAGAAGGAAACTGCACACAAACTAGGCAAAAACAGGAATTGACCTGTACTTAATCTTTATGCTGTATCATACCCAGCGAGATTCTGCACACTGGTGTGCTACGTGACCAACACTCCCACATCTACTACAGGTAGCTGACAAAGTCTAAATGCACGGCAAGTCATGCCGAGATAAATTGCTGTATGGATACCTCGCTGGCTGCAAGTAGCATCCCTAGTGTTCCCACGGATCTGAGACGTGTTTGTAGGTTCCTGCGGTCTAACAAACGACGCGCTTAACGTACTGTGATGGTCCCAACGGCTCAACATGGCCATAAGAAAATAAAGAACAGTAAAGTAAACAAGTATCTCTCACTTACCCCACCAAATCTGTATGAAATTCAACTCGTAGATATTGACGTCACATCAGAGCTCCATGTATGGTAAGCTGCTGTTGTCCTAGATGTCTGGGTGTGGCATCAGTGTAGACGTCTCTACCACTGGTAACCACTTGCTGACAGTAGATATAGGAGTCCAATCCCCAACTCCTACAGTCGTCAGGAAAGAGTCGGGCGGGATGCGGTGGTGAGGACCTAGTTACACTGCAGAGCGCCAGGAAAACATGATTGACCTTACACTTTCATTGGGCACTAAAATGGGATTGTCTTCCAAAGCACTACACGACAATTAAGCAGATGGAGCCGCGCTTTATCAACAGAGGAGAACCAGTGCGCACTCTACTCACAGTACAACCAGCAGAGGGAAGCATTGGGTGGAGCCTGCTGTATCACAGGGCCGCCTTTGATCCATGGAATCAGGCGGCCTCCAGCTCTGTGTATCGATCTCCTATGTACTCTCGTTGACGTCGAAGAGTGCACTCAAGAGTCTCACCCTGGGTCGATCTGACGTAATCGATGGCTCATAGGGTGCTCTCACCCCCATTTAGGAAACGGGAGCCATTAGTGTGTTGGCCTAAGAAACAGGATGAGCAACAGGAGTGCTCTCCCTCTTGAAACTGAATGATGGACAGTGTCCAGGTCACGCAGGTCAGGCCTCCAACAGGCCTGCAGGATGATGGCAGCCTCTGCAGCCCAACTGTGTTGCCTAAGAAGTTGGCAGTGCACATGGGAGCAGCAGCATCCTTTCAGCCGGCCTCATGGTTTCATAGAAGATCTAAACAGCAGGCATGCCAGTGGACCTCCTTAGCCTCCCCTCTCACTGGACAGCTGCAACTGACACAACGGCTGAGACTTCGCACTGGGTAGTCGCCGGCAATCAGTATTCAGCAACCAGACAGTTGTCAAGAAGGGTGGAGTATTTATGTTGGCGCTTCCCGTGCGGCCTGCAGCGATTGGGATGGCTACGACATCACATGTTCTGGTTTTCCCTCTGTGTAAGCTCTCCTAATAACTTCAGACATTCGCAGCTTAACTTTTCAGAAGCTCTTTTCTGCTGGCTCGACACGTACAGTGTTGCGTTGTACCTAGCCTTCCTTACGAAACTCTCCTTTGTCGCTAGTATGACGGTATCTCTCGGCTTGCATGATATTATGCTTCGCTTACAGACTTGGGTGCTCGGTTGTTCTCTCCCGTGTTACTATAGCTCCCGTGTTTGCCGCATGCCGCTCGGCATTTCCCCCTGTCTGGCAGTCTACTGATCATTGGCACAGGCGGTTCAATTCTGGGAGCAGCTAAGACAGAACTTGGACGAATTTTTAGATAGTATTTTGGTATATAACAAAGTGTTACGGAAATGCTCTGTGAATTCATATGGAAATCTCTGGAGGGAAACACTAGTCAGAACGTTTAGAGAACTGACCTTTACAGCTGGCTGCAGAACGATTCTGTTGCCAGCAATGTACATCTCGCATAAAGACCGTGAAAGCAAGACAAGAGAAGAAAGGGTTCGTATGGAGGCACATTGACAGTCGTTTTTACCTTGCCCCGTTTGCGTGTGGAACGAGAAAGAGTACAAGGTATCCTCTGCCACGCACCGTATGGTTGCTTTCCAAGCATGTAGGCCTATGTGCACGTAAATGTAGATGTAACTAGAAAATTTCGATCGGATGTCTGCACAATAATTTTTACAAGTTATTAAGGGAAGTAGTCATCATTTACTACAAATGGAAACTGAATACATTTGGAACTGTACAACTCATTTCTCAATGGAACACCAAAGTTGTGTTATATCAGGTATAGATTCCACTGCAAAATTTTTTATGTTTTCCTAATGGCATGCACTGAGATACTTATTGTTTCGCTTGTCACTATACCGAAACTGTTTATGCTTTTCAGATTTGGCCGGAGGATAGAGTTTCTCACGAGCGTAAGCATGATGGCGGTATCCCGGTCACTGCTGACAGTTTCGGCGCCCGTCTTCCCGCTCTATGTCGCTCTCGCAGCGATAGCAGAGGGTCCAGCCTTGCCTTGCACGGAGTCTGCTGCAGCCATTGGTGAGTTTCTCTCACTTTGAAACACTCAGGCATAAATATAGCAGCACATTACTTTTCAGTCAAAACTAGAAAACTAAATTACTAGATTAAAACTAGATTACTAGATTAAAACCGAACAGCACACAATATATTGTTCTCCAAAACATTTATAGCTCATGGTTTCGTTTATATTTACTGACACATTCATGTATATATTTATTCCGTCTCGTTGACTTCGTAGAAGCAGATAAGAAAGTTTCTGTAGAGCCTTAACATTTTTTGCCTTACGAAATGCGTATAACAATGTCCGTTTTACATTGCATTTTTAAGTAATACTACCGTGTCTATTTTGTAAACGTTTGAGTTGCGTTACAATAATTTTGTAAAATACCTTTCGTACCCACGCGTTACCTCTATAGGTTCATGCTTATATGCTTAAAATGTCTTAAGCCAACGTCTATTAACTGTGCACTACCTTTCATCTTTGGAAAGAATGTAAACAAAATTAGTTCTTCCATAATTACCGTCAAAGTATGTATTTACATTACTCGTTCTTGAATTCTGACGTATGTGATTTCGGTTGCAGCCGCAGGACTCAAGATGACAGGAATTTCACCCCGTTATCGGTGTATCTGTTTCAGGAATCGAACTGACTGGCATCAAACATCGCTCGCTCGTCAACTTTCTGGTATTTGTGTTTTACTGTTTGGGACCAATTTCTATGGCACTGGCAGCAATGTTGTTACGAAACTGGGTTCACTTTCTACTGCTTTCATCTGTCCCCTGCTTCATTCCGTTGTTGCTGCATAGGTAAGTACTTTTGTAAGGAATTGCCTTTCTGTTCTCCTTGATTGGTCAACTGACTCTCTTTTAATATGGACAAGTTGTCATCAACTGTATCCTAGCTCTCCAGCCTAAATTTTTATCACCTAGACGTTTTGCAGTGTTATCTTTATTCGGAATATTAAAAAATATGTAATGTAGTGATATAGATTCATGAGCTGTTTATAGTGCAGTTACCTATATACGTGTGCTGAACTGTTTCTAATGAAGGTCGTTAAATGGGTCGATGACTGCACTGGATGGAATGTTATGTGGCAGTGCATGTATTAACAGCTTGGTGTGAGCTATGTGGAAACTTTGTGATGGAGCTTCCGATAGAGTCTTTATTTGTAGAACGGACAGAGATGGAATGTACTATACTTTGCAGTAAGGGCCAATTTCAGAATGGATATATCGATGAAGAAGAAAGTGCCTTTGGGATGAATATGTTATGTATGGCGCAAATTGAAAGCGGTATAGTCTGTTAGAGGCGTTTCATAGCACCAGTATTATTGAGAAGACGAGAGATAGTGGGATTTGTCAGCTCTAGTTTGCGGAATGCTCTGGATTCCTAGAGGTACTACTGAAATCTGTAGTGAACTGTGAGCTTAGTTAGCTGGTAAAGGTTGCCTGTGGAAGAGATTAGATGGATTTAAAAAAAATGAGATGAAGAGATTTCAGGTTAAGACTCAACAGAGACTGATAAAAACGGAGGGAGAATTTCTGAAAAATAGTAAAAAGTCGCAATTTGTGTGTCACGGTAGTGAGAAGGTTTCATCCTTTGTTAGCTTTGTTTCAGACTGTTACTAAGAGACGCTCCCATGGAACTCTGTAGAATAAAGTTAGTCTTAGCTATTTTATTGTTGTAGTAATATTTGCTTAAGGGTGGTGGACACTAAAGGGGACGTTGAGGAAACAAACCAGTGACTGGTTAGCCTATGAACATTCTCTAGAGTCTGGTGGGATAGGTCAACATTGAGGAAACAAACGAGCGACTAGTTAGCCTATGACTATTCCCTAGCATCTGACGGGATGGATTAAGAGGTACTAGAGGTGAAAAAGAATATTCTGCAGACAGAGTAGAAGATGTGCTTCAGAGAAAGCGAGAAGGCTGATTCAAGGGCAATGAAGGCAGTATGGTCGGCGTCATTGGGAATGGCTTCTCAACACCTTGAACCTGGGAAAATTTGCCATAGAGTCCCAAAACACATGGTGCATTAACATCTCCTAGGAACAGACCGAGTGAGGGAGGTAGGAAATAAGGTGGGAAGAAACCCTCCATCCACGACAGACAAACGTTACACAGTCCAAGATTACATGGGCTGTGCTTTTATAGCAAAATCTGACTAGCTCTTATGCAAGAGATAGCAGTGGAGTGACGTATGTCATTCATACAGACTGTCACACATCCTTGAGTTCTCTCGCCAATGATTTTTTTTTGTTTTCATTGAAGTATCTATCCCCTACCCACAGGGCGTCCGTAGGTTTAAAATATGCCTCCTGTAGACAAAAGCAGTGGCGACGTCCATGTGCTAACAGTGCTCCACATGCGTTCTGAACACATTCATGCTCAACTGTAGTTATGAAGATATTGGAGAGGAGGATAATGTGCGTGACAGGGCTGTCGGCATGGAGTTTTGAGGAACTTATGGCTCGATGTATCCGTTTCCCTCAACTTTCATTTGAACAATTTTTTTTTTCGGTAACGCCAGTGAAAAACAACATATAACAGTAGCATCACCACAGACTACAATAACTGATGCAAACACAGAAACTTTCTCATGAAAGTTCCCCTGCAGAAAGAAAGTTGTGGCTGAGTCTGGAGCTGAAGTCTCAACACCCGAACCAGAAACAGCAATGGATGGAACTAATCCTACCTCGTATATCATAATTAACAGCTAAGAGTGTCTTGGGTTAAAATATGCGATAACAGTAGCAAAAGCTTGCCAGCAAACGTGGGTCAACAAACGAGTTGTCTGCTTCAGCACGATACATGTTACAATTTACTGTACACTCATAACCTAAATGAAGTCTTCCACGTGTCATCCTCACATTTTAATTCAATACTGTACTCGTCTCTATGACAAGTTACGAATTTTTTCAGACACTACAGATCATTTCGCAAATCTTGACAAGACTGTACAATTCTAGAGTAGCAAGGCTAAGTTCACCCTGTGTCACTTCAATTAATGGATTTTTAATTGGCTTCAATTCCTGTCATCGCCCCCCTCCCCACCCCCTTTTCAGGCAATTGTGCAATGATGTCACAAGATAGCTGCCGAGATAACGGACTACAGCATAACAAGATGGCTTTAAAGGTGTCGGACTATAGCGCTACATTATGATATCAGATAAATGGAGCACAATGGCAGACTGTGACACACTATGAGATAGGAAATACATAACATAAATGCTGACTTTAATGCAAACTATGACATCAGATATCTGGTGGTGCTGCAGTTACTTACCCCCACCATTCACCGACTGAGCCAAAACCTACTATCCGCCTGTCACTTCTGTTCTGTTCACCATGATCGAAGGATCATGAAGTGTCAGAAGAGATCAGTCACCACATCCTATAAGAGTAAGAAGAAGAATGCTGTCACATTTGAATGTAAGTATTTTTACTAACCATATCCTGTCATAGCTACTATGTGTTGGGTCTGTATCTGTGTGTGTGTGTGTGTGTGTGTGTGTGTGTGTGTGTGTGTGTTCTTTTCAAGAGACAACAGACACCCCATGCAGCATTACTGCCATGTTGAAGCTAGATACACATCTCTTCGAGCATCTATTGGCTGCACTGCGACCAATCGTTAATCTGCAGGAGTGCACATACGAGCTACCAGAGATATTTGATCAGGACATATAACCATTCACAAAGCCATAGTTAAGTGGTTCTAGTGTAATGCTGTTTCCACAACATATAATTCAATGGCCTGAAGATCAAAGCCTGTAAATGTAGGCATAAAGGCACGTGTCTGTCATGTAGCAATGGAAATTAAGAATGTCAAACATGGTATTAAAGTAAAATTAGCCTGATGGGTTAGAATGAGCTGTGTGTGCAACACCACACGTTGGTAGCCATACGACCACAGAGTATGACCCATCTCATTCTCCTCAAGTCATCTACTGCTTTGGTTTGAGGCTATCATAGTGATGTATGGAGATACAGCACTCAACGTAGCATCTGGAGACTCCTCCATTCATCTGTGCCATTAAAGTGTTGTGAACTTAAGTGACGTAGGAAATGCATTATTGGTTATATTAGCCAGACTTAGTCAATGGCAGCCAATTATTAAAATTGTATTCAATGATGACATGACCATAGCGTTCATGTGAAGAACATAAAGCAGTGTATGAGTTCATAAGTCTGTGCAGTGTCAAAGTCATAAACTATTACGCCCATAAGTATTAACTCCATGTATTCTGAATTTAGAGAAAGAATAACAAAGTCCTTTCTTGCTTCTATATGTCTTAACTACAAAAAGGCTGCATTTTTGGAGTATAAGAACAGTTATTTGGAGAATACTGTACAGCTGTTGATGAAGTGAAAAAGAACTCACTGCAAGGTGGTATACTGCACCCAATGTGTGCTTTTTGACGTACGATAGTGTAATAATCAAGCATAGTTTTTATTAATTTCACCATCCTCTCATTCAAGTACGGGTTTTAAAGTGTATGAAGAAGTACATCTATCATAGCTCACTGAGTAAGGTATCTGAGGAGGTTACTAAGAAAATAATAGGGTCATCACCAAACTGATTGAGCTACTGTGGCTGCATATTTTTAAAGGAAAAACCTATATATGAAAAACTTATTTTATCTGACTTTGTGCATATCATAAAGTTTATAACAAGGTTCACATTCAGAAGTAAGCACATCACTCCAACACTTGTTACAGCAATCGAAAGGAGTGTCAAATATCATATAGCAATGGTATCAGAGGTACTGGAAACACATAATAGTTCAATGCATTTAAACATTATAGCCTTTCTATAAGTTTACCATAAAGGTCAAGAAGTGCCTTACACAATAATTTTTAATTAAGCACTTGAATAGGAAATGTGCTTCCTCTTCCTTCATTTGGAGTCGATAGCCAGCTGCAGAATCTAGATATATTCAGGGATGATTAGTTCCAGAAACCTCAGGATGTGAGGGCTTAGTAGTGAATTATTGGATATTCAAAGTATGGGTTGATGGGCTGGTGTTCAGAATTTGCAGTATACTTTCAGTGCCCTCACTTAAATTAACAACTGACACTGTTGATCAGCATTTATCAGGTTTAGAATCAAGTTTCATAACTTTATTATTTTTTAAAGACTGCAAGCATGAGTGATAATAATGAACTGAAAGTACAACCCAGCAAATACTTTCTTATACAATTGTAAGCAAAGATGATATATATTTTTTTTCTTTTTAAAGTTGCATACACTGTGACACATGATATTTATGAGCACAAGCTGAAAAATGTATCTCCCAGTCGCTGACGTACATTCAAAGGGCGAACATGTTGAAACGTGTAGCAGCAATGCAGCCTTCTTGTAAATAGTGGTGATGATTATGACTATGGCAGAAAATGGTGGTAAAACTGCATGTATGTAACTCATTTTCTTTTCTCCATGCAGGTGAACCAAAACCATATGATACGAAAGTTGTGTTTGTTTAATACAACATTTATTTAAAACAACAGTGGCAGAAAATGTGTAACTATTGGTATGATGTTGGATCTACAGAGTGCTGGATTTTGAAAATCCTCGTTATAGCGATACATAAGAAATACTATCCATGGATGAGTGGGTTCATTTATGTCACATTTTAACGCAAATTGCTACAGTGTTCAATGGAACTGCTCAAGCTCCTTCAGTGACTTATCTGACCATAACAGTTGCCACTGGGAACTTCCCACAAAGAGTTACACTCTTTACTGAACGTGTGTGCACCCATCTGCAAGAGCATACTTTTAAAAACTTAATGTACACCAGGATATTTTAGGGGAACGATTAATCTGGCAGCTGTCTATGTACAGATTCTATGAAGGAATCTGTACCAAGCTGATGGAGTGTGGACACAAAACTCAGCATCCATCAGATGAAATAGTATAGTATAGTAGTACTCCGTCTTCAGGCCACAAGTGGCCCCCGGGACCATCCGACCGCCATGTCATCCTCAGATGAGTATGCGGATAGGAGGGGCGTGTGGTCAGCACACCACTCTCCCGGTCGTTGGATGGTTTTCTTTGACCGGAGCCGCTACTATTCGGTCGAGTAGCTCCTCAATTGACATCACGAGACTGAGTACACTCCGAAAAATGGCAACAGCGCATGGCGGCCCGGATGGTGCATATAGTCTGTGGCCTCGAGCTGGGCTCCAGTTCACCACCGTCAATGGAGGGTGAAGTTTTGACAATGCCAGCCACTCATGCTGGCGAAACGTCAGTAAAATCATTAGATGATCGTCGGCCAAAGAACCCAAAAAAAGAAGCCAATAGGCAGTTTCTCAACAAGTGGCCATGAAAGCCTTAACAATTTTGTACTGGTTTTTTACTTCACATTAGCGAGTCTTTAATTTGTTCTGTTCTGTTATCATAATTTTTTTGGCCTTCATGACTCCTGCATCGAACAACCATGTATCTGCTTGCTATAGAAAAGGCGCTTCAGAGCTCAAAACTGTTGAAATTAATCATCCTAGATGCTCAGCAAGTTTTTAGTATATTGTTTGCATTGTCCTTATTTCATGTGTCTCACGCAGTCACTCTAAACTAATTTACTGGAGCTCCTCTCGTTACTGCTCTACGACCATTTATACACTACCATTTGTGGAAATTGCAACACCAAGATGGAAATGCTTGAATTCAGTTAATTTAATACCACCAGTTAGGTACATGACAAGTAACAAATGATAACCTTTCTAATCTGTGCCGGCCGCGGTGGTCTCGCGGTTCTAAGCGCTCAGTCCGGAACCGCGCGACTGCTGCGGTCGCAGGTTCGAATCCTGCCTCGGGCATGGATGTGTGTGATGTCCTTAGGTTAGTTCGGTTTAAGTAGTTCTAAGTTCTATGGGACTGATGACCACAGATGTTAAGTCTCATAGTGCTCAGAGCCATTTGAACCATTTTTTTCAAATCTGTACATGTCCTTTGAGCCCTACTATTCAGTATGTCATGTGGCCACTATGCACTGCAATTAGTGCTGCTGTACGCCGTGGCATAGAATCAATGGGGTTCTGAATACGTTTCTGAGGGATTTCCCTCCACGCAGTTTGTATCTGAGCTAACAAATCTGTTACACCAGTTATTGGAAGATTGTGAAGCACCAGGTGCTGACCAACCATATGCTCAAATATGTTCGATGCGTGACATGTCTGGCGAACGTGCAGGCCAGGGAATCAATGGTACCAGTCGTTCTTCATAGAAGGCTTGTACATTCCTCGCAACATGTGGCCGGGAATTGTCCTGCTGTCAGTGGAGATGCCTAAAGCAGGCGGAGTACCTCAGACTCCACAACCTCCATTAGGTACCGGTTGCTGTTCAAAGTGCCCGCAATACGTACGAGGCGAGATCGGTTGTTGTAACCAATGGTGCCTCAAAACATCAAACCTGGTGTTTGTCTGCTTTGCAGCTCCAGGTTGCGCTCACCACGGTACCTCCGGACACGTATGCGGCCATCACTGTAGAGCACATAGAAGCGTGACTCATCCGTAAAGATTACAAGTGTTCACGTACCCATTGCAGTCGGAGGAGCTTGTGGTTTCTGGACAATGGAAGCCGAGGTAATGGCATGCGTGAAACCAGTCCGACCTACAGCAGATGGTGACGAACCGTCGATGCAGACAAGTGCACACCTGTTGCACTGCTCCAACGAGGAACCAACACTGTGGATGACGCTGTACAGTCCGTAAAGGCCATGTGGGCAAGTTGACGGTCATCCTGTGTTGTGGTCATGTTCCGTGGTCCAGTTCCCGCTCGTCACTGGGTAAGACCTTTCTCTATCCACTGCTTCTACACACGCATCACTGCCGTAGCAGCATGCCTTGTGCGAGCCGAAATGTCACGGTATGACAACCTCGTTTGCCGGAGACCGATCATTCTGCCCCGTTCGAACTCGCTCACACGCCGATGTGGCTCCCTTTGACGTCGACGAGGCGTACTGACACTCACTGTATTGTTTCCACTTTGTGTGACAGCTGTGCACCGACTACACTAGGCGCAACACCGACCCTGTCGGACCGACACGAGAGGGCTCTCTGCTCGGTCTACATGTGTCCCATCTCGCTGCAAAACGTATCACTAGTAGAGATGGGTCGAACTCGTTCATTCCCGTGAACTACTTCATTCATTTCACTCTTTGCCGTGAAGCGTTCAAATGAAGTAGTTCATTCATGAAGTACGGAAGCCTGGCGAAGTTGCCCAGTTCGAAGCTCAGCCGCGGCTGCGCTCGCTTCGCCTCGCTCGTACAATAAAGCTTCGTAGTACTTCATAATTTTACCAACAGATGGCCGAACTATGCAGTAACGTGCACGAAACGTTTTACGCTCTTACAGCGTCTGAGTTAACTTAAATAGAGCATGGTCGAGGGGGACAAAGGAAAGATAAACAGAGGAGCCTGTCACATATAAAGAAGGTATTACATTTAATCTTGCTCGACATTTTCTCATGAAGCGCCCAAAAAGTCTTTATCTGCCAAATTAAACATTATTTGTTGTATTCATGGACTGAAAACTAGGGCTACCAACGAAATGCAGTCCAATTTTATGTTCCTTTTAAAACTTAATCCAAAATAGAATGAGTATGTTTACTACTGTCACAAAGTCTATATACCTACGTTAAGTAATTATTCAGAAGTTTTCCTGTAGATTTTATTTTTGTTGAGAATAATAATCCTCCAGATTCAAAACGTAAACTGTCATCTGTAGTCATTGGTACGCTTTTACGTAAAATCCCTCTTTCAGTGTTATTAACAAACCTCTTATTTTCATGTTGGCTGTGCATGCTCACACAGCCAGCCTCTTCGTTTGTATCTTTAACATTCATTTGTCTGCAAGCGCTGCCAACGGTAGGCTACCCGTAGACGCGAAGTTTAACTGCACAAATAGTCACGGGTAATGATGTCAGCACTGCAGGAAGCAGCTGACGCTGCATTCTCCTCGCCCCTCACCTCCCCAACACCTCGTAAACCTATCGTTCCAGACAAACACCGCGCGATTCGTCGACAGGCAGTAGAGGGAGGACTGAAGTGAAGGGAGGATGAGTGACGTAGCGGCGATGTAGTGGGAGAGGGGGAGAGAGTGAGTGAACTAGAAAAAAGTGTGGAGTGTGCTATCTGTGAAGAGTTTGAAGTACCAGTTCATTGAAATTGAGTGGTTAGTTCACACTTCACTGGAGTGAAGCGTTCATTTGAACGACTCATTCACGAGCTCCTCATCACTAATCGCTAGTGCTTGCACGCCCGTCGCTGCTTCCACCAAGTATGGCGCTATTCGGGTAATTCCTTCTTGGTGATGTACTTTTCACAAATGGCAGTGTATTTTTGCTGCTTATTTACTTTTCCATCTTTCTTTACTTTACCTCTTCCGCTACTGTTTCTCTTTTATTCTCCCCTCCCACTCCAGTTTCCCCTCCGACATATGTCTTGAACCAGTTGCTAATGTCAAGCAATTGCAATCTCTTTTAACGATCTCTGCTAATTAGCACATTATTCCTCTAGTTCAACGCCTTGGATTTCATTGTTAGTGGCACAATTTTTTTAATATCTTGCCCACCGCTCTACTCCTACATCAGATAAGTATCGATAATGATACCAGCATATTCACTTCCCTAAACATTTTTTCTAATTTAAAGAGCTGAGATAAAAACTGAATGACTGACGCAAGTTTTTGAAGTTCATAACTATCTTAGGAGGTTTATTCAAACCGTATTGCCCTCTTATATATCACTGATGCACAGTTGGAGATTACAGTACTCGTAAGGGTACAAGTGAGTGCTGTTGCAACTTTAATGAAATGGTGAGTTCTGCAGCCTGATGTGTTCTCCTTTTGTTCCGTAGATATTTACCAGAATCTCCGAGGTGGCTACTCAGTAAAGGACGACCAGAAGAGGCTCTCAAGGTTCTGGAGAGGGTAGCAGCAACAAATGGAAAGCCCCTACCTTGTGACACGTTGATGAAGCTTAATTACCTGTCTGAACAGAGAACTCCAAACATGGGTATCAGAAGCATCATTACCAACAGGAATCTCTTTAAAAATACAGTTTTATTACTTATTAGCAGGTTTGTGAATCTAATTTGTTTCATATAATTTTTTAAACTCGAACGAAAATGTCAATTTTTGGCGGTGGACGGTGAATATATACTTTTAGTTCATTAGATCCGAGTGAAAGCATTGTTTAAAATAAAAACCTGGAATACATGACGGTTGCTTGCTGATGACTGAAACCGATGAATCATCGTAGTGGTAACATCTGACTTGGTTACGTATTTCATCAATTGCATTGTACATACTCCACTGTGAAAGGGTTTTTAAAATTACTCTTATTTTGAAGCTAAAAATTTGTGGTTTTTCTGCTTTTAAACGTATTAGCTACTCATGTATATATTTTAGTGAAATTTATAATGAATGTAAAAATACACTGATCAGCCAGAACATTATGACTACCGACATACAATGCATGTAGTATCAGTGAGCATACTGTCTGTGTGTAGAATGGGGAAGCCATTCAATGTATCTGAGTTCCACCAAGGGCAGATTTTGGTGGTCCAGAGGCTCGAAATGAGCATTTCGGAAACTGAACAACTTGTCAGGTGTTCGATGAGTGCTGTGGTGAGTGTCTTCAACACGTGGCCAAACGAATGTGGGGCCACATCCAGACGTCGTGGCCTAGAGCAGACATCTCTCATAGCAGATGTTGGACGTTGCAGGCTGGGCAGACTGGTAAAACTGGACAGGCAGCGAACTGTGGCGGAACTGCAGTCAGACTTAAATGCTGGGCAGAGTATAAGTGTGTCTGAAAACACAGTGCACTGAACACTCCTAACGATGGGCCTCCGCAGCCAACGACCCATGCATGTGCCAATGTTAACACCACATCATCGGCAACTACGACAGAAATGGGCACCCGACGATCAGCACTTGACGTTGGCACAGTGGGAGATCATTGCAAGGTGTGATGGATCCCAATACCTCTTTCACCATACCGATGAAAGGGACGAATCGCTGGACACTTACACTGCACGTCAGAAACAAGCTGGAGTGGCTCCATTAAGCTGGAAAACATTCATATGGGCATCCATGGATCCAGTGGAGCTCGTGCAAAGTATCGTGACGGCCAAGGAGTATCATATACTGATTGGAGACCACATATACCCCCTCGTGAGGATCATGTTTCCCAAGAACAGTGGCTGTTTTCGAGAAAATAAGGCACCATACCACAAGGCCTTGAGTGTTATTGGAGTGGTTTGAGGAACATAGTGGTGAGTTTCAGTTGACTTTCTGGCTCCCCAACTGGCCAGATATGAACCCATTTGAACACATCTGGGATGAGGCTGAATGTGGCGTCAGCGCTCATCATCCCCCTCCCTGGAATTTAGGGGAATTAGGTGATCTGTGTGTGCCGACATAGAGCTAACTCCCTCCAGCGACCTGCCAAGGCCTCAGTGCTTCCATGCCACACTGTGTCGCTGCTGTTATCCGTGCCAAAGGTGGATAAACTGGCTATTAGGTAGATGGTCATAATGTTCTGGTTGACGAGTGTATGTTGTGAACATATGATTATATAGTTGCGTCATTGATGCATTGTAGACTGACCATGACAAGCAGCAAACAGGGTAGCTCTCATGACTTTAAAAGGCATTTAACCAGCTACCACTGTTAAAAAAGCCTGTTTACTATACTAACTCTTTTGATGTGGAGAATCACAAACAGTCAGACATATCACAGAAGTATTGTCCCACAATACCATAGCATAGTAGACCACAAGGATTCCTGCTAACGTCTAGAGAGTCGATATATTACATAAATGCTCTAGATGTTTCTGTAATGTTTGAATTGTTTATGTTATGCTCTAGAGCTCTTCAAGAGGCACTTAGGGCCATAAAGGGTCCAACTTCTGGTGATTTCATCATGAAAGGAAGAGAGAAGTGCAGCCGACTATACAAAAGCCTCCCGCGGTATTTCCTTTTCGTGATCGGCTGGGTCGAAATAGGGGGCATTTGAGGAACTGCTGGACGATCGACGGTTTCTGGGTCACTGACTGTTCTTCGGTATTTCTTTTTCGTGATCCACTGGGTCGAATATAGGCGGCATTTGAGGAACTGCTGGCCAATTGATGGTTTCTGGGGCGCTGCTTGTTCTTACCTGTAGGGGGAGTGAGTGCCAAACCCAGTGTGAAAAGCGGTTCGGCCTCCAGGGCACCTCAGTTCGAGAATACTCAGCGACTGATTGCTAGGCAGTGCTGGGAGATGGTAGTAGCTCAGGAGTTCGAAGTGGTTAGACGTCCATTGGCTCCCATTGCATGTTACTGTCGTTTCACCTTTTCGTGATCGGCTGGGTCGAATATAGGCTGCATTTGAGGAACTGTTTGTAAGGTGTCAGGCAAATCCAACACCTTCCATAAAAACCCTGACATGATAAGCAAATCCAGTAGTATGTCACATAGCTCCGAATAAATCGTGACATTAAATTAACCAAAGAAATACGAGTAACGAGTGAGCAAATGGAATACCACAGACTAACACAAGAATGCCTAAATGCATGTCATACCTTCCCGCCGTGAGACAGACGCAGTTCCGAGGAGAGAAACGAGAACAGAAGCTGAGAGCAGAACCGTGTTAAGCTGGAAGGCCCTACGATAAGGGACGGACGGACACCCACGTCGCCAGCTAACCGCTAGGACACCACCCGCAAGTTTTAGCGTGAGACTTTTTCGCGTCTCTGTTACGTCAGGACCACCCCTCAGCCCATGTTAAAAGCTAGAGCCCTCCAGAAGAACAGTATAGATGTTACGATGACACAAAAAGGGCTACACCACCCGCAAGTTTTTAGCGTGAGACTTTTTCGCGTCTCTGTCACGTCAGGACCACCCCCCAGCCCATGTTAAAAGCTAGAGCCCTCCAGAATAATAGTATAGATCTTATGACAACACAAAAAGGGCTACACAACCCGCAAGTTTTAGCGTGAGACTTTTTCGCGTCTCTGTTACTTTAGGACCACCCCCCAGCCCATGTTATAAGATAGAGTCCTCCAGAAGAACAGTATAGATCTTACGATAACGCTAAAAGGACCACACCAGCTGCAAGTTTTAGCGTGAGACTTTTTCGCGTCTCTGTTACGTTGCAAACTTTAAAAAACATTGCCCCACCACGAAAAGTATAACGTTTCTCATTGTATAGACAGAATTTTTGTAGGCAGAGCTTAAGGTTAACATTGAGACCCTGATTGGTTAGATGAAAACACAGCCAGATAGTTTTTTTTAAACCAACTTCGGTAAATTATAGTAACGAGAAGTTAGGGAGAGTTGCTTCCGAGAGGGCGAGCTGGACGGAGCTGCGCCGGCCACCGCTCCCTGACGGTCAACGACAAGGTAATGAACGCACGTGATGCCGCATTTTTGAGAGCATAAGGCTTCACTCAGAACCGCAGAAGTCTCATCTGTTACATCCCCTTTACGTAATACTAGTGTAGATCGTCAATTAAAGCTCATGGTGTTCACATTTGCCACTTGAAGTAAAAATCCGAAACGCGATGATTTTTCTCTTACATAGTTATTGAGAAGCCACATCAGCCACTGTAATTTACGACAAGTTAGATAAGTAATTAAACCTAATTGAGGATCACTGTAGACCATTTTGATAGTTTTCTCTTTTGTGAAACTTAATTTAAACCTAGATTATAGACGTGATATGGCATAGGTCATCCTTCGATCCATTGTAGAACTTGGAAACGCATTCAGGGAATATTCGTTCACATTTTTGTTGAACACAGTTGGTTTTTACCATCCTGTATTAAAACATTTCCTTTTATCAATAGTGCAATTTATAAACAATGTTTTGTGAGTAGAATAAAATTTCCAATGGTAAACTTAACTGCTTTTTCGACGTTATTTTACCAGCTAACTAAAAATAGGAAACCCTTGAACCCCTTCCACTAAATTTAGTTAGTATTAAGATTCTTTTACAGGGAGTGCAGTGGAGCTGACGCTGAAATCATTAAGTATTTGGTTATATCATCGCTAGTCTCACTGAACTCTTCTGAATTCTACATGTCATGTGTGGTCTGGCGTCTCCTTACCAGCAACAGGTCCCAGGTTCAAACTAGTCAATTCCCTAAAAAACACGCTCACAGCGTCGTTGCGCGAAAGTGGTAGGGAGACACGATATAGAACAAACAGACACCACGCAGAATGTTTAGATGTTGGCCGATCGACGGTTTCTGCGGCGCTGCTTGCTCTTCGCTATTTCCTTTTTGTAATCGGCTGGGTCGAAAATAGGCAGCATTAGAGGAATTGCTGGCCGATCGACGATTTCTGGAGCACTGCTTGTTCTTACCTGCAGGAGGAGTGAGTGCCAAATGCAGTTCAGGTGTGAACAGCGGTTCGGCCTCCATGGCTCCTCAGTTCGAGAATACTCATCCACTGATTGCCTTGGCAAAGCTGGGAGATGGTAGTAGCAGTTCGAAGTGGTTCGACGTCCATTGGCTCCTATTGCATGTTCCTGTTGTTTCACTGCTCGCGCCTAAAACGAAGGCGGAGGTTGTATCAGGCAGGCTGTCAGACAGGTGTGTTCAGGTCGGTGTTGAGAAGGATGATGGCACTGTGTCGAGTTTTGGCTATAGCTGACTGCGATGCACAACTATGCACGCCTTATAATACCCTCCTGGAAATTGAAATAAGAACACCGTGAATTCATTGTCCCAGGAAGGGGAAACTTTATTGACACATTCCTGGGGTCAGATACATCACATGATCACACTGACAGAACCACAGGCACATAGACACAAGCAACAGAGCATGCACAATGTCGGCACTAGTACAGTGTATATCCACCTTTCGCAGCAATGCAGGCTGCTATTCTCCCATGGAGACGATCGTAGAGATGCTGGATGTAGTCCTGTGGAACGGCTTGCCATGCCATTTCCACCTGGCGCCTCAGTTGGACCAGCGTTCGTGCTGGACGTGCAGACCGCGTGAGACGACGCTTCATCCAGTCCCAAACATGCTCAATGGGGGACAGATCCGGAGACCTTGCTGGCCAGGGTAGTTGACTTACACCTTCTAGAGCACGTTGGGTGGCACGGGATACATGCGGACGTGCATTGTCCTGTTGGAACAGCAAGTTCCCTTGCCGGTCTAGGAATGGTAGAACGATGGGTTCGATGACGGTTTGGATGTACCGTGCACTATTCAGTGTCCCCTCGACGATCACCAGTGGTGTACGGCCAGTGTAGGAGATCGCTCCCCACACCATGATGCCGGGTGTTGGCCCTGTGTGCCTCGGTCGTATGCAGTCCTGATTGTGGCGCTCACCTGCACGGCGCCAAACACGCATACGACCATCATTGGCACCAAGGCAGAAGCGACTCTCATCGCTGAAGACGACACGTCTCCATTCGTCCCTCCATTCACGCCTGTCGCGACACCACTGGAGGCGGGCTGCACGATGTTGGGGCGTGAGCGGAAGACGGCCTAACGGTGTGCGGGACCGTAGCCCAGCTTCATGGAGACGGTTGCGAATGGTCCTCGCCGATACCCCAGGAGCAACAGTGTCCCTAATTTGCTGGGAAGTAGCGGTGCGGTCCCCTACGGCACTGCGTAGGATCCTACGGTCTTGGCGTGCATCCGTGCGTCGCTGCGGTCCGGTCCCAGGTCGACGGGCACGTGCACCTTCCGCCGACCACTGGCGACAACATCGATGTACTGTGGAGACCTCGCGCCCCACGTGTTGAGCAATTCGGCGGTACGTCCACCCGGCCTCCCGCATGCCCACTATACGCCCTCGCTCAAAGTCCGTCAACTGCACATACGGTTCACGTCCACGCTGTCGCGGCATGCTACCAGTGTTAAAGACTGCGATGGAGCTCCGTATGCCACGGCAAACTGGCTGACACTGACGGCGGCGGTGCACAAATGCTGCGCAGCTAGCGCCATTCGACGGCCAACACCGCGGTTCCTGGTGTGTCCGCTGTGCCGTGCGTGTGATCATTGCTTGTACAGCCCTCTCGCAGTGTCCGGAGCAAGTATGGTGGGTCTGACACACCGGTGTCAATGTGTTCTTTTTTCCATTTCCAGGAGTGTAAATAAACAAATAGCGTCTGGATCATATCCTTTATTACCGCCTACTGGTTTAAATCTTGCTCTGTAGATCATCTTCAGGTCTAGTTGGAGCAGGGAAAAGAGGGAACACCAACCAGAATTATTACCAAAAATGTGATATTGTAATCATTAACATCAATGTAACAACAAATTAATGCACAATTAACAACAGAATATTATGAGGAACTACACATATCTGGCCCCGCAGACAAGTTTGTCAATTAATGTAAAATACAAAAGTACTGGGATGTATACGTCATAGAACTAAACTAAACGCCACCCAAAACAGGCCATGAAGGCCCAACAGTACCGGCCAGCCACCGTCTCACCTCCATTCCAGAAGCATCACTAGATGTGGATATGGAGGAGCATGTGGTCGGTACACCGCTCTCCCAGCCGTGTATGTCAGTTCACGAGATTGGAGCTGCTACTTCTCAATCAAGTAGCTCCTCAGTTTGCCTCACAACGGCTGAGCGCACCCCGCTTGCCTGCAGCGCTCGGTGGACCGGATGGTCATACACACGTCACGGGCTAGTGTATAAAAACAAAGAGTTTTCTTCATCACAAAAGAACTAAAATAATTAATGAAGTCAGGGGCTCAAAAACAGGATCATGAAGCAGATTTCCGAATGTATGATACGTCTTTTATTTATTTATTTATTTATTTTTTTTTTTTGAATCATCACTCTTCCGACTGGTTTGATGTGGCCCTCCACGACTTCCTCTCCTGTGCCAACCTCATCATCTTAGAGTAGCATTTGCAATCTATGGCCTCAATTATTTGCTGGGTGTATTGCAATCTCTGTCTTCCTCTACAGTTTTTGCCCACTAAAGCTCCCTCTACTACCATGGAAGTCATTCCCTGATGCCTTAATAGATCTCCTTGTCAGTGTTTTCCACATATTACTTTCCTCTCCAATTCTGCACAGAACCTCCCAATTCCTTACCTTATCAGTCCAACTGATTTTCAACATTTGTCTGTAGCACCACATCTCAAATGCGTCGACTCACTTCTGTTCCGGTCTTCCCACAGACCACGTTTCACTATCATACATTGCTGTGCTCCAAACATACATTCTCAGAAATTTCTCCCTCAAGTTAAGGTCTATGTTTGACACTAGCAGACTTCCTTTTGCTAGGAATGCCCTTTTTGTCAGTGCTAGTCTGCTTCTGATGCCCTCCTTGCTCCGTCGGTCACTGGTTATTTTACTGCCTGCATAGCAGAATTCCTTAACTTCATCTACTTCGTGACCATCAATCCTGATAAGTTTCTCGCAGTTCTCATTTTTGGTACTTCTCATTAATTTCCTCTTTCTTCGATTTACTTTTAATTAATATTATCTACTAAGAAGGCAGTTCATTCCATTCAGCAGATCATGTAATTTCTTCTTCACTTTCACTCACGATACCAATGTCAACAGCGAAGTGTGTAGCTGATATCGTTTCATCTTGAATTTTAATCCCACTCCTGAACCATCCTTTTATTTCCATCATTGCTTCTTTGATGTACAGATTGAAGAGTAGGGGTGGAAGAGAACATCGCTGTCTTACACTCTTTTTAATCCAAGCACTCCGTTATCGTTCGTTCAGTATTATTATTTACTTTTGGTTCTTGTACATATTGTCTGTTACCTATCTCTCCCTACAGCTTACAACCATTTTTCTCAGAATTTCGAATCATCTTGCACCACTTTACATTGTCGAACACTTTTACCAGGTCGACAAATCCTATAAAATGTATCTTGGTTTTTCTTTAGTCTTGCTTCCATTATCAACCGCAACACATTGCCATTACCTTTCCTAAAGCCAAACTGTTCGTCATCTAACACAACCTCAAATTTCTTTTCCAGTCTTCTGTATATTATTCTTGTCAGCAAATTGGGTGTATGAGCTGTTAAGCTGATTGTGTGATAATTCTCGCTCTTGTCAGCTCTTGCACTCTCCGGAATTGTGTGGATGATTTTTGCCAAAAATCAGATGGTATTTCGCCAGACTCACACATTCTACACACCAAACTGAATAATCGTTTCCTTGTCACTTGCCCCAATGATTTTAGAAATTCTGGTGGAATGTTATGTATCCCTTCTGCCTTATTTGACCTTAAGTCCTCCAAAGCTCTTTTAAACTCTAAATCTAATACTGAAGCCCCTATCTCTTCTACATCAACTCCTGTTTATTCTTCTATCACGTCAGACAAATCTTCCCCCTCATTGAGGCCTTCAGTGTACACCTCTCCTCTCTCTCCTCTGTATTTAACAGTTGAATTTCTGGTGCACTTTTCATGTTACCACCCTTTCTTTTAATTTCACCAAAGGTTATTTTGACTTTCCTATGTTCTGAGTCAGTCCTTCCGACAATCATTTCTTTTCCGATTTCTTCATATTTTTCATGCAGCCATTTCGTCTTAGTTTCCCTGCACTTCCTGTTTATTTCATTCCTCAGTGAGCTGTATTTCTGTATTCCTGAATTATCCTCAGCAGTTTTGTACTTCCTTCTTTCATCAATCAGCTGGAGTATTTCTTCTCTTATCGATGGTTTCTTCGCAGTTACCTTCTTTGTGCCTATGTTTTTCTTTCCAACTTCCTTGATTGTCGTTGTTAGAGATGTCCTTTCCCCTTCAACTGTACTCCCTACTGAGCTATTCCTTATTGCTATATCTATAGCCTTAGAGAACTTCAAGCGTATGTCGTCATTTCTTAGTACTTCTGTATCCCACTTCTTTGCGTATTGATTTTTCCTGACTAATCTCTTAAACTTCAGCCTACTCTTCAACACTACTAGATTGTGGTCTGGGCACGCCTTACACCCCAGTATCTGATTTCTGAATCTCTGTCTCACCATGATGTAATCTGAATGAAATCTTTCCGTATCATCTGGCCTTTTCCAAGTATATTTCCTCCTGTTGTGATTCTTGGAAAGAATATTCTTTGTTACTAGCTGAAATTTGTTATAGAACTCAATAAGTCTTTCTCCTCTCTCATTCCTTGTCGCAAGCCCATATTCTCCAGTAACCTTTCCTTTTAGTCCTGCCCCTACAACTCCATTACAGTCCTCCATGGCCATTAAATTTTCATCTCCTTTTACGTAATGTATTACCCTTTCAATATCCTCACATACTTTCTCTGTCTCTTAATCTTCAACTTACGACGTCTGTATGTATACCTGAACTAACGTCTGTGCTGGCTTGCTGTCGATTTGGATAATAACAACGCTGTCACCGAACTGTTCACACGAACACACTCTCTGCCCTACCTCCCTAATCATAACGAAACCTACTCCTGTTATACCAATTTCCGCTGCTGTCGGTACTACCCCATACTCATCTGACCAGAAATCCTTGTCTTCTTTCCATGTCACTTCACTGACCCCTACTATTTTTAGACTGACGCTTTGCATTTCCCTTTTCAGATTTTCTATCATCCCTCCCACGTTAAAGCTTCCGACATTCCACGCCCCGACTAGTAGAACGTTATCCTTTCGTTGCTTATTCAGTGACTTTTTTTCCATTTTCCATCAATTGTCGTAATTTCAAACAGTTTTTCCGTAGCTGCAACGCATTTTACCCATTTACTCGTGTCCCAAACCCCCACTCCCGACGACTTGTCACGTCAACAAAACCTCTCATCGCTGTCTCAGTTTCTGTATCATTGCAAGCCCCCCACCCCTCCCACCAATTACTTTGCGAGTGCTATATACATGCGGACATATTGCAAACTCAGTTGCACAACCCACATCACAACACGGAAATATTGTTTCTTAGTGTAGAATATGGCCTTCAGCAGAGAAGACGTGCAAAACCTACATTCCTTAGCGGCAACACTTTATAAATTCTTTAAGATTTTTACCATTTGACATCTCTCTCTATGTGGATGGGGCTCCCAAAGTGTTCTCTCATTCGCAGGATAAAGTCGGAGATTGAAAGATGTCACCAGCACCTTTGATTATTACTGTGGTGTCACCGCCAGACACCACACTTGCTAGGTGGTAGCCTTTAAATCGGCCGCGGTCCGTTAGTATACGTCGGACCCGCGTGTCGCCACTATCAGTGATTACAGACCGAGCGCCGCCACACGGCAGGTCTAG
Organism: Schistocerca americana; assembly: GCF_021461395.2. NCBI lineage: Eukaryota > Metazoa > Arthropoda > Insecta > Orthoptera > Acrididae > Schistocerca > Schistocerca americana. Next base: position 426,534,674 of record NC_060121.1, on the reverse strand, counting down.
AGAGATTTCCTAGCACTCGCCACAGTTGTACAGCCGACTTTGCTAGCGATGGTTCACTGACAAATTACGCTCTCATTTGCCGAGACGATAGTTAGCATAGCCTTCAGCTACGTCATTTGCTACGACCTAGCAAAGCGCCATTACCAGTTACTATTGATGCTGTAAAACATGTACCGTCAAGAGCGATGTTCACCATTTACGGATTAAAGTTAAGTATTCCAACAGCTACGTCCTTTTTTGCTAAAGTCTAACTTCCTTGTCCTGTTCCAGACCTCACGCCAGCCTGCGTGAGCTAAAACGCGTGCCTTTCGGCTTCCTCTCGTAGTGGGTTGGCTGTCTTGCCAATCCACAACAATTACCATCCCAACAACTGAACAATGAACCAGCCCTCCTTGAAACACTGTCTCAGGTTTAATTTGGAACTGACCAGAAGGATGAGGGCCCTATATCCGTTACATCCAACGTCTCGTGAAGGAAAAGAATGAGCTGAGTTCCAAATACTCAATGCACTTCAAAATTTTGCTTTCGAAAAGAGCAAATAGTGTGTTCGAGTCTTGTACAACCGACCGACGCTGGTAATATAGACTGGTATTCATATTCCAATGCTGTAACTGGCGTTCTACGAAGATTGTCCTGTACCATTGTCACTCATATCACCCATCCAATTACGCACAATCTCTCTAGATGTGTGCACGCTGAGGAGGTTAACATTCCTTGTTGGTGTATAGTAGGTACGAGCCTGACACGTTAGAAAGTGTTGTGGTTATGTTCAGAAGAAGAAGAAACGTATGGTGTATGCATGATGGAACTCCAGATGGAAGGAGTTTGAAACATTTTATTTAAATCACTTGTGCTATCAATTCTATAGTGTTGTTGTGGTGTTTGGACTCCATACCAAGAAGCGTACTGGGAATAAAGAAACGATCGTAGAACAGAAACACACATTCCTAAGGCTATGCGGTTCTGCATGTAAACATACTATAATGTTAAAGCAGTTGGTTTCAGATACATTAGTGGTGTGGAATGCAATGCTGTTAATACTCCAATGCAGGAAATATATTTCCAACACGTGACTTACATTCACGTTGCAAGTTTTCTGTCCCATTCACTATCGCGAGAAACTTCAAGATGATAGAACTACTACCTTCTGCACCAAAGGTAAAGAAGCATTGGCTATTTGTAATACATTTACTATATAGCTTTCTGGAGGTGTATGGCACACACTGTTCGCGTCCGATTATGCCTCAGAAATTATGCTATGCTTGCATCAATCCTGTAAAGCGATCGTCAACAACGGAGAATGCATGAAACAAAAAAACAAAAAAACAAAAAATCAAATGGCTCTGAGCACTGTGGGACTTAACATCTGTGGTTATCAGTCCCCTAGAACATAGAACTACTTAAACCTAACTAACCTAAGGACATCACACACATCCATGCCCGAGGCAGGATTCGAACCTGCGACCGTAGCGGCGCATGAAACAAAAAACTCTTATGAGTAAATAGACAAACGCATAGTTGCGGTGTTTGATATGTGAAATTACACGCCAAGCTGCACTAACTCCATGAACAGAGCAGAGCCTCTTCCACACACAACAACTGTCAAGTAGATGTATACACAGGGTTTGCAGTACCTAACGAATCTGTGTCACTGACTTAGAATCACTGCCTTTATAAAACTGAAAACTCCATTTATATCCAAGATACGCCAGGAGAATGGAGTACTTAGCATACACCTTCGTTTGTCTAGAGTAGGGTGCTGAAACAGGATTTTCATAGGTTTGGAAGATATGATTCACAACACATGTGTTGGAAGTCCTCTGCTGACTGTTGTATGGAGAGGTTTGGTGTTAACAACTGCAGCTAGATAGTGCTCTAAATCACGAGTAGAACACGCAGTTGTATACAAGTCGAACTCAGGCTATACCGCAGGATTGAAACAGCCCGAAAGAACAACGGGAAAAATGTTAAATGGGCAATAAATGATCCACCACAACATTGCCTCTCTCTAGAATCCATCATCAGGCTACTATTAAATCCTATCTCGTTACAATCCCTCTCGATTACTCCGTCTACTGTCTATCATGCTTTAGCACAGATCCATGTCAGTTTAAAGAAGGGTGGTTCGTTATTCTAGGAAAGCATGTATTCCTGTGTATTCCTATTTCCTCAGAAGACATACAGCAGAATACTGTTAAAAACCACGCAGCAATTGTTCTGTAAGTTATTTGTTAGCTGACACTGCATGGTTGTGATTGCTATAGAGTAGAGAGAAGTACATTGTAAATACTGTTCGTTAGAGTTTAAGATTACTTGAACAGTCTAACACAGGGTCAAACACGCGATCCATTCTGTGGTTGCATATTGCAGCCCTCAACTGGTGATACAGTGCTCCTTAGCGAATGAGGACATAAAATTTTTCGTAGTCATATGCCCGAAAATTTTATAAAAATCTATAACATGGTTGCTGATAGCACTGGGGTTACACATGGACTTGTGATCTGACATCTATAAATTTATTACTCTACATTTGATTGACATTCATGTTAAACAACCTATTCCAGCAGTCTTATTGCGACCCAAGAAAAATTATTGTTTCACTGGCCCCTAGTGATTCCACGTCGACTTTTTCTCATAATCCTTTGCTGTCTCACAACAGTTCCCATTTGCAAGAATTTTTCTGTACGAAGCTGACATATAAGTATTCCCTCGTCCCCCTCAATCTTCTGACATTATGCAGTATTTTCCCTCAATGTATACTATTTTGCGTCAATTTTCGCAATTTTACCGATTTTATGCCACCTTTGTTCATGTGATTGTGACTTCATTCCTGGCCACGTATTCTAAAATTGCTTGTAAATGTAGTACGGTTGTCAACAACTAGCGCAAGAGCGCCATTTTCCTATATGTATGTGTGAAAGTGTGAGTGTGTGTCGGTTTCATGCAAAGTATTGCATGCCACAGGGTAGGTTTGGGATAGGACTGGGATAGAGCTTGTAGGTGGATCCACTATGCATTATGGCTGGGATAGGGTTTGGAAGCGGATCCACCACAAATTGTCCAAGCTGGTGGATTTGTTGGCAGTAGATCCAGAGTAAGGTGATGAGGCATTTGGTTACTTTAAGAGAGTTCGAAAGTGACGAGGCATCCTGTAACAGAGGTGGGGCATGCTCTTAGCACTCCATCATGAGCCAAAAATGAGTTTAATATTCTAATTCTCGGATGAAGGACATGGCAGATATTAAGCTCATGAAAACATATATTTCTACATGATGAGCTCATACTTGAAACTTGAAAAATCTCATTCTGGAGACTATACTTATAGGAAATACAGTCTTTTCCATAGTTTTGTACAGGATTTTCATGACAAGTCAGACAGGATGACGTCACTAGGGGGAGTAGGTAATTAATTGATCAATTAATTGATTTGCATAATTAATTCGATATCAAAAGTGCATTGGGATTGACATTCCTTTGCCCAAAAGGAGGTGGGAGGAGGAGGAGGAGAAGGAGAAGGAAAAGGATGAGGAAGAGGAGGAGTAAGAGGAGGAGGAGGTGGAGGGAGGGTTTCTCAGGAGCTTTGATAATCCCAAGGGGGCCATAAGTGAACCCTCAGGGGTTATGAACCACTTAAGAGAAAAATAATGTAAGGCGATGGGGAGGGGCCACATGCTGGTTGGGGAAAACCCATGATGTCATCAGGAGGAAGGGGGGTATTCATTGATCAATTAATGAATTTGCGTGATTAATTTGATATCAGTTTGATATAGATTTTACTCGTTTTGGCTTTACCCCACGACTTACTGCACTAGATACGCATTTATAGATGCACAAACATGAAATCACTAGTACTGAAAACAGCAAGATGTCACACAGGACAAACGAAGGGTTTCCCATGATGCTTGTTTTAGTATTTATGGCTATGTTCTCCAGTATTTACACGCAGTGTGTGGTGTTCCTCCTCATACCACAAACATGAATTTGTTTATCTTGTCAGGCCAGGGTGAAGGCTACACGCGCAGACTACAGCCTGTGACACGCAGCTGAAGTCACCACGATTTGTGACGGTCCTCTAGACAATGCAAAAGGCTTGACATTGTTCTTAGTATGACGTGTTATCACCACAAATGGCAATGCCTGCTGTGCAACGTGCTGGCCACGTGCTGGCCACAAGGTTGGTAACGAGTTCTCTGGTAGGGCGCATTGGTGGAGTTCTCTCATTTTCAATTTTTCGTTATTTACACTGCAAATAAAGCAAAATAATGATCAATCCATTGTATTTATTAATATCTTCATAAAAGACGTGAAAAGGAAGAGCAAAAGAAAATTTCTTATTCGCAAATATATAGCAAGAAAAGACTCTATTTACAGCATCACCTTTGGTATAATCGGTTTATTGTTTGTTGCTGTTTTTGGTGGTAACCTTTTATCTTGATTGAATTTTCCTATTCCTCATATAATTGCTTCAAATTATTAACTCAGACTGCTTTGGTACTAGCAGCTACTCTGTTATATTTCTCACACTATTATCACTAAACGCTTTATTAATTTGTAGTATTTGCAAAAATAAGTTATAGTTATTTTTGTAGCTGTATTACCCCTTCTTCCATGTTTTAGCTTATAGTAATGGTCCTCAGTGCCATATACTTGCATTCCTATTCATTAAAAAGAAGGTCCATACCTAAAATTGCATTTTCACCGGTAGGAGATTCAAACTGTGATGATTAGATATGTTTGTTAATTTTGCGCTCTCTTAAGGGGACATACCAGTGAAATTTCAACCCGGTCGCAAAATATCACAGAGGACTGAAAATTTATTTCGTAACATGTCTTGGCATGCTTAATTCAGTGTGTAAATCCAGTTCGCTAAACAAAATCCTCTCGTACTATTTGATTTCTGATTTTTGAACAAAAATCAATATTTTTTCAAACCTGTATGTGGAGTTGTTCGTTATCACGTAATGTATTAATTTTTTTTACATTGAGTAGCTTTTTTTCGTTTCGGCCATTCTGATCTGTTTCAGTGAAATTGAAGTATAGTGACCTCTTTTTGTACATACGAAAAGTGTCAATAAATTATAAAAATTGTATATTTATAATACGTGACAAGAATTTAGCGTGAAATAATATTGCAACGACGTTATGCAATGTTTAGCCCAATGTGAAGGAAAAATAAACAAAAGACGAGTTAATACGATTCAAAATAGTATTCTTTATTTTCAGTTTACATATTGCATCACACATTCCCGCCTCCACTGCCTCCACACGAGTGGGTCGTCGGCCGATGGTTTAGCTGACCACGCTGAATAGAAGTGTTTGCTGGCCGCCAGACTTCGGGCAGTCATCCGTATCGGGGCTTTGTCTTTGTGTTAGAGTTAGCAGGTTGCAGGGGCGTTACCGCTTGAGTGTATGTATGTATCGTGGTACGAATAAAGTTATGTAAACTACATGGGCTGTGCTCGAGAGTTGATCATCTGCTCGCGCTAAGACCCTCAACCCTGCAGCCACCCAACCTGGACCAGAAGCCTAAATAAATATTTGCTTTCCAGTTCACTATTGAGTCCACCGTGAACGCAAATCCCCGTTTCTGAAACTCCAAAAAAATGTAAACTATAGTTAAATTTATTTATTTACGTTGATTTAGGATGTACATATAGATCAGGCACATAGACATAAACGATTACATATTTTGGAGGAGATTATTCACATGTACAGACATGTTTGTTGTTGTTGTTGTTGTTGTGGTCTTCAGTCCTAAGTCTGGTTTGATGCAGCTCTCCATGCTACACTATCCTGTGCAAGCCTCTTCATCTCCCAGTACCTACTGCAACCTACATCCTTCTCAATTTGCTTAGTGTATTCATCTCTTGGTCTCCCTCTATGATTTTTACCCTCCACGATGCCCTCCAATACTATACTGGAGATCCCTTGATGCCTCAAAACATGTCCTACCAACCGATCCCTTCTTATAGTGCCACAAATTTCTCTTCTCCCCAATTCTATTCAACACCTCCTCATTAGTTATGTGATCTACCCATCTAATCTTCAGCATTCTTCTGTAGCACCACATTTCGAAAGCTTCTATTCTCTTCTCGTCCAAACAATTTATCGTCCATTTTTCACTTCCATACGTGGCTACACTCCATACAAATATACTCGATGTTAACTAATTTCTCTTCAGAAACGCTTTCCTTGCCATTGCCAGTCTACATTTTATATCCTCAGTACTTCGACCATCATCAGTTATTTTGCTCCCCAAATAGCAAAACTACTTTACTACTTTAAGTGTCTCATTTCCTAATCTAACTCCCTCAGCATCACCCGAGTTAACTCGACTACATTCCATTATCCTCGTTTTGCTTTTGTTGATGTTCATCTTATGTCCTCCTTTCAAGACACTATCCATTCCGGTCGATTGCTCTTCCAAGTCCTTTGCTGTCTCTGACAGAATTACAATGTCATCGGCAAACCTTAAAGTTTTTATTTATTCTCCGAATTTTTCTTTTGTTTCCTTTACTGCTTGCCCAATATACCGATTGAATAACATCGGGGATGGGCTTGCCCCTCAACTCTTATAACTGCCATCTGGTTTCTGTACAAATTGTAAATAGCCTTTCGCTCCCTGTATTTTACCCCTGCCACCTTCAGAATTTGAAAGAGAGTATTCCAGTCAACATTGTCAAAAGCTTTCTCTAAGTCTACAAATGCTAGAAACGTACATTTGCCTTTCCTTAATCTTTCTTCTAAGATAAGTCGTAGGGGCAGTATTGCCACACGTATTCCAATATTTCTACGAATCCAAACTGATCTTCCCCAAGATCGGCTTCTACCATTTTTTTCCATTCGTCTGTAAATAATTCGCGTTATTACTTTGCAACCGTGACTTATTAAATTAATAGTTCGGCAATTTTCACATCTGTCAACACCTGCTTTCTTTGGGATTGGAATTATTATATTCTTCTTGAAGTCTGAGGGTATTTCGACTGTCTCATACATCTTGCTCACCAGAGGGTAGAGTTTTTTTCAGGGCTGGCTCTCCCAAGGCTGTCAGTTGTTCTCATGGAATGTTGTTTACTCCCGGGGGCCTTGTTTCGACTTAGGTCTTTCAGTACTCTGCCAAACTCTTCACGCAGTATCATATCTCCCATTTCATCTTCATCTACATGCTCTTCCATTTCCACAATGTTGCCCTCAAGTACATCGCCCTTGTATAGACCCTTTATATACTCCTTCCATCTTTCTGCTTTCCCTTCTTTGTTTCTCTGTTTCCACCTGAGCTCTTGATATTCATACAAGTGGTTCTCTTTTCTCCAAAGGTCTCTTTAATTTTCCTGTAGGAAAAATCTGTCTTACTCCTAGTGAGACATGCCTCTACATTATTACATTTGTCCTCTAGCCATCCCTGCTTAGCCAATTTGCACTTCCTGTCGATCTCATTTTTGAGACATTTGTATTCCTTTTTGCCTGCTTCATTTACTGCATTCTTATATTTTCTCCTTTCATCAGTTAAATTCAATATTTCTTCTGTTAGCCAAGGATTTCTGCTAGCCCTCGTCTTTTTACCTACTTCATCCTGTGCTTCCTTCACTATTTCATCCCTAAAAGCTACCCATTCTTCTTCTACTGTATTTCTTTCCCCCATTCCTGTCAACCGTTCCCTTATGCCCTCCCTTAAACTCTCCACAATCTCTGTTTCTGTCAATTTATCCAGGTCCCATCTCCTTAAATTCCCACCTTTTTGCAGTTTCGTCAGTTTCAATCTACTGTTCAGAACCAATAGATTGTGGACAGAGTCCACATCTTCCCATGGAAATGTCTTACAATTTAAAACCTGGATCCTAAATCTCTGTCTAAACATTATATAATCTATCTGAAACCTTCCAGTATCTCCAGGCCTCTTCCATGTATACAACCTTCTTTCACGATTCTTGAACCAAGTGTTACCTATGATTAAGTTATGCTCTGTGCAAAATTCTACCAGATGTCTTCCACTTTCATTTCTGACTCCCATTCCAAATTCACCTACTACGTTTCGTACTCTTCCTTTTCCTACTACCGAATTCCAGCCACCTATGACTATTAAATTTTCCTTCACTATCTGAATAATTTCTTTTCTCTCATCATACATTTCACCAATGTCTTCGTCATCTGCAGAGCTAGTTGGTATAGAAACTTGTGCTACTGTAGTAGGTGAGGGCTTCGTGTCTATCTTGGCCACAACATTGCATTCACTATACTGTTTGTAATAGGTTACCCGCACTCCCATTTTTTTATTCATTATTAAACCTACTCCAGCATTACCCCTATTTGATTTTGTATTTATAACCCAGTATTCACCTGACCAGAAGTCTTGTTCCTCCTGTCGCCGAACTTCACTAATTCCCACTATATCTAACTTTAACCTATCCATTTCTCTTTCTAAATTTTCTAACCTACCCGCCCGATTAAGGGATCTGACACTCCACGATCCAATCTGTAGAACGCCAGTTTTCTTTCTCCTGATAACGACGTCCTCCTGAACAGTCCCTGCCCGGAGATCCGAATGGGGGACTATTTTACCTCCGGAATATTTTACCCAAGAGAACGCCATCATTATTTAACCATACAGTAAACCTTCATGCCCTCGGGAAAAAATACGGCTGTAGTTTCCCCTTGTTTTCAGCCATTTGCTGTACCAGCACAGCAAGGCCATTTTGGTTAGTGGTACACGACCAGATCAGTCAATCATCCAGACTGTTGCCCCTGCAACTGCTGAAAAGGCTGCTGCCCCTCTTTAGGAACCACACGTTTGTCTGGCCTCTCAACAGCTACCCCTCCGTTGGGGTTACACCTACAGTACGGCTATCTGTATTGCTGAGGAAAGCAAGCCTCCCCACCAGCGGCAAGGTCCATAGTCATGTCAAATTTATGTTTCAGTTAAATTTCTTCACCGTATGTATCTGTCTACTGATAGAAAGGTGACTATACATCTACTTCTTTGAAAAAATCTAAATTGTCACATTAAAAAAATGCTACTCCTCCGCCAATTTTAAACAGTTTTGGCTCAAACTTTTTTTGAAACTGCATTCCGTAACAAACAACAATCCACGTATGGATTTAGAAAAAAAAAATTTTTTCAAAACTCAATTTCTTTGTGAAAATTGGATTTATCCACTGAATTCAGACGGCAAGATAGTTTATGAAGAAAATTCTCAGCCCTCTGCGAAATTTTTATGAACGGGTTGAAATTTCACCGGTATATTCCCCTAAAGTTAACAAATGAGAACGAAAATGTATGATGCACACTGTAGTATGAGAGAGTTTTTTTACACCTGTTTTTATTTTTTATTGTATGACGCATCATATATACAGAAATCTGTTTCATGTCTTTTGCTCGTTGATTTCAGAAATTTTTTATTTTATCATGGAGGAATCTGTATGATAAAGTCTCATTGATGCTGCTTTTATACACTAGCCAATGACACGTGCACGCGTCGCTTGACTATACAAAACTTTTTACCTCACCCACGACTTTTGTGTTTTACATTATTTGAGGCACGTCACCCCAAAGTAGGTCACCCCAGGGGCGGCGTCACCCCAAATCCAAGGTGGCGTCCATGACGTAAGTATGTGACATCACGTCAAGTCAGTTGATGATGCGAATGACGTCAACTGATGATGCGAGTACCGTTATCCAAAAATGGCGGGAAGATAGCTCAATTGGGCTACCTACACTAACGTAAGTAACCCCATCTTACGAACTGCCCGGAAATTTGAATTTTGATGGGAAGATAGGTCAATTGAGCTACCTATACTAACCTAAGAAAATGCGGGAAAGAAAGCGCTACCTCCACTAACCTCTTCCTAGGAACTGGACATAAAACTTTAATTAAACAATTACAAGCAGTACCACCGTCAATGTTGTTAGCCATCCTCTTGGAAAATTTTGTTGAGCAGAGTTGGTATGCCGGCCGAAGTGGCCGTGCGGTTACAGGCGCTGCAGTCTGGAACCGCAAGACCGCTACGGTCGCAGGTTCGAATCCTGCCTCGGGCATGGATGTTTGTGATGTCCTTAGGTTAGTTAGGTTTAACTAGTTCTAAGTTCTAGGGGACTAATGACATCAGCAGTTGAGTCCCATAGCGCTCAGAGCCATTTGAACCAAGAGTTGGTATGGTGTCGACCCCACTAGAGGCTGCTCATTTAATTTGAATATAATTTCTATAAAATTGTTTAAATTTCGTTAAACTTCTATAAATTTGTTTAAATTTCTTTAAATTTATTACCTACCTACAGCATTAGTGTTGTGTTACCACTAGAAGAGGCTGACATGTCGATAGCTGTATTGTACAGGGTGTTACAGAAAGGTACGGCCAAACGTTCAGAAAACATTCCTCACTCACAAATAAAGAAAAGATGTTATGTCGACATGTGTCCGGAAACGCTTAATTTCCATGATAGAGCTCATTTTAGTTTCGTCAGTGTGTACTGTACTTCCTCGATTCACCGCCAGTTGGCCCAATTGAAGAAAGGTAAAGTTGACTTCGGTGCTTGTGTTGACATGCGACTCATTGCTCTACTGTACTAACATCATGCACATCAGTACGTAGCATCAACAAGTTAGTGTTCATCACGAACGTGGTTTTGCAAATGGCTCTGAGCACTATGGGACTTAACATCTGTGGTCATCAGTCCGTGGTTTTGCAGTCAGTGCAATGTTTACAAATGCGGAGTTGGCAGATGCCCATTTGATGTATGGATTAGCACGGGGCAATAGCCGTGGCGCGGTACGTTTGTATCGAGACACATTTCCAGAACGAAGGTGTCCCGACAGGAAGACGTTCGAAGTGATTGATCGGCGTCTTAGGGAGCACGGAACATTCCAGCCTATGACTCGCGACTGGGGAAGACCTAGAACGACGAGGACACCTGCAATGGACGAGGCAATTCTTCATGCAGTTGACGATAACCCTAATGTCGGCGGTGAGAAGTTGCTGCTGTACAAGGTAACGTTGACCACGTCACTGTATGGAGAGTGCCACGGGAGAACCAGTTGTTTCCGTATCATGTACAGCGTGTGCAGGCACTATCAGCAGCTGATTGGCCTCCACAGGTAAACTTCTGCTAATGGTTCATCCAACAATGTGTCAATCCTCATTTCAGTGCAAATGTTCTCTTTACGGATGAGGCTTCATTCCAACGTCATCAAATTGTAAATTCCCACAATCAACATGTGTGGGATGACGAGAATCCGCACCCAATTGTGCAATCACGTCATCAACACAGATTTTCTGTGAACGTTTGGGCAGGCATTGTTGGTGATGTCTTGATTGGGCGCCATCTTCTTCCACCTACGCTCAATGGAGCACGTTCTCATGGTTTCATACGGGATACTCTACCTGTGCTGCTAGAACATGTACCTTTACAAGTTCAAATGGTTCAAATGGCTCTGAGCACTATGGGACTTAACATCTGTGGTCATTAGTCCACTAGAACTTAGAACTGCTTAAACCTAACTAACCTAAGGACATCACACACATCCATATCCGAGGCACCTTTACAAGTACGACACAACATGAGGTTCATGCACGATGGAGCTCCTGCACATTTCAGTCAAAGTGTTCGTACGCTTCTCAACAATAGATTCGGTGACCGATGGATTGGTAGAGGCGGACCAATTCCATGGCCTCCACGCTTTCCTGACCTCAACCCTCTTGACTTTCATTTATGGGGGCATTTGAAAGCTCTTGTCTACGCAACCCCGGTACCAAATCTAGAGACTCTTCGTGCTCGTATTGTGGACGGCTGTGATACAATGCGCCATTCTCTAGGGCTGCATCAGCGCATCAGGGATTCGATGCGACGGAGGGTGGATGCATGTATCCTCGCTAACGGAGGACATTTTGAACATTTCCTGTAACAAAGTCCTGTAACAAAGTGTTTGAAGTCACGCTGGTACGTTCTGTTGCTGTGTGTTTTCATCCCATGATTAATTTTATTTGAAGAGAAGTAATAAAATGAGCTTTCCGGACACATGTCCACATAACATACTTTCTTTCTTTGTGTGTGAGGAATGTTTCCTGAAAGTTCGGCCGCACCTTTTTGTAACACCCTGCATACACTGGACATAAGTCTTTATTTAAACAATTACACGCAGTACCACCATCAAGTGTATTGGCCATCCTCCTCGAATTTCGAATTTTTTGCTCTAAGAGCTTACATTGAATTCGAATATGATTTATTTTCTACATCATTAGCTTCGTGTTACCGTCACAAGAGGCTGCTCTTCGCGATTTGTCACATTGTCGTGCACTGGTACTACGAACAGCAGCCGACTAGCCTACTTTCACACCCACCGGCATCTGCCGGACACAAACATTCTCACTTTCTCTCGCCCGTCTGCGTCACCCGAAGTCCGGCAGGTCCGTCATACCCCAGACACCCCAAAACAGGAACCACGGATTTGCTCTTAATCAGCTCCTTCAATCGATACGCTTAATAACATCGAGAAAACATTTCCAGCCATTGAAAGACTATTAAACACGTACTGCAGCTCTAAAAAGTTCCAGACATGTAACACTTCACTACAGAAGTGATAACAGAATTAGTATTGTGCTACCACCACAAAAGGCTTAGATATCCGTTTCTCAGTGTTTTAATAGCTCTGTTACATGCACTGGACATAGGTCTTTATTTAAACAATTAGACCCAGTACCGCCATCAAATGTGTTTGCCATCCTCTCGGAAAATGTGCATGAATTTTGCTGAGGGAGGTTAGTTTGGTCTCACCCCCACTAGAGGCTGCTCATTCGTATAGGCAAGAAAAGGAGTTCGCTGCACTTCCAAATAGTTAGTTTCAACTACTTTTCAAGGTAATCCAACAACATTTCCTACGTACATCGAATTACGGATCTCACCTAGTTTACTACGCTGATGCAAAACACTCATCCTAACGTGCTTGGAGTCACAATATACAGTTTACAGACCTCGAATCTACTCCTAAATAATACTATATGCATAGCACTGCACAAGAGCCGCAATACTACGCAAAAAACTGACAACTAGTGTTATCCTGTTTCGGGAAAAAATTATACCACTCGAAACCAGTGACAGAAACTCTCAAACTCTACCCTACACCTACAAGCTACGGGAAAAAAGTTCAACTGACTAGTTCCTGTTGTTCGACAGAGATAAGTTTAAAAAAGTCTATTAGCTCCAAGCATATACCATCCATCCCTGTTTGACGTCAGTCACCCACACATTTGTAGAGCGTCTGCTCTGTTTTCTGTATGTCTATGTATATACATGTGTAGCAGAAAGCCTCCGGGACCTGCAGTAGAGCAGAGTTAGCGTTCGAGTGTGGACACACCGTGCGCTACATCCGGATCGATGTTGGGGTGTGGATCCACAATATGGGTTTGAAGGTGGATCCGCCTCCCAAGATGGGTCAGGATATATATATAGTGGGTGGTGGAACCACACTCGAACACTAACTCGGCTCTACTGTGGGTCCTGGGAGCCTTCCGCTTCACATGTACATACAGGCTGTTTCAAAAATGACCGGTATATTTGAAACGGCAATACAAACTAAACGAGCAGCGATAGAAATACACCGTTTGTTGCAATATGCTTGGGACAACAGTACATTTTCAGGCAGACAAACTTTCGAAATTACAGTAGTTACAATTGTCAACAACAGATGGCGCTGCGGTCTGGGAAACTCTATAGTACGATATTTTCCACATATCCACCATGCGTAGCAATAATATGGCGTAGTCTCTGAATGAAATTACCCGAAACCTTTGACAACGTGTCTGGCGGAATGGCTTCACACGCAGATGAGATGTACTGCTTCAGCTGTTCAATTGTTTCTGGATTCTGGCGGTACACCTGGTCTTTCACGTGTCCCCACAGAAAGAAGTCACAGGGGTTCATGTCTGGCGAATAGGGAGGCCAATCCACGCCGCCTCCTGTATGTTTCGGATAGCCCAAAGCAATCACACGATCATCGAAATATTCATTCAGGAAATTAAAGACGTCGGCCGTGCGATGTGGCCGGGCACCATCTTGCATAAACCACGAGGTGTTCGCAGTGTCGTCTAAGGCAGTTTGTACCGCCACAAATTCACGAAGAATGTCCAGATAGCGAGATCCAGTAATCGTTTCGGATCTGAAAAATGGGCCAATGATTCCTTTGGAAGAAATGGCGGCCCAGACCAGTACTTTTTGAGGATGCAGGGACGATTGGACTACAACATGGGGCTTTTCGGTTCCCCATATGCGCCAGTTCTGTTTATTGACGAAGCCGTCCAGGTAAAAATAAGCTTCGTCAGTAAACCAAATGCTGCCCACATGCATATCGCCGTCATCAATCCTGTGCACTATATCGTTAGCGAATGTCTCTCGTGCAGCAATGGTAGCGGCGCTGAGGGGTTGCTGCGTTTGAATTTTGTATGGATAGAGGTGTAAACTCTGGCGCATGAGACGATACGTGGACGTTGGCGTCATTTGGACCGCAGCTGCAACACGGCGAACGGAAACCCGAGGCCGCTGTTGGATCTCCTGCTGCACTAGCTGCGCGTTGCCCTCTGTGGTTGCCGTACGCAGTCGCCCTACCTTTCCAGCACGTTCATCCATCACGTTCCCAGTCCGTTGAAATTTTTCAAACAGATCCTTTATTGTATCGCTTTTCGGTCCTTTGGTTACATTAAACCTCCGTTGAAAACTTCGTCTTGTTGCAACAACACTGTGCTCTAGGCGGTGGAATTCCAACACCAGAAAAATCCTCTGTTCTAAGGAATAAACCATGTTGTCCACAGCACACTTGCACGTTGTGAACAGCACACGCTTACAGCAGAAAGACGACGTACAGAATGGCGCACCCACAGACTGCGTTGTCTTCTATATCTTTCACATCACTTGCAGCGCCATCTGTTGTTGAAAATTGTAACTACTGTAATTTCTAAAGTTTGTCCGCCTGAAAATATACTGTTGTCCCAAGCATATTGCAACAAACGGTGTATTTCTATCGCTGCTCGTTTAGTTTTTATTGCCGTTTCAAATATCCCGGTCATTTTTGAAACACCCTGTACACAGTCATACAGAAAACAGGGCAAGGGCTCTCCAAATGTTTGGGTGACTGGGTACAATCGAGTACTGTGATATACTAGGCTCCCCGATCAGTGCATTTGGACTAGGTGTTGGCAGGTACTAAATTTAAAACCAATTCTATAAAACAGAATGAGAGGTTATTACACGATCGCATCGATAGAACTGTCATAAAATAGATAGTAGTGTGAAAAGTGATGGGGAATAGGTATATATTGACTGAATATAAATGCTGCGAAATAGAGCAAGTACTTGCGTATCTCCTGGTTGGTGTAGAACAATTTGTACCTGGGATTAAGTATGCTACTGCGAGAGAAGTCCGAGAAAACGTCGACATGAAAGCGAAGGGAATGAGGTAAGCAGTCAGTTTTTGTCCGTTGAGGCAGCATTATAGTGTATGTCTATTGAGGTCTCAGTGATACACCCGAGTTGTCTACTGTATTTGACGCTTCTCAGGAAGACACAGAACCGTCCGTCTATAAACTTAAATGCATCTGCGGTCGCGTGACATAGCATGTATTCGACTCGCATGCAGCCATGTCTTCTGTATATGATTTAAAGCACTGTCTACTTGCGGGCGTTAACTGTAAACCTCTTGTTCATCAGAAGACTTCCCAAACGCTCTCCAAATGCGTGGCTGGCTGGATACAATCAAGTACAGTGCTATACTAAGCCTCCCGATCAATGCATTTGGGCCAGGTCTTGGTAGCTGTATTAAACTTATAACCAATTTTAGAAACCAGAACGAGAGATTATGTCATGATCGCATGGATAGAACTGACAGAAAATAGATAGAACTGCGAAAAGTGATCGGGGGATGGGTATAAATTGACCGAATATAAATGCTGCTAATTTGAACAAGTACTTGCGTATCTTCTGGTTGGTGCAGAACAATTTGTACATGGGATCAAGTACGCTGCAACAAGAGGAATTCGAGAAAACGTCGACATGGAAACGAAGGGAATGAGGGAAGCAGTCAATTTTTGTTCGTTGAGGCAGCATTATACTGTATGTCTATTGAGGTCTCAGTGATACATGCAAATTGACTACTGTATTTGACGCTTTTCAGGAAGACAGAGAACCATCCGTCTATATACGTATATGCATCTGCGGTCACGTGACATAGCCTGCGTTCAACTCACATACAGCCACGTGTTCTGTATATGATTTAAAGTACTGTCTACTTGTGATCGTTAGCTGTTAACCTCTCCTGTATCAGATGACTTCTATCTCATGTGTGATGAAACGTTACACATCCCTCTAAACGAACTATGATTTATATGATGTACTCCGTCCCCCTTGTTGCATCTTGTGTGTAAAATCAAGACATCACCTTCATAACTAAGTTAGCGATAGGTGCTTGAGAGGTACTACAACCCCCTCTCCCCCCCCCCCCTCCCGCTCGTGTGTACATTCGTCTGACAGATGTGCTCTTTACAGAGTTAGTGGTAGAATGACTTGTAATTTTCGCATGTCGGCCGCTGCTGCTAGGCGTTTATCTGTTTCCTTTTAACAGGCTTTCCCTGTTAGTAACGGACATTTTATATATAGGGTTGTTGCACGCATAGTATAATTTCTGAACCGTGATCGGATGTCAACATGCTCGTATCACACAGAGCAAATGTTTCAAGAAAATAGTTTTTTCGTTTTACAGTTCGATAACATAGTTTATCCTAGAGAAACCAGGAAGAAGGATGTATGTCATGCACTTGAAATATATTTCTTACATTGGAATATTAAAGGGGCTACATTCCATACGAGTGATAGGTTCGAAATTTAAATGATCGAACATTATAGCTCGTTTTAAGTGAGGAACGTTGTAGCCTTAGGAGTGCGTGGGTTTATTTTATCTCTCTCTTAACAATACCTTCCAGCTACTGATCCTAGACTCTGGTATAATAGTTTAAAATTCATGGCTTGGTTGATTTACGTAAAAATGCCTCGAGCTCCATCCATCTGAAGCTCCATCACACATAAAAAATCACCCTGTTCTAGTTTTTCTTCTTCTTAACGGTCTGCTAGTAGATCACAACACATTGAAATCTATTGCTATACATCGATAAGGAGTGCTAACCTCCTCGACATGGACGCATCTCTCGAGAAATCTTGTACACTTGGATGGGCGAGGACCCAGCGAGCTCCATCCATTCATGAGATGTGAAATGTAGCTGGCTACTTCTGGTCGGTTGCATATTAAATAGGTACCAGTGGTCAATGACAGTGTGAGGTGTGTCTTTCAGTCTCTAATTTTAACATACGACTGCGCGAATGCTCTGTGACTCCCATCAGTATAGACATAGAACGCAAATTAAGCGATATGCTGTAAGTGTTGGAAATATGTAGAGTTCTGTCCGATATACTTTGATGATGTATGTGTTCGAGAATTAACAATGAATGGACGTACTGCACAGTCATCTACCCAGATCTGCAAAGTGGAGAAGGGGTGGTTTAGCTATGGTACTGAAATTGGGAAACATGCTCTCACATCATTTGTCGGAGTTGAAATTAATTTAGAATTGGTAAAATCGTCCATATAATCAATTGTAATGCTTATTGTATCAGTAGATCGGCGGTGTCTTTTCCGTCCACTGGCACGTTGTTGGTTACCATATAATGATTGACTGACAACGCTTGTTCAAGTTGGAGAAGCAGATTTGTTGATGAGCCACATCCTCTGGAAGATGCTAGGACTGAAACAGTGATCGCGTACGTGACTGCAATATGAGGAATCAGTCGAAACGGAACGCATAGCAATCAGATCCGGACTGTAGTTTGGATACCTCTGGGAACGCGGTAAAACTAGTCCAATTTCGTTATCTTGTAAGTTAATTTTATTTTAAATCATCGAGCGTGCGTTATAGTAACAGCATTTACAAATTTAGTTACACTGTGCGAAGTCTAGAGGCGTCCCAGTTGACCTATCTCATTCGAAAATTCAACTTCCCGCAAAGGGGGGCATGGGCACTAGCAATGGCCCACGATATTGGATAGTGGTACTCGCGTCATCAGCTGACGTCAATCGCGTCACCGTGCGAGGTCTAGTTTTCTGCGAGAGGCTGTGTTAATGTCAGTTTAGAACCTGACACAGATCTCGAAGTCGTGGCGGGGAAAATAAATAAAATGTTTGACAGTGTACAAAGCGTGTTACAGCATAAAAATTAATGTTTCAAACAACGAGACAGGGTCACAGGGCGCGTCTCTTGAGACTTACAATATAGTCCTCGGGGTAAGGTCATTGTCCTACGGTACAGGTGATGAAACTTTAAACTGAGGTGTGCAGTTGATGAAAACGTGTGCATGTAATAGGATCGTTGCATGTGCTCGATACCTGCACGCATGCGGTGTTTTGTTTTCTATATATGGCAGGAAAGAGATGCGGTGAAAATGTTATCGAGTTATCTATCAGATGAAGTTAGTGAGGCTTTTATAGTTGGTAATATTTCTCTGTTGTATGGTACAGAATAACGAAGATAGATGTGAATAGACTCGGATCTGTAGTATTTGTATGTAGTTTGGGGGCGCACCGCAGTACGGTTGAAAAATTATTGTCCTTCTAACAGTTCCGGATTCCATCGAATGGTCAAACCACAGTCCTGTCACAGTAATGCAGCTTAGCCTGTTTCTACATGGGTTGCAGAAGGTGGTACGTACATTTTTCCCCCAACTCCTACTCAGTTGCGATTTAAATTGGAACGATCAGATTCGTAAAGCTGGAGAAATGACAGCAGTTGCATGGGGGCTAACTGAAACGGGGTTGCGATTTTACTGTAGCAGATCGGCTCGAGATATGAGCCTGCTATAAATAAGATTCATTATCGGGATGTAATAAAGGACTTCTCCATAGGATCCTACAAAGGCATGTGCTTGATTGCAAGGACTTGATTCAAAATGTGATACAGCATTTCTAGCGGATAGTGTTGCACTAGAGATCTGGAAAGCTAGTGTAAGATCTGGAAAGCTAGTGTACATTTCTCACGACATCATCCACTGTTTGTGATCCTTCTCAATCAAGCATCGCCTATAGCCCAGTCGATATATCACAGAACCTCTGATCTGGCACAGAGAGAGAATGCTTTAGAAATACTGGTTAAATATCTAGCTGCGGTGGCTTGAGGGGGTTGAAAATACCGGTTTCATAACACGTTCCTTAGCACAATAATTTTCTAAGTTGGTAGCAACTGGTTTATAAAGTATGTGCTTGTGTTCTGAGATGTATAAAGGAGATGACTATGTCCAGTGGTAAGGAAGGCTTGGATTTGAAGTGGAATACTGTGATGGCAAAGGGGAGATTATGTCAAGTGACAAGAAGGGTACAGAAATTTCTATTTCTTGAGCCATAAGCAGGGTGTATTTTGGATACTTCGCTCTTGTCGAATGGCATTCAGTTGTAAGTATAGCGATCAAATATATTATGTGTTCGATTTGGTACAATGATTCTGTCTATGGAGGGCCTGTTGTGGGAATGATTCAAGTTTCCCGCTAACAGACTTTTGCAGTGCGGGAATGTATTTGACTTAACAGTGTAGTCGTCTAGACGACCGAATAGCGTACTAATACTTAGAATGTGCCGGACAGCTTTCGTGATCAAGTGGGAATTTGACAAGATTGAATATGGATGTGTGTTTGCGCTGGATCATTATTCTGTTATCATGTAAATTGTTCGGTCGAGTGCTTCTTCGCATTTGACTTCTTTATTTAGTTGAGAGGAGGTCGATTATGGAGTGTGCATCAAGCAGGTGGAAGACACGTTTGTCGGTTGTCTAGATATTAGAAAGACGTTATTTGACTTTGTAAATTATAGAGCGTAATTTGGAATCTGCTTAATCACGAAAATCTGTATTCGTGAGTGGAAATATCGGTTTACACGCAAATGTGGTCGGAGAGGTGACGAGTTTCGAAGTCGAACCTGAAAAACTATATAGATTTTTCCTCATAAAACTGGACTTTGTGTATTTTCATGAAAAATGGGATTTTATTGTGATCGGAAATGTTTTGCTTTATTATAGGAGCGAAGTTGGTGTTAAATAAATAATAATCGAATACTGAACGGTGACTCTCGTCCGGCCCTGCACGAGCGTACTACGTGACGTAAACCAAAGTCTGAGAACACGAGGCGTCGTGGGGCTGTGACAGCAGTACTTCGTAGCCAGTAAGTTAGAGGAACAGCATGCATTTGGAGGGAAAGCGGGGCTTTCGCGCCCACTCATTTCGGCGAGGCAGGTGCCGTGAGACTGTTAGCATAGTAGCTCGATCACGTAGTTTGTGATTGTATACGGATGAGGAGACAGTCTTTCGGACGAGGATCTCCCACTGGTTCCGGTTAGGATTATTTTTTAGTACGCGTGTGTAGTAAACTCTGATATCAAACAGGGATAGATGGTGTATGCTTGGAGCTAATAGACTTTTTTAAACTTATCTCTGTCGAACAGCAGGATCTAGTAAGTTGAACTTTTTTCCCCTAGCTTGTAGGTATAGGGTAGAGTTTGAGAGTTTCGGTTGTTGGTCTCGATTGGTATAATTTTTTTCCCAAACAGGGCAACACGAGTTGTCAGCTTTTTGCGTAGTATTGTGGCTCTTGTGCAGTGCCATGCATGTAGTTGTGTAATTATAGCATGATAATGTGAGTTGTATAGTTTGCGGTTTTAAGCCGTCCTGATGCAGCGCTATGTATATAGTTGTGTAATTATGACCGATCTTTGTGATTAATTATGTAATTAGGATGGATATTTGGGTCAGTCTCCTGCATCTGGAGAGTCTGAATGTGTGTGTTAGGGGTTGCTCATAGGCTTTCCATCCACTCAAATCAGGGATCGAGTGGTTGATAAGATGGGTTTTACTTGGACTGAGTGTTTGTGCTTTGAATTATTCTCGGGTGTTTAAGCGTTGTGAGCGTGTTTGCATGCATTATTTCAGTGATTTGCATGGTGTGGCTGGCTGGCTGGCTCTGAGCACTATGGGACTCAACTGCTGTGGTCATAAGTCCCCTAGAACTTAGAACTACTTAAACCTAACTAACCTAAGGACATCACACACATCCATGCCCGAGGCAGGATTCGAACCTGCGACCGTAGTGGTCGTGCGGTTCCAGACTGTAGCGCCTTTAACCGCTCGGCCACTCCGGCCGGCGCATGGTGTGTATTGGATTATTTTCTGTGATTTAGGATTGGGTTGTTTGAGGGAGGTGACAGCGAGGTCATCGGTCTCATCGGATTAGAGAAGTCGACCGTGCCCTTTCAAAGGAACTATCCCAGCATTTGCCAGGAGCGATTTAGGGAAATCACGGAAAACCTAAATCAGGATGGCCGGACGCGGGATTGAACCGTTGTCCACCCGAATGCGAGTCTAGTGTGCTAGCCACAGCGTTACCTCGTAATTTAGGAGTTGTTTGCGTCTCTGCACATCAGTGTAATGTAGTATTATTTAGGAGTAGATTCGAGGTCTGTAAACTGTATACAGTGACTCTAAACACGTTAGGGAGAGTGTTTTGCATCAGCGTAATTAATAAATTAGGTGAAACGCGTAGGAAGTAAATTGTTCAAAAAAAATAAGTAAAGCACACCCCCTCATCTCTCCAGCAGCCCAGAACAGACTGATTCCTTTTCTCACAACAATTTTCCTCCCCTCCAGGCCGCTGTCATGGTGAGAGTTTTGTATCAGTGTAATAAACTAGGTGAGATCCGTAATTCGATGTACGTAGGAAATGTTGTTGGATTACCTTTAAAAGTAGTTGAAACTAGCTATTTGGAAGTGCAGCGAACACCTTTTCTTGCCTATATGAATGAGCAGCCTCTAGTAGGGGTGACATCAAACTAACCTCCCTCAGCAAAATTCATGCACATTTTCCGAGAGGATGCCAAACACATTTCATGGCGGTACTGGGCCTAATTGTTTAAATAAAGACTTACGTCAAGTGCATTTAATAGAGCTATTAAAACACTGAGAAACGGATATCTAAGCCTTTTGTGGTGGTAGCACAATACTAATTTTCTTATCACTTCTGTAGTGAAGTGTTACATGTTTGGAACTTTTTAGAGCTGCAGTACGTGTTTAATAGTCTTTCAATGGCTGGAAATGTTTTCTCGATGTTATTAAGCGTATCGATTGAAGGAGATTATTAAGAACACCTGCGTGGTTCCTGTTTTGGGGTGTCTGGGGTATGACGAACCTGCAGGACATCGGGTGACGCAGACGGGCGAGAGAAAGCGAGATGTTTGTGTCCGGCAGACGTCGGTGGGTGTGAAAGTAGGCTAGTCGGCTGCTGTTCCTAGTACCAGTGCACGACAATGTGACATATCGCGAAGAGCAGCCTCTTGTGACGGTAACACGAAACTAATGATGTAGAAAATAAATCATATTCGAATTCAATGTAAGCTCTTAGAGCAAAAAACTCGAAATTCGAAGAGGATGGCCAATACACTTGATGGTGGGTCTGCGTGTAATTGTTTAAATAAAGACTTATGTCCAGTTCCTAGGAAGGGATTAGTGGAGGTAGCCCTTTCTTTCCCGCAATTTTCTTAGGTTGGTATAGGTAGCTCAATTGACCTATCTTCCCGCCATTTTTGGATAACGGTACTTGCATCATCAGCTGACGTCAATCGTGTCTTCAGCTGATGTGACGTGACGTCACGTACTTAAGTCACGGCCGCCATCTTGGATTTGGGGTGACGCCACCCGTGGGGTGACATACTTTGGGGTGACGTCCCTGTTGCCCCACTACTGATAAACTTCAGTTTGCGACGCAAGGTATGTGCGTGTCCTCATAAAATTTTGTTGTTAATTGTGCAGCCTCTTATGGTAATGTCTGTAATGTCACTCTTTAGAAATTGTTATTGTTGTTGCTTCTTTTCCCTGCTCCAACTAGACCTGCAGATGATGTGCAATGTGGACCAAAATCGTAGTCGGGAATAAAAGAAGTGATCCTCACGGTGTTTGTTTGTTTATAGTAACGACAGAGAACATGATTTCGCATGTCATGGCGTCAGTTATAAAATGTGTGGCTTGCCGGCCTCAAACGCCTACCGCCCCATATTACTGACGACGACGTCTTACGTCTACCCTGCTGTGTGCGTTGGCATCGGGCCATGTAAAGTTCTGGCCGGAAAACGTCCATTTACGGAACTGGTCGGTAGATTGCGAGGAATCTGGTGGGTGCTTCTGAGGTGTATCTGTTAGTACTGTCTTCTACATCTGCGTTGAGAAGATCTTGACCAACGGGGGTCTATGGTCAGCTGATCAATACCATAGCGTTTACGAAAATTATGCCATGCAAAGTGGCAACGGAAACAGACCGTCGATCGCTATTGCACAGGAAGTGATGGAGCTATTGCAAAAGTGAACCGCGAACTATAAGTAGTACAGACAAGAAGAGGACAGAAGCGTTTGAAATGTAGCTCCTCAGAAGAATGCTGATGATCAGAAGGACAGGTCTGATAACTGATAACCACGTCATTAAATCGAGGTAAAAGGAATTTACGGCATAACTTGGCTAAAAGAAGGGATCGGTTCATAGGACACACCCCGGGGTATCAAGGAATAGTCAATAGAAATGGAGGGAATTACGGAGTGCAAAAATTGTAGACAGACCCCTATGGCTTGACAACAGAGTATAACTCCACGTGGGTGTCGCTTGCTATATTTATGAACAGATTAAGACGCTTCCATAAGATATACTAGCTTGAAGAGCTGCACAAACCACTCGTCACATTGAGGACCGCACTACAACGACAGGAAAACGCACTAGTAGCATTTCTGAACCGAATGTTGCTTACGGGTTAATGTTTTTACTAACGAGTGGATAGTTTATTTCTTCCTCTTTTGATTTAAGACTCGTTTTAGCATGAAGTTTTTTATGGCGTAACAGAAACGCATCAATCAGTGTTCAGTAATGAATCAACAAACTAACAGCAACAGACTCTATGACAGAAAATTTTTGTGGTGAAGTAAACGTCGCACTAAATTATTTTACGATGTTAGGGCATATTGCACTGCTGGAATTGTTTGAAAACTAATCAAATCCAAATTCAGCACTTCATTAAAGAGAGTTTATAAACATTTGTCGTCACATTTAAAGATAATACATTAAGTTTATTTCTCCATACAGGTCAGCGGCTTCTCTTGTCCTTTTCACTCTACTCTTCCATAACAAAAGTTTTGGGGAGAATCCTTTCGTTGGATACTTTGGCCAGGGCGCCATGATGGTGACTGCTTGCATATTGGGACATTTCGTTGGAAACTACTTCGGCAGAAGATTTACACACTGTCTGGTGTTCCTGATCGCCACCGTTATTTCCATTGTTCTCGTGGTGCTGACAACAGGTACTGCACTAGCGTACTTCTTGCCACTAAATCAAGCATGCCTTCATATTTTTACCAATTTTTTTACATAAAAACTTGTTATTCAATATTATGATCAATAATAAGTATATTCACTTTTGCCAGAAACAAGGTCTGCAAATTACTAAAATTTTCACGGCTGTTTAGTATGAACATAAATTGACTAAAAACCAAACGGCCACCAGCCCAGGAGGACATTTTCTGTGCAAACCACTTGATTATGCACACAGGTTATACAGTTATACAGTTTGGCACAGGAGGTACACAGGAATTTATACACTGCTCCACTTGGTCCATTGCACTATTATTTCTATTTAAGATGACTACAGACCCATAGTAGGCCACTTTTACATACAATGCCACAGCATAATCTTTCTGTACGGATCGATATTCCACAGCATGTACACTTAACTTCATAACATTTGTATATTTTAATTATATACACCACACCAAGAAAAGTTTTGCATCACCTCAGTTCCGAGGGCTCCGGAACCTGTACAGAAAATTGGAATAGAGAGCAACATAAACATCATTTTCGCCCTATTCATTGCTTATGAGAACCACACATTGCATGTTGTACCATCATACAGCGAGACCTTCAGGGGTGGTGGGCAGATTGCTGTACACACCGGTACCTCTAATACCCAGTAGTACGTCCTCTTGCATTGATGCACGCTTCTATACGTCATGGCATACTTTCCACAAGGTCATCAAGACACTGTTGGTCCAGATTGTCCCACTCCTCAACTGCGATTCGGCGTAGATCCCTCAAAGTGGTTGATGAGTCATGTCGTCCACAAACAGCCCTTTTCAGTCTAGCCCAGGCATAGTCGATAGGATTCATGTCTGGGGAACTTGGCTGGCTCTGACCACTATGGGACTCAACTCCTGAGGTCATTAGTCCCCTAGAACTTAGAACTAGTTAAACCTAACTAACCTAAGGACATCACAAACATCCATGCCCGAGGCAGGATTCGAACCTGCGACCGTAGCAGTCTTGCGGTTCCAGACTGCAGCGCCTTTAACCGCACGGCCACTTCGGCCGGCCTGGGGAACTTGCTGGCCACTCTAGTCGAGCGATGTCGTTATCCTGAAGGAAGTCATTCACAAAATGTGCACGATGGGGCTCGAATTGTCGTCCATGAAGCCGAATCCCTCGCCAATATGCTGCCGATATGGTTGCACTATCGGTCGGAGGATGGCATTCACGTATCGTACAGCCGATATGGCGCCTTCCATGACCACCAGCCGCGTACATGGACCCCACATAATGCCTTGCTGCAGTCGCTGGACTGTGTGTCTAAGGCGTTTAGCCTGACCAAATTGCCTCCAAACACGTCTGGTTGAAGGCATATGCGACACTCATCGGTGAAGAGAACGTGATGCCAATCCTGAGCAGTCCATTCGCCATGTTGTTGGGCCCATCCTCAACAGGCTAAAGAAGGGAACACACCTGTTGTTTCTGCTTTTTGTGCATTATGGAGTCCACCAAGGTAGGAGGGCAACCATTGTTCCATGATATTTGTCTGATTGCATTTTATTCAATTTGGAAGTTGTCTTCATTCATGGGGATAGATATTAAGCGATACATCACTGAATGAAAGGCAGCATGTTCATGGATCTCTGGGTAGTGAGAATGGCAGGTATTACACTATATATGGTGGTAGGTTGCCCATAAATCTTGAAAGTGTGAATGTGATCACTGATGTGTATGATTGGATCTAAATAATTTACACAGCTTTCAAGGTAGTGACAAACATATCGAC
Organism: Schistocerca americana; assembly: GCF_021461395.2. NCBI lineage: Eukaryota > Metazoa > Arthropoda > Insecta > Orthoptera > Acrididae > Schistocerca > Schistocerca americana. The sequence continues at coordinate 426,508,490 of NC_060121.1, read as the reverse complement.
AAGCAGATCGTAAATGGAGCTTCCCATGCTGAGTCCATCGTTATATGAGGTATTTTTCATCAATAAATTCAGGATAATTACACTGCAGAATTACTGACAACAAATCGAGGAACTCATCAGTATCACATTTAGGGAGCTTGTTCTGTTCGTTTAGGTTCTTCCCAACGATTTCAATCGTGCCGTTAACTAGTATATTACAAGTTTACTATGTCAAAGGAGACAAATTTTATGTCTGCTAATTCTAGTATGTCACGTATATTATTGGCGAAATTACAACTATTTTTGACTGAATACTGTCTATTGTAGTGAAAACATTTCTTGAAAAAGTTGAGACACTTCCTGGAAACCTTACTGATAGCACCACCTCTTCCGTCAACTATTGGTCTTACAGGGATACTTCCCTTATGGATCTTAAGCTGTGCCCTAAGAGTAGGAGCGCATGATTTCGTGATGTTAAGATGCTGTGTTTCTTTAGCCCGAAAATACTTCCGTGTATATATTTTTTTACTTTTTCGTTATTGTACAGTATGATTTTAACCTACAACTTTTAAGTACTGATTCTTGTACATTTCTCGTTTTTTTTCACTTAAGATAGTTACTCAGTAGCTGAAATCTAGAGCTGCCATAAGAACACAGATTGGATTTGTGACTTATTGCTGAATTCCTTTTCCTTTGTTGTAATTGTTGTAAAAGTCTCCTTAACCACTCGTCTGTCACTGGGACTCACAGGCCCACCAAAAATGTTCAAATGTGTGTGAAATCTTATGGGACTTAACTGCTAAGGTCATCAGTCCCTAATCTTACACACTACTTAACCTAAATTATCCTAAGGACAAACACACACCCATACCCGAGGGAGGACTCGAACCTCCACCGGGACCAGCCGCACAGTCCATGACTGCAGCGCCTAAGACAGCTCGGCTAATCCCGCGCGGCTACAGGCCCACCAATCAACACCACCTTCAGCCAGCCAGCCCTTACAGCATACAGGCAAAACTTTCTCTTCGGCAAGTTACTTTGGATCTGACTGTGTACAAAGCTGAGAGTGATAAAAAAAATTACTGATCTCGAATAAAGGGACAAAAAGATTTCCGATGAGCTTGGCACTTATATTTGAGTCTGTAATTTGGGAAAAGAAAAAGTATATCGTCATCCGTTTCTTTCATGCGAAGGAATTACATATTTATACGATTAGTTACTCTCACCTACATTTGAAATACGAAGTTCATAATGGGTACAATTTGGCTACATTTGTGTGATTAGTCCAAAACCATTTAATCCTCAAAATAGTAATATTATTTCACTCCAGTGGCATAACTTGGATGAATTTTGTTTAAAATTTAGTGAGTTTTGTGATACAGTTTTCGCTAGCTCGTACTGCAATGGTTCTCTTAAAGACTACAAATAATACGCACCAGAGTTATACTAAAGACGAAACAAGCTACTACAGAAAAGCCTTTGGTACCTACCGCATCGGGGGGGAACCGAACTCTGTTTCAACGAGTGGCAAACAGGCACATTGACCGTTTTCTTTTTTTTTTTTTTTTCTTTATGACCTCCTGACCTCCCCTTCTAGCGCATGCCGAACACTTCTTTAGTTTACTACTTCGGCCAGCTTTGTTGCTACACCAGTGAGTCAATGAGTGAGAAGATATTTCTCCATCGCAATAAATTGCAGTCTGGGTACTAAATAAGCTTCGTGCTAGGTAAACAAGGACGTTTCCTACGTAGAAGGCTGTCTTCTGTCTTCCGAACGGAACAGGTGTTGTTAAAGTATAGCAAGGCAAAAATAAACTGAAGCATGACATTCTTCATAAATAAGCAATTTCTGAATTAAAAAATTTCTCCTCGTGATTAGTTGGGATGATAACGTACAACAACTGAAAACGGTAAAGTCTTTTCAGTGCTTGTAAATTAAATCCATCTGTGTAAAATAACTTTAGCAACAGCCTTGACGCAGTGGTAACTCCGCTTCCCGTCAGATCACTGAAGTTAAGTGCTGTCGGGCTAGGCTAGCACTTGGACGGGTGACCATCCGGTCTGCCGATAGCTGTTGGCAAGTGGGGTGCACTCAACGCTTGTAAGGCAAACTGGGGAGCTACTTGTTTGTGAAGTAGCGGGTCCGGTCTCGTAAACTGACGTACGGAAGGGAGAGTGGTGTGCTGACCACATGCCTCTCCATATTCACATCCAGTGACGACTGTGGGCTGAGGATGACACGGCGGCCGGTCAGTACCGTCGGGCTTTCCGAGGCCTGTTCAGACGGAGTAGTTTACTTTTTAGTAAAATAACTTTGTGTTTCTACGTATAGAAGTAGAATATAGTTTCTGCCTTACCCAAGAATGCTTCGTTGCTCCCACGTCTTCAGTGACTGGACGCCTGGCTGAGTGGCTCGCTTTGACCTTTCAACACAGAGTTAAAAACAAACAAAAGGGGTCCACCTACGAAATTCTATTTGTCGTCGCATCACTTCAAGACCGGGGCAACAGCCTTGCCGCAGTGAATACACCGGTTCCCGTGAGATCACCGAAGTTATGCGCTGTTGGACGTGGTCGGCACTTGGATGGGTGACCATCCAGCTGCCATGCGCTGTTGCCATTTTTCGGGATGCACTCAGTCTCGTGATGCGAATTGAGGAGCTACTCGATCGAATAGTAGCGGATTCAGTCAAGAATACCAGCATAACGACCGGGAGAGTGGTGTGCTGACTCCATGCCCCTCCTATCCACACCCTCCCTTGAGGATGACACGGCGGTCGGATGGTCCCGATTGGCCTGAAGACGGAGTGCACTTCAAGAGCACTGTCTAATCTGTCAAACTGACGATGAAATTTCAAAGCTAGTGAAATTAAAATTTAAATTTAATAATAAAAAAGGAAACGGCAATTTTGCGCCATCTGTGGGCGTCTTAAGCCGTGTTTCATTTAAGCAGCATGTTACTCAAGTTTATTACAAATACGAAAGTAGTCGCAATAATTCTTGTGGGCAAATATAGTGTCACTTCTGAATTCCAGAGCATCAAGAGCTTATCGTACCGCTGAGTTTTGTTAGTTGTGGGCAGGTGACATATTTACTCCATAGCAATAACAGCGGTTAAAAAGTTATGGAACAATTTTCTGTTGCGTTGCCTCATACGCTGATGTTGAACAGTGAGAGACATTAATGGTCCTGTAGGGAAGGAGATTTTGTGGAGGTCGCGTAGTGAACATATTGACCGAGTAGCCAAATGTAATAGCTGACGGTGCATGTTAGTTATGTGCGCCATGTCTATCGTTGCTGTGGTTGTCATGTTTAGTACTGCAAGCTTCTTCCTCGTCCAGCTGCAAATTTCGCTTTGGTTTCGGCGGAAGAAGGTATCTATTGAATGCAATACAGAGTGGGTCTTCCTTTTATGCAGATTTCTCCCGCAGGGATCGTTTAGTTCACAATTTCATACAATTATGCACTTATTCTAGTTTCTGGCGTCGGGTACTGGATATTTTCTCAGATTTTTGCCCAGTTATTGCGTGGGTCTTTATGTTCTTACTGGGTTCCGTTCGTGAGTCATATTGAGATTTCTGTAAAATTTGACATTATTGAAACTGCGATGTTTGGAGTACTGTGATTCAATACAGCTCAATCCTACGCACACTTTCGGACGTGGATTAGATCAGTATTTATCCATTCTATATTTATGGGTTCATCCAGCCCTGGAGATGGTAAGCACGTAAACAACGGTATAGCGTAGTATTTTGATTATTCTTAACGCCCTTCGAATGAACACCGCAGTGCATGTGTTGGGCTGTTTCCTAAGTTTCCTTGTTCGCGTCAGGATTAATGCGAATGCTGATTTTGGTGGTCAGTGGATTCGCAGTTGGCGTAAGTAAGTAAATGGCTTATATTACTAAGGCTTTAACTCTCTGAATGAATATATATGACGGGATATGATTTTTGTAAATCAATTGTGGCACTCTTTATCCGTTGTCTACAATGAAGTACTTGTTTCCGACCAATTTTTCAAAGATTATTTGCAGAATGGTTTCCAAATTTTTCCGTGTTACTTCAAGTGGAATATTTAAAATTCTTACTGTCCTAAGTCGTAAACCTGCATAACTGATAGCTAACTTAATGACCTCTCCGTCTGTATGCTCGAAGTCCACTTTTCCTTGGGTTCCATTCACAATCCTACCACAAGCTTCGTCATCGCATTATTTCAACATACGTTTGCTACAAAATCGTACTAAAACCTAGCATTTCATTATCACACAGAGAAATCTCGTTGTGAAACCATCCATCGATTTCGGATACTGTGGAATGAGCGAAATCATATTGGCAGTAAAATTTCAGGATATATTTGCGAAAACTGAATTCCTTGTTCGCATCAGTCACCGTACTCGCAAAAAGAGTTCCACTGTGCTGCGACCTCCGCTGACGGGCGTGCTCCGGATCTAGTAAACAGGCCGTTACTCGATCGTGAGTGCGGCGGACACTTCGACTGTGAGCTGCTTCCACAGCGACGTTATAGTGTCCTTCGGACCGTATCTAGCGCTACCGGTCAAATCACTCCAAATTTCGTGATCGCTGTCGACATCGTATACTTCTACGGACAATGTTCAGTGGTTTTAATTTCCACTGCTGTGTATAGTACCTCTCGCTCGTATGATAATTTGTTGTTGCTGTAGCCCAACATTGGCAGTAGCGGGGTGAAAATGTTGCCACGATTTCTGACGTGGCTGTACATATAATCAGGGTGAGTCACTACCTACTCCGAAAGTATGATACTAGCTGAAAAATTTGTGGGACAAATGTCGCATGGGACAATGGGGCCATAATATGACGGTTTTTTGTGGGGGTCGCGTCAGAGATAAGAAGGTCAACTTTATTTTCGTAAATGGGATGCTATAGTTTAGCCCTTATTTTCTGATAATGGATACCGAGATGAATCCAATGATGTGTAACAGTAAGGTCTTTGAAGATCAACGAAGGCCAAAAAGGTGGCATGAACGTTTATTTGCAGAAGATGTTCTTCGAAGTGATGACCATTGGTATCAATGCAGTGCTGCAATCTTCTTATCATTTATTGAGTGGTATTCCATAACACTTCGGCATTTATCGAAGCACATGCTCTGAGTGCAAATAGTAAATATTCACCGAATACGGCGTATCCATCTAACGTGCCATTGACATGTAAACACCGTTCGGCGGTTTCGCAATACAAGACTAATAGGAACGGTAAGACTTGTATTGTCGAATCAAGCGAATGTGAATGATGTGTTCTTTGGAAAAACAAGTCGATATGCTTCTCATTTACGGAGAATGTCAACAAAATTCAATGAGAACTAGAGACCTATACGCAGAAAGATATCCTCAACGTTTTCACCCTACACGTCGAACATATAAAATGTGTATGATAAATTGAGAACAACTGAATCTTTAACGCATCGGAAAGTTACTAACGAGGAAACGGAAATTGGTACTCTTGCTACTGTGGTTCGAGATCCTTGTGTTAGTAGTCGTCAAATCGCAATGGAATCTGGCATGAGCGAGAGTAGTGTTGTTCGTGTTCTGCATCGCCATAAATATCATCCTTACCATACCAGTCGCCACCAAAAATTAACTGGTACGGATTGTATGCGTCCCATTGACTTCTGCCGATGGGTTCAATTTCAGATTCAGAGGGATAACACATTTATTAATTTGATTTTATTTACTGACGAGGCTACATTCACGAACCATGAAAATCTTAATATGCATGACACGCATAATTGGGCAATTGAAAATCCATCTTGACTGATGCAAGTTGCACACCAAAAGCCGTCGTCGGTGAATGTATGGTGTGGGATTGAGGAGGACAGAATTATAGGCCCCTGTTTCATCGAAGGAATGGTAGGGAGTACACCACATTCCTGCAAGAAACATTAGGTCTGTTATTGGAAGAAATACCTTTAAGAACAAGGAACAGAATGTGGTATCAACACGATGGGTGTCCGGCATATTTTCTGATGATGGCTAGAAATGAGTTACAGAGACAATTCGCAGATCGTTGGATTCGACACGGAGGAGATGTGTCGTGGCTGGCTCGTTCGCCAGACTTGACGCCTCTGGATTTTTTCTTGTGGGAATACGTAAAAGACATCGTTTACAATGACGTTCCAACTACACTTGAAGATATGGGGGAGAGAATTGTAAGAGCATGTGCTTCGATAAGTGCCGATGTGTTAAGGAATATCACTCAATCAACGATAAGAAGATTCTAGCACTGCATTGATACCAATGGTCATCACTTCGAACACCTTCTGTAAATGGATGTTCAAGCCACCTTAGTGAAATTCGTTGACGTTCAAGGACCTTACTGTTACACATTATTGGATTCGTCTTAATAGCCGCTGTCAGAAAATAAGTACCAAGCTATAGCATCCCATTTAAAAAAACAAAGTTGATCATGATTTCTCTGAAGTGACCCCATCTAGTAACAAAAAACCAACGTCATATTATGGCCCCCGTTATCCCATGCAACTTTTGTCCCACAGAATTTTCAGCTCGTATCATACTTTCCCAGCTATCTTGGTGGCAATTGTTAGTGACTCACCCTGTATATAAAAGCTTCAAAAAATGTTAAAAACGATGCATTAAGTAAACAGAGAGATTAGGTCCAAGAGAAACAAAAAATAAACAAAGAGTAGGTATCAGAGGGATATATCTTGGCAGTGAATACCTTTTGTCCATTGTACTTAGTTTATTCGTCATAACTATTTCCGTTTTCAATACACTGATCATAATGAAGAGTTTCTCATCGATATGAATGAGATGTATGCTCAGACCTTTCGCAACAGTCATGGATAATTCACTACTTAATTCTTGCTGGATACAACAGCATGCACATTCACAAGCAGCAGCTATCAACGGTCGAAGTTACCCGAATGTTTTTCCATAGACCGATTTCCCTACCTCTTCCCGGTAAGCCCAGCCTGCCATGAAGATGTCAGTCTCCGACTTAGGTAACTACCTTCAGTACTACTAAGCTCTCCTTTTTACCCCATAGTGTAGCCTTCCCGGAATACCGAATCACTGGTCTCCTACTCTGGCACCAAGTACTTCTCTGCCTGTCTTACAGCTGCAGCTGCTGCCTCTGTCCATCGCATCACAGGATGACACTTGGACTCACTTGGAACCAGCAAGAACTGTTACACCTATATTACAATAAAAATATACAGGGTGGTTACATTTCGCTGTAACTGCTCACGTTTAAGTCCAGTGTGGCTTGTATTATCTTATGGCAACGAAACTTTGATAGATATGTGAATACGTTTATGCGGAACCGATTTGCGCTGGGAATAAATAGTTCCAATTTTGGCCACCAGGTGCAAATCGTGCGCTGTACATTGGATGACAGTATGCTATCCACACTGCCATTTGATAAGCCACAAAATAAGTGAGCAGTAGGCTATCAAGAGGAGAGACAGTGCGCTATTAATGAAACTGTTTTATGTGAACGGATAAATTATAGTGCTTCATTGAGAGTGTATCGCCAACTGAAATATCTGAGGAGAGGTCCGATGTTCGAGCGCATTAGTGTATCTATCAAACTTCGCTGCTGTGCGATAATTACAGCCCACACCGGACCTTCGAGAGTGCTACACTTTAATTATAGCTACCCGGTATGTGAGTATTTCTTCTGGTCCAAGATAAAAAAAAATGGCTCTGAGCACTATGGGACTCAACTGCTGAGGTCATTAGTCCCCTAGAACTTAGAACTAGTTAAACCTAACTAACCTAAGAACATCACAAACATCCATGCCCGAGGCAGGATTCGAACCTGCGACCGTAGCGGTCTTGCGGTTCCAGACTGCAGCGCCTTTAACCGCACGGCCACTGCGACCGGCGGTCCAAAATAAAAGACAGCATGTAATCCTTAATGCGATAAAGATAAACGAACAAATACAGCACAGTATGATATTTTGTAACATATACATCCAGCTGCCAAATACTGCTCAGTATCTGATATGTTACAGAATTTTTTTCTTATTTTTCAGTATCTGCTGAACAATGGGTGACAACTGCTGGGTCACTGTCGCTACAACTCTTCTCCTCTTCGTCGTTGTTACTTACGAACTTACAGGGCATGGAAATCCATCCGACATGTCTACGCCAAACATGTATCGCCATTGAATATATAGTTCTGTCTTGCGTTATGTGTGCAAATCCGTACCTTTCATACCTGGTATGTATCCGTTTTTTTATAAAGAATAAGGTACAAAATTCTGATTGTGCAGTTACAGTCATATTCTACTACAGCAAAGCCGTATCGATGTTCCTTTGTCCTTTATTGTGCATGCAAATAATTATTCTTTACAAACAGCAGACTCGAATAAAAACTGATTCTCATAATGGGATGAGGAGAAAATTGATAATAAGATCAAGGAGGAGATGATGAAGAGAGAGAGGCGGAAGGAGGAGAAGGCAGACAAGGAGAATGGGAGGAGGAGGACGTGGGCAGAGACAGGGGGGAGAAGGAGATTGGGATGTATACACAATTCCCTTGTGCATTAGAAACATAAGCTTTCTCTTTTCATCCTTTTCCATTTAACCAGATTGAGCCATGGCAACACTTGGTTGAGAAAAGATAGTTATATAAGGAGGAAGAATATATATGGGAGAAGAGTTTTTTCTATGGGTTAAATACCACGCTGTGATAGCTAAAACTGTTGGCGAGAAAGGCAATGAGACGGCAAAGGCTGCCGGCACGGTAGCTCAGCGTGTTCGGTCAGATGGTTAGCTGCCCTCTGTAGTAAAAAAACTGAGTTAATTGATCAACAACGAATTTAAACACATGTCTTACGACGTCCGTCCCGAGCAGATGCAACGAACAAAATGAGATTTTAAAAAAAAGAAAAAAAAAGAAAAGGCTCGTGGTCTTGCGGTAGCGTTATCACTTCCCGCGCACGGGGTCCCGGTTTCGATTCCCGGTGGGGTCAGGGATTTTCTCTGCCTCGAGATGCCTGGGTGTTGCGTGTCTTTCATCATCATTTCATCCTCATTCACTCGTAAGTCGCCATAGTGGCGTTAAAGAACTTGTGGAGCGGCGGCCGAACCTCCCCGCGAGGGGTCTCCCGGCCACCAATACCATACGCTCATTATTATTATTATTATTATTATTATTACTACTAAAGGCCTAAGTGTTTAAAAACAAGAAGAGAAGATTTGGATTTAGAGTCCCACCGACAGGTATCCAGGTTCACGTTGGAGAGGAATAGGGCAAGGAACAGGCTATGTCTTTCTCTAAGAAAGCATTCCGGCATTCGTCAAAGCGATTTGGGGAAGCAACGGAATGCCAAAACGTGGATGGGCAAACAGTGATTGGTATCAAAACTGCCTTCATCCCGAATGCAACGACAGTGTCTTAACCACAGCGCCACGCTGCTCGTTTTTAGAGGTGTGTCAGATACATTTTGTTTTGTGTTAAGAAGTTGAGAGGTTACAAGCCTCCTGTTTTCTTGTTAATTTGTGTCAGTGGGGGCAGGCAAAGAATCCTCATTGCTGTAAATTAGACTGGAAACGAGGACTCTGATATCAGCTGGTGTTGGGACATTGCTTACTGTTCTGTCCTCCTTGCGTGGGCGAGCTGGAGCTGTGAGAGAGTCAGCAACGTCGAGTGAGGCAGAAGAATGTGAAGTCAGGCTGGGCAAGCTTTTCTGTGAGTCCGACAGGGAGTAGAGAATTGCGTGTTCCGTCTCCTCAGGGTGGCCGACCTGCTACGGCTCTTGGCCAGTGTATTAGGCATGAAGCCACAGCGAGTACGACTCTCTTTCGAAGCAGTATTAAACGTTTCATTGATGTTTTCCTTCTGGGCTTCGCGTGGCTGACGCCCGGAGTCAGTAGGTCCTCGTGGTTCTCGAAATCTGAGGCCTGAAGCCACAGGATCCCCGACACAACGGTGTCTAGCGTCCGGGCGATATTTTGTTCGTTATTGGCCGCGGTTTTCACGGCTGCTTTCGCACATCCCTCAAAATGCAGGGAGCTGATTGGACAACTCAAGAAGATTCTATGTGACATGAGAGAGCCCAACTGAAAATTGGCAGTGATGACCACCCGATTGATACAAAAATGTTGCTAGCCAGCTTGGTCGGATTTTGTGGAGTGTACTGGACACCTATGATAGCACATTTTCCCGTGGGCTCCTGCGACTGGAAACATTCGACCATGGTGGGGTCGTAAAGCACTAGCAGTCGGAGTCAATGCTCTGTGCACGAGATGAGGGAGTTTCCTCTGGACCGCCAGGGAGAATAAGTGTACTGATAGTGTCTCTCCTTGGAGATACTCTTGCACGATCTGAGGAGGAAGACTGTCTCGGTCACTTGAGCAGAAGTTTAGATTCTTTCTGGAATTTATCTCATCGGGTTTGATCCGCGATCTCCCATCATCAGAGAGCCCAACAATACATAGGTCAGTGGGTGCACCATCTGACTCCTGTTTGCTCTCTACTCACCGCCTGAGATCTTGGTGGTAAAGTATTTGGCGTAGCATGAACCTGTAACTTTTCTCTGACGCCCTGAGCAGCTCTCGTTTTGGGGCTGCATTACCCACGCTTTTGCTTGTGGATTTTTCACAGAGTTCTCGTTCCCGAACGGTATTCTATCCTGCAGTTGTGGTATATCATTATCTCTGTTGATTGGCCCACTGTTAACAGATTACCATATTCAGTATTTCAGATTAAGTGCCCTTTTGAATAACCTGCCGACTACTTTTTTCTCAACACCATTATATTGTGCCCTTGTTCTGTTAAAGCACTGTTCAGTGAATCGCATATTTATCATCTTTTTTTGGATAAAATAAATCTCTTTCTGATATTTAATTTGTTTATCGTTTAGTAGTTAGACAATATGTTTCATTTCCTTCCCATTTCTCGTGACTATTGAGCATAGACATTGATTAGAAACTTTATTAAATATAGTCTCTCTGCAACCCTTTTTACTACTCATCCACAGGGTCCTTGTATTAATTCTGTTATCTCCATATCTCCATTGAGCATAAGTTACAGTGGTAGTTAAATTGGGGGGGGGGGGGGGGCAATTGTTTGAATGTATGAGCAGCTCTCATGCAACTTCAGTCGAAACCAGATGTTACAAACATTTCTCGACCCTGCAAGCTCACACAAGATAATCCCTCAGTCATAATAGATTTGTTTTTGATACTGGTTGACTAACTTAAAGTAAGGATGGTTTGTCAACTACCCAAACAAAAATCTGACTAGTCATCAACCTGTCACTACATAGGACAAGTCTGAGTCGACTTTAGGTAAACTGAAGGTGGAGAGGGCAAGAAAGAAAAGGAAAGGAAACGGAGCAGATCACTGCTGTCAGTTGCATGGGGCTATTACGCTGAATCAGCTGCGACGAGTAAAAATGTGTACCCTAGAGCGATTCCAACTCGGGTTCTCCTGCTTACTTGGCAGCTGCGCTACCACTGCGCCATTGCAAGTGCACGGACTATACCAGTACGCCTCATGGCCGATCCATTTTCCAATCGAGTACCACCTGGCTGCAATTCCTGTCCATTTTCTCCATGTTCGTCCTCTGAGATTCCCACAGGACGTCGAACGTATTTATGCATTCGCATTGAAGGTGGATCCATTGCCCAGCTAGGCCAATCGAATTATATGAATGCGTCTTATAATAATAATGTGGTTTACATTTAATGATTTTTATATGCCAATGTGGCATGCAGAATCTGCAGCTGTTATACATTATACGTAAATTGAATTTCTTCCCCTCACTACCTTCAATTTACGTATAACATGTAATAGCTGCGGATTCTGCGTGGCGTCTGTCCTTTCGGACGTGTCAGAAAGAACAAACACTACACAGTCTGAGTCGATTATTGATGACAGAAAGGGGAGTCGATTACGTTGATGCCAGTTTCTCACTCATATTTATAAATAGCCACATTCAACACTTAAACCCACTCAGTGAGTCCTCAGTCATCCACTGAGGCAACAACAGCACATACACACAAACGTTGGACGCATGCCAGCGGACCAGGATAGAAGCTACAGTTAAAAATTCGACCACCTGGTATTTCCGAATTTCACATTTGTGATTTATACAATAAAAATTCAGTGACTGGTGCCCAACTCAAATAAAGTAGCACTCTTCCATGAAGCAAAATGGTAGACAATATTTTTATGCTTGTGGATTTAAACCATGGTACTGTTTCCCTCATCCAGAAATATGGCTTGTACAAGGTTGACAGATGACAGATCGTCCTCTCATCTCACATGCCGCCAATAACATAAATTATAATAACAGGCATCCTCACTCATGCTCTAAAGTACAGGCATTTTAAATGTGACATGCAGTTCGCGTGACACTTGGTAAATTTTCAAATGAAAAGGACATTGTATAACATATATACACAGCAATTTGTGTGTACAATGTGAAATTTGTGCACAGAAACATTTACCTACATAAAATTCATTTAATATTTTATATAAACAATGAAAGAAATGTCATATTCATTGGGATAAATAAGTAAGTTGACTAAATAAGATTTATATGAGAGTGTCTCCTACATTATTAAACAGATGACATATAAGTTGTTAAAATTACAATATATCTAGATTATCAATGACACTTTTTTCTCTTCACTATTTTGTGGTGTGCAAAAATCGAGCATGACTTCTGGGCATGATTAATATCTTCTTAGCTTCTTCTGTGTAAAAGGGTGTACAGTGTTTTAATATATGTCGCTGTTTCTGAATTTATGATATGGTTATATGTGCAACAATTGATGCATACACTGTGTCTAGTATGAAAATTACTGCTAGTCTGTGATATGTAGAAGCTTGAACTAGTTCTAAATGTCATTTTGTACATTCCTCAATCTGCGAAATTATCTGTTTTATGGTTTAAGGCGTGAATTGATTTCTGTTGTACTTTATTTTTTGAGGAGAAAGCCGCTTTTACTTAACATGACTTAAGTAGGATTGCTGTTATTTGCAAAATGTTCCTACAAAAGAAATACTGGCCACATATTGGCTGTATTATTGTTTTCTTTCAGAGAGCCATGCGTTTATTTCTGTTTTGCTATATGTTTCTGCACTTTGTCTAGCACTGAGCTGAGAAAGTCATTGCCGGCCGAAGTGGCCGTGCGGTTCTGGCGCTGCAGTCTGGAACCGCGAGACCGCTACGGTCGCGGGTTCGAATCCTGCCTCGGGCATGGATGTGTGTGATGTCCTTAGGTTAGTTAGGTTTAACTAGTTCTAAGTTCTAGGGGACTAATGACCTCAGCAGTTGAGTCCCATAGTGCTCAGAGCCATTTTTGAGAAAGTCATTAGCTAATTTACCACTCTCTTTGTGCAAAGGAATTTCCTTTGTCCTGTGTACCAACATTTTGCATACCACATTTTTGTGTTCTCATGAGTGGCACACGTGGCACAGATTGTGTAGGATACAGAAGCTATTGTGCAAGGTTTGTGAAATGAGTATCATAAATAATGTTGCTAAATACAGAAAAAAACAGTTACACAAGGGGAAAGACACCGTAAACAGGCAGCTTATGGCCATACATTTGCAAATACTCAAATGTACAGACAATAACATATGGAACCTAAGTACCTAATGACTGGTGGTGCACATGCTATTGAAGCTGGAAAGTCTGATATACAAGGAATATAGGAACAACAAAAAACGAAGACAATGTTAAAACACTCACATAGTATTCAGTGAGTAAGATACAACCTGTAAAACGAATGTCTGAAATGTACTGCAAAGAAGAACCTATCAGGCAACACATTAAAACAGCCATGGAAGCAGACAGTGCCAAAGACACTGAAAATCTGAATAACAATCAAATATCAGCCACAGGTCACAAACTAAATAAACCCATAGAGACGGAACTGAAGAGATATGAGGAAACTATAGGCACATACAAAACAATTTAAAAGCAACAACCAAACGAAATAATAGTCATCATGAAAGAAAATGAATATGGAGAAAAAACTCTTAAAATTTTAACACAAAAAGTAACATAGTGCAGCTGAATGAAGATCCAACAAAACAATTCCACAACAAAATCAAAGGAAGTTAACGAAAACACATTTCATGTTGACATGACATAAACAGAACCACATCACCTACATAGCCCTAATGCCCCCATATTAAGATGCCAACGTAAAGTCCACTAAGAAGAATCACCAATCATAAACTATATGAGTAGCCCTGTAAACAAACTGTTTCTCAAAGTCAATGTGTTTTTAAAAAGTTGTATCCTATATGAAACAATATAAAATCTGTAAATAACAATACATACTAGTCACTGAAATATGAGAGACATCCTCACAGATTGTGTCCATTTCATGCAGAATAGATGACGCAAACCTGTACAATAATATCCCTATTAAATTGGTCGTTAAAGTTATAAACAACTATTTAGTAAAGTACACAATGTGTTCACAAGCTGGAATTGTTTAATTAATGAACTAATCTCAAACTATAATTACATTCCATTCAATTTTAGTATATATCAACAACCTCCAATACGCTATTGTCATGAAAAGACCACCTAATGGGCAAGGCTCCATCATCATATGATGTAAGAAACAAGTTCTACACCACTAAAACAAAACAGCTTTCCTCTTTGTCCTACTTTGTGTGTGGTATATATAGAGGGTCAGCTCCAATTTCTGTAAGCCGAACTATAAGGCAACCTCTAGCATGTCCAGTGGGGCTTAGGAAAGTTATTTCAAAAATGTGTATATACCTGTGTTTATGTGAAGACTTTTTTACAAATTTTCACCATGCTAGAGTAAATGAAAGTAAGCCAGTTCTGTTAATCAGTACAACGAAAGCCCAGCCAAAGTTCAAAATTTCACATTTGTTTTCTTTACTGAATGATTACTTTTAGGCTGGGACCCATTTTCAAATCATCCCACAGGACAGAAAACCAAATTTATACTGTGTACAATACAGTCATTACCATTTAAGCACATTTCAGAAATATAGAACATATCGTTTCAAAACTTACATGTCAGACAGTCACAACTGTATATGTAAGAATACAAAACCATGTCAAAACTATATACACCTTAATAAATGCAAATGAACAATCACAGTGCATACAGGTAACTGGCAGTCTCCTCCTCCTGCTTGATAACGAAACCTCAGGGAGGGGGCGCCACACCAGGGTATAGAAAAACCTTTTGTATTTATTGGAACATTGTGCAACCATCAAAAATATAACAATTAATACAATAATAGTACAAGTCCACAATAAAAGTAATACTTTTTGAAATCTTTAACAAAAAAAAACATGTACTTAAAATCACTGAACAGTAAATCACAGTAGCTCCACATATGACCCATATGACAAAGTTATGTGCCACATTTGCACGTAAAAGCATTAAATTTAAACCACAACATTATTATTAAAAGAAAACAGAGCAATAGGACATTAAAAATCTTATTGAGTTTCAACATTTTACAAGCATAAAAGCTTCACTAACAAACTTCACAAAATATATGAATATACCAGCCATCCTTGGGGAAAACACACGAGTAGAATAAACACATGCCTGCTTGTATAGGGAGGCTGTGGGATTGTAGAGGGATGGGGGAAGAAGAGATAGGTGGGGAAGGCTGGAGGGATGGGAAATGGGGGGGGGGGAGGAGCATGAAGATGAAGAAGAACAGGAAGGATGTAAATAATATATTATCGGTAGTAGTAAAACAAACATACTAAAATTCGACCAGAAACGACTATTTGCCATTATTATAATCAAATTTTGGTGCTTTGTGAAAGATAACTTTGTGATTTAATATTTGTTTTTAATTGGGACATGTCAAGGGAAGAAATGTTTTATTGTTATATTTTTTGTAACGTTTGTTGTGGTAAAGTTTTTATTGATGGTTGTAAAGGACTGGAAGAGATGAAGATTTTTTTAATGTCCTATTATTTTGGTTTCTTCCAACACCAACGTTGTGGTTCACTTTTAATGATTTTTACACGACAATGTGACATACAACTTCGTCATATGGGCCATGTATATATGAATATACCAGCCATCCTTGGGGAAAACACACAAGTAGAATAAACACATGCCTGCTTGTATAGGGAGGCTGTGGGATTGTAGAGGGATGGGGGAAGAAGAGATAGGTGTTCAGTGATTTTAAGCATATGTTTTTGGTAAAATTTTTAAAAAGTATTAGTTTTATTATTGACTTGTACTATTCTATTATTAGTTGTATTTTTAATGGTTGGAAAATGCTGTAATAAATATAAATGGTTGCTGTATCCTGATAGGGCGTTGCATTCTCAAGGTTTCCTTACGGTAACAGGAGGAGTACACTGCAAGTTACCTGTATGTGCTGTAACTGTTCACGTGTGCTTCATAATATGTATGTAGTTTTGACATAGTTTTGTACTTTTGGAAATACCATTTTGACTATCTGGCACATGTCTTGAAACGATATATTCTGTGTTTTTGACACGTGCTTCAAAAACATGGTAATCACTGTATTGTACATGAATGTAAATTTGGTCTTCTGTCCTATAAGAAGACTTGGAAATGGGTCCAGGGCCAAAACTAGTCATTTAGTAAATAAAAAAGAAGTGCCATTCGCAATTTTGGCTAGTTTTTCGTTGTACAGACTTTTTTAAAATAAGTAACAGCTGAAGGGCTTGATATAATGCGAGAACTAGGCATTCTAGCCCTATTTCGCCCTGTTTACACCACATTAGTGTAGTCCAGCTGCCTTGCCTCTAACAATTAGTTCAATTCTCACATACTTTTGCATAAAGGTGTAATGCCACCATTAACAAACTTTATGTTACTGTATTCGTTTTATTAAGTACTTCCAAATTTCATTAAAGTGTGTACTACATTTTCAACAAAAACTAAGTATTTGCTTCAGTTTCTCGGTCGATGCAGTAGTTAGTAGGATTGAAGAAGCGTACTGTCATTTGCCAAAATTCGTTTTGATCTCTAAACATTTATGAAATAGGAGTGTTACATCTTATCATACTCACCTTGTCCTTCGGTTAAGTGTGGTTTAAGCAGAATCTCATAAAAGTTACAAAGGAGTCTGGTAAATGTTTATAGCTGCTGTAGATGTTGGACAGACACGATGATGGGTTACCTCCTTCTACACTATAACATTTATCATAAAATCATTTTTACTCCACATGCACTCAAATACTTGTAAGTACATGTATTGCTAGTTATGGTTTGTTGTAGACAGGCTTGTGTATCTCGACAACACAGTAAACAAAAATTATTTTAATGTTTTAGAGCTGACAAGTATAGGGCAAGAACAACCAAGTAAAATGTCTTAAGGGCAAATGACAAACGACAAGGATTGCGAAGTCACAAAAATGTGAAACTTTGAACTATAGCAGTATAATGACTTACAAACTAAGGCCAATAAAATACTACCGAAGTTCTCGGTAGTAAATCCCCTTGCGGTTTTGTTCATAGACTGAAAATTAAATAAAATCCAAAAACAAACTTACAACTTCAAAATTGGCTAAAGGATCAATAAAAGTATGTTTAATCGATAGGTCATAATAATTTAAATTGCTAGGTACAGTACAGTTAACAGAATAACGTTCCAATATCAACCCAAAATTATTCTAATCAACTGCATCAACTACTCACGGCCCAATCATAAAAGCCTACCATAATAATGTATGCAGCTGCAGTGAGAAAACAAAAAATAACTACACGTTAAGAACACAAATGCTGAAACTGATACTGCACCTGAAAATTTTACCAAATGACTTATGGCTCAATAAAACCTGTAAACCAGAATAAATTTTAAAAAAAGGCGACTACACATTTCACACACACTGAACTTTAGAGACGTTCCAGCAAGTTAACAACATGTACAGGCTAGCTCTACTGCCAACGGCTATGTAAACAAATTTACAATCAGTACAGGTACTTTAAGATTTGCTTGACATTCACCTAAAGTGCAAGAAATCCATCAGTAATTATATATTGAGGTTCACAGCACAATGGCCAAGGGATTAACAGGATGAACTTATTTTATAGGTCTCCTCTAGTTGGTGTTCCTCACATAAACATTTGAGGAAAACGCTTTACATAACCGACAAATTTCAAGCGAGACAAACACCCACCCTCGGGATGACAGGGCAGCAAACAACAATAACAGCTGATCAAATACAGTAACAGAATAGGCAAGGCTCAGTGGGCTGAAAGGTAAATGTGGGCACGACAAATAACATCAATCAAGTTGTTTGTTCAAAAAGGTCCGAAGTGAGAAGTAATATGGACTTGATGCAATCAGCTGACCAGCTGCCTCAGTAAAATATACAGTATACCTTTTAAGTCATATTTCCAAACTGTTTCCTGAATGTCACCAGATCCATTAAGCCATACAGTGAAGTCCATGACAAACAATTCATAAAATAATGGCTAATCTAGCCTGCAACACACACATATAGACGGAATAAGACATTACTCTGTTTATGTATAAGTCAATACACAAGCTTCCATAGTCCAAAATATAAAATCAGCTGTGCGAACACTAAGCTCTAAATCGTATTTCAATGAAATGGAAAAATGAACAGAGGCTGACAACTTTAAATCAACAGAATTTTTGTTAAAATGCGAGACACTAAATAATAAGTAATAAAATTACAAGGTACCTTAAAGAAAACTATCAAGTATGACATAAAAGATCACAGCAATAAATTTACATGGTGAAATTAAAGAAACCGTCTTGAAGGGACAACAGGCCGCCCATTAGTATGGTGACCAGACAGCCAGTCTGATACACGTTTGCCGCAATTTTCGAAAATGTACCTTAGATGCATAAAAAAAACGAGCACCTTTGACTCACAACACCAGACCGGAGTAACGAGAGAAATATCAAGTAGGCGCGAAAGGAACCGACATGCAGTTCTTAAGCGCAAAATTAATATTTGTTTTCAGAGGATCTCACACTGGTTCGCAATATGGGCAGGCGTTGGTTCCCCAGAGCAGAACTGCTCACCTCAGCTGTCGAGTAGCTGCCAATTAAATTCCTAAACGGTGCGAGGCCACCGTCTTCTGGCAACGTTCGGACAAAACAGAGCGCTCAAAAGCCCCTTGTCATTGCGGACCTTCAACTGCCACTATTGCCAGCCGGTTACCACCTTAGCCCTACCGCCCCCCCCCCCCCCCCCCCCAACAGCTAGCAGAGCACCGGAATATATCCCAATCGCCACTGCTATGAGCCCTCTATTGACCAAGCGTCCTATGGTCTTCCAACAATGGGCTGGAGACAAACCTAGCACAGACACAGTCGACACTAACAAAGACGTCGCGTGCCCAGAGCGCAATGATCTACCCTTTTTAAACAAAATAGTTCTTGATTTCAACCGTTTTCGCCATATTTGATGAGTCATTACACGTACTATTATGGTTTACTCACATTGTATAACTTCTGTTAATCAGTGAGATCTATGGTCGGCATTACCTTTGTTAAGTGCTTCTGCTGGACGAGGTAAGAGATGTCAATCAGCAAGTTTCGGGTCAGAGACAGTTGACATGAAAACTTTTTCAATCAAGTCAACATGTGGAATTTCTACATCGAAAGTTATAGCACTATGGTCGTTCGTAGTGGCATTCTGGTTTATATGCTACATCTACATACATACTCCGCAAGCCACCATGGGGCATGGCAGAGAGGTCCTTGTTCCAGTAACAGTCATTTTCTTTCTTATTCCACTCGTAAACTTAGTGATGGAAAAATGAGTGTCTGTATTGCATCTGTGTGAGCCATAATTTCTCTTGTCCTGTCTTCGCAGCAATATTGACAGCAATAGAATCATTCTGCAGTCAGTTGCAAATGATGCTTCTCCAAATTTTCTTAGTAGTCTTTATCCAAAAGAATGTCGTCTTTCCTCTACACATACCCATTTGGGTTCACGAAGCAGCTCTGTAATAAACGCATGCAGATAGAACCGAACGGTAACATTGAATTGGTTCGACCTGGTAGGAATCTGAAGCACTCAAGCAGTACTCAAGAATTGGTCGCTCAAGTGTTCTGTATGTGGTCTCCTTTATCGATCAGCTGGAATTCTCCAATTAAATCCGAGTCTACCATTTGCCTTCCCTTCTACCAACATTATGAGCTGGTTCCATTTTATATAGCTTTGTAACTTTACGCCTAGGTATTTAATTCAACTTTCTTCTTAGATTGCACCCAAGAGGTGCAAAACTCACAAGTTTTAAGAGAAAATTCCTTCTTTGCAGCATAACCAGATTTGCGCTTCAGTAAAAACAGAAACCGTTCTGGTATCTTCAATGTTTCCCAAGTCTCCCTTAAAACTACATAAGAAATGCTAACTTTCAATCATTTCCCAAATTTGCCAGAACAAGGAAGTCGAACCCTCACGGAAATTTTGTGATTCAAAGAATTAATCATCACCATATCTTTCAATCCTTTTTATTGATTTAACTTACATTGTACGTTGCCCCACTGAGGTAATCTATCTTCCAGAGTGTTATTTTGAAACTTAGTCCGTACTAAATCTTTCTCCTTCATACGCAATTTTTGCATTCACAATGTGCCACCAGCTAAAAATTATTTGTGTGACTAGAGCTGTATGTTCAGACACCATAAGAATAATATGTGGTGCTCACCAACGATCATCTCATATACATCTTTTTGAGGAGTTAGGCGTTTTGTCTGCTGCTCCATAGTATATTCATTCCCTCAAGAAGTTTGTTGTACCAATCCACTGTAGTTAAAAACAACAGTGATGTACGTTATTCCTATACCATACGAAAAATGGCATTTATTACTCCACAGTAAGGTTGTCTTTAGCACACAAATAAGAGCAGAATGTTGCGACCAAAATCTGTGATGGTTCACACAGTGATATGACATGTAGGATCGACAGCAAAGTAAAATATGAAAATAAACAGAAAAATTTTCCTCTTGACAACTCCTTCTATTCAGTAGAAAACTTTCTGTTACTGTAATGTGTAGAAGTTGGAAGGTAGGAATTACTAATTCACAACTGTACCGGTATATCAAAAAATAACTGGTAAATGACCAGCATGTAGCTATATATAAAAATTAATTTTTTATCTGAAGATAAAATGGTTCATTCCATACCATTACAATTATTTATTGAGCGTATGATTAATGTAAGGTAAAACAAATTAGGTAACTAACTGATCCGAAAATTTTGTGTCCTTATAAGCCAAGACGTTTAAAGCAAATGCAGCTTTTTCATAAAAAACATTGGGTGCTAGGTTAATATTTTGCTAACGAATATTGAAAAGAAGCAAGCCTTCAAATATCAATTCCAAATACTCAAAAGTTGCAGAAATATAAGATGAAAATTGTCAAAATCAGTAAACTTCAGCACTTTCTCGGGCTTAGCAATCCAGTTGTTTCAGGTACACTTCAGTATGTTTCCAATGTCACAAACTAGGAACAACTTTCTAGTACTGTGAATAGGATGAAGAATGCAGGTCTACAGTGTACAGTTAGGAGTAAGGCGGTTTCGTTTCAAGTTTTTCTGTTTATTACATTATTGCACGATACTAAAGGTAATATAATACAACCAGCTTTTTCTGTCTCATTAATTACTTTTCATAAGTATAATTTATCTGTGGAGCAGTTAAATTGCTAAGAGGTGTAATAGTCACAATGTATTTTAATTTTGAAAAGACACTGATGCAATTGAGACCCAAGCCCTTTTAGCTACATCGTTATTATGTTTTATTGACACCATGGGTTATGTCTTCCATAAAGGTCAAATGAAGCCCAATATAAATTTCATCCACTGACACATTTACCATAATTTCACCACTTTCCAAAAAAAAATTTCGTGGTCTTCAGGCATTTTATACTACCATCTACAGACAAACAATTTAAATCAAACTTTTCTTTCAGATTTCTTTACACAGGATGCATGTGGAAACGTTATAGCGGTGTTACTATTATAACCGATTTGTTACTGCTGACAATGCAGTTTTCATTCAAATTGTGTAACTGTTTCCCAGCAGAAGTTTCTTGTAATCATACTAATACAAATATTTAATTATGTATGTCCATCTAATCAAAAATAGTTACACTTTGATGATTTTCTGTTCACAGGGAAACACAGCTGGACAGCACTGGTTATTCGCAGTACTCGGGACCGTAACGCTTATCGCATCAGTTCTGGTGTCATTTTTACCTGAATCGTTGAATGAGAAGCTTCCAGAGACAATGAAAGACGCAGCGCTCTATGGTCGTGACCAGAAGTTCTGGACTCTTCCCGGAGGCAAGACCAGCTTACCAGAAACTACTCCACTCTACAAAACCGGTTTTACGGAATGTACCTCCTTCAGTAATCACAATGTATAGGGAACTGAAGTAGTCCGCAGTCTAGTGCCAAACTTTCGACATCGAACCTCTTTGGTATTTTGTGTCAATCGTTGCCGTCGCTTAATTATTAATACAGTTCTTAACTAGAGCGTGTGAAGCATAACGGACCACCACTGCAGGCTTTGCAACTTCAGAGAAATTTTATAGTTGTCGGTGAGTAATGAACCAAGGGAATCCAAACCAATGACTAGGAACAATTATCACTACACCACAGCAGCAATTTTTTTATGTCTTTGTTGCAGTAAGAACTTAGACATTTATTGGGGAGTCTTCTACGAAAGATGCAACAACAGATATAGCAAGATGCTCCGTATTCGTTTTTCCACGTATTCTTAGCCGCCCCAAAGTTACCATCAGAAAAGCAGATACAGAAACAAGATATCGAAGCATTTAAGATGCTTTCATTTATAATAATTTTTTTTTATTACTCGTCTCATTTCCAGATCACTTGAAAATGGTCAGCGCGTTTAGAATCCCAAGGAAGACAATCGAAAAATTTGACAGAATGTGTGGTGCAAGAAGCAGAATGTTAAGAAACAGAGTAAGGAAGAAAATAATGCAGAAGTTCTGTATGCCTTTTCTGGCGGAGCCAGCAGATTTATGTGGGACTACAGGGAAGGTGCTCACTAGCAGTCTCAGAAATTTGACTTCATCCATCAGCTGTGGCAGTGAGAAAGAGTAACGGGATGAGAAGTGGAGGCATACCGAACTTTCTCAATTTCAATGCCAAAATCTCACAATATCGTCTAAACTGGAGATGTCATATGTTGCGCTGAACGTCTAGAGAGATAAATCTGCAGAGGTGGAAAGATCAGGTTTGAAGTATGCAAAAAATCTAAGGATGTGGTATGTGATGATTAGTGTTATTGCTAATATTATTACCATAATTACTGTCGATCACTGAACAATTGTGCAAGACGATTTATTGGGAAACTATTGTGTGCCCCTGTGAACAGAAAATTTTCGATTACTTATTAGACGCTGTCAACAAAATGTTGACAAAATAGAATATTAAAATTCATTGTTTTTCTGTTATAATCCATTTATTACCTTCTCCTGTTTCATATTATGGTGTTGCCAAATAATAACAACAACACTTAACTACCAGTTAAGCTTTTCAGAGGAGTTGTAGAAGTAGTTACAAACAATAAAATGCTACTGGAAGAAGAGACTATCGTTTCTGATACAGATATTCCAAAAATATATTACATCGTTGTCAACAGTAGCTACAGTATTCCGACTTACAAACGCTAGAAGTATTTTTAGAGTGTGCCTGTAGGTAAATGGGTGTCTCCACACAAACTGCTACTTTAGGTTTACACGTTGTATTCTGCAACATCGAAATCGTGAGGTACTGCAAAGTTAAGGAATGCCAGAAACCGATATTTTAGTAGCATGTAGAGTGTAATTTACGTAAAAGGTCGTCTTATAAAACTCTAGCTACAGAATCAAATATTTATTTTTTAGGAACTTGATAGGTGACCAATTAATAATGAGTGCCTTTTCATTCCTCGTGAATCCACCATAAGCACTGCATTTGTCACGTTTGGTCAACTTGTCGATCAGTGTATCGACTGCAAAACGTGGGAGCAATGCATCTTAGCTAATGTGAGAATGTGGTATTCCTTCTTACGTGTTATCATATTTGAACCCGAGTCAGCCAACAAGAAAAGTGGGTGACAAGTTTTCACTTGTTCTGGACACAAGACTCGCCACACTGAAGGTACTCTACTTTTTGGGTGGTCTTTGTTCGATGGGGTGAAGGTGGTGACTCTGCGCTCGATGTAGGCCGTATCAAGCAGTGTTTCACACCTTTGTCTAATGCGCAGGATGGAAGGTATTGACCAGCACACTTTGATATAGGAGTCGAGGTACTGGCAGACTTGAAGCTGTGAGGAGAGATCGTGAGTCGTGCTTTGGTAGCTCAGTAGATAGAGCACTTGCCCGCGAAAGGCAAAGGTCACGAGCTCAAGTCTCGGTCCGGGCACACACCTTTATTCTGTCTGGAAGTTTCACACTTTGATGTAATATGACAAGATGCATATCGATGAAGGCATTGCATTTATTTTCTTTTTCTTCATAGTACATTCACAGGATTGTTGGATGGCGATAAAATCATCACTCTCCCGCGTTGCTTTTCATGTGGTAAGATCAAGTGTTAAATGTATGTCTTTCTTTTGCTTACCACTTATTCTATGTAATGTTAACCCGACATGCATTTCAGTAATAGGTGTCCTAAATCTCAGATGAGTTACATGCTGCTTATCTCACTTTAAATGCTGTATTTGTTCCAAGTGAAATGTGGAGTAATGTAGAGTTTTAGTCAATTCTATTTCCATGTGTGAACTGCGTATCTGACTCCCTATCCAGTGACAGTACTCTCTATTTAATTTGCCTAGAGACATTCATTAATTTACTCCACTTTTTCCCCGAATCGCAGATTTACCATGTGGCAAAGCATCTGTATTATAGTTTTGAATGAATTTGCTCAAGAGCTCATATAATCCATAAAAGCTAGTACAATATGGACACATTGTTCCACAGTGATCCCTATTAACGTATCTTTCGTTAGTGATTTTCAGGTCTTAAGGCAAGTGTAATGCCAGTTCAGTTTCCCTGAGATATTCACGCAACGGAGCCGAACTACTTGCAGTTATTAATATTGATCAAATAGCAACGATTTTCAGGTTGTAAGCACTAATTACCAATTGATAATAAGACACGCTTTCGAAGTTCACAGAATCTATTTACGTATTGTTAGTTACACTCTGAGATTGTGGGATAAGAAGCTAAAACTCACAATTCATGTTCGTTCAGTATAACATAAAATGTAAGTCCTATAGCTATGTGAAGACTACCAGATAAGAAACTCAGATGAAAAAGAGTTTATGTTCGTAGTTGGAGAATTTCGCCAGGAAGTAAAAAAGGATAATGAAGTAATGATACATCTACAAAATGCAATCTTGACACTTCAGAATGCTATGGCAATCAGAAAGAACAGTACAATTTATTTTGAAAGACTTTAAGAAAGAGCAAGAAACTGGGGAAAAAGTTAGAAGCCCTAGGAGACAAAGGGGATCTAGAAAATTGATTGCTCTAGATGACTGCGAAGTAGTGTAGTATTATGAGCAGAAGTAAATACTGACTCTGAGAAAGCTGTACATATTTTCAAAAGCTGAGATTAACAACAGTACCGTCAGGAGCCAAAATTAGAACGTCAAGTTTCTCGAAAAGAATAACCAGACTCTTTTATACACTACTGGCCATTAAATTTGCTATACCAAGAAGAAATGCAGATTATAAACGGGTATTCATTGGACAAATATATTATACTAGAACTGACATGTGATTACATTTTCACGCAATTTGGGTGCATAGATCCTGATAAATCAGTACCCGGAACGACCACCTCTGGCCGTAATAACGGCCTTGATACGCCTGGGCATTGAGTCAAACTGAGCTTGGATGGCGTGTACAGGTACAGCTGCCCAAACAGCTCCAACAGTTCATCAAGAGTAGTGACTGGCGTATTATGACGAGCCAGTTGCTCGGCCACCATTGACCAGACGTTTTCATTTGGTGAGCGATCTGGAGAATGTGCTCTCCAGGGCAGCAGTCGAACATTTTCTGTATCCAGAAAGGCCTGTACAGGACCTGCAACATGCGGTCGTGCATTATCCTGCTGAAATGTAGGGTTTCGCAGGCATCGAATGAAGGGTAGAGCCACGGCTCGTAACACATCTGAAATGTAACGTCCACTGTTCAAAGTGCTGTCAATGCGAACAAGAGGTGACCGACACGTGTAACCAATGGCACCCCATACCATCACGCCGGGTGATACGCCAGTATGGCGATGACGAATACACGCTTTCAATGTGCGTTCACCTCGATGTCGCCAAACACGGATGCGACCATCATGATGCTGTAAACAGAATCTGCATTCATCCGAAAAATGACGTTTTGCCAATCGTGCACCCAGGTTCGTCGTTGAGTACACCATCGCAGGCGCTCCTGTCTGTGAGGCAGCGTCAAGGGTAACCGCACCCATGGTCTTCGGGCTGATAGTACATGCTGCTGCAAACGTTGTCGAACTGTTCGTGCAGATGGTTGTTGTCTTGCAAACGTCCCCATCTGTTGACTGAGGGATCGAGACGTAGCTGCATGATCCGTTACATCCATGCGGATAAGATGCCTCTCATCTCGATTGCTAGTGATACGAGGCCGTTGGGATCCAGCACGGCGTTCCGTATTACCCTCCTGAACCCACCGATTCCATATTCTGCTAACAGTCATTGGATTTCGACCAACGCTAGCAGCAATGTCGCGATACGATAAACCGCAATCGCCGTAGGCTACAAACCGACCATTATCAAAGTCGGAAACGTGATGGTACGCATTTCTCCTCCTTACACGAGGCATCACAACAACGTTTCACCAGGCAACGCCGATCAACTGCTGTTTGTGTATGAGAAATCGTTTGGAAACTTTCCTCATGTCAGTACGTTGTAGGTGTCGCCAGCGGCGCCAACCTTGTGTGAATGCATTTACATATCACAGCATCTTCTTCCTGTCTGTCAAATTTCACGTCTGTGGCACGTCGTCTTCGTGGTGTTGCAATTTTAATGGCCGGTAGTGTATATAAAACAGTTCATCTCCCTCTTATTAGAAAAGTATCTGATGAAGTCGGAAAAATTTTACAGTAACGTCATTTCAGACCGGTATCTAGACCAACAAAGAAAATACAAGTACTCTGATATGCAAAAGAGAAACGTCCTCTTCTGTTGGTATGCACGGTATGTAAAATTTCGTGTACATGTGATAACGTATACAATGGAACTATTAAGAGATACGTCCGAAAGACTTTTAGGAACATAAACGTCTTTGCTCAATAGGGAAAATAGTAAAAAACCACGGTAGCAGAACATTCTCTTCAACTAAGAAATCATGATGTGAAGTTTTCCAAACGCAAAAATTTATCTACAGAGACACACCATTACACACGGCTGTATATAGCAGCCATCGATGTATACACTGGCCAGTCACGTTAACGTGGCAACCTATCAAAAACCTGAATAACCACCTTTTACACCGTGGACCACTGCGAGACTTGCAGGAAGGCAGACGTTGAGGTTCTGGCAGATACCGACTCCAGTGCCGTGGCGAGTTGCGCTAGGTTTCTCGACTGAGGACCCATGACACGAACAGCCCTATCGAGTTGGTCCCACAGATTGGGTTTAAATCCGGAGAGTTTGGTGGACAGGGGAGTAGCATAACTTTATCCTGTTACTCTTCGAAGCACTCACGTACACTGCGAGCTGTGTGACACGTTGCATCGTTCTGCTGGCAGATTCCATCGTGCCGAGGGAAAAAAAAACTGCATCTAGGGATGGACATGGACCTCAAGGATAGTTGCAGGTGCCGGCCGGTGTGGCTGAGCGGTTCTAGGCGCTTCAGTCTGGAACCGCGCGACCGCTACGGTCGCAGGTTCGAATCCTGCCTCGGGCATGGATGTGTGTGACGTCCTTAGGTTAGTTAGTTTTAAGTAGTTCTAAGTTCTAGGGGACTGATGGCCTCAGATGTTAAGTCCCATAGTGCTCAGAGCCATTTGAACCATAGTTGCAGCTTGTGTTGATCCATAGTACCTCCCAGAATGACGATGTCGCCCAGGGAATGCCACGAAAACATTCTACAGATCACACTGCTCCCTCCTGGCTGCAGGGTGTTTACTTGCAGGCTTTTCACGCCATCCACGCAAACGGCCACCTGTCGGATGAAGCGTAAAATGTGATTCATCTGAACAGGTCACCTGTCGCCACTCAGTGAACGTCCAGTTACGGTATAGGCGTGCAAATTCCTGCAGTCATGACGAGTGCAAGAACCAGGCAATTGCTGCGGAAGCCCCTATACAGCACCATTCTCTGAACGGGCGTTGAGAGGACACTATTGGTAGCCCCTTCGTTCGTCAGGGCGGTCAGTTTCTCAACAGTTGCACGTCTATTCCCCCATACCCATCTTTGCAGTTGGCGTTCGCCCCGTCATCTATGGTCCATGGTGCACCACAGTTGGCTATGGGCCGGTTTTAGAAACCGTAGTTTTTCCATTCGCTAAATACTTTAACCACGGCGGCACGTGATCAGTTTACAAACTTAGCCGTTTCGGGAATGCTTCCATCCTTGGCCAGGAAGTGATTTATCAACCCCCTCTGGATGTGACATAAATCACTCCATTTTCACTTTACAATAACTATTACACTGTTTTCCGCCTCCTCCCGACATGATTTATGTACCCTCCACTACTAGTGCGGCCACCTGCCGTCTGTGGATGGTTATTTCACTTTGACGTCGAACAAACGTGCTGGGGCCCTAAATGTGACTGGACCCTACAAACGTGGGTATAATCTTAACATAAAAGAAGAAGCCGTGAAATTTATTGATATATGCTCAGTTGCTCTTTGGAATCGCTGTACCAGTTGTATCTTTCACAGACGACAATCGATAATCAAGTTTAATCTCTGTCAACGATAATCTGAGCCAACCACATATAAACTTCTACTACACCCCCTTTTTCACAATATTTATGTCGCTCGCTTACATCCGAAGAGCAAGGTTGAAATGGTTCAAATGGTTCTAAGCACTACGGAATTTAACATCTGAGCTCATCAGTCCCCTAGACTTAGAACTACTTAAACCTAACTAAGCACATCATACACATCCATCCATGCCCGAGGCAGGATTCAAACCTGCGACCGTAGCAGCAACGCGGTTCCGGACTGAAGCGCCTAGAACCGCTCGGCCACAACGGCCGGCCGAAGAGCAAGATGCCAAGACTCAGTGTAACCAGCACCACCTGTGATGACGTCCAGTGAAGCTCTGGGTGAAATGTTAGGAACGAAAAAGTTTAATGGGACGCTGCCATACAATCTGTAAGATTCACCAATAGCTAAAACATCGGCTTGTGAAGCCCTCCATTGTATTGCATGATGGACACTTGTATAAGCTACTTGTACATGTAGTTCCAGCGTCAAATGTTCATGCTCTAAAGTTACCTGACAGACCGGACATTTCAAGTAATGGTACGAAGCGGTGCATCCTCCGAATACCTCTCCTCTGTTTTGAGGCACGACTTTCCTAGACTGATCGTGTACCCCCCGTATACTGATGACTTCCCCAGAACTGAATGTGTACACCTGACGCTATATGCAGGTGGTACACTGTTGTTCGTCCACAGCATACGTCCGTATGTTCTGTAGCAACATCGCAGAGGCCCTGTGATGACCTCGCCCTTGGACTGTCAAATGGCGGCTCAGTTTCAAAACGGTCAAAATTCAATCCATCATTATCATCTACCGACGATTTCCAGCAGCCCTCCAGCAGATTAGCATGTTCAGTATCGTTGTCCTCTAGGAAACGTTACCATGTTATCATTTGCTGTGGTTGACAGGGTCTAACATGACATAACACATGACCGACATTAGGAAAGAGGCTCGTAGAATACTTACCACATTTCAGGCAATGCTGAATCCAAGCTCTACACTGCATCCACACCTCAGTATAATACCTTACAATGTGGCACTCCTCCCTGTTCTCTAGTACGCTGTGATGGGACAAAGACTAAAAAACCGAATCCCGATGGCGATCTCCTTTCAGAAACTGTACACCAAATTGTTGGCTCTTCTGAACGCTTCCGCAATACTGTCTACTGAACCACGCAGATCTCGCAAAATCGAAGATCTAGACACTCGGACAAAAAACACTCTTCCGAGCGTCTATCAGATGGGCGGATTGCTGGTTACCAACCACAGGTAGCACCATAAGACGCCGAGAAAACGCGATCACCGAGAAGAGAAAACAGAAGTGAATAAGGAAGGAACGCAACAAGAGTTGGGGTTGTTTTTGATGAAGGAGGCCAGACAGCGAGGTCAACGGTCTCATCGGATTCGGGAAGCACGGGGAAGGAAGTAGGCTGCGCCCTTTCAAAGGAACCATCCCGGCATTTGCCTGGAGCGATTTAGGGAAATCACGGAAAATCTAAAAAAAAATGGTTCAAATGGGTCTGAGCACTATGGGAATTAACATCTGAGGTCATCAGTCCCCTAGAACTTAGGACTACTTAAACCTAACTAACCCAAGGACATTACAAACATCCATGCCCCAGGCAGGATTCGAGCCTGCGACCGTAGCGGTCGCGCGGTTCCAGACTGAAGCGCCCAGAACCGCTAGGCCACACCGGCCGGCGGGAAAATCTAAATCAGGATGGCCGGACGCGGGATTGAACCGTCGTCCTCCCGAATGCGAGTCCAGTGTTCTAGCCACTGCGCCACGTCACCTCGCTCGGTGAAGAAAAAAAAAAAGAAAAGAAAAAAACACAACAGGACTCCTAGGAATAATCGAAAGGTGTAAACTCTATAAAACAGAAGAGAAGACAAAATTCCAATGAAGCAATGAAGATCCCACGATGACATTAGAGGAGTAGTGTGTGTGTGTGTGTCTGTGTGTGTGTGTGTGTGTGTGTGTGTGTGTGTGTGTGAGTGAGTGTTATAATATTAAGTTGCCTCATGGTTGACTTTCACGAGAAGTTGTAGAAACCCCTATGAACGGCTGAGTGGGCGAGTACTTACGTAGAAGAGTAGTTCAAGCATAAAACTCGAGCATAAAACTCACATTCCATTGCACTGCACCTAATAAAACACAACAGTGTTCCGATGAACTAAGGGCTCATACGAGTGTTGTCCAGAAAGTAATGTACCGCGTTCTTTTTCTCGGCCGAAAATGATGTTACGAATGAAAAAAGTTGCGTATGTATTATTTGAAGTCTCCTAAGTGAGCCACTTTCGACAGATAGCGTAGCTGGGGGACAGCTTCAAAATGGCGTCTGTAGGTGATGTACATTACCAGCAACGTGCCGTCATTGAATGTCTCACTGCAGAGAAATAAACTGTGGGAATATTCAAAAACGCTTGTGCTAAATCCATGGAGCATCTGCTGTCGACAAAAGTACAGTTAGTCGCTGCGCACGGAGGGTGAGGTCAACAGAAGCCGGTTCAAATGAGCTCCACGTTTTGTAGCAGTGGGAGAGACCATCCACGGCTGTCACACCTGACCTAGCACCATCGGACTTCCACTTGTTTGGGCCATTAAAGGATGCCATTCATGGAAAACATTTTAAGGACGATGAGGAGGTGGTTCACATAGTGAAGCACTGGCTCCGCCACCAGACAATACACGCCCTTGTTTCGCGCTGGGAACTATAGAATGGAATAGAGATTACATGGAAAAGTAGGGTGTGTAGATAAAACACCATTCTTTTTTGTGTGTAACTCACATTATGTTCAATAAAAAATTGTTGAAGAACAAAAATGCATTAATTTCTGGGCAACCCTTGTAAACCCATCTTGTTTTATTTCCACTCAAGAGGAATTTTTCTCTAATCTGTTTAATCCACTCTCTCTTACTTTCTTCATTTTTTTCGATCGTTCCTTAGTTGTGATGTTATCTAACCCATTTTATTGTGTCCGTTCTCCCAAATACTGAAACTTTTCAACTCTTTTGATGCTTCCCTGTTGCGTTTGCGTGTATTTTTCTCTGTTGTATTTATGTTCATTGTATTCCGTTTTTTCATATAATATTAGTAATCCGTTTTTAGCTGCAGTTTTGTGAAGTGTTTCTATCATTACCATTGCGTCTGTTTTGTCCTTAGAGATTACTGCAATATCGTCAGCAAAAGCGAGACATTTCACTTCAGATCTTCATCTTGTTAATCCTAGATGATTCCTTCGTTGTTTTCCTCTTCTAGTTCTTTATCCCACTCTCTCATGACCATGTCTAAGACCAGACTGAAGAGAATCAGTGGGAGCCCATCGCCCTGCCGTGCAGTGTTAATTGCAAAGGTTTCAGAAACCTCTCCTACAAATTTAATTTTTGAAGTTGTGTCTATGAATGTCTGTCCGAGTAATTGTCTGTCGGTTTTGTCGATGCCTCCTTCTTCTAGTGTTATGAATACTGTCTATCTGTGTACAGAATCGTATGCTTTTATGAAATCAATTAATGTAACGGCTATGTTAAGGTTCCGCATTGTTCTGATACTAAGGATAGTTTTCAAGTTAAAAATTTGCTCTGGGCATTATCTATTTTTTCTGAACCCTGCTTAGGTACTCGCCAGTTGTGCGTTCTGCTTGATCTTCTATCTTAAACAATGGGGCTTTGGACATAATTTTGTAGATTGCTGGAGGTAGAGTAATAATTGTTGGTTTCTGTCCTGTCACCCTTCTTATGTAACGGATGGATTATGGCTTGCTTCCAGTCGTCCGGTATTCTTTTCTTTTTCTCTCAGTAATTTTAAATAACCTCATAAATGGTTTCAGCTGCCAGCTTCCAAATCTCAGTTAATATGCCGCCTTCACATGGCGCTCTGTTGCTTTTCAGCTGGCCAATGTACTGTTCAATTCGATGCAGTGATGTTGGTTCTGAAGGTGGGTTTTTCTTTAGAGACTGTCTGAAAATTAGTCGTTGTGTTAGTTCCTCACGGTTTACATTTTGGAAGTATTTTGCTCGTAACTCGCAGCTGTCTTTTATTTCTTATAGAAATGTTCTGCATTGTCTTTGATAATGTGGTTTACTGTTTACGTTCCCCGTTTTTATAAAGAAATTGTATAAACTGGTTTCTTTGTCAAGAGTTATTTTACATGATTGATGTGTAAATGTAATATACCATCACTGATTCATGTGCAGAGAGTGGATTGACTATTGATAGATAAGTACTGTATCTTCTTACAGATTCATTAATAATGAAATGGTCTCCTAAATTTGTGCTACATTTCTGTCTTTCGTGAATTATTTTTTCATTTTGAATGGTAGGTGCAATGTTACTACATATGGTGTTAGGAAATTTCCGCTATAAACTTCTAGGACTTATAGAGGGGAGTGAGTGCACAATATTTTGAATAGGAACCCATGTTCACAACGTACCGTTTTCGTTCTACGACTGTTTCAGTTCATATGTTTAACTCATACACTTCTACTTGAGCAATTGAATGAGGCGTGACGCAGTACAATTAAAAGGGAAGCCCAGCGTGCTTATGTAAAGAACGGTGCTGTTTTGCTTACATGTACGCGTTTTAGCATGTAAATTTTAATGTTCAATACCATGCAACGCATAACCGTTTGGCGCCGATCATAGTTTACTGTAGATGCTCCCATGGCTTTGTTCAGAGGCAACTGTTGGGTGCAGCACACTGTGCTTCGATGACGTGAAGACGCATTTTGAGTTTCTGTGCAATGGAAGTCACTGACACTCCGTTGGAGGAAGCAGCTTGAGGTTTCCCGCAAGGTAAGTATAAACCTTTATATCTGGGAGAAATGCAGTTTACTTGACCTAATGTTTGTTCAGCATCACGCTATTTACAGATTCTCTGTCCGAGTCATTTTACCTGCTAAATTTTTTTTTTATAACCAGTTACAAATTTTTACAAATTTCATTCATCCTATTTTCAACCTTTAAAAGATGGTTCAGAATTCGAGTGTAGGATTCATATATCATAGAGTTAATATTTTATTTACATATATACACATAAAAGCCTGGTCAGAGAAAAATCGCTACAACATTCCAGTATCTACAACATGTGGGTCCAAAATAGCAAAGTAGCGACTTTTAGAGGCGACTGAAGTACGAAACAAACATATGATCACCCAAAAGGAGAAGAGGAAAAAAACATCTAGTTACAAGTTTCGCATCAACAGTACACTGCCATTCATGTTACTTAGTAGTATTTTTTATAAGTATACTACCGATGTTTACTTTGTGAACAGACTAGTGCACCACATACATGCATGTGTCTGTTTTGTCTGTCGATGGTACATGTCACACAGTGCAGTGTACCTGTACGAATGTTTTCATTTATTGACAAGACGTCAATCTCTGGCATTATACCATTCGCTCAGTTTAATCGGTTCATGACCATCTTCTACTCTCTCCTCAAAATAAATGTCTTAATATTAAAATACATTAGGCATAATAGGTATTGATGAAATGTCTGAAAGCACCTTTGCACTCGAAGGAATAACCTCATACCCATACAGGTGAAAATAATGCCACATGACAGGCCCAGGTTCGATTCCCATCCAGCTCAGTGATTTTTTCTGCACAGAGACTGGATGTTGTGTGGTCTTCATCATCATTTCATCCTCATCGAGATTCAAGTCACTGAATGGTGTCGACTAAACAGACTTGTGACCAGTCTACCCAATGGGAGACCCTAGCAACTCGGACATCACATCATCAGTTCATTAGGCGAACATCACAACGAATATTCTCGTACGGGGTACTTACCTTTCATAATGTTTATTTAAAGGTTTTGTGTGCATCGAAACTTCTTCAAATCTTTGTGTGAGTACAAACTTTGGATCGTATTGGTTCTAGGATATGTGAGAAATTAAACAACCAGGGCATGGAATGTGTATGATGATACACGGTCTGTCACAGACTAGTGTCCATTTGCTGCTTAATTTTTCATGTGAACTGCGAAGATTTGCAGTGAGTTCTGAGTAAAACGTAAACCATACTTCAAAATTTTGCGTGTTTTTGAGATTCTTGTCATAATGCGATTTCCTAAGCTGATCTTGATGAGTGCATGCCATTATCACAAATCTTACCTCTTCTTCGAAGGGTTCTGCTTCTCCTGGAACCTTCAGAAGAGAATCTGCCTAACCATTGCTTTCTTTGACATTCAGCATGATGTCTGCAGGTGTTTCTTGTGTGTCATAAGTAGGAAGATGGTTCACTACCTGCTCAAGTGCCGCGCGGGTTTAGCCGACCGGTTTAAGGCGCTGCAGTCATGGACTGTGCGGCTGGTCCCGGCGGAGGTTCGAGTCCTTCCTCAGGCATGGGTGTGTGTTTGTCATTAGGATAATTTAGGTTAAATAGTGTGTAAGCTTAGAGACTGATGACCTTAGTAGTTAAGTCCCGTAGGATTTCACACACATTCGAACTTTTTTTTTTTTAACCTGCTCAAAAAATCAAGATACTGAAATCAAGATTCGGCGGGTGGAGGGGGGGAGGGGGCTGAGCTCCACCGCGAACGGCTGCACAGTCAAGATTAAGCATCGCAGCAGCCTCAGGTTGGTGTTAATTTGGAGGAGTGGGGAAAAGGGTCAGCCAAGTTACACGCCAGCGTTGCCGGATCTCGTATAAGCGTTCCTCAAGGTTCCAACGCCTTGGAGACCGTACTTTACGGACAAGTCTAGTATCTCAATGAGAATACAAGATCTCTCTGATTTATTTTGGTTAACTTGCCCCCATTATGATCAGCGTTTATGTCCTGGGAGTGACATGAGACCGATTCTAGTTTGACTGGCTGTCATTTGAAGGTTGATGTTCATTTGCCACTTCTGTTATGTTTACATGAGAATGCTGTGTCCTCAAGTCACCTTGGACCATCCGACTCTGCATGTTATTTTGCGAACAATTTTGGTGGTTACTGTTATTATAGACAGGCAGGTTTCCCGTACAATTATTATTGTTGTTTGGTAGGTACCACTGCCATTTTCCGTTTCGGTAATTATTATTATTACTTTTATTATGGCGGTCACGGTAGTTACGGTTTTTATTGCCATGCCCATTCCCATTCCATGTTTCGTCTGTTATTACTGTCCTTGTATCCTGGATGGAAACGGTTT
This sequence comes from Schistocerca americana, assembly GCF_021461395.2. Lineage (NCBI taxonomy): Eukaryota > Metazoa > Arthropoda > Insecta > Orthoptera > Acrididae > Schistocerca > Schistocerca americana. The sequence continues at coordinate 426,472,457 of NC_060121.1, read as the reverse complement.
TTTCCGTTCTTTCTTTCTCCTGTTAGGAGAATTCAGTGCATAGTTCTGAGGAAGCGAATTTTCATTTGTCAGCTGAAGCCGGTCCTACATCGTTAACGAAGTTTTCATCGCACGAGATTATACTGGCTGTACTGTGGCAAGTTGTGCATCAGTTGTGTGACTATTGCTATTTCGAGAGGAGCGTATATCTTCTTGGATTAAATCCAGTGAGTCGAGGTCAGACGTCAAGTATTCTATATCAGTCTCTGCAACTTGTAGAAGCTTTTCACGTATCTCAAATGGTAATTACACTACTGCCCATTAAAATTGCTACACCACGAAGATGACGTGCTACAGGCGTGAAATTTAACCGACAGGAAGAAGATGCTGTGATACGCAAATGACTAGCTTTTCAGAGCACTCACACAAGGTTGGCGCCGCTGGCGACACCTACAACGTGCTGACGTGAGGAAAGTTTCCGATCGATTTCTCTTACACAAACAGCAGTTGATCGGCGTTGCTTGGTGAAAAGTTGTGTGATGCTTCGTGTAAGAAGGAGAAATGCGTACCATCACGTTTCTGACTTTGATAAAGGTCGGATTGTAGCCTATCGCGATTGCGGTTTATCGTATCGCGACAGTGCTTCTCGCGTTGGTCAAGATCCAGTGACTGTTAGCAGAATATGGAATCGGTGGGTTCAGGAGGGTAATACGGAAAGCCGCACTGGATCCCAATGGACTCGTATCACTAGCAGTCGAGATGGCAGGCATCTTATCCGCATTGCTGTAACGGATCGTGCAACAACGTCTCGATCCCTGAGTCAACAGATGGGGACGTTTGCAAGACAACATCCATCTGCACGAACAGTTCGACAACGTCTGCAGTAGCATGGACTATCAGCTCGAAGACCATGGCTGCGGTTACCCTTGACGCTGCATCACAGACAGGAGCGCCTGCGATGGTGTACTCAACGACGAACCTGGGTGCACGAACGGCAAAACGTCATTTTTTCGGATGAATCCAGGTCCTGTTTACAGCATCATGATGGTCCCATTCGTGTTTGGCGACATCGCGGTGAACGCACATTGGAAGCGTGTATTCGTCATCGCCGTACTGGCGTATCACCCGGCGTGATGGTATGGGGTGCCATTGGTTACACGTCTCGGTCACCTCTTCTTCGCATTGACGGCGCTTTGAACAGTGGACGTCACATTTCAGATGTGTTGCGACCCGTGGCTCTACCCTTCATTCGATCCCTGTGAAATCCTACATTTCAGCAGGATAATGAACGACTGCATGTTGCAGGTCCTGTACGGGCCTTTCTGGATACAGGAAATGTTCGACTGCTGTCCTGGCCAGCACATTCTCCAGATCTCTCCCCAACTGAAGACGTCTGGTCAATGGTGGCCGAGCCACTGGCTAGTCACAATACGCCAGTCACTACTCTTGATGAACTCTGGTATCGTGTTGAGGCTGCATGGGCAGCTGGACCTGTACACGCCATCCAAGCTCTGTTTGAGTCAATGCCAAGGCGTATCAAGGCCGTTATTACGGCCAGAGGCGGTTGTTCTGGGTACTGATTTCTCAGGATCTATGCGCCCAAATCGCTGAAAATGTAATCACATGTCAGTTCTAGTATGATACATTTGTCCAATGAATACCCGTTTATCATCCGCATTTCTTCTTGGTGTAGCAATTTTAATGGCCAGTAGTGTACTTTTAGTGTCCGCAACAAATTACGTTGAGACAGAATCGTACCAGTACTGCATCATGCACATCTCAAAATAACGTCTTAGGTTACCTTTACTTGGATTAAAAAATTCTGGCTCAAAAACCTGTTTTCTCAGTTTCTCCTGAACCGAGCCTGAACAAAAAATTTTTTCGTGAAAACGTCTTCAAACTTTTCGTAGTCGATATACACCGTATGTGGCCTGCCACATAATCTTTTTACAGTCAGTCTAAGTTCTATGTAAAGTTGTTTTGAATGATTTAAGAAAAGCGACAGGGTGGACAGTCTTTTCCTCTTGGATGTATATGTGAAATTGACGGTGTTTTTCAGAATACTCTCGTCCAATAACACAGTTGACAATTTAGGTACCGCCCCCAAGTTACACAATAGGATATTAATGGGAAATGAGCATCACACATATTTTCATTACTAAAATTTCGAGCAGTCTGCAAGTGACTAGAACTTTCACTTACAGTGGTGAGTGAGGAATATGTAACACTTTCCGGCACTGCTCTTAGTTCCTGTGAAGCTGCATTTTGTTGCCAAACCGCCAGATCTAAGTCAAAAGTTTGCTTTCGTTTTTTCAGTTCATGAATCTGTGTAGATTTTGTAGCCTCTTCCTTTGCAAAGTATTCTTTCTGCTCTGGCGTAACCACAAACGCCAGAAAGAAGATGCGGAACGTAAGAGCAGAGAAGGCGGTGAGGAAACGGCCGCCAATGTTGTATGGAATTTGACTGCACCGCGCCAGGAGCGACACCTGGAGGATGGGAATATAAGCGACGCTCCTTTTAGCCTCGGCCGCGCAGATCGGCACCGGATCATGGACGTTAGTTATCAGTGACTTGTGTCAACTTGCCTGAACATTTCACATATCAAGGACATATATAAAGGACATATATTGCCTGTCCCTCTTCGTTTGCGCCTACTACTTGCAAATTTCCAAAATATTGTGAATTGCTTTATAGAAATAAAACTGCTAATGTTATTTGTTTGAATTTTTGTATAGCATTCCTATTACGTTGCATCCTGTAGGCACCCTATTAGCGATGAGTGGGCAAGACCCCACACTTTCGCCGACTGTTGCTCATGGTAACTCTTCATTAATATGTTTATCAATGTGTTTATCTTTGCTGTCTATCCATTCCGAATAATTATTGTTAAAGGTACACATCTGGTCTTCGAACTGTAACTTTAAACTATTTGCCTACTCAGTAGGCAAATGTTCTACTTTAGACTGAATCGTGAGAGAGTACACGATGTCATGAAGTGTGGTATTTTCACCAGTGAACTTATCCATATTAGTAGACAAAGTCTGACATACATCTGATAACTTTATTACGATGATAGCTAATGTTTCTTATTGTTGCTTCAAATTTTTATTCTCTTTGGATATTTCCACTTCACCGAGGGAGATGTTACTAAACTCTAATTGCCAAACAGGCACAGCCGATGAAAGCCGCGAAGTTTGTGTTGTGATATTTTTTGTTGCATCATCGAACTTTGAGGTCATTTCATCTGATATCATTGTAGAAGTTTCATTTTTAAACTTGATCATTTCATCTTTAGTTCCCAGAGTGGTCATATTAGTTAATATGTGCTGCAACATTTGTCTATATCGAGTACACTAGAAGCTTGTACAGGCAGGAACGCAAAGTCGTCTGAAGGTCGATCCTTTGCAATCGCAATCTGTTCATTATTGGGGGTTCGATTGCATCTCCGATTGACATGTGGCACTTTTAAATTGGGCATATGTTTCACACACAGGGGTATTAATATATTCTCACTGTTTCGAAAAATTTCTGCTTCGTTACTTCCTGTGTCAGAAGAAATGTTACCAGAATTTGTTTCTACGACTGTTCGATTCTGACCAATTTTTACCATAATTTGAAAAATTTTATTAATCACAATAACTGTTTTTTGCAATAAATAACATTAAATGACAATGGAAAATACTAACACCGATGCTGAATGACCGCAATCTGATTGCATTCACTTCAATAATGGAACATGCCATTACGCATGAGGTGCAATGAGATTGTCCATCGTGGAACAGCTAAACTACTTAGTGTAGAGTGAAAAATATACAAACAGGGTAAATTAATTCAAGTTTTGTAAGAAAATATTATAGTGATCCAGAGATGGTCAAAAGCAGTATCGACTGTATAGTAGCAACGCTGATCAACAGCGATCGCTAATTCCAGGTGTTATGTCTTAGAGTAACTTTAGATCAAGAGATATAGGGAAGACTCTCAAGTGTGAAGACGTGTTGTATCACATGTATGCTGGATATATACTTACTCGCAATGGGCAGTAATGACTTTTTATTTGCGAGATGCTATGATGTTTGGTAGCTGTAAAAGGAATCTCAACAGACGTTGGAAATATTAAGGTAAGCAAATTTGTTTTGTTACTAATGCAATGGTTGTATTCATACGTGATGATTGAGACAATGTGTAGCACTCACACCCAATGGTTTTGTAAATCTAATTGTTAATATATAATTAGTTTAGTGAGTGTGTTCATTGTCAGCATTATTAATTTTCAAAAAGTCAAAATAGAATTTTTAAAGTTAGTGTCATATTGTTACTTACGCCAAGTCAATAGCAGTTCCTAGATCGATGTCATTTTAGGTTGACTATTTTTCTCGAGAAGTTATTGTCTCAGTTATACTCTATTTAATTAAAATGTATGCTAAGCGATAGCCATGCACAATAGCTGTTTGCTAACTGTACAATTTAAAGCACTAACAGAGAGCATTGCCCAGGGCCAATTTCAAATCAATAGTGTTGCATTAGATTCAGTTTCTGTGTTATGTAAATTCATGCAGTTATGGTGTGGTTTAAAGTTGTTAACAGTTTACTTTCTCACAGCTAAATTAAATTTACGTTCTCGCAGTCAGAAAAGTTGAGTACGGCGCAAAGCGCATAAGCGACGAGATAAAATACATGTTCAGATGCCATTCCCATTCTAACAGTTGTGTTACTCATTTACCAATTATCTCTGTTGCAATGAATACCAGTTCTGACAATACTGCATTGACGGCAGTAAATCACACGACAGTTAATGAAAGTTCTTCACTGGCAAACAGTCAGACTACATAGAATTTTGCTTTACCTACCGATGCAGCAATTAAGCAGATAACACGTTCTACAGATGCGGAAGCCGCTGATACACATACTTCCCACGTACAAAATTTTCACTCCGATCATTTACCTTTAGAAACAAAATTACAACACCCAAACCTCAACAGACATGTCACATGCTGACACCGTTGAACAGTTTACGCAAAATACTTCAAACACTAATAGTCAATTATTGAATAATGCCATTATGATGATGTTTCAGCAAATCATGGATGGCAATAAAAAGTTACACCAGAAACAAGACGAATGTTTCACGCAAATGAGTGACGCAATGAATCAACAGACACAAAAACACGAGGAACTGACGCACAGTATACACCAAAAAATCAATGAATGTTTTAAACAACAAGAAACGCGACTTAATGAACGCCTCAATCATCACATAGAGTTGTGTAAACAATTTCAGGAGCAAATTACACTTGCAATCCAAGCCCAAAATGAGACCATTTACCAATAATACAAAAATATCGAACAGATACACGAAACTCTGGTTCACAAGCAACATGAAATCAGCAAAAATGCAGTAGCTCGCATAGAAAAATACATAGACAATTGCTACAGTAAAGTTTTCGGTGATCTTAAACCATACAAGACACGAACACACAGCTCTAACCAGTGTTGCCAACAGTTAAAGTGAGCTCCCCACCAGTTCCAAGTCCAAAAACCACTAGCAAAAATGCCACTACTATCATAATCGCTAAAATGTCCACTAAAAATGTTTTTAATTATTATGAAAGAAAACAATAAGTATATTAGTAATTAGTTACCTGTATTACTAAGTAATAAAATATTCACAATCATGAAATGAACGTACAATTAAATAATAGTCAGTCAAGGTCAGGAACATACAAAAAAGTTCTACAGCTATTTTTTTAAATGAATTCGTCTTCTTCAGATTAATCATTTTTGTCTGCATCATCATCATCATCGGTTTCAGACATATGATTCTGTGGTACTGATTTTTTTTACAACGTTTGTTGGAATTTCATATTCGTTGCAGCATTTTCCTTCCAAACTCAAACCACAGAGTGTTCTTAATATAACAGTTAAAAGATTTAGCTTCATTCTATTCCTCTGCTTGTTTTTTGTTACAGTCATACCGCTAAATAGTCTCTCATCATCGGCATTGGAATGAGGCAGTATTGGGAGATTCCCCTTGAGCATCTTTGAAACGCAATACTTCATTCCTAATTTTTTTTATACCTTTCGTCTCGTTCCAGTTCAACAAATAAATCTGTCCCCACTGATCATCCACTCTTGCTATAAATTCTACACTTTTATTGAACTGAGTCATTATATCAATTACATTTTGTTTGTTGTGATTAAGTTCTTGTTCAACATTTGTTCTGGAAATTTTTTTCATCAACGTTAAATTTTCTGGTAATTTGTTTTTTATTTCTTCAATCAGACTTACTGTAAATGTTATGCACCGATTACGCAACATTTCTACGTCTTTCCACGGTAATTCTTTTCTCTCATTTCAAGTAACTGCTTTTCAAAACGGAATCACAGATAACATCTTCGACTGAAGAAATCAGGAATATTTTGAGTACAAATATTAACTTTATTTACAGGTAATGTAACTTTTCTGACAAACATATCTATCAGGTTGGTCAACTTATCAAAGAGTTTGGTATGAATTGCACCTTTCGACTCGAACATTTTATTGACTCTGTTTATTTCAGTTAATTTTGGATATAAAAATGAAATACACGCGTAATTAATCTCGTTTGCATAGACAGCGTGCAATAACTCTGCTATGTGACATCTTTAGCGCACTTTAGCTACGGAGAAATGTGATTTTAGCTTTGAACATTGCGTGTATATTCTTGATACAGAGGATTCGATAACCAGCTTGTCTGGCACCCTTGAATTATTTTTAACAGTTTCTGTGCATCGTTGATGGTTTTGTATAGCTCCTTATGAAGAGACTGTCTGGAAGAGAAGCGACTAAACCAATAACATGTCTCTGTAATTAAAAAGTCCCCATTTCTCGGTAAAAATTCTTTTCCAGCAGCTGAAACAGCCAGTTGCAAGTAATGCACAAGCACGTACTAAAACCAGCTGTGGTATCTCTTCTTTCAATTTCGTAAATGCTCCGTTATTTACTCCAACCATGACAGAAGCATTATCTGTACCGATGCCCATTGAATTTTCAAGTTGCAAATCGAGTCGTTGAAGTGAATTCTTTATGGCACAACCAATAGCATCAGCATTACACTCGTGCGATTCAAGGTCACGGTATGCAGATACTATATTTTGGTGAAATTTACTGTGAAAAGCTATAATCAGTCCCACGTATTTATGTACAGCAACACCGGTACATTCATCAATTAATAAGCTAAATGGTTGATCTTTGCGATCTTGTTTTAGAACGTCTGTAAAATGCGGTGCTGACACGTTTTTTGCAACTGTGTTGCATTTAGTTCGGTGCAGCTGAACTCTTTCGGTATCTTTTTCATGACTGTGATTAATTACCTCTCCCAAACGGTCGACTACACGTATATTAGTATGCATGGCTGTGAATAATGCAAGTCTTGCTTCTTCCTTTTTTTATTTCCAATGGGCTCTGACTTAAAATCAATTTTAGGGTGCATAGTTACAACTTGCAACAATTTACTTAGTCAAAGATGTAAAACCGATCAATGAATGACTAATCAATTTAGAAAAAGGTTGCTTACGCTTTTATTTTGTAGATGCTTCTTTGACATCCCACGAGACTTCAAATCTCCATAGTGACTCCTTAAAACGGTACCATAAAATTTGCACTTCGCTACCTGACCCGCAGTGCTTTCAATAACTTCAAGCCAATCTTTCAAATGTGGGTCTTGAAGCCAAGAATTCCAAAACTTTTGCGTATATTGTGGTTTCGGCATAGTTATACACGTGATAAGTCGTGAAGTAGTATCATACACTGAGAATCACAATTGTATAGTGTACACCAAGAACGATGACAGTCGAGTTAATCTTTCTGCGCATCTGACGGGGCCCATCCTGCGTGAGCCAACAAGTGCTCAGTTGTTATTCGAAGCGACAATCAAATAAGTAAGCGCCCATTGGTTGAAACTGGTTGCTGCACTCCCTGCACCTGCGTAAGCCACCTTCGTTCATGAAAAGAACGATGAGTAGGTGCTACTAAATACTGTTCATTCTACAGGGAATCGCCGCATGTAGACTATTCAGTGTCATGGTTCGTTTGATGTCACATAGTTAAGCATCAGTGTTGTCTTCGCAGCAAAAGTTAAATAATCATGAAATCAAGTAAAGTACAAATGACATATTTCGAAACATATAAATAGCTTAGTGGTCGAGAGATCGCATTTTCAGTAACTGAAACTGAATTCTAGTCAACCACTATGAAATCCACCAGACACTAGAAGCAATATTTCGCCACTAAAGGAGGATAGAAACCACCAATTTTAGTGGAAAGTCCACTAAATTGGCAACACTGCTTCAAACTGATTTTACAGAGCATAAACTCGTTTGAGTAGACAATACGAAAAACACCAAGAATACATACAAACTGCCACCAGTAGATTTGAACAATCCGAACTTGATATTGATTCTACCGTAGTCAAATCTGACATACGCAAACTTAACAAGTGTACAAATAAACTGCAGAGGCAGATCGACGAAAATGACACCGACAATACCACTCAAGTTTCATCACTTACAGAAAAATTTATGACCTTTCGAACAGAGTAGAAATTTTAGAAAGTAATACCGATGCTGAATATGAAGACACATTGCCAGGTCCATCCATTAAGTCTGAACAACTTCAACCTATGAATCGTGCTATTAATGAGCTGAGCTCACATAGCAATGCACTGAATCGTAAAGTTAACAGTTTGCACCATGAAATTGCTACGTTAAAAGATCAGACATCATACAATGAAGTACATAGTAAACTCCAATATAATCGGGCAGAACAATTTTACATTACACCGCTGAGCACTATCTTGGAAAATTACGATGTGTGAGAGAGTTAGATGCGGAGCAATGTCGGCACACCACATTTTTTAACAGTAGTGAACCGACACAAAATTTCCGACGCGATGGTTTCGATTACAAGCATTTCTTGTCAGTAAGTAAGTTCAAAGTATTCTGCAATAACAAAACAGATCTCCATGCCTTAGACTGGGTACAACAGTTTTCATTCTCGTTGCTACCTCATTAGCCGTTATCCATAAATTGGAATTCATTTGCAGTTTTCTGAAGGGCGAGCCCGCCACCAGGATGCGCCCCACTGCAAGGCAATGCCACTCATTAGAAGAATTTCAATGTGCCTTTTTGTCAGCTTATTGGTCGGAAATTACAAAACGAGGAATTAAAGATCAGTTTACCGTCCTTTGAAAATTCTAACTTCCCAACCATTAGGCAATTGTTTGAACACATGGTTCAACGAAATTAGCATCTTACCAATCCATATAGTCAATCAGCATTAATACAGCTCTGCGTCTCTAAATTAACGCGATCATTACTAGTCACCCTGATAACGGGCTACAAAAAGAAAGCATTCCTGCATTTCGCGATCTTTTACGACTTTTGGAAGTACAACGTTGTGACTATTCCTTTGTCAGTAAAAATTTCTCCCAAAATAGCAACAAGTATGGATATCAAAACTCATCAGGAAATTTTAATGACAGACGTCATAAGAAGTTTAGGAATAGCAACAAATTTCAGAATAATTTTCACAAGGGTCAAAAATTTAATAATCAGTATTCACAAAACCAACAACAGTACCAACAGTTTGGTAGCAGCAACCAGCATTTTCAACAACAGTTTCACCAAGAAAACCAGCAAGTTGGAATTTCCGTACAACAATGTTCTCAGCGAGGTCAACCCAACTTCAATGGCTCGCCGCAAACTTTCGTGAACACCTAACAGCGTAGCAATAATGAAACACCACAATGCAATAATTTCGTGTACAGAAACCAGACATCGCATTTCAACCGAAATGTTCCGTATCACAGCAACAAACAAAGAGGTCATAAACAGAAATTTCAACGTACTTATGACAATAACAATTTTTTCCAGAATCACGGAAAATTTCAACAACAACCTCCAGGGATTCTGAGTTAACCTGACGTACGTTTACAAACACCTCGAAAACCTAATCAGGGTGTATACGCGGACAAGGAAAAAAAATTCCCGGATTTTCCAGTTAAAAATACACTTTCTCCCGGGTGAAAACACTTTTTCTGTGTTAAGCGACGGTATATTTTCCCTCGGAACCGCAAAACTTATCAATCCTTTGAATGGTTATGGTTTTACACACGGGCGTAGAATTTCCCGGAACTTCAGAAAACGAAACTCAGGGAAAAAGGCACGTTTTGGGAATATCTTTGATCTGCAGCAACATGTACGCTGCGTATTTTCGTATTACGAAAGTATACATTGGAATTCCACCAAACACCACATGTTACTTTCCAAATCATTGAAATCGAGATTGCGATGCGCCTTTGTAAGCCAGTCATAGCTCATGTCACGTGATCTCGCCAGCCGATAACAGCGGATATTCAGAGCATAGGACACGTGATGTAGTCAGCCAACAGCAACATCACTGTTAAGTAGCACGAACACACGAATAGGAAACGTTAATAGTTTAAATTAATACACATAGTGTTGCTACAAGAAAAGAAAAGCTTTCACATATAATATTGGTCTCTAAGGTTAATATGTTGCAAGAGAAGATAAGCTTTCGCATATAATGTTGATCTTTTTTGCGCGTGTTACACTTTAAGATATGTCACGCAAATGTGCCGGTAAAATTTTTTATAATGACATAAACGTCTGATCTTCAGGGTTCGAAATTCTTCTAAATGGCTCGTCATCAAAGAGTTGACTTTTAAATGAGAGTCAAACGCTCTGTGATTTAAGAAATTCATGGTACATCCTCGCACATAGTTCAACTTACGTAAAAGGATATTTACTTAGAAAGTACTGCTTTTCAAACTACCATTCGCAATATTTTCCCGCTACCTGTTAGCAATAGGTTCGTTTCAGCAGTTGCCAGAGAGCGCAGGTAACAGGCGACACCGCGCTACCATGACGTAGGAAGCCCGTATGAACGTACGTGTAAAACATTGAGAGATGCTACATTATGCCATAAAAGAAACAAGACATCAGAGGTTACTTCAAGAGCATCGGAATTTCGTGAACCATACTAAAATGTGCACATTTGAAGTGCATACTTAAAGTGCACATTCGTTTGTCCAGATTCCCAATGAAGTAGACCTCGACCTGATATTAAGGTTTTCAATGTTGTTTTCGGGATATAAATCTTCTTGGAGCACCAGTACTGTATTATATCATGTTTGGTTCTTTATTATGGCGTAATGCCATACGTGCTAGAAGATGAAAACGTGCACTTTGAAATGCAGCGGACAGTTGAAACTACCAAGTACTGCGGAATAAACATTTCGTTTCAAATACATTGACTGCCTCTGCGGAAAAGGTTAATAAAAGTCAAATTTCTTTAGCAGACAAAAATAACTTCATTGTTCTGCAAGGTGATTAATGCTTGACTGTCAGAAAGGTGGAAATAAAATAAAATCTGAAACTAATAACATATTTTAGCCTTCTGTAATTATGTGAATGTATTTCAATTCACTTGATAGCTCCCGGCCACAGATATCCGTTTTGTTTTCATTTGACGTGAGAGTAAACGAAGGGGAAACAGGAAAATCACTAAATGTAAACACGGGTCACATGGAGACTATAACTCAGACTGCTTTGCGCATCAGCCCCCGTACCTACGATATTTGCTAACCGGGCCAATACTACAAAAAATCGATTTTTCAAAATTATGTTCATCTTGTAGCGCACATCTTTCTGTAAAGTCTGAAACATAAAACATATGTGTTTGAGGAAATGTAAGACATGTTATTTGGTCTTAAGTGTGCCAAAGTGCAGTGCAGTGTCACGCCTCTTCATACAGCATTCTTCAATCGTACGTCACTGTATTTCGCTCTGTGGAATTGAAACGTGTATATTTTGTAATGGACGCCATCAAACTATATTCAGGACAGTGGAAATTGAAATGTCCTGTGGTGCCTTTCCTGCTCCCAGTCGGCCGGTTTGACAGCCTAATAACTTGCTGTTTTGTGTGACATAAAATTAAATATAGGATACATAAAACCAATAAATGCAAGAGACAAGCAAGAAAGTACACATTTCTTCAATCCTTAGCTCCTAGCATTTTTTCTCTCTAATCTTTCTACAGCTTTACATGGCGTGCATTACTTTCTAGGAAAGAATCTATTACCTCATCAAAGTTCGTCAAACGTTTTGCTACATGAAAAATCGAAATGTCGTTATCTAATACTGAAAAAGCTGTTAATACAAATAATACCCAAGACTGGTGTGGTTTCTCGATTTGATTACGTCTATTTTATCACTGTCTGCTAGATAAAACAAAATAGGCCTTTCTGATATTGCAGCAATTTTGTAACACACACCAAATAAACGAGACTGTTTTGGCACAAATGGCCATTTTTATAACACGACAGAATATAATTCACGAAGAACCAATATAAAATGCCTATTAAGCCTACTACAAGCAAAAAGCTTTATGTCAGAAAATAGTTTCGCATTTCATTCATATGCACCAGTTTCTCAAGCACGAGCTCGAAAAGCAGTATTACGAAATTTTTATATAAATTTGGAATCGTCTTATTCTTCCATAATTTGCATGATGTCCCCGTTTCTTCTCCTTCCTCGTTCTAACAAACAATCTTGTCATCACCAACTCTGTAGCTATTCCTGCCTTTGTCAAAATTTGTTCGCCGATTAACTTCACTAACCCTGCCAGAATCACAGGTTTAGCTATCCCGCGATTATTGTCCGGTTACGCGTTATTACATGTTCGCACAAGTTTTACTAGTGCAGCGATCTCGCCCAAAAATTTTCTGTCAAAATTTCTTCATTTTCTTGGATACACCTAGAAGATAATATGTAATCTTTCTCACCTGTTAGTCGTTTATTTCCATTCTGGTAGTCTGAATCTATGGATTTCACAGGTAATTATAACAATGGTGATCCTTCGCAAACCCAATCAACCACATAATCAGACAGCGATTGGCACTCATCCGTTCGGCTTGACTCCGCTCAGCTCGTATAGGCCCATTCCATTTCATCCGCCGAAAGTTTATTTCTAGATACGACGAGGATTCTCCCGACAGACACATCACGTACACTATGCACGCATTCAAAAATCAACTTATTATTCATTCAGAAATCAACTTAAAACGTGTTAAAAATTACAAAAACCAATAGGGATGCGTTTCAAAATCATATGAATAATAGACCAACGGGCGCTGGATGGTAGGCGCTTTGTGAAACAAGTTTTCTTCCTAAAGAATATGAATTTGGCGCCCCCTTTCTCCCGGTAGCATCAAGCTGCTGCTTCCACAGCCAACAGCCACATTCCTGTAGCCAGAAGCGGGAGAATCTACTGCTCAAACGCGACTCAACTGCGCATGCGCACGAGCTCGTTCGTAACATTACTGCTAAAACGAATCTAATGTAAACAGTTGTGACTTCACGCTCATCGGAGGCAATTTGTTGTTATGAAGCACTGCATAGTCTTCCTAAAGCCTTTGACACATTTTGCTGTTGGCAGACGTTTGCATGAGCACTGTGTGTCGCTGTTGTGTATGGCGCATTTCCTTTGCAATTTAAGTTATTTAGTTTTTTTCTCTCGTTTATGTTTTATTGTTAAAGTATTATTCTGTAGTAGCAGGATACAGTAATATCCTTTGTTAGAGTATCGGTTCTTACCAGTCAAAATTACAAAAATTTAACAGAAAACTAAAACAATGAAAAATTCCCGAAATTCTAAAAAATTCCCGGGTTTTTCCCTGATCTCCCGGTTGTCCCGGGTCGTATACACCCTGCTAATGATCACAATGGCAGAACTGTACAAATTATTGAGATGCCACAACAAGCTTCGAAAAGTAATCAAATTCCGAATACTACATGACGAGAGGACAACCCCGTTGCTTTAGCCTGCAACGACGATCAGCAATTAGAACTTGACGAAACAGCAATTGAAAATGTAATCACTTTCGAGGACATTACAGAAATGCTTTTACAGGAAAAGAATCAGACTAAGAAGACATATTCACATCCCATCATTGAAATACAAATAGGTACACATCAATCTACTTCTGTGATAGATTCAGAGTCGACTGTTACTGTGATAAGAGATGCTGCATTTAATAAATGTAACCACGATAATCATTGTCCGACTTTTTCACTGAGCAAGACAAAAGTACGTGTCGCAGTTTCTAGCAAACGCGTCGACGTAAAACTTCAAACACATTTACCTTTCTCTGTACATGATTACTATTTTATTCTAATTTTTGGATTGTTCCCTTGCTCATCACCGACGTAATGCTAGGTATGGACTTTCTGATCGAACATAAAGCTATTTTGGATTTAAAAAACTCGTACCTCATATTAAATGAAAATGACAACCAGGTTGCTTTGGAATTTCACCAAACTTTATCATCTGAGGAACAAAACGTCAATAGAACTGATCTTATTTCTGTTACCAAAAATACGCATTTGCATAAATCTTTTTACACTGACACTTATTTTCATTGCAATAATATACCGTTGAACAAACAATTAACGACAGGGTAAGTGCAAGGTTGGTAAGTGAAAGCCAAGCAACAACTGATGACGAATGACTACAATTACGTGACATTTTAACACGGCATTCACGAGTCTTTGATATCATTCCAGGTACTATGGCAGATTTCTTATATGAATTTCAGGTTGAACATCACGGTTCTTTCAAATCTAAACATTAATCCATACCATTTATTTACAGAAAAAAGGTCAAACAGGCATTTCAAGCCATGATCGACCAAGGAATCTTAGAAGCAGCTGTTAGTCAGTAGACTGTTCACTACACACTGTTATTAAAAAGGATGTATCATTATGTCTTGTTCTCGATTCACGCCAGATCAACGACATTATAGTAATGGACACTGATCGACCACAGACTTTAGACGAATTTTTACTGAAATTCAGTGGTACATCTGTTTATTCAACATTACGTCTAAAATCGTGTTTTTGGCAGATTGCACTTCATCCCAACTGTAGAAAATGCAAGGCATTTCTCTGTTTTAGCAACTGCTATCAGTTTTGTTAACTACCAGTTCGTTTGACAGTATCTTCTGCTGCATTCATACAGTGGCGGATTTAAAAATTTTGCGCTCCTAGGCACACCATATTATATGCGCCCCCCCCCCCCCCCCAAAATACAAGTTTTAAACAATAACTATTACCCGATCACTTCACAATTGCCGTTTTGGGTGGGAGCGCTGTGAGCTGTTTCCGTACTCCGCTATTCGTTGTTCTGAAGGACGCGTCAGCGGTCTAATCGGGCTCAATCAAAATGTAATATGGTTCCCTAACTCTACTTGGTGTATGTCACAGATAAAACAAACTTAAAACTCCAATGTGTTAACGCATTCTTCTGTCGAAAGACAGCAGAAACGAATATAAGGAAAATAACTTTTCTTTCAAGGCATAAAAATTCAACAGAACGTGTAGGAGACAACAGATTCTTGTTACACATTCACTTTTAACATATTCTTTTACACGAAACCGTTGAAACTGAAAACAAAAAGTTGTCTTTCGACCTAAAAATCGAAGCGAACATGCCATACTTTAGAAATTAATACGTACTTTTACAGAGATGCGTCCAAAATTAAACTGTCGTTTTACGATCTAATAACTTGAATGTGTAGCAGATACAAAAACACGTTCGGTATTAAGCGTAATAAATGGAAATGAAATAAATATTTCAGTGCACGAACTAATAACTAAATACAGACGAACAAACACAGAACGGGATTTGCTATTACATAATTTTACAGACTACTGTAGAAAAATCAAATTTGTTTTGTGATCTAGCAGTTAAAGTGCGAAGCATTAAGGTCTATGTACCTAGATGCTGCATAATAAGTGTACACAATACCTTTAATCCATGTAAGGGCTGAACAGTTTTGTACTGCAGCTACTCTCACCATAGCTCTTTCTAACGTTATTAGCAAAGCTTTTACGTATTTATCGACAAAACTGAACTACGTTATTTATTAACACTTTTTCATGTGAGCGTACTCTCCGATAATGTATATTTCCGCGATAACTATAAATTTCAGCAGTCGCCAAGAATACGTATCAGTTGTAATATACTACAGTATTAGTGTGACTTGACTGTACAGCGCCGAGCGGCCTGGGTCGTTAGGGTATTGTTTAGTATTGGCGGGCGCCTTCGGTCACGTCTGCACGTAAACGAGGCTTAGTTTCGCGTTCTGCCATCAGCAATTGTAAAATAAACAGGTAATACGTAGTTTGTAAATCCAATGAATGTGCTCTAAGTTATAATAAAAATGAAATAATAATCTTAAAATTTTTAAAAATAATACGAATAAATAAACAAACTCACCAGTCATCAAAGTTTGCGTCTAACTTTGACGGCAGAAAACTTGTTGATCGTATCTTCATAGTTCAGACGGTTATCAGTTAGGAGGTCGGCTTCGATTTGAAGAATGGACAAGACATTCAGTCTCTCCTCAGACAACGTAGAACTTAGGTACCATTTCAGTCTTTTAAGAGCCTAAAACGAGCATTCTGCTGAACAATTTGTAAACCATACATAGAAACATTCTAAGAGCAATGTCAGCATTCGGAAGCGCGGACTGTAACCTCTCTTTTCGTAAAATTTTAATCATTTCGACTGGTGTATCACTAATGTCAGAAGATTTTAAAACTTCCGCAAAACGTTCACATTCACTAGGGAAGGGAGGTTCTAAATCTATGTCATATGACACTTAGAGTTTTGCTGCACGTTCAGCAATATCGTTAGGTGAACTGTTCTGAAGGTTACTGAAAACTGTGAAGGAGTCAAACAGTGTTCTACAGCTTTACTTCCTTCTCACTAATTCGGCATACAAGTTTTGGAGTACTCGGAGAAATGTGTCGAATCTAAATTTTTCCCTTCCAGTCAGAAAAACTTCTTTTTCGACATCAAGAAGTTTGCGTTTTCGTGATCTTTTATAGGTGCATTCATAGTCTATATCAGTCACAATCTCCATGGATTTATTTTCATAATAGTCGAACATGCCACAAATATATGCAATAAACTCTACAAGCGATTCATTTAATTCATGCAATATTTTAGTATCAATATTTACACTTTGCAGTTTCAGATATACACTATCAAATCTCTGTAGTAAATCCCTCCAAATTGTCATCATGAATACTGTTTCTAGCCTGCTGAGTTGATTCATTTCGCACAAGTGATTTTTCAAACATATTATTGGCAATATGTGTGGGCATTGATAACGCTCTCCCGGTTTTCATATAGACTTACACATGCTTCCTCTCTTGCTGACCAACTTGTTTTTGATAAACGTGTTACCGTTTTGCTTCCTGATTTCATGAAAGAAACAAGTTTATCCGAGCGCTGAGTAGAGGCAGAGAAAAAATTATAAAGGTTTAGCACTACATTGAAAAAAGAACATGCTTCCTGGCAACAGGTTGCAGCACTAGTGCCGACTAAATTCAAAGAATATGCTGCACAAGGCACATAATGGGCTTTCGGATTTCATTCTTTAATGCGTGCCCGACTTTTAGTACGACTCAGCTAAGTTTCCTAACTTGTGTCCCGGGTTTAGTATAAACAGAAGGAAACGTTCAACAGGTTCACCATTCTCGTTCACATATCTTAATATAAAAGATAATTGATCGATATGTGAAATTCCCACAGTAGAATCTACTATTATAGAGAAATATTTGGCCTGTTTTATTTGACTTATGATAATTCTTATTATTCGTTCAGAAAGAAGCTATTATTTCATCATAGATTCTTGAAGAAAGATAACTGGATTTCCATGTCGTTCATTGTGCTCTGCGAGAAAAGGATCAAACACGGCTATAAGTTCAAGAGACATCGTAAATTGACCATTATGTAATGAATGGAATCTTTCAGCGTGTCCACGTAGGGGAAGCTTACGACTTACTAGCTTCTTAACTACTGCAAACACAGTTTTCAACACACTGCGCTAGTACATTATTTTCAGTCTCAACATATGACTCGAAATGGTTATCTATTGTTCCAAGTGACTTTTTTCTTGTTAAGAGTTAGTGATAACTCAACATTTTTGTGTTAAAAATGAATTCTCATGAATATATAAAGTATTGGAAGTATTTTTCCAATCTGCAGTACCATTAGCACCAGTCCCGGCCTTACCTCCAAACAATTTTCATGGTGCACAAAAAACAGCACCGGTGCTACAGGAGTAGCAAAGTTGATTCACCATTTAAAAATTTACGGTAAAATACATTTTTGTTCAAATATCTGGTTTTATCGCCTATTGATCTTCTTGAATTAGAAAAATCACCTTTACAATTTTGATTAATGCCACGTCGCAAGACAATGTCGATTGTTGATTCATTGACACACCATTCTGCAGGATCATCAGTAACAAGGTTGTTTCTTTTTGTAATGTCTGACTCGACACTTAGTTTTCCATGAAACTCGAAATCAGGATCAATTTGCTTTTCTTCGTTTTTAACTTTTGTTTCGTCTGTATGTACTTCTTTTACAACAGCTGCAGTGCAAGAAATGTCGTCTGTACTACTTGAATTCGAAGTCGCATCAGCAACATTTTTTGTGAAAAATTTATCTACTCTGCCAAGCGTTTTTAGAACATTGACTTCTCGTTCTCGCCTTTCCTTAGATAATTTCCGCAATGTCGCCCCACTTAATTTCGCACGTTTCCTTTTTTTACTGTTATTCATGTTAAGACACTTACAAAATTGTCAACCAACAGTCAAAACAAAAGAAAAAATTTGTAAAAGGAAAGATAGAAAGACTGTATCCAGTTCCAATCCTACTACACCACACTTGAGCACAAAGCTTTTTACTTTGAAGACGGCACACGAACACTAAGATTTTTCCTTTAAACACGCAGCGATGAACTGACCAACTCGGATTATTCGACGTAACTGTGCTACGAAAGAACGACAATGCAGAATAATTTAATTTCATTGTCGTCTGTTTCTCTGTTGTCAGTGAGCAGCAGAGACACACCTGCCGGCTAGAATTCGTCCCGCATAGAAAACGGGACAGTCGGTTTTTTGGCTTCTGTTTCCCGCGTCACCGGAATTTTAGCTGTGACCCAAATATGTTCTGAATATTCTTGACACTGTCCTTCTAATTTAAAAAGCAAATAATTTTTGCAATTTCTTGAAATGAGGTGTGCTGCATTGACTCTTATCTCACTTGTTCTTATACCATTGTAATGGTTTCTGTGGGCAGAGAAGACAGACTACAGACTTTAAGTAGTCTTGTTGGCAGTTGATGTGGTGTGTTTTTATTTGTGTGAACACTGCTGTTATGTCTACACGCTGATGCACCTTTTGTTCTAACATAAAATGAAAATAGCCTTTCCTCAAAGAAAAAAAAAGCTTAATTAAGAAGTTTAATATAAAATTTGCAATGCCACGTACTATTTGATCGCATAGAGTGGGAACTTAGATATTGTTGCAACAGCGACAGGAACAGTCGCGGGGTTGCCACTAACGAAAACGGGGCGGGACCGAATGGGAATGGCCCGCGAACAAATCCGAGCAAGACACCAAGATCAACAACAAAGTATTAAGCAACGGGGTCACCAGAGATAATCTCACGAAATCAAAACAACGTCCACTTGTAAAGCCGGCCGCTGTAGCCGAGCGGTTCTAGGCGCTTCAGTCCGGAACCGCGCTGCTACTACGATCGCAGGTTCGAATCCTGCCTCGGGCATGGATGTGTGAGACATCCCTAGGTTAGTTAGGTTCAAGTAGTTCTAAGTCTAGGGGACTGATGACCACAGATGTTAAGTCCCATAGTTCTTAGAGCCATTTGAACCTCATTCATGATTCTGCTCTGGATACCCTGAGATTATGTTAATTATCAGGCAAAAATGCTGTCCAGATATGGAATGAAAAAACTCTTTCGAAAGCGTGCACTCTTGAAGGCACCGATACTACCACACCCGGATCCCACTGAGAACTTCTCGATCAGCACTGACAGTTCCAAAACAGTACTCGGTGTATATATTTTCCAAGAGATAGAAAGAGATGGCACCACTTAATAAAAGCATTGCATTATGTCTGCTGCAGAACGCAACTATTCTTATACAGAGTTGGTACCCTTATCCATCGTTTGTGCCTTTAGTACATACAGACACTTTTTGTATGGAAGACGTACCACTGTTTATACTGACCACCATGCTATCTAATTTCTGATTTCCGCAAAATTTTCTCACGACTGCCTTGGTCGATGGAAGTTGTATTTACAAGAATTTGACTTTGCTGTAATCCATATTCCCGGTTCTCAAAAAGGGGTAGCAGATACTTTATCCCGTTCTCTTACTACTACACAACAAGGCATTGCCACACATTTTTGCCAAAATAATTACAGTGTTTTGTACATACAGCAAGTAACGTTTGAAAACTTTATTTCTTCATCCCTTAAAGACATTTCCAAACAACAGGATAAGGACAGTACCTGGAAAAATATTAAACAGCACTGTCATAACAAGACCAATTCAACAATCGCACATTACTACTTACTGTAGTATGTAACAATATTCTCTTTCGACGTACACCTCCACACAGCGACAGTTGGGTCTTATGTATACCTTAAGATTTAGTCAACAAATTAAATTGGTACACATACATACGTTATGCACATTATGGTTCACGAAAGTGTTTCCTCACAGTCAGACAAAATTTTTACTTTGCAAATATGGATGAACCTATATGACGTGTAATAGTAACATGCAAGCGAAATCATCGACGACCTCTTATCTCGTTCCATTATATCCCATTATACAAATTAAATTATGTCACATGGCCGCCGTGGATATCTATGGACCAGTTCCCAGAAGCAGAAGAGGATTTTCGTAGCAGTAGACTTCTAAATTTGTTTCAGAAGCTTTTACTAAACATTTCTTACAGATTGTTAGTCATGTACGAAAAGTTATTTCTGATAATGGACCACAATTCAGATCAGCTACATGAACACGTACTCTGAAAGCTAGGAAGATTACACCTACGTACACATCCAGTTACCTTGCTTCATCAAACCCATATGAACGCATCGTGAAAGAAACAGGTAAGCTCTGTCGTCTATACTGTCGTAAGAAACAAACCGTTTGGGATAAATGTATCTACACATTCCAAGAAATTGTTAACTCCAATCCAAATGATTATACATTGTTGTCTCCGAACATGGTATTAAAGAAAATTGAGCTGACAAACAAAATTAAGGAATTACTAACATTTCCTGCTTCACGATGACTACGTCACAATGAAGACACATACATTGCAGACAACAATATTAAGCGTGCAGCTGAGCGGAGAAAGACACAACAGAAACAGGTAAGTCATTTCCGCGAATTTAAAATTGATTAAAAAGTATTAGTACGTACTCATTATCTTTCCAACAAAGCCAAAAATAGGTGCAACAAGTTCGACTTGCCGTAGAGAAGTCAGCATCCAAATGTTATTCATGTAGAAACTTTGCATACGGACAAGTCACGAGGGAATAATATCAGTAATGTAAAATATTTTATTGAACGAAACTATTTTTTTCCTGATTGAGACGATATTTGATACTTCACTGTCACAGCGTGACATACTCGTAATAATGCCTTTTGCATTTTTCTCTAGTTATAGCACTTTTATTTCCACTTTGTACTATGTATTTGTTATTTGTCTTGTAACCTAGTACCATTTTATGCAGTACTTTGTTTTTACAGATAGCCACCTTTTAGGTAGAGACAAGATTTCACATGTTTACTGTATATTGTCATTACTATTTACTCATTATGCTCATTCACTATTTGAGAACCAGTTGTTCGCATGTAAAATAAAATAAAAAGAAGTAAACACATATACATTTTGAAGCATCGAGGCAATGCAACACGTTAACGGAAAATAAAGAAACAAGTGCAACGAAAGTCATCCTTCGTTAAATACCAGCAAATATTTTTCTTCTTGGAGGTTTTACAGGAAACAACAGAGTATGAACTTAAGGGTAGCATCCATACATTACAAACTTATTTATATGCTGTCACCACTCAATTCTTTTTCATTGTGCCTCGTGAGTATTATAGCAATAATGACACGTATTTACGATTTTTCTATATATGCTAGATATAAGTTTCAATTTGTTTATTGTAATCTTTTATGAAGTGATAGTAATGAAGACACAATGATGTTCTACTAATGTTAATAATGATTATATGTGAATGATAAGGTAAAGAAAAGTGGTGACACGAAATTGCACAGTTATAATGAGAAATATTTTATGATAATTTGAAGTTAATGTAAATACTATAACGGGTTAATAGAGGTACAGATACTATTTTTAACTGTTGTGGAACAACACGACATTACTTGGTACATATATAATATTACTCCATGTATTACAAAGAAAAGATTTGCTTTTGACTGGTAGAGTAGTCATACATGTTCCGCCTGACACACTGCATTCTTCTGAACTAATGACACTTTTACATGATACATACACTGACATTTACCACCTTCTGATATTACTTTTGTTTGCATTAAGTGCGCCACTAACAATTCCAGCATAATAATTTCCTCATGCTTTACAGGTAGAACAATCCATATCTCATCTCCCATTTTTTTCTTTTCTATACTTTGCAATCTATGCTTATACTAGATGCTTCTAGTTGTCAAGTCATTCTGCTTTCTTTAACATTTTCATGTCTATGGATAGAAAAGTCTTGTGATCACACACTTTAGCTTGCTTTGTTTTGACTGACTAATTTGACAACTTGAATTTGAGTGGCAATCATTAAAACAAAGGCGTGTTTCGTTGCGATGGGATCTTGTCATGAAATTTTAATCACCAGTTTTCTCCTCCGATTGCGAAAACATTCTGTTGGCACCCACCTACATAGGGAGAAATAATCATCACGTTAAAATAAGAGAAATCGGGGCTCGCACAGAAAAATTTAAGTGCTCGTTTTCCCGCGCGCCGTTCACGAGAGGAATGGTAGAGAGACAGCTTGAAGGTGGTTCATTGAAGCCTCTGCCAGGCACTTTATTGTGAATAGCAGATTAATCCCGTAGATGTAGACGAACGATAATGATTATCTTTTGCAGCAAAAGTGCACTTTCATTTGCCATAGTCCCTCTTTTTCCTGATTATTCCCTACTTCTGCTCTAATTATTTTATTTTCTTCAATTTATGAGACATATTACTTACGTATAGTCAATATTTGCAAAAAATACCATTTTCAAGTCTCATGTACTATAGAGATATTCTACTACAGTGGTCTATCTTGTGAGCTCTGCCAGCATATAGACTGCTTAATTGTGAACTATGTATTTTGTCGTTTATTGCTGTCAATCTCCATATTATTTTCTAGAATTATTGCCTGCATACATTAAGTTTTCGAACCTACTTGCTGGCACAGCCACTATTAGTCTATATGTGACCATTACTGTTCTGCCGACAGTCACTACCGGCAAATGTATTCATCACTAACTTACTGCTAGAATACCTCAACTATGAGCCTAAAATATACTCTATGTTTCATATTGTTAGATAATGAACTATGAACACGATTTCTCAATTATATATTGCTGGCACTGCCATAAACAATACTGTTCCTGCATAAGTTTGGGATTTTGTGTTAATATTCACTAATTCCATACTTCACTATCTTAAAAGCGTTTAATGCCTCTCTAAGTCCCATTTTCTCTTTATGCTATTGTCCTTCTCTACCTTATCCACAGAGATGGTCATGAAATATACAATTGTTTACTTGGCTGCAACAATGTAAATATACGCAAGTATACTGATGTTGATGATATTACGTTACAAATGAGAGAGCTATAATAACACCATTTACTCATGACTATACTGGGTAGCACTTAACATATAATTGGCTGAGTTGTCATTGTATACCGTATCTACCACTGCTACCAATAAGTCTGCTCAGTGCCTAATCTCACTACTTTGACATGCCTAGTGATGTTCAAAAAATATTCAAGATAACGTGACTTAAAAAATATAATCCTTTGATAAAGAAATATGATCCATTGTCTATGGATCCTCGATTTACAGACCATCCAGACTGTAATTTTACCTCAACCATGACTTTATCCTTGCCTTTTTCATCCTTCACATTTTATACTCCCCCCCCCCCCCCCCAGGGGCTCAGCATTCATTTGCTGAGTACGGGCTTGGCGACCCCGGGGTCCTGAGCTGGGGACTGGTCGTCGCCGCCAGTCTCGTGTCACCGTAACCCCCAGACATGCTTCAGCGATCACCGTATGGCGCGGCGGTGGAATGTTGTGTGCTGCAGGGAATGGTAATCTTGGCTTGACCGCCTGGATTGCGAGGAAGGCCAACCTCTATAAAAACCCCTCAATCTTCCGGTGTGCTCCGCGCCTATGAGATGCATCGCTGTTGAGGTGGAACAGTCGCAAGCGGGCAACCTCTGGGGCACCTGCCGCACCCCAGTTGTATCAGGCTTACTCAGGCACGCGGGGCTCTGTCTGAGCGGACCTTTCGTTCCCTAGCTGCTCGTGGGACCGCAATGGACCCTTCGACCTCTACATTTCCCCCTACCAGTGGCTTGGGTGGGCCACTGGTAGGAAAACACACCCAATCGAAGAAGCGACTTCATGCTGCGAGTCCTCCAGCACCTAGTGTTGATCGAGATTTATCAGACTGTCGTAACAGAGCACATGCTGATAATCAGAATGTGTTTTTGATTATTAAACGGAAGGAGGGTAGCTGTGAGAGGGTTTCTCCCTTTTACCTCCACAAGGGTCTTGAGGGAATTGCAGGAACACTTAAATCTGCGAAGCGACTGCGCAATGGGACTCTGTTAGTTGAGACATCTAGTTCCCGTCAAGTCGCTTCTCTTCGGAAAGCAACCTGTCTCGGTGAGTACGCTATCGAGACCGAGCTCCACTCCACTCTGAACTACAGTAAGGGTGTTGTGACATGTAGGGACTTGGTGGATATCCCCACAGACGAGTTGAAATCTGAATGGCCTGATGAAGGTATTGTTGACGTGCAGCATATTATGATACGAGTCGATGGGGACCTAGTCAAATCCGACTCGTTTATTCTCACGTTCAGTTGCCCACGACTCCCAGAGCATGTTAAAGCGGGGTTCTTACGTTTGCCAGTAAGGCCATATTTCCCCAACCCAATGCGCTGCTTTAAATGTCAGCGCTTTGGGCATACTACGTTGGGGTGCAATGGGATAGCCACTTGTGCTAAATGTGGTCAGCCTGCCCATGAAGGAGCTGATTTTTCATCGCCTGTGAAGTGCGTGAATTGCTCTGGGAGTCACCCTGTCTGGAGCCGGGTCTGCCCCATCTATCTCGACGAACGGAAGATAAAGGAGATTAAAACATCTAAGCGCATCCCCTATGGTGAGGCCAAGAAGCTCTTTAAGGCCATGCACCCTCCTGTGTTTACTACATCTTTCGCTTCCGCTCTGAAAAACCGGCACAAATGGCCACTGTTGCTACGCAAACGGAGGTTGCTAGTGTTAGCACTAATACCTGCGTTTGCCAGTGCACTCGTGCTGCTGCAGTTGCTTTGCAACCTGCGGCTCTCCCCGCAACGTCGGACGAGGCTGTGGTTGCTGACATTGGGGTACTTCCTCCCTCACCCCATATGGGGCCTTCTGCCCAGGCGAGTAATGCTCCACCTGTTGACAAGGCTCTGCATTCTAAGCCCCCCAAGACAAAGACGCCGAAGCTGACGGTTTTGCCACCTGAGGAGACTAGTCAGGGTCGGTCCGATGACGAGGCCATCGTACTGTCTGACATCTCCCGTGGGTCATCATCGGAGCTGATGGACATTGACGTCGACCGGGGGCGATCTTCTCGCCCCAGGAATAAATCTCCAGCCAGTACGGGCTCTCCTCCAAAGGACAGAGGCAGGGTGAGAGTTCAGCCCCCCTGATCACTGGCTCCCATATTACAGTGGAACCTGAATGGGTTCAGGACGTATGTGGCCGAATTACAATTCCTTGTACGAGAGTGCCCTTTGTGCTTATGTCTCCAAGAGACACATTTTCGGGCCACTGATGCTCCTTCTTTACGGGGCTATACCGTCTATCGGAAAGATGATCTGAGGGGGGAAAGGGCAAAGGGTGGTGTTGCGGTTTTTGTCCGTGACATGCACCCCTCATCTGAGCTCCCTCTCGTTACAGACTTGCAAGCAGTTGCAGTTGGCCTTCTTGTGGGTCGGAGGCTCACAGTCTGTTCACTTTACTTACCACCTCACGATGCGATAGACTCTGAGGCTCTCGCAGACCTTATTAGCCAACTCCCCCGCCCATTTCTTCTTCTGGGGGACTTCAATTCTCATAATGTCTTATGGGGCTCTTCCACTGCTTGCCCCAGGGGTCGCATTCTGGAAAGCCTCATGATGTCTGAAGAACTGTACATGCTCAACTCTGGTGCTCCCATCCATTTCTGTACTGCTTCTGGGTCGTCATCGGCTATTGACCTTTCCTTTTGCTCTCCAGCACTCGCGGATTCTGCTCTGTGGGAGGTTGCTGCTGACCTCCATTCTAGTGACCACTTCCCCCTTTGGATTCGCCTCCTGGATGAGGCTATGGCGTTACCAGTGCCACCCCAGTGGCACCTCTGCCGAGCTGACTGGACACTTTTCAGCCAACTGGCTGTTTTGGAACACCGTGCCAGCATCCACGAATGGGTAGACCATGTTACAGCCGTGATCTCCCATGCTGCTGAATTGTCAATCCCACGGTCATCCGGTCATCCCAAGAGGCGTCCTGTCCCTTGGTGGACCACTGAGTGCCGCTCAGCCATCCGAGCCCGCCGTGCAGCTCTGCGCCGCTTCAAGTGCCGTCCCTAAGCTGACAATCTTGCGGCCTTTTGGGTGGCAAGGGCCAAAGCGCGGCGCGTGATTAAAGAGAGCAAACGACGGTCATGGCAATCGTTCTTGAACTCCATCTCCCGCCCCACTAATTCTACGAAAGTATGGGAAGCCATCAGGAGGATTTCCGAGAAACGCAGCCAACTACCTGTCACGGCATTGCTGCATCAGGGAAGTCTTCTCACGGTGCCGAGAGACATTGCCCAACACTGGCCATGCATTTTGCGGCATCTACCGCCACTATTAACTGTGATCCAGATTTCTGCCGCTACCGCACTGCCATCGAGAGGGGTCACTTGGACTTCCGGTCTCCAAATTCTGAGCCCTACAACTGCCCCTTCACAATGTGGGAATTGGATTCGGCGCTGTCCGTGGCTCATGATACTGCGCCTGGTCATGATCAAATCCGGTACAGCATGCTGCAGCACTTGTTACTACCTTCCAAGGAAGTTCTCCTGAATTGTTTTAATATGATATGGTTATCCAGCACGTACCCTGACTCGTGGTGGGAGGCGATTTTGATTCCCCTCCTCAAACCGGGGAAGAACCGAACGCATCCCAGTAGTTATCGGAGTATTGCTTTGACGAGCTGTGTCGGGAAGACATTGGAACGCATGGTCAACCGTCGCCTGGTTTGGCTGCTCGAGACCAGGCAGCTCCTTAGCCCCTCTCAGTGTGGCTTTCGGAGATGTCGTTCAACTATAGACAACTTGACCTTGCTTGAGGCGGCCATCCAACAGGCCTTCCTGCGTAACCAGCATTGTCTAGGTGTATTCTTTGACATTCATAAGGCGTATGACACTACTTGGCGCCGCCATATCCTCAATCAACTCCATGAGTGGGGCTTTCGTGGCCGTCTCCCCTTCTTCATTCGGTCCTTTCTTTCCCACCGCCTCTTTCGCTATAGGGTTGGTAATGTGCTATCTGATTTGTATGTGCAGGAGAATGGTGTTCCTCAGGGAAGCGTTTTAAGTGTCACCCTCTTTGCCGTCGCCATTAACAGTATCACGTCCACTATCCGGAGTCCTGCCCAATGCTCCTTGTTTGTGGACGATTTTGCTGTTTTCTGTTCTTCCTCCAGTCTTGTCACTGCTAGTCGGCAGTTGCAGCTTACGATACAGCGATTAGAGCCATGGACTGCGAAGACGTGTTTTACCTTTTCTGCAGACAAATGTGTGTGTGTTCATTTTAATCGTTCTCGACGTCTTTTTACCTCCCCTGAATTGCGTCTGAGGGACACCATTCTTTCTTTTAGCGACACTGTGCGGTTCCTGAGTCTCACTTTTGATTCCAAGTTGTCATGGTTGCCTCACCTTAAAGACCTCAAGGTGCGGGCCCTGAAGGCACTGAATATTTTGAAGTGTCTGAGCCATCGGTCATGGGGAGCAGATCGGGCGCGTCTGCTGCAGTTTTATAGGGCTTTCGTCCGATCGCGTCTTGACTATGGTTGCACCGTGTATGGGTCAGCGAGGCCTTTGTATCTGAAGATTCTTGAGGCAGTACACCATGAGGGTATCAGGCTGGCCACTGGTGCCTTCCGTACTAGTCCCATCCCCAGCCTGTGTGCTGAGGCAGGGGAACCGCCGCTCGCCATCCGGCGGAAACTCCTCATGGTGCGACGGGTGTGTCAATTCCTTGCCTGTCCTACCTCCCCTGCGTACCCTACCGTTGCCCGACCGCCTATGGAACGTCTCTTTTCCAGTCGTCCCAGGGCAACGAGACCATTTGGGATTCGTGCCAAGCATTTGCTTGAGTCCCTTGGTGTGGAGCGTATGGCCCCCCAACGACAAGGTTTTACTCGCCTGCCTCCCTGGTTGCTCCAGAGGCCCAGCGTCCTTTTAGACTTGTCGGAGTACCGGAGGAGCTGCACGCCTGCGTTTGCTTTTACCTCCTTATTTTATGATATTTTAAACCAGCATCCCGACCATGTACCAGTATTTACGGATGGCTCTAAACAGGGGGACTCTGTTGGTTGTGCTGTTGTTTTCCCTGATCGACTCGTCAAGTTACGGCTTCCTGCGGCGTTTACCATCTTTGATGCCGAATTGTTTGCGATCTTGCGGGCATTGGAGCAGATGAGATGTGTTCCCAGTCGTAAGTTCCTCATCTGTTCTGACTCCCTGAGTGCCCTTCAGACCATGCAACACTTGTACCCAGCGGATACGGTCGTCCAGAACATCCATGATGCCCTACTCCACCTGCAGCGGCAGGGGAAGGAGGTTTCCTTCTGCTGGGTGCCGGGGCATGTGGGTATTAGGGGAAACGAACTGGCGGATGTGCTGCCAAAGATGCATGTTCCTCACGTTGTTGAATGTGCCGTCCCCCTCCATGCTGTTACCTCCCTCCTGCATTTTCGCGTTATGCGTCAGTGGGAAGAGGAGTGGCTGGCAGTCGGTGAAAATAAGGTGCGTCTGGTCAAGGCCACCACGCGGCCATGGCGTACGTCCTACCAGTCATGCAGGCGGGATGAGGTTCTCCTCACTCGCCTCCGCATCGGGCACAGTCCCTTCACACATGGTTTTTTACTTCGGCGGGAGGATCCCCCAATCTGCAGTGCTTGTGGCGTCCAGATTACTGTCCTCCACATTTTACTTGACTGTCTTTTATTCTCTGACCAGAGGGCGGTGGTTTCTTTGCCACCGGATTTGCCCTCTATTTTGAAAGACGACGCAACGTCTGTGGTTAAGGTTTTACGGTTTTGTGTCCTGTCCAATTTGTTGCCACGGATTTTAGGGAGAGGGTTTTAATGTGCTGCTGGATGACTGGCTCACCCAGATTTTAGGTAAGAGGTCCGCCAGTCACGAATACCTCCTTGTTTCCTTTAGGTTTCTGTCCTCCCTTCCTTGTGTTTCCTTTCCTTTTTTAGTGCACTCCTTCTCCTCTTGTTTTGCCTCTGTATGTGAGGATTTGGAACTGCGTCAGGTCTGTGTCTTTTTGCTGTTCCCCTTGTTCGCTGTTCGTCTTAGTCCCTTCACTGCATGTGTTCCTGTTTTTATGCATTTGGGCGCTGATGACCCCGCTGTTTAGCGCCCGTAAACCTCAAACACACACACACACACATTTCATACTCATGATATAGCTGCATTATGCTCTGTGTAATAACAATGCATACCATTAGTCATAACTATGGCAATGAGCGTTAAAAATGCACAGTTGATCTCTCGTACTAGTGGACATAAGCACTAAATTACTTCACAAGTTTTTAAATGCTTGTTGTTGTTGTTGTTGCGGTGGTCTTCAGTCCAGAGACTGGTTTGATGCAGCTCTCCGTGCTACTCTATCCTGTGCAAGCTTCTTCATCTCCCAGTACCTACTGCAACCTACCGAAATATTAACGTACTGTCTCTTTGGTTACAGTCTTTACACATAATTTAACACAAAATGTAATTTTTTCGAAAGGGGTGTTACAAAAAGTATAGTCAAAAGGAAGGGGAAGCCGCTGACCTTTTGGTGAAGTGATCATCATGTAATATGAAACTTCTGGCAGAATAAAACTGTGTGTCAGACCGAGACTCGAACTCGGGACCTTTGCCTTTCGCGGGCAAGTGCTCTAACAACTGAGCTACCCAAGCACAACTCATGCCCCGCCCTCAAAGCTTTAATTCCGCCAGTACCTCGTCTCCTACCTTCCAAAAATCACAGAAGCTCTCCTGCAAACCTTGCAGACTAGCACTCCTGGAAGAAAGGATACTGCGGAGACGTGGCTTAGCCGCAGCCTTGGGGGATGTTTCTAGAATGAAATTTTCACTCTACAGCGGAGTGTGCGCTTATATGAAAGTCCTTGGAAGATTAAAACTGTGTGCCGGACCGAGACTCGAACTCGGGACCTATGCCTTTTGCGGGCAAGTGCTCTACCAAATGAGCTACCCAAGCACGACTCATTCCCCGCCCTCACATCTTTAATTTCGCCAGTACCTCGTCTCCTACCTTCCAAACTTCACAGAAGCTCTCCTGCGAACCTTGCAGAACTAGCACTCCTGGAAGAAAGGATATTGCGGAGACAAACTACTTCTGCAAGGTTCGCAGGAGATATCATGGGATATGTTATTGTTATTTTGTTCATTTCATATTGAATATTGATGGATGCATTTCTGTATGTCGTGAAAAAGGTCACGCTAAAACAAATGTTATGTCATACGAGGGATAAATAATCTGCTTGTCAGGAAACATGTTCACATATGTATGACTTATGAGTTCAGAATAGCTACTAATTTTCTTTCCTGTTTTTGTAATGGTCTACAGTCTGAAGACTCGTTTGTGCAGCTCTTCACGCTAAGCTACCCTATGGAACCTTTCTCATCTCTGGAAAAATATAACAACCAATGCCCACGTGAAACTGCTTTCTGTAGTCATGTCTTGGGTTCTCTCTACAACTTTTACCCTCCACACTTCACTCTTTACCAGGTTGACTATTCCCGATACACCAATCCTATGAACGAGTTCCTTCTTTTAGTCAAGTTATTCCAAAAATTCCTCTTCTTCCCCTTTCGACTCTGTACCTCTTAATTACGAGGGTTGTTTTTTAAGTAAGGGCCGTTTTTATTTTTAAAAAAAGATACAGATACTTTTGTAAAAAAACTTTTATTTTCTGATTCTACACACTTTTACCTGTTTTTCTATATAGTTGCCTTGTTTATTTAAGCACTTGTCATACCATACAACTAAGTTTTTAATTCCCTCTTCAAAGAATTCGGCCGCCTGCTCCGACAGCCAAGAGCTCACGGCCACTTTCACTTCATTGTCGTCATTGAAGCGCTGCCTGCCAAGATGGTGTTTCAGGTACCGGAAAAGGTGAAAATTGCTAGGAGCAAGGTCGGGGCTGTATGGTGCATGGTCCAAAACTTCCCAGCCAAAAGAGTCAATCAAATCCCAAGTCTTTTGAGAGGTGTCAGGCCTAGCATTATCGTGCAGGAGCAAATCTCCTTTTGTCAGCATGCCGCGCCTTTTGTTTTGAATTGCTCTGCGGAGCTTCTTTAGAGTTGCACAGTAGGCATCTGAGTTGATTGTCGTTCCTCGTGGCATAAAGTCCACTAGCAAAACACCGCGCCGGTCCCAGAACACAGTTGCCATAATCTTGCACTTTGACAGCGTCTGTTTGGCTTTGACCTTGACGGGTGAGGTTGTGTGTCGCCATTCCATCGATTGTCGCTTGCTTTCGGGAGTGATATGAGATACCCATGTTTCATCTCCAGTGACAATTTGACTCAACATGTCATCCCCTTCTTCCTCGTAATGAATCAAAAAGTCCAATGAAGTGGCAAATCTCTTCCCTTTGTGGTCCTCTGTGAGGAGTCTGGGTACCCACCGAGAACACAGTTTCTTAAAGTTTAGGTTTTCAGACACAATCTTGTACAAAACCTATCTTGAAACTTGTGGAAATTCCAAAGAAAGAGTGGAAATTGTGAATCTTCTGTCCTCACGAATCTTTGTTTCGACTGCAGCCACCTAATCATCAGTGATCACAGAGGACCGGCCTGAGCGTTCTTTTGACGGCCATTTTTAAACTCTCTAACCCATTGACGCACTTTACCTTCACTCATTGCATTCAAGCCATAAACTTCTGTTAACTGACGATGAATTTCTGCAGCTGATAGGCTTCTCACGATCAAAAAACGTATCACTGACCGTATCTCACACGCGGCGGGCGATTCAACAATCGTAAACATTATAGAGTAGCACAGCGATGCGTACACGTCAGCTACAGAGCTGCAACTTGCATCAGTGTGAACGGGAAGGATGCCGGCAAGTGGCGCGGTGGCTTGTTGCGGCGTCCGCGCGAACTGCGGGACTATACGCGCGAACGGCCCTTACTTAAAAAACAACCCTCGTAGTTACCTGATCAGCCCACGTAGCCTTCAACATTCTTCTGTTGAACTACATATCAAAATCTTCTATTCTATACCTGCCTGTAGTGTCTGCACACAATTCACGTCTTTGTAAAACTCCATTCAAGAAAAATACTTTCAGAAAAGACTTGTGATCGCTTAAATTCATATTACATGTTGAAATATTTCACTTTTTCAGAAACACTCCTTTAGCTATTGCCCATCAGTACCCCAGGTAATCCTCCTTGCTTTGTCCATTGTCATTTTGCTGCCTATACAGTGAATCGCGTCTACAGCTAGTAGTGTTTCGATATCTGAACTGCTTCTCTGAACATCAGTCATTTGTTGCTGTTGTGGTCTTCAGTCCTGAGACTGGTTTGATGCAGCTCCCCATGCTACTCTATCCTGTGCAAGCTTCTTCATCTCCCAGTACGTACTGCAGCCCACATCCTTCTCAATCTGCTTAGTGTATTCATCTCTTGGTCTCCCTCTACGATTTTTACCCTCCAAACTGCCCTCTAATACTAAATTGGTGATCCCTCCATGTCTCAGAACATGTCCTACCAACCGATCCCTTCTTCTAGTCAAGTTGTGCCCTTGCTTCAGCTGTTCGAAGTACCAGAACAGCAAGGCCATTTTGGTTAGTGTTACAAGGCCAGATCAGTCAATCATCCAGACTGTTGCCCCTGCAACTACTGAAAAGGCTGCTGCCCCTCTTCGGGAACCACACGTTTGTCTGGCCTCTCAACAGATACCCCTCTGTTGTGGTTGCACCTATGGTATGGCTATCTGTATCGCGTAGGCACACAAGCCTCCCCACCAACGGCAAGGTCCATGGTTCATGGGGGGGATCAGCCAATTAATTCTACTAAATTCCACAACTTTCTTTTTACTTTTGTTCTCTGTGTACAGGGTGGTCAGAAAACAATATGAAAAGTTTGTAACGGTGTTGCAGGGTAGAACGTGCTGAGAAATAATCATTTAAAAAAATTGATACGGTGCGCCGTTTCCGATTTAGTTAGCGTTGAAGTTAGCCAATTGTGCTGTTGCGCACAAATTGAAGTGCCCGCCAGATACAATTAGTGAAAGGTTGTCTCATACCGTAGCTGATAACACACGAGACTGCTCAGCTTTGTCTGCTACTCCGTATTGAAACGTCCCCTCAGAAAAAATTTATTGAATTACTGTGCTGATTAATCTCTTACACTATTTGATTTTCAAACAGCTGAGCAAAACTGAACGTACTCAGACATTTCGCTCTTTACCTATTCTGATCAACACTAAACTGACACACAATATTTTTTTTAGCGCAATGCAATCTGACTTTCAATAATCCCTACAAAAGAATAGCCCTGACTAACATTAACCTATACCTTTCACAAATCACTTATCTCACAAAAATCTTCGTTACTCGAACTACTGCAATACAGCAAGCGCCACTACTGCCAGCTAAATAAAAGATTCAAACTACTGAAGGCACTAACTACTGATAGGCATAGTTAGCAAATGAAAGATTTTGATAGAGAACAAACAATGTATTTACCTTAATAGTGTTGAAAAAGCATAATACACATAGCAGTTCATGACATCCAGTCTTACAAATTTCAAAACTCCGCCATTTCTCTCCCCACATCCACCACTGCTGGCGGCTCACCTCCAATTGCGCAACGCTATGCGCTGTTCACATCCAGCTGCCCAACACTACAATGGCAGACAACAATGTAAACTAGCCACAGACTGCACACAGCACAGGCAGTGATTTTCATACAGAGCGCTACGTAACGTTGCCAATAAGAAAACATAAACAGCCTACTTACATAGCCCCCATGCTCCCCACAAAAAATTTTACAAATTGTTTTGGGTTGTGGCCAATAATGATTTGATAAAAATTTTCATAATTACAATAACAAAGATATCAAATGCACACGCTTATTGATACAATGTTGGTCAAAAGCTAAAATTTTCTCACAGTCCATAAAGACAGTCCTGATCATTCATCACAGTAAAATTGCAGTGTTGTTTTTTCAAAGTCTGAGCAGTAAAAGAGAATGCACACAGAAGTAGTGGAATTCCATGCAGTCTCGAAGAAGTAGTGTTGACCTTCCAGCGGAAAGACAGTGCTGACTCTTGACTTGCCACAACAGAGCAAACCCACACCAGAGTCAGTCGAAGTTTTGAAGAATATTGGTAGGTAGGTCATCACAGAGCAGACCCACTGTAGTCCTGGTAGAGAGTATGGTATTGGTGGGTCATTAGAGGTGCAGACCCACTGTAGTCCTTGTAGAGACGGCCAGCAGCCATCTGTTGGGACTGTGCAGGTGCACAATCACCATCAAAGAGTCATGCGGAGAATATAGCAAGTCCATAAACCACCACTTGTCCACTCACAAAAAATTTGTTTGAAATGTCCTTAGAACCAGCAATGCTGTTATCCAGTCCCTTGCTGAATTATTAACACACGTGCAAACACTATCAGTCCCTACTTCTCACATATTGTCCATATACTATGACCAACAGAAACGTGTGCAGTGAAATGTAACTTACAAGTTACTTAATTTGATGAACTGGTGTCAATTACAATTTTATAACATAAGAATACAATAACAAAGGTACAAAATACATCATTAAAGAACATAACAATACAGATAAATTTGTAGTAATAGGGGCTTTACAAAACAATAGAAATAAACATATACATCAGTGTTACAGGAATTATGACAAGTAAATACATAAAAGATCGGAATAACTTTTGAAACATCAACTTCACACATGAGCAACAAAACAGAACAGAATGTCTAAACATCTTCACAAAATAAATAAAATAGTGTTAGAAAAATTCTACAACATAACTCTCATCAGCGAAACACATAAAGACAGGAAAAACACAAATAAAAAAGGGTACACAAACACATAGCATAATAACACAAGAAGAAAGTCCAGGGTTTGTTTTCAGTGTAACATTTGGTATAGCAGTTCAACCCAAAACTTCATCCCATAGATCTTTCGTCTTATTTCAACATTTGTTTCCACCAAAAAATCCTATCCATGCATGCTTTCTGTATTTATATGTTCACATATTTCTTACCTCATTATTTATTTTCCATTATCTTACCTCATCATTTATTTCCAAGAAAATCCTACCTAAACCTGTTGTCTCTAAACCCTACTGTTTTGTTCATATCCTCTTTCAAAATACTTGTTTGGCCAAACCATGTTCTTATAGTTTCTCAATGCATTTCTTCCAATTCATCACAACTCGTTCTCTTAGATAGCCTACCCCACCTTAAGCTAACTTGAATCTACTGAGCTCAGATGCTAAACTAAGGGACAAGGCAATGCAGCAGCACAAAACAATTAAAACAAACAGCAATGACAAAAAAATGGAAATTGGCAAAGCAAGCAGCAGTATAGCAAAGCAAAGGCAACGTTACAACTAATATAAGGCAATGTGCAGTAACAAGAAAAATAAATCAGTAGTAAAACTGGCTTAACAGAGTAATACAAAGTCAAATACAGTAACATTATGATTGGCAAACAGCAGCAGCAAATGCAATAACTTATATCAAAACATGACAAACCCACATGCAGAAAAAATAGTACACTAAAGACAACAATACAGATAAGGGAAATGTATATTCACATCTTAATATCTATGTCATTAAAGTGGTGCACCACAACTTATTCTACAAAATAAATTACCAAGTACTTGAAAAGAAAATTTTGTATGCAGTTCCTGTGAAGGGAAATGTCTTTTTGTGCCCCCTCAATTTTTTTTGGAAGTACATCATAAAATTATAATTTACTGGATCTGTAGATAGAAAATAATTATATTAGTACCTCTATTAATTCGTATTTTAACCAATGCTGCAGTGGAGCTAGAAACTGGATATTAAACAAATTGAGCAATCTCTCAACTAGAAAGACAATAGATGTAAAAATGTTTCTCATCATTTCATTAGGCATCTTAGTAAATATCATAAATTAAGAGCTCCACAGCGTAATCATATGTTTTCAAGTTTGAGCGTGTCGTATTTGCAATGCTTTCGACAAAGAAATGTCAATAGTGAAGATAATGGCCTCTTTTTTTTTTTTACTCCACCTGTGCCTCTGAAAGGCACACACTAATGACTTTTTCCAGGCGACTGTCACGCAGCTGGGTGCCCACAATGCATTACGTGAAGGTGGTCACTTAACTTTCTTACCGAATATTTATGAACCAGTTTGCACTACAGTGACAGTCTCATATAAAATTTCACAGGTCTACAATTTGTGTTACAAATGTGTAGAAACAAAATCCTTTAAATATAATAGTGTCCAAAAAATTTTCGGCGGCATTGTGATACATTCACGCATTTACACACATTTCATAACTCTTTAAAGTACGATTCTTGGTTTCCATCATCCTTTTTCACAAGTCAGAGTCCCTAACTACTACTTCTTATTGCTTACCTTATTACACATACACTTACTGATCAACATGTCTTCAATATTTCATCATAATAAATACATAGCATAATCAGATTCCTCATATAGCATCATCTCATTGATCATAAACATACCTCAACAGCATAATATACATAGTCGTCGTAATAATAACATCATAACACCTCAGTCAAATCTGAAGAACGTAGTAGCTTTCTGCAATAATTTCAAAACCTAAAAAAAATTCTCTGCTCATTTCAATAATGTCACCTACCTCAAACATACTTTAAAAATCATGATCCCATACCAAATACATCATTCAAAGCTCTCATAGTATCACAATGGTTTCGAAAAAATATGAACAGTTCACACAGTACAGACAAAATACAATTTCATAAGTGTGAAGTTATCCAGCTGTGTAATTGCGTAAACATGTGTCACTGACGTAGTAAAAAA
Organism: Schistocerca americana; assembly: GCF_021461395.2. NCBI lineage: Eukaryota > Metazoa > Arthropoda > Insecta > Orthoptera > Acrididae > Schistocerca > Schistocerca americana. Next base: position 426,434,926 of record NC_060121.1, on the reverse strand, counting down.
AATGTTTGTTTCTCTGTTAAGTAATCAGATAGCTGTGTTATTCTGTGTTATAGAAATATGGTACCATTGTGTAAAGTTGTATAAGCAAATGCCATATTAGCTAGGGCTCCTTGTGATTGCCAAACACATGGTACACAAAGTAAGCGTGTACCCCCCTGAGGATTAATGTAATTATACCCTCAGGTGTTACAGATTACAGCAATGGAATGAAATGTATCACGGGAAACCTTTGTATCATTGTAATTCAAAAATATTTAAAAATAAATGTTTTAAGTACAAAATTAATCACTCAAATACGTGTACTGTAGCGTTAAACTGTGCGTCTTGTTGTAAGATAATCTCTGTGGAAGTGTCGTAGTTATCGTCCTCTGAAAGCTAAGTTCTGCAGAAGCCAATGTACTTACCTCATGATAAACAAAAATGAAATGCTTTGCGTTAGTTATTACACATATTGCCGTGATGAAGAAAGTACTGTGCTGTAACGTATTGTTGTGCTACGGAAAGGGCAGTCTCATTGTAGCTATACCACAAAAGTTACTACTAAAACATGTTTTACTTTCCAGAATAATACAGAAAAACTGTGCAGATGTAAAACAGAAACACTGCAAAAGCAACATTGTAAATTGTCACTCATTAGTAGCGTCGTGATAAAATCGTGTAGCTGTCACATAAACTAACCACTGTGTCATCTGGTATCTCAATGAAAGCAAGAATGTACACACACAAGAACACTGTGACGTCTGTTCACCATAACAATGCATTCGTAATTTCTGTTTAAATAAGTTCTCTTGGTTCTTGATTGGATATTTAACTTCAAACATTGTTGCATGGCAACAGTTTCTAAGTCTGACAATGCATACTAGAAATGTGAAGTGAAAAGTTTTATGGCAAAGACAAAGTTAAAAAGCAGATTATCTCTCCATAAACGGTTTTACATGTGAAATGTGATGCAATCTTTTACCCTTTATAGTGCGCAGAGTAAGGAATGCTAAAATTTTTCTCAAGGTTAGCGTGTATGCTATTTTTCCCTGAGCCAGCCGGCGCAGGTGGCTGCCTGCGGTGCGAGTCATTGTCTGCTATCTCTTTGTTGGCGCGCGTCGTTATTGGGATTAGGAGACCTAACTTCCACAAATTCACGTTGTCGAGAGTGCCCTGCTCTGTTTGAATCCCGCCAGTTCTGATGAAGTTCAGGTCTGTCATTATGATTATATCGTCTGTCGTCATGTCGGTAGTTCCTGTAGTTTCTTTCTTGTCAGTTAAGTGGTGGAGAATTTCTGCCTTAATTATCACTGCACGGTGGACTGTTGCGTCTGAAGTTATTCTGTCTCCTGTGATAATAATAGTTCTGGTTGCCATATTGTCTGTTTCTATGATTGTCTCTGTTATATTCATTACTACGGAAATGCGATCTTTCTCTGTAACCATTACTCTGCCAGTGGTTGTCATACGGGTGGCGTCTGTTTTGGTCACGATTTACGTTGTAAGAATAGCCTTGTCGTGTCCATTTATTATTTCTTTCATGGCGGAATTGTGACGGATGTGACCTGTAATTGTTGTGCTCCTGTTTTCGCGTTCCGCGATTGTCAGTGTCAATTTCCAATTCTAGTGACAGTCCCTAAAAAGCTTCAATGTCGTCTTTGCAACGTCCTGCCAAAATAATATGTCGTAAATGTTGAGGCAATTTGATTGAGCAAATGCGGTGAGTTCTGAGGGGCTGTATGGGTTTGACAGGTACTGATTCTTATGTAACATGCCTTCGAAGTATTTGACAAGACTAGAAAATTCCGATTGTTCGAAATATTTCATCATTATGATGCTATGTTTTACTCGGTCTTGTGTAGCTTGAGACCAATATGCTGAGAGGAAGGCATGATAAAATTCTCCTTCACTGTGACAATCGTGAATGACCGATCACATTCTTTCAGCTGGTTCATTCTCTAAGTAGCCACACATAAATTCTTATCCGTGCTCTAATGACCAGTTGGGAGGAAAACAATGAGAGAATTGATGGAGCCACGCTTGTGGATAAATGTCGTTGCCAGAATTCTTAAATGTTTTAAATTTACGTGTAGTAATGAACAGCTTATAGTCAAAATCATCATGTCGGCGAGTCGCATATCGGTCATTGTTACGTCGTGTTGGCGGTTCCATCTCAAAATTCGGTGCACCTTGCCAATTTATTTCATAATTTCCGAAATGCCCTGTGTTATTATTTTGCATCTTTTCCGTATTTCTAAGTCCCTCTTCCAGTGTTGGAGCGTGAGTGTCCTCTGAAATACGTAATTCTTGTATTACCTGTGTCAGCTGATCTTGGACTTCCCGGATTTCTCTTTGGTGTAGCGTATTAACTTGATTCTGATTTTGTTTGAATTTCCTAATTTGTTCGCACTCTTCTGTGTCATTAAAGACTACTGGTTTTGTGTCATTCAGATTATCATCTACCTTCGTAGATAAATTATTTAGCTGATCCGAAAGTTCAGCTACTTTCTCTGATAATAAACTAATTTCCTCCATGTGTCTTTCTGAACCAATTTTCAGAGTATCTACTGTGTCCTTTAAGTTTTCCTGAGTTTTTGCAAGTTGCGTAACCGAATCGGTAGATGCAACTGAGTCAACTTTAGCTTGCAAGGTCTCATGATTTTCATGAACAATAGTTTGCAGTTCTTTTATGGCTGCCTCGTGATTCTGTAATGCATTTTCATGCCGCAAAGAAATAGGTTGAAAATGCTCACAAATTTGTGTTTTTACATCATTACAGACTTTTTGACATTTCAATTCAATGTTATGTAACTCAGTAGTTAAATCTTCACGTGTTTGTTCAAGCGTGGTGTCTAACCTCCGAAGATTTTGTTCCATTGTGACTAACTTTTGAAGCTTTTGCTGTGTTTGTCTCTGATTTTGTTCCATTGTGTCTAACTTTTGAAGATTTTGTTCCATTGTGTCTAACTTTCGAAGATTTTGTTCCATTGTGTCTAACTTTTGAAGCTTTTGCTGTGTTTGTCCCATTTGTTGTATTAATTGTAATATCAATGCACTGGTGTCTGGAATCTGTTTCTCTATGCTTTTTGGCAGTGCATTTTCACCGGCAACATTCACATTTTGACAAGCACAAAATGTGTCTTGACTCATTTGGGAAAACGGTGAGGACCCAAAACCTGAGTCTACAACATTTGCAATATTGTATTCTGTCATTTCGGATTCCTGAGGCGAGCTGTTGCCGACCGATCGATTGATAATGCTTCCCTGTTCACTAATTGTTTCACTGTCTACGCCATTATTTGCCGCCCACTCCGTTTCCCTATGCACAATTACCAAATTACTAGTCTGAACATTAGTTAATTCATTACACGGTGGCGGTAACACACTGCTTTCGTCTTCACTGTCATTTCTCAGTTTACTTTGGAGCCTAGTATTACGTTTTTCACACACCATTATTGTCACAATATTTCACACGACAACACAGAAAAGCACAATTTGAAGAGCAAAATAAGAAAACACATTAACATTGCACTGAAAATAATATCTACTTAATTGCAAGCGCAGCTGTGAAATACTTGGTGCAAATCTACATGCATGCCACAACTGTTTTACTGTACAACAATGAAAGACTGCAACTACAAAGGAGATTCTCTCTACAATTATGCACTAGCAATAAACAATAGCTACACTAATTACACAAACTACAAGGAAAAAATCAGAAGATTCCAGCGTGGTACCCTGGCAGGGTCGCCATATGAAACATCCCCTTAGAAAAATTTATTGAATTACTGTGCTGATTAATCTCTTACATTATTTGATTTTCTAACAGCTGAACAAAACTGAACATACTCAGACATTTCGCTCTTTACCTATTCTGATCAACACTAAACTGACAAACAAAATTTTATTTAGCACAACGCAATCTGACTTTCAATAATCCCTACAAAAGAATGGCCCTGACTAACATTAACCTATACCTTTCACAAATCACTTATCTCACAAAAATCTTCATTACTCGCACTGCTGCAATACAGTGAGCGCTACTACTGCCAGCTAAATAAAAGATTCAAACTACTGAAGGCTCTAACTACTGATAGGCATAGTTAGCAAATGAAAGATTTTGATAGAGAACAAACAATGTATTTACCTTAATAGTGCTGAAAAATCATAATATACATAGCAGTTCATGACATCCAGTCTTACAAATTTCAAAACTCCGCCATTTCTCTCCCCACATCCACCACTGCTGGCGGCTCACCTCCAACTGCGCAACGCTATGCGCTGTTCACATCCAGCTGCCCAACACTACAATGGCAGACAACAATGCAAACTAGCCACAGAGTGCACACAGCACAGCCAGTGATTTTCATACAGAGCGCTACGTAACGTTGCCAATAAGAAAACATAAACAGCCTACTTACATATTTACTACCATCCCAAGACCAATTTTTATATCACATTTTTCTTCTGTTTTAGGAAACTAAACAAAGTACACGTTTGACGACACCATCTCTGGCGGGTCACTTGAATTTACGCAACTGTGTGATAGCCTGACTTCAATGCTAACTAACACGGAAACCTCGCACGTGTCGAATGTGTTTCTTAACAATTATTTCCCCTCCCAACCTATCGTGCAAAACCTTACAACCTGTTGAGACTGTTTCTGACCACCGTGTATAAAAGTTTCTGACTACCCCGTATAATGCCGTCTTCACGTTTCTTTCGTTTGTATAGCCCTTCTACTTATATTCCTCCCACCTTTCAGTCTTCTCTTAGTCTTTGCTTGGCACTAGAATGCAATCTGAGTTCTTGATATTCATACAACAGCTCCTTTGTTCCTCCAAATCTCTTTTTTTTTTTTTTTTTAATTTTCCTGCTTCAGTCAGTCGTTGCCTATTGCTCCCTTTGAAACTTTCAACATCTTCCGGTTATTTGATTGGTTCTACTTTCAGTTTGAGTCTATACTGAGTACGAAAAAACGTTCTCTTCGCTGTTCATGGTGTAGTTCAGCCACCTTCTATTATTCTTTTTCATTATTAAACCTATACTGCCTGTACAAAAATTTCCGAGACCGATTTTATTCCTGGCGTATAGACGGCGTCAGCGCATAAATACGTTGGCAGCTCTGCTAACAACTGCAAAAAATAGCTCTCCTTTCGATAAGTCACTTATGAGCAATCAGTGTTAAGTAGTGCGCATACGGCCACCGTTTGTCGCCGTTGCTGTGTCACATACCGCAATGGAGCAACGTACTGAACATCTCTAAACTGGCTGAGTAATTCTACTACATTCTTTTACCTTTCATTTACTTTAATTCTGATTCTGCAAGACTATCTTCAAGTTTCTTCCGTTTCAAAATATTTGAAGAGGAGAAACAAGTATACAAAGCTCACTACGACACTCAAACAAAAGCAACGACGCATGGACACATGTCGTGACTTGACTGATGCGAAAAACGTGGACAATTCATTTCGTTGAAAAGCCATCCCAGGTGACAAGACTTGGCGTTATCAACGTCAATTCACCACAGAATGACAAAGCGTCCAATGAGTGGCTGATGGTTCGCCAAGATCGAAAAATGTGTAAATGAACGTCATCTCGAAGAAGGACCTTCCTGGCGGTTCCACATGATTGTATGAGCTTACTGTGCGCTCTGTTCAAGCAGTGGGAGACTATACAACACACGAAGCAGTAACACTACCATCATAAGTTTATTCTATATCTTGTCAATCCAGTCTTGAAACTTTTGTGACTGATGGGATATTCCTATGGTTTTCTGTTGGTAACCTTGTAATCATCTGACCACACATTCTTTTCATCTTGCCTTCCGTTTCACGAATGGCTGTTTTAATAAACTACGACGTATCCATTTCTCTTTCAAAGTTCGTTAAAATATTTACCCGAGTAAGAAATTTACCATTGCACACTCTGAACTGTAGGATTCCAAATTTATATTTGCACTGCCTTTTTTTATCTGATGGTAACATTCCCCTGAGCAGCACCACCTGCGATCCGAATAAGGGACTGTTTTATTTCCGGAGTGTTTTATCCAGAAATAAGCCATCATGCTTGAAACATGCTATACAGCAGCATCTCCTCGGAAACATAATGGCTGTAATTTCCCCTTTTTTCAATCATTCGTAGTACCAATACAACAAGGCGCTATTGGCTGATGTTACAAAGAATGATCAGTCAGTCATCCACACTGTTGCCATTGCATCTACTGAAAAGGTAGTAACGATGCTTTAGGAACAATATGTAGGTCTTGCCTCTCAGTGTGGTTGTGTCTCTGCGCTGGCTGTCTATATTACTGACGCACTTAACACTCCCCACTATAGCAAATTGTAGCTACCCACTCAGTCTTCAAATTCTTCTGCAGCATCATGTTTCAAAACGGTTTATTCATTTCTTGTCTGAACTGTTCGTCTTCGACGTTTCAGTTAAGTACAAGATTATAGGGGCAGAAATCCATTCCAGTACGATTATGCCATAGGTGGTAAATCATTGGAAGCGGTAACGACCGTAAAATACTTAGGAGTTACTATCCGGAGCGATCTGAAGTGGAATGATCACATAAAACAAATAGTGGGAAAAGCAGGCGCCAGGTTGAGATTCATAGGAAGAATTCTAAGAAAATGTGACTCATCGACGAAAGAAGTAGCTTACAAAACGCTTGTTCGTCCGATTCTTGAGTATTGCTCATCAGTATGGGACCCTCACCAGGTTGGATTAATAGAAGAGATAGACATGATCCAGCGAAAAGCAGCGCGATTCGTCATGGGGACATTTAGTCAGCGCGAGAGCGTTACGGAGATGCTGAACAAGCTCCAGTGGCGGACACTTCAAGAAAGGCGTTACGCAATACGGAGAGGTTTATTATCGAAATTACGAGAGAGCACATTCCGGGAAGAGATGGGCAACATATTACTACCGCCCACATATATCTCGCGTAATGATCACAACGAAAAGATCCGAGAAATTAGAGCAAATACGGAGACTTACAAGCAGTCGTTCTTCCCACGCACAATTCGTGAATGGAACAGGGAAGGGGGGATCAGATAGTGGTACAATAAGTACCCTCCGCCACACACCGTAAGGTGGCTCGCGGAGTATAGATGTAGATGTAGATGTAGATGTACACTGCAGACAAATCACTTAGTAACCCTTAAGTTTATATTACATTGCAACAAATTTCTGTTTTTCAGACATATTTTTCTTGATGATATCAGTTTGTATTTTGTAGTTCCCTCTAATTCGGTCAGCATATATTGTTTTCTTGCTCAGTTAACAAAACTCAAACTCATCCACTGGTTTCAATGTCTTACTTCCTAATCTAACTCCGTCCGATCGCCTGATCTAATTTGACTAAATTGTATTACCCTTGTTTTGCTTTTCAAGAAACCATACATTCCATTCAGTTAATATTATATGCCCTCTGACGTCTCCGAAAAACAATGTCATGTGCAAAAACCTCAATTTTTTTATTTCTTCTCCGTGAATATTAATTCTCTTTCAAAATTCCTCCTTTATTTCATTTACTCCTTACTAAGTGTACAGATTGAATAACATGGGGGTAGGCTAAACTCTTGTCTCTCTAAATCTGTAAGTGCTATATACGTAGGTACGCTTTCTTCAATCCATATTCTAAGAATGTTTGTAGAGTCAGTGTTGCCTGACATGTTCCTATATGTGATCGGTACTCATAATAATCAAGGTAGGCCTCTACCAGTTCCTTCATTCTTCTGTCAGTATTTGACAACAAACGTTTATTAAGACGATAGTCACATAGTATGTACAGCTGTCAGCATTAGTCTTATTTGGGAATGAAGTTATTGCACTCTTTGAGGGTATTTGACCTCTCCCACATATTTTTCATACCAGGTGGAACATTTTTCTCATAGCTGGCTCTCACAATTTTGGTATCCGACAGAGTTTCGGATTACCCAGCCTCTGTATAGGTACCGAGCAACTGTCAGAGATATTTGGGCCTGATACAACGACTGCAGTTTGTTCACAGGGAGGGCTCCTCTGCTGGGGACATATCACAGTGGCCCATCCACTGATTGAGGGTGTCTGTAAACACAGCAGCCCCGCACTTGTACAGCAGTTCTCTCTGTTACCTGAATCCATCAATATGCGCCATTCATAGCTGTTTGACTGACTGATCCCACCTGTGTTTGCATACTAAAGAAAAGCGAGGTCAAGAGCGCCCGAGAATTCCTTAAGCGATTTGATAGGAAACGTGTTTGGCTCATTACACGCCTGAGACAAAAGTCAGTCATTACTGTAGCGTCATACCTATGCTCCGTCTGCCAAAACATTCAAAATCACAATTTAATGCAAAAAAAATCATGACCTCAGTGTTTTTGGATCGAAAAGGCGTCATTTTGGTATAATTTCTACGCCATGGGGAGACCATCAATTCACAAAGATATTGTGGGGTCCCAAAAACTCAAAATGAGCATTCAAAACAGAATGGGAGGAATGCTGACAAGAGGAGTGTGCTTCTTGCACGACAACGCCCGACTCCACGCAGCCTTAGGAAGCAGGGCGCTCTTGGACTCATTTGGTTGGGATGTTTTCAACCACCCACCGCATTACTGTGGCTTGGCGCCTACAGATTATCATCTTCTCACCCGCATGGGGGCACACATGAGTGGAATTAAATTTTCAACCGACGAGCAGGTGCGGAAATAGGTCCTGAAGTGGGGAAAGGAGCGGAGCTGGCGGGAGGGTTCTCGGCGTAAAGAAGCTTGTGCCAAGGCTCACAACATGCACTGAACGGGATGACGAGTGTGCGGAAAAATAGTCAACAAGTGTATCAACAATATCCTGTAATTTTTTTCAAATACACTTTTTCGAGAAAATATAAAGCCCTAGTAGACTTATTGTCTGAATATGCCCCGTATTAATTAATTAACATTCACTTTCAGAGTCTCATGTCTATACAAAGAGCCACTGAACAAAACTATTACAACTTGTGTTGAGTTCAACTGCTTGCGGCATGTTTGCATTTCGGAAAAAAATTATTATTAAATGTTTAATTTGTAATAATTAAAGTTGTATCTCCTTTCGTCTTACCGATAACCTTCTTATATGATCTCACGTTTCGTTTCCTTGACTGCCAAGAGCTGTGATCTTTTAGCAGTACTTCATTCCACCTGCTCCACTTAATTTCATCCAGCAATCTATTTAGGAGTATGTAGTCCCTAGCTTCTTATTTACATTTACATATTTTTACAGTTAAATTTATATATTTGTATGGTTAGATTGAGAAATTCACTGTTTACATGTGTTCTTACTTGTTGTTTCGCCCAAGTGTAGTCTCGTAGCACGGTTCAATTAAGAAGTTTTTTACCTTAATTTCCGTTTTGTAGTGTCGCGTGACCGCCAGTGGGAGACAGCTTCGCTGGCAGAACAATATTTCCTATTCACGCTTTTCAGAAATTTGTAGTTACTTTAAGCCGACTTCTGTGTCGTCACATGTATCAATTAATGATTCCAACTATTGAAGGATAATTTGTCCTTAGGATGGAGTAGGTGACAGAGGATTATATCGAAACTCGTTTTCGTTGTTGCTTTCAGTCCAAAGACTGGTCTGATGCATCCCTCAATGCTAGTCTTCGTATTGTAAGCCTCTTCATCTCTGCATAATTATTGTACTCTATGTCTGTTCGGAACTTGTTGCAGCAATCAAACCTTGGGCTCCCAATTAAAAAAAAATTAACTGACCACTTCCCTCCCTTAAGAAACTGACGATTCTTCGTAGCCTCAAGATGTGTCTTATCAACCAGTCCCGTCCTTTAGCTCGTTTAGTGGCTAAAAATAAAATGTTCCGAAGGTTAAGTAGTCCCCCTTCGGGAATCTTTCCTAAAGCAATTTTTAACCTTGTTCGGAAGTGAAATGTGGACATTAATCAGTTCACACTTGAAGAGAATAGAAAATTTGCAAATTCGTGTAGAAGAATGCTGAAGATTTGATGAGTAGACCGTGTAGCCAATGTGGAGGTACTGGGTAGGATTGCAGACTAACAAATTTATGGCACAACTTGACCAAAGGAAGGGATCGATAGATTAGGACACGTTCTGAGATATCAAGGGATCAGCAATTTATTATTGGAGGGAAGCGATTGGGGTAAAAATTGCAGAGGAAGACCAAAAGATGAATAGTGTAAACAGGACGAAACAGATGTAGGTTGCTATAGCTATTCGGAGGTAAAATACTTGCACAGGATTCAGTGGTGTGAAGAGCTGCATCAGACATGTCTTCCGACAAAAGACGATAACAGTAAAAGTGGCTGAGATGTTTTTAGTCCACAAATAACTGAGTCATTCTCAGTTACACCTCTTATAGACTATGAAACGAATTTAGTGAGAAGGGAGATGATTGAACCGTGACATCTAACTGTCCCCATCAAGATATATATGTATCTGTCATTAACATATATGTTTACGTTCGGCACAATAAGAGAGCAAGTCAAACCGCTTCACACAGCTGTAGAGCTTACATTTTATTTTGTAATGAAAGCTCCCCGAGTAGTAAATTTTTGGTTCCGTAAAGATAGTTCAGTAAGATGATGTTTTGCACAATTTTAGCAGAATATAACTCTAAAATATCTTTCTCAGGTATTCATTCACTCTGTTTGAGCTCATGCGATTACGAACTTGGAGAACAAAAGGTATACGCCTGAATTATTATATACATTCATCCAAGAATTTGCTGCAATTGACACAGGATTAACTCTTTATATCTACATCACGACCCGCTCGTTTTGCCATTTTCAAATGATCCTGCTACGACGGTACAACGTTTTCTAATTTTATAAGATATAAAGGTATTGCTTAAGTCTGTGTTAGTAGCTCTTAGTTCTACGACGTATGATACAATATGTTATTATGCTACAAGAATGTATGAATGTATGGTTATGACTATGTTAATGGCTGTTTAATTTTTATGTCACAGTATAGTATAGTATAAATGTATATGCCTTACGTACATGTTAGTAATTGTTCACTTCTCATCGCAGATGTTACAAAGTATATTGCAGTATTGGACTCTGGAGCGTCGTTTTGATTATCTTTCAGGTTTTGTGTTATTGGTAATTTTTGTGTGTAGCCAGGTTTATAATGGTACTTACATTCGTTTGTGATCAAGTTTATAAAATCACTTATAAATGTTTGACAGCTTTCTCCAGTGAGACTTATATGCTTAAAATGAATATTATTCACTGAAATTCAGCGATAGTAAGTAGATTGCAGTAACTGAATAACTATATTTCTTTTCGCTTCTCATACAAACATGAATTTTGTGTTGCATTCTACGTGTCGTCAAGCTTTTGAAAATTCATCATTTTCCTTTTAAGATATCTATAAAGGTTTCCAGATACACTCTGTGTATATCGCATGTTCTTGGCTGTGTGTTATGTTTGTATACTCTTAGCACCAGAGTGGGTTTGAAACCATTCTGCTGTGCAATCTGCTGCAAATTTTTTTCATTTTGTGTTGAATAAGTGCCAGGTGGTAAATTTGTGATTCTATGAATAACTGATCTGGAGAATACATATTCATGTAATTTGGATGACAGTAGCGTGTTTGTTAATGACATTCTTTTGTGGTGGATTTCCTATATGTTTCAAATCTGTGGTAGTTGTTACTGTTACTTATCATCAAGTCTAGATCGTGTACTGAATTTTTTTTCCTGCTTGAAAAGTGAATTTTATTTTAAGGTGCAAGCTATTTAATTGTTGATGGACAATTTGTGTGTAGTTGCTCTTGCCATATACCAGTAGTAGGTTATCGTGTACATATCTATAGTATTAATTAAGTGGTCTTGTTCAGACAGAAAATTTCTCCTCTAATTTATTAATAAACATATCTGCATTTGTGCCTGCAATTAAATAATTCCCTATTGCTACACCATCAGAATGTTTATAAATTTTATTCTCAAACTCAAAATAATTTTGTGATAGGTCAGATTATGATAGTTTTATAATTTCTTAAGCGTCGATGATAGATACTTACCCATTGTGTAGAAGGTTTTTCTTTATAATGTCAATTATTTCTGTTACTGGTATATTTGTGTAGAGGTTGGCTGCATTGAAAGATACAGATTTCCCTTCTTGGGAATTTTTGTTTCTTTTATAGTGTCGGCTATTATTCTAGACTTTCTTATTGCGTATTTTTTTATTTTATACATTCAATTTGTTGATCAATGTATTCAGTTTCTCACTTAGAAAATAGTTAATTAGTTATTGGGTGGGGGGATCGATCCTTTGTGAATCTGGGCTGTGCATGTAGAAATGGTGTTCGTGGGTTCAAGGCAATGTATGATTTCTTTTCTCGATATATGAAAACAGCATTGCATTTTTTATTGTTTGTTTAACTTTTGCGTTAAATCTGATGGTGTGGTTGTGCTTTATAGTTGTGATATTGTTATCTTTATGGAATCTAGTAATTTTCCTACATAATTTTCGTGTTTCATGATCACTACACTATTACCCTCGCCTGAATTCACTACTACTGCATTATTTGTAATTAGTTTATTATTTATGTTTTCGTGAATATTATCTTCATCGCATTTGTTTTTATTCAAGCATCTTCTATTTTGTGTGTCTGTTTCTGTAAGTTTTGCTGTGTTTTCCATTCTCTTATTCAGTTCCCATGACAATTTCGCCACGTTTATTACAACCTTAGTTGTAGCTATTACATGCTTTATGGTTTTATTATATAGCTGGCGTTCTATGTAACATTTGAGACCTTTGCTGAGCGGTTCTGTTCCAGTATCTGTAAAGTCAATATTAGCGAGGTTTTTCACACATGCGAAATATTTGAATTATGATCAAATTTCAGATTGTGCTTTACTTATTAATGTTACACAGTCGCTGAAATGTACGTACTGTCACTGATTTTCTTCGAATAATATTCCAAGCAGGTAAAATAGGGTAACACTGGTTTCACAAGACTTCCCACAAACGTAATGTAATTTTAACATCACGAGCAATATCGACAGCAGCAGAAATTTCTATCGACTTTTACAAGTGTTCGATTTGGGCTTCGATGGAGGCCTCTCCCCCATGGATAACAAATCACATATTTCGTTGGAGGCAGAAATATACCAACTAGAAGTGCCATTGGTTTGCAGAAAGCCTGGTGGGAAAATATTTGTGACAAGGAAGAACATGAGTGCTATTGATCATTGTTTCACATGCAGCAATTTAAGCTGTCCTCTTATGCTCCTGCCTATCCGACATTCGAAAACTGCTACATATTCGGAAATAAAGAGCTAAATATTTGTGTGGACGAAGAATACAAACTTTACTGCTACTCATTTCAGCCACAGAGATTAAAGTTGTCCTCTTAGGTTCCTGCGCAATCACACACTCTGAAATCGCCACTTACGGAAATAAACAGCGAAATATTCGTGACAAGGAAGAATATTAAAGTTATTGGTCCTCTTACTCTCGCAGCAATTTCAGCTTTCCTCTTAGGTTCCTGCCTAAACACTCACTCGAAAATCGCCGCACACTTGGAAAGTAACAGACAATTATTTACTTCATCCTTCGTTCTCTAATCAGACGGAAACATTAAATTACATCCAACATTGTAGAGCATATTGTATTACACTTATAAAAAAAAGTTCTAGCATATGTAAACACTGGGGGCCGAACCGCACAATAACCCTGGGTTCAGTGTGGGGCGGCGGTGAGGTGCGTGGACTGCTGTGGGCGGTTGTGAACCACAGAGGGCTACGGCGGGGCGAAGACTCTCCGTCGTTTCTAGGTCCTCGTTTTAATACCCAATACAATATGCATATGATATTCAGGTCCCTGGAAATTTGTCGTTTAAATTTGTCGCAGTTCAATCGCAATAACAACTGTTTCATTATCATACGTTTCTTTCATGTAAGGTGCATATCCAACAGTAACCGATGGTAACACTTTGCTATTATGCACTAGCCCACACTTGAAACTTACTTGGGGGAGTTGGTGAACAACTTCCACTGATCACTTTTGTAGTCAATACGGTACCCTTAGCTGCCACTAGTTGGTATACGTCACACTGGTCGCATGGCAGTCGGTATGTTAGGATGTGTCAAGGAGACCTTCTCTTCTTAGAAAAACCGTATGTTAATAGAGTTGTCATACAAAAGTAACAATCATTCACTTGGTTTAATCGTTCTTGCCGGATCATGGGTGTAGCAAAGCCCATGGAAGATCTTTTACAATTCAACCACGAATGAAGAATCGAGACACGAGCCTAGGTTTGTCCTGGTTCCCGATTTCACAGCCAAAGTATAGTCTGTGTGTCTTCCAGATATTGGCCCCTTTGCGATTTCAGTGCAGTCGGTCCGCAAATGAAGAAAAGATTCTCAGGACTGTTTACGCATTTGCGAGGCTTATTGTATCACAGGAATTACAATGACCGTATGCACTAATTAACTACACTTCAGAAACACGTTCTTCCAACACACAAACAGAACACAGCGTGTAACAGACTGAAATTACGCTTCGCTCCTCGCGTCCTCTTCCACTTCCCCTTATTGCTACGAGCACAGGCTAAAAATAGCAATAAAATACACAGAGCTATTGTTGTCTGTAACTTCATCACTCCGTGTTGCATCAGTGGGATTTGGAAGCCTACATGGGAAGAGATTGACAATGAAGTCATAAAATGTAATGAAACGCAACCTCTTTAACATGGAAACAAGAGTTAATTCGACTATTTCATTGCCGTTTTCGTTACCAGTGTGATCGATATAGTTAACAAACTTTTATTTAATCTCAGTTACAATTTCACTGTTGGCTAGTGTAATCATTTCCTGAAAAATACTTACAGCTTTCGTTAGCTGGAATATATTAGTTAACTGTTGACAGGAATATGATTCTTCTCAAAATATACAGTTTACATGAAATCTCTATGAGAAACAAAAATAATTTCTTCCAGTAGTATTTTATTCTTTACAACTAGTTTTACAACGTTCCCTTATTCTTTACAGTAAGAGGTAATTAACTGCTACCTGATTGTTATTACCAGTACGTGGCAATGGGCAAATATAAAACAGGAAAAGTTCATATATGCATTTTAGAAGAAAAATAATGAATTTTGCAGACGTTTTGTCACTATTTGCTGTAGGGTGCCGAATAAGTCACTGAAAAGTTTCTATTTATGGAGTACATAATAGTGCCCAAGAAATCAGGTTACAAAATTATACACAGAATAATAATAATAATAATAATAATAATAATGACAACAGGAACAATAGTGTTAATAACAAAAATAATGTATTAAGACCTTTGATCTGTTGCAAACTATAAATTTTATCTTCCCATCTTGTATTTGGTCTGCTCACTCTGCAGAACCCTCTGGGCTTATACCTGTATGCTGAAGGTTGCAAACGTTCGTCGTATATCCGTTCTATCTTATTTCTCCAATTTTGGCGATAATCTAAGATTTTGACCATTTAAACTAAAAGTATTTCACGTGTGGCATATGTCTACGTTCTTCTTCCCGTCCCTCTTCGTCACTGCCACAACGGACAAAATTATATTTCGGAAGCTGGACTCAACTTTTGTCCATGCTAGTGAGTACTCAACTAAGACCCCAGTACAAATCTAATGACACCATTCCAAAGCGCTTGTAGGACTAACAAGGAGAGCTCCAACGGTGGGATCAACATTTTGAAACCGAATGTACGGTGATGTAGGTTAAGATATCAGGTATCACAGCTTGCAGCCATTCACCCTGGTTCACCCTCGTTTGCGAATAATCGACGAAAAAGTTTCGAAATTTTTCATGATTTTCAATGCCGTTAAAAATATCTAATCACGTGATATACGTTTGCATGGTGTAATAGATAACAGGTTCACATTCAAGAGGTTGTGAGTTCGAGTATCGTCAGAATCTCTGGTTAGCAACGTCAACAACCATCCGTTTTCGTATCTTTCTCGAAAAACATTGAAAAATATAGCGAATTTAGTATCAATTCAGCTCTAAATTGCGTTGCCACGTGGTTGCGGCGTCAACACATCTCTGCGCAGTGCTTCGACAAGCGAGTGCGGGTTTTTTTTCCCTAAGCCCTGAGGGAAAGGGAGGCGGACACATAGAGAACATAAGGGTCTTTGGTGCCTTATATTAACCTACGTTATGGAGTTTTGACTTCATTTATTTTGGTTATCTCATAGATCTTATCTTACCTTATAGATTCAATTGCTTCAACTTCGATATCTTCCTTAGGTTGTATTCTATCATTTTGTATTTCATTTGTTTTGTTTTATTTTGGAGAAGTTGTAAGACCCTGGTATTCGACCAAGTGCCGTAGGGAAAAACCTCCTCAAGGGTCTGTTTGTGTGGAGTTGTTATGTTATACTTTTCTGGTTAGGTGCCATTGGTCTCTTCTTGTGTTGCTGTTGTGTCCAAGTCATTTTCATTAGTTGTCTTTAGTAGGTGTGCTGTTCTTCTTTCGTCTGTTTATGTTGTGTTAATTGTAACTGTGGCCAGTATTTTCGTGCCTTCTGTGCATGGTTAAGGAATTTTGCTACTTAGGCAGCAAAATAACCAATGAATGACAGAAGGAACAAGCAGAACATTAAAAGGAGACTAGCACTGGCAAAAGGGGCATTCCTGGCCAAGAGAAGTTTGCTAGTATCAAACGTAGGCCTTAATTTGAGGAAGAAATTCCTGAGAATGTACGTTTGGAGCACATCATTCTGTGGTAATGAAACATGGACTGTGGGAAAACCGTAACATAAGAGAAGCATTTGAGATGTCGTGCTACAGACGAATGTTGAAAATCAGGTGGACTGATAATGTAAGGAATGAGGGGGTTCTGCGCAGAATCAGATAGGAAAGAAATATGTGGAAAACACTTACAAGGACATCTGTTAAGATATCAGGGAAAGACTTCCATGGTACTAGAGGGAGCTTTAGAGGGCAAAATTGTAGAGAAAGACAGGGACTGGAATGCATCTAGCAAATAACTAAGGACGTAGATTGCTAGTGATACACTGAGATGAAGAGGTTGGCACAGGAGAGGAATTCGTGGCGGACCGCACCAAACCAGTCAAATGACAGATGACTCAAAAAAAAAAACTGAAAAGAAAAAAAAGCAGCTCCAGTGATGAGAGAAGTGTAAAGATAGTGGAATGGGCAGACGATATAGACATTGAGGTGCCCGAATAGCTTAACAATAAATGGCGCTCTCTGAAACATCCTCACTTTAACATAAATACGATATTCAGTGTTACTGTGACGATTTCTCTTAACAACTTCTTAAAGGAGATTAAATTTCATATACTTTTAGCACAAAACGTCACAAGTAAAACAGCTAGTCAAATTGTTGATTTCGCAGTAATTTCTAACATCGAGCCAGAGACTAGAACTGGTCCATTGACTAGAACTGGTGACATTGAAATAAAGAACGTGGAATTGCTTGTGCCATTCTCGAAGTATCTCTTGTGAACGTTTATGTTCCATCCGGTAGTGAAAACAAAACCAATAGAGGCCGTTTCTTTGTTCAGGAACTTTTCCAGTTACTTCATATATACAATAATAAACTTGTCATCAGTGACGATTTTAATTGCGCGATTAGCAATGATGATCAGAAACCTGTTTCAAACATGTGTAATGAATTTAAAGCACTGGTTGACTTTTATCATCTTGAAAACACATGGCGGATTTTTAGCCCCAACAAACCCTAGTACACTTATTTTTATACTAATGGACATAGCCGACTTGATAGCTTATACGTGTCATCCAAGCTAAAATAGTTGAAACTGAAACAAAACCTGTGATATTCTCAGATCATTTCAGCTACACCTGCGAAATTAAATTCTCGAAAACACATTTTCGTCATAAGAAAGGCATTTGGAAGCTTAACGTTAACCATCTGGATGATCACACGTTGACACAAGATTTATTGGTCACGTAAGAAGAAGTAATCAAAAAGCGGTGCCACGCTAAAAGCACTCTGGAGTGGTGGCTAACGCAAGCTAAGCCCGCATTCTCGAAATTTATTAATCAGCTATAGTGCCGAGAAAGCCCATGGCTCGGATCAACCTCATAATTCTATCGGAGTTGCCTACAAGTTCTCGTTAGTAAAAAAATAGTTCAGCCGACATTGATGCCGAGGTTGAGACAACTGAAGGCATAACTTCTCTGTGACCTCCGAAACAAAACTGAAGGTACCTTTACAAGAATCAACAGGTAGGTGGAAACGCAAAAGAATCTATCGACCACATAGACAGGGAACTGAAGAGAAGCAGGAATTGTATTATAACAGAATGGAAAAAACATAACGGCCAAACTATCGATGAGAATGAAATAAAAACTGAGATCACCACTCACTTTACAGACCTATTCAAAGACAGCGACGTTAACCCATCTGCGATAAAGAGTTTTCTTCAGGGAACACCTCACATGCTTATCGAACTAGTCTTAACGAGCCCTTCACTTCAGATGAAATTGAGAAAGCAATAAAAACGAGCTCTGAAGGAAAATATCCAGTAGTGGATAGGCTTCGTAGTGAATTTTATCTGAAACACTTCGGTATTTTAGGGGGGTTTTGATAGACATTGCTAATGAAGTCCGTAGTGGTGTCGACATACAGGAAGGACTTCTAAGGGGACACATCACACTGATACCAAAAACTAAAGGAACACCAAATGTACAGAATCTACGTCCGATCACATTGTTCAACATTGACTATAAACTAATCGCTCGGTGTTTTGTTGGGAGGTTAAAGCGAACAATGAAAAAAGTGATCAGTCCGTATCAAAAGTGTGCCGTTCCGGACAGAAACATATATGACGCCTTACCAGCATTTAGAGGTTATATTTCGTACACAAAAACCGACATATCAAAGGAAGCAGCAATTTTTTTAATAGACTTTAAAATTGCTTTCTATAGGGTTAGTCATAAATATAGGGAAGAAGTCATGATTAAAATGTTTTGGCACCAGTTTCACGAATGCAATTGAGAATATTTTGGGCAACGCTTTGTCATAAGCCATTGTTAATTATAGATTAAGTGAGTAAATTCCCATCAAAAGATCGTTCACACAAATTTGTCCGTTGTCTATGGCGTTATATGCAATAGCACTAGATCCGCTCCTCCTTAACTTATGTTGTGAGTGCTAAGGAATTTCAATAGGAAACGAAACGCTCACATGCTGAGCTTACGCCGATTACTTGGGTGTTTTCATGGACAGTTCAAAAGATGTTGATACCTTGCGCAGCATCCTCCGACAGTAAGAAAAAGCTGCAGTGCTATTGTTAGCCCCAAACAGACTGTGATATTGCCAATTGCAAATAATAAGTGGAATATACAGTGGAGCTGGCACACTACCAGAAATCAACACCAAGTGTTAGGCGTCATTATGGCAAATAACCCATAAAGAATAGAGACTCCGAATTGGCGCATAACATTATATAAAATGAGAGCGGTAGTAAAAATCCACGCAGATGGAAATTTAGCTATGACAGGAAACGTTAAGCTGTGTAACACACAAATACTCGCGAAAGCGTGGTACTTAGCTGAGGTCCTCCCGATGCCCAAAAACATAGAGAGGGCTACACAACAAGCGATATACTGGCTAACATGGAGTGCTGAAATCTTTAAGGTTTCTCTGCCGACCTGCAGCCTCAACTTAAATGCGTGAGGACTGGGACTAACGGACTTGCGCGCAAAAAGCGCGGCACTACTCGTCAACAGAACCAAGTGTATAATAGAAAACGGACCACACTCGCCAACTGCTGTACTCTTTCACAAACTTAGCCCGGCATCAGAATTAGCGCCAGCTTACATTGGCACTATCCCACCACCCATTAAACTTCGTCCAAAATTATTATCTCAATAAAAGCTATAAACCAACATACGTCGTAAAACAAAGAAAAGTTCGTAACATGGCCATAGCTCTCAAAGGAATACCAATTCCTAATAAATGGGAGCTGCGACTATCGCAGTACAACTGGAAATCCTGTGGGAAAATTTGGCGATGAAAATGATACCAGAAGACGCCAGGTCGACTTGGTACAAAGTGATAAGCCGGAGAATAGCGACCAACTCCAAGCTTTACTCCATCCAGTTAAAACCGTCAGCCGCATGTGGAAATTGTAATTCGGGGAACAAATCGAACATCGCTTTGAGAGCCCGAAATTTGTCGAGATATAGCACACAGCAAGGGACGTGGTTCGACTGATAAACAGAACGGACATACGCAGTATACATGTTTCTAACGCCATGATATCTGAATGGAAACAGTTTTGCAACTCACTGCGGCACGCAACAATGTGATCATGGCACACACATTTCATGTAATTTTTGGACTTAAATTAACAGACATATTACCTGACATACTTACGGGATGAATACGAGAAAGTAATTCGTCATCCTAAATACAGGCTTACATTGCGAATTTTCTCAAGATTTCAATACGTAAGGCTTATGACAGTATTTTGACATGAAACCTCATGGGAAGAAAAGGAAATTTAATGTGAATTCAATAAATGTTGAATCTAAGAAATAACCCAATGGACAATTTCTGGCAGGTTTACGCACAAAGGACTGAAATGTCGAAGTGTTTTAATGTATATAATTGTCTTTCAAATGAGTTTGTCTTCTGTTATTACCTGAAACTGTTAAATGCTAAATAAATATCTCTGAAAAAAATGATTCATTCAACATTTTTAATTTTAAATCTTTATCAAAATCACTTAGACCATTAATTTTATTCAATTAATTGGTTTAAATGTAATTTCTTATTTTCATTCCTTTATCCAATCAGAATTCTTGTGAATATGAACTTAATTATGTTTATTTATTATACTATTAAATTATTTGTAATCCCGATCCATCAGTTACAAAACAAAAGACCAAATACTCTATTTATACTCACTGTGCAGCGGTGCGAAAAATGTATCTTTTCATTACCAGATGTGGAATGTTTTTGCATCTTAATCGTCATACAAACATTTAAAACGTAAGCTTAACACCTACTGCACAATGGGCAAAATAACGCAGATGAAGATTTAAATGAAAGAAGGGTTTATATGTATACCGAAATTCAAACAAAATGAGAAATAGATACAATTAACGCAATAATGCAGATGAAAATATCATGGCGATAAAACAAAAGAAATTAAATTGAAATAAATGCATGGATGAAGAAAGATTTCAAGCGGAAGAAAAATGAGAGCAAATGAAGAAATTGATATTATGATTAAAATGATGTGACAAAGGAATGGAAATAAAAGATTACATGTAAATCAATTAATTGAATAAAAATGATGACCAAAGTCATTTCGATAAACATTTAAAAATAAAAGAGTATTGCTGCACCTGGCGAAATTCGAACCTACAAGCTATTATTTGGAGATCTGCTAACCATTACACCACGTAACCAGAGTTACTGTTGCAACTGTTTTAATGCTATTGAGTGTCACAAAAAAATTCGGATTTTGTTTCGTTAGTTACTCGCAAATGAGGGCCCAACAGGGTGAATGGCTGCAGTGTGTGGTATCGTGGATCTTAACCTACGTAACTGGATAGATGGTTTAAAAAAGTCGATCCCACTGCTAGGGATACGTCTTTGTTAGGCACCTTTCCGTCTTTACTATATTTTTTGACTTTCTACTTTTTCTACAATAACTTCTGATAGATTTTCAAGTTTTCTTGCCAAGGGCTCTGACAGCACTGACGAAAATTCGAGTAATCCCAGAAATCGGAGGAGCAGTAATAAAAATAATAATCATAAATTAAAGGATTTTACGTGTAGACAATTTACCATTTCTTTATCTACAATCCTGCTGGTAAGTTAAGTACGGTTAAGAACAGGTAGCAAAGATTTTGCAACAGTTTTTTTCTGCCTCTACCGTTCCCACTTTTGTAGAGAACTAATCGACTAATGTCTAATTTCAAACTGTAACAAAAACACCAAATACTGCTGGCGTGGTGTAGTGATAGCTGTTGCTGTCCACTGGGGTGAAGGTTCTTGGTTCAGTTCTCGGCAACAACCACAAAATTTGTGTTTGGAACAGACTGAAATAGTGGTCTACCATGTTTCAGGCTCATGAAATAAGACTGTGTTACTGATTAAGTGGCTACAGCGACGCTTGCAACTAACAAAGTGGTTTGACGTCGAAAGTTTGGTACTAGAATGTAGACTACTTTGTTGCACTATCCTTTGTAATTATCAATTAGTATACGTGCTCAAAAATCGGGTTTGTAGAGTGTAGCAGTCTCTGGTATGCTGGGCTTGCTTCTGGGAAGACTCCAGAACTTCTGGTCACAACCATAGAGCCCTGCGTCTTTCATTGTCTCTGGAAGCTTCTCATTCAATGATTCTGGTAAAAATGACATCAGAATTGATGTAAAGAGCATCACGATGCCAAGTATCCCAAATAGGTAATGCTGTCCAGCAGTGTTTCCCTATTAGCAGAAAACGAGCGTCATGAAAGCATATTAGATGAGATATACATGTTCACATGTTGTAATTAATAATTTACATACTTGTTATAGACAGTACAAAATAGCTCGGAATTGTCGATTGCTATTGGATTTAACAATATGAATGACAAAAGTTTCTGCTGTGAAGTAATTACTTAATTTGGATAAAAATTGCATTGCCAGATGGAATGGAACAGGCGTTAGAAAACATCATGAAAGCTTGTTTGATAGCAAAAACCTCGTTTTGATTTGGACGTTATCAATAATAATGGCTTAACACTTCGCAGCAGTCAGTCAATGCAGCTTCGGCATGAAAAATAATGCGAGAAACTTGAAATTGGTCTGATTTCCAATAGAAAAATGTAGCAGTCTGTCGACAGAATGGAGACGGATGGAAACAGCTGAGCCGCCAATAAGTTATAAGATCCCGTTCACTGCCAATATTGAGGTTAACAGTCTTCTACTTCTACATCTACGTACTTATTCCTCTAACTACTGTAAGGTGCGTGGCGGAGGGTACCCTGTACCACTACTGGTCATTTGCCTTCCTGGTCCACTCGCAAATAGGGAGAGGGGAAAACGACTATTTGTATGCATCCACATGACCCCTAATCTCTCTTATCTTATCTTCAAAGTCATTGCGCGAAATGTACGTTCGCGACAATACGGTTGTTCAGCAGTCAGCCTCAGATGCCGGTACTCTAAAATTTCTCTACAGTGTTCCTCGAAAAGGAAGTCGGGTTCCCTCCAGTGATTCCCATTTGATTTCCTGGAGCATCTCAATAATATTTGCGTGTTGTTCGAACCTGCCGGTAGCAAATATAGCAGCCCGACTCTGAATTGCTTCAATGTCTTTCTTTAATCCTACCTGGTGCAGATCCCAAACGCTTGAACAGTACTCAACAATGAGCCACACTAGTGTCCTACATGCCATCTCCTTTGCAGATGTACTATACTTTCTTAAAATTCTCCCAATAAACCGACGTCAGCCATTGCCTTCCCTATTACAATACGTACAATCTCATTCTGCATCATATTGCTTTGCAACGTTACGCTTAGATATTCAGTCGACTTTACTGTGTTAAACAGCACACTGTTAATGCTGTTCTCGAACATTATGGGTTTGCATTTCCTACTTGTCCGCACTAACTTACTTCTTTTACACTTAGAGGGAGCTGTCATTCATCGTACCAACTAGAAATTTCGTCCGAGTCATCTTATATCGTCCTACAAACACTCACAGACGACACTTCCCGTACAGCACAGCATCATCAGCGAACAGCTGCAGACTGTTACTTACCCTGTCCGGCAGATCATAAATGTATATAGAAAATAACATTTCCCTGGTGCACTCCTGACGATACCCTTGCCTCTGAAGAACACTCCCCGTCAAGGACAACGTACTGAATTCTGTTACTCAAGAAGTCTTTACGCCACTCACATATCTGGAAACCTAACCCATATGCTTTGCACACATCTAGGAATATGAAGATCGCTTGTTGGCCTTCATCCATGGTTCACAGGACCTCGTGTGAGAAAAGGGCTAGCTGAGTTTGAAACAGATCGTCCACTGAGTGGTTGGAAGTACACTCGAATGCCACTACGAGCAGCCACAGTGCTCTCACTATTCTAGATACTGGCCTAACAAATTTCCGCAACAACTGCTTTTGACCAGAAATGCGCTAACTGCCAGGGGCAGCGGTGGCCAGGGGTGAACGAACAGATAATGCGTGGCAAGTAAGACAGGCAGGCTGCGCCATACAAGACTATCCATCCGTGGCCTCCCACCTAAGGGCAGGGGTAGCCAAATGGTTCGTACTTGCCTATATCTCCTATAATAGGACTATCTGGTGGACCCTTCTACCGGCTATGATTGCCCATAAGTGAGCTGATGGGCCTGCGTTCCATGAGGCACCATGGAAACAGCCTACCGCTTTCAACAGAAACAATATGATGAAAGCATTCTTGTTTAAGGATTTTGGTCCAAAAAATCGATTTTTCAAAAATACTATTTTATTGATCTACACAGTTTAATCGGTCTTGTATGTGAATTTTATCGTGATAGCAGCTTTAGAAATGCGTGTAAATTGTTAAACTGATTAAATCTGCACTGGCGGCCACTCGCACCTTTTCCGACATTTGGGAAACTGCTTTCTTCAGCGGAATTTTTGTTAGTGTGAAGGCTATTTCCTTTCGATATCTTTGGATGACATCTACATCTCTGGCTGACATCTATATGTGTGCCTGAAAACTTTCTTTTATGTGGTTTATTTACGTTTTGACAATACTGACACACATTACAATGTGGAAGGTTTAATTCGCAAACCTTTACTTGGAAGTCAAGATTTATGCATAATGTTGGTGGAAAAACTGTGTTTAGGAAGGAAATCGGTTTAGGATGGAAATCGGTTTACCAACAAAAAGGGGGAGCACCTAGAAATGAAGAACATAAGCTCTCAGCTTCAGCATCGAAACTTGTGACAGGAGAATTGTACAGGTGCGTGAATGATGTTGCCTCCACTGGGTTCAGACTTATTGCTTTAGAGCCTCTCTGCCAGGCTATAAAGTTTTCATGTTCATGTGTTAGCTGTAAAAATACGGAATGCATGATTGTTGTTGAAGAAAGAAGAGTGGGAATAGCTTGTGTTTTTAAATTAATTTGTAATCGTGTGGCTATTAGTTTTCATTTTCATCCTCCAAAACAGCTGATCTGGTACCTATGTGAGCAATTTTAGGTTAGCATATGCTCTGAGATGCCTTGGACGGGGCAAGGAAGGAGTTAATTTATTGTGTGGTTTTCTGAACATGCCTCCACCTTGTACAAGGTCTGAAAAAATAAATAATAAAGTGTCTGATGCTGTATGCGATACTGCCAAAGTTTCTATGAAGAAAGCAGTGGAAGAATTGGTGGAAATAAACCAAAAAGAAATAGATAGTGGGGGTAGATATTCATAACAGTGAATCTCCTACAAACGTTACTGACCTTTGTGTGTCTGTAGATGGGACCTGGATGAAAAGGGCTCACACATCTCTGTATGGAGTTGCAACTGTTGTTGCTATTGACTCGGGTAAAGTTTTAGATGTAGAAATTTTGTCTAAATATTTCCACCAGTGTGCAACAAGGAAAATGTCCAACAATGAAGACAATGAGAAACTATGGCAAGAAAAGCATGCAGCAGCATGCTCTAAAAATTATAGTGGCTCAAGTGGGATCATGGAGGCTGCTAAAGTTCTGAGGATGTTCTCCAGATCTGAGGACCAGTATAGTGTTAAATATACTAAATACCTTGGTGATCTGGACTCCTCTTCGTTCAAAGCTGTAACAGATAAAAATCTATACAATAGAACAATAGAGAAGTTGGAATATGTTGGCCACATCAAAAAGAGGGTTGGTGGTAGGCTTCGTCGCTTGCTGAAAGAGAAGAAAGGTGAAATACTTTAGATGGAAAATCACGAGGAGGAAAAGGCTTGCTCTGAAAGAAATTGATTCTCTTCAGTTATTTTATGGGAGAGCTATCAGGAAAAACGCACATAACTCAGAGGCAATGAGGCGTGCTGTGTGGGCATTTTTTTCCACAAACTCTTCACTGACGAAACACTAATGCCAACAGAAATAAGACGTATTCATGTAAACACTCGTTACCAGTACCTTTTATGAATGCAATTAGGCTCACGATCAGACTTCTTGCAAACCCTGATTTATTGAGGAAGTGTCTTCTTGGAAAGACACAAAGTGCAAATGAAAGCCTCAATATATAAGTTTTGATTAGATGCTCAAAAAGGACATTCTGTGTAATGGAAGTATTCAAATCAGGTGTCTACGATTTATATTACGATAACGGAAATAATGGCACAATTGAAGCGCTAAAGAGAGTTGGTGTGGGTTCTGGTGTGTTTACAACAAAAGCATTTTACACCATCGACGAGAGCAGGGTCAAGGAAGCTAACAGATTAGTGTCTCACTTGCAAATACAGGCCAGGCAGATTCGAAGAGGAGGGAAGAGAAACCTGGAAGATGAGGAGTACCAGTATGAAGGATTTTAAAATTGAGGTAAGCATAATACATGTGAAAGTATGAAAAGACAATTTTTGAATCTTATTTTCTCTGTTTTACATTTTTTACGTTATTAGAATCGTTTTCTCAAAAAGTATATGCGCTAATGCAACGAAATTTTCAGGAACTGTTTGCAACGTGTTGCTGTCTCCCTAGAACTAAAAAATAAGAGATCCTGCAGTTACATTCTGATTTTTAGATGGTTGTATGTAGAAATAAAGTTAATATTGGATGTGCAAAATTAAAAACTCTGTAAGGCTACAGTTTGACCATACATTAATAATTGTATTTCAGTGGTCTTATAACCTTCTCAGGAGACCACAATAAAATTTTCAGATTAATTGCTTGATTAGAATTTGAGTTACAGCTTTTTATAAAAAAAACACAATAAAAAGAATTAAAAATTCAAATTTCTAGCAAAATGTTAATCCTGAATATTTTATTATATTTTTCCGTTAAAACATAACTATTTTGCTTTACACATGCAAAATTTTAGATTTTTACCTTAATAAATATGGCTGTAATTATTTTTTAAATAAATGATTACATTTTCTGTTACACGCCCCCCCCTCCCCCGCCACCTCCCACCCTAAGGGATCATATCTTATTGTATCAAGCCTTTCGACATTTTACTTATTTTCGTAAAGATCGTTCATTTAAACATGAATATGTGCACAAATGTGTAATAATTTTCCTAATCCCTTTCCTATATGCTAGACACCAGCACCTGGTTCGAATTACAACAATCATATTCGAACTTGTATTTATAATCAATAAAGTTGGACCTAGAAGGAAGACATTTTATCTTAGTAGCAGAGGTCTTTCTTTTTGCTGCATATAATGACTCAGTCTGGTCCATTTGACGATGCTTACAAAACAATAGCCAATTCCTACCAGCAGGTTGGTGATAAATAATACCATTGAAAGCAAAATAATTGTAGGTAAAGATTGGTTCTATTGACCCTATAAACTCGATGGTGTTACATTGTGAACAATTTCTTAATTTCAGTAAACTGTTCTTTATAACTGCAATGACTTCTTTTATAGTGATTGGAGTACCAGATTGTGACATCTTGTTTATATACAGTGGACATCATTTGGAACATTTAATTTTCTTATTTCAGTGACAAGTGTGGTACAGTTTATACAGTATTTCATATGTCAAACTCATTTTCAGAAAATGAATATCCTTGTAAAACAGTTTGTATGCAGGCTTATTCAATACATTTATTACTGTTCTAATTGAACATCCTTCCTTGTGTGCTTTAGGGTTTATCTACGTGATGTATTTCTTTTCACATTCTGCCAACATGAAATGTGTCTTCTGTAAGTTCCTTTGATTTTGTTGTAGAATTGTTTTGTTGGATTTTGTTCAGCTGCACTGTGCCGTTTTCCATGAAAACTTTAAGAGCTTTTTGTTTCAGTATATTTTTTCATAATGATTATTATGTGGCCTTTCTGTTTTATATGCTGATTATTTCTTAGTTCTTTGTTTCTACAACTTATTGTTTTGGAACTGTTTTGTAATTGCCTATATTTAATTTCATGTTTCTTTGGTTCATTCTCTGGGAGTTTGTTTAGTTTGTGACATGTAGCAGATTACTTGTTTCTATTCAGTTTCACAGTGTCTGTTGCCTACTTTGTTGCCACTATGAGCTGATAAATACTCCTTTGCATTATTTTTTCAGAC
This sequence comes from Schistocerca americana, assembly GCF_021461395.2. Lineage (NCBI taxonomy): Eukaryota > Metazoa > Arthropoda > Insecta > Orthoptera > Acrididae > Schistocerca > Schistocerca americana. The sequence goes on along the minus strand of NC_060121.1, from coordinate 426,406,764 downwards.
TTTCCTATAATAGGTTTATCTCTTGAGTGAAACAAGAAGTTTCCTGTTATCAGTCAGTATTTAATTTATTTCCAAAATACGTTCCAAAGGTTTAAGCCTCCATCATCATATGGATTTATCTAAATTAGTAGGATATGTTTGTGTTGTGTTACGACTTTGGGTAACCTGCGGCACTGTCTAGTAGAGAAAACAATTGAACTTCGCTCAATGGGGTTGGAGGATGGGGAAACTGTCTTAGACAAAAAATGGGATGTAATAGTAAATGTGCAAACAAACAACCAAAATGAAATAAAAACCTCCAGTCATCACGGGCTCCTTACTCTGTCATAATACATCACATATTAATTGTTACACTTCGCAAACAGATTTGATGTACAACACAGATAGGTGCAGAGAAGTACAAACAAAGTAGAAACACTATTACAAAGTCAAACAGCATATATCAAAACAAAACCATTATTTCAGAGAATTTCTTGAGGCATTGCTGAAATTTTTGATGGAGTATATCATTAGATATGTTAGATTAAATATATCAAGTGGTATATGAATCGTTTTTGGTCACGTTTATACAGTTGAAACTAGTACTCATTTATGTAATCAGGTTCTAACATTCTGCATGGTGTCCGTTTGTTCTAAGTCGCGTCTCCCTACCACTTTCACGCAACGACGCTCTGAGCATGTTTTTTAGGGAATTGACTAGTTTGAACCTGGGACCTGTTGTTGGTAAGGAGACGCCAGACCACACATGGCATGTAGAGTTCAGAAGAGTTCAGTGAGACTAGCGATGATATAATCAAATACTTAATGATTTCAGCATCAGCTCCACTGCACTCCCTGTAAAAGAATCTTAATACTAACCAAATTTAGTGGAAGGGTTTCAAGGCCTTCCTATTGTTAGTTAGCTGGTAAAATAACGTCGAAAAAGCAGTTAAGTTTACTACTGGAAATTTTATTCTACTCACAAAACATTGTTTATAAATTGCACTATTGACAAAAGGAAATATTTTAATACAGGATGATAAAAACCAACTGCGTTCAACAAAAATGTGACCGAATACTCCCTGAATGGGTTTCCAAGTTCTACAATGGATCGAAGGATGACCTATGCCATATCACATCTACAATCTAGATTTAAGTTAAGTTTCATAAAAGAGAAAACTATCAAAATGGTCTACAGTGAGTCTCAATTATCTTTAATTACTTATCTAACTTGTCATAAATTACAGTGGCTGATGTGGCTTCTCAATAATTATATAATAGAAAAATCATCGCGTTTCAGATTTTAACTTCATGTAGCAAATGTGAATACCATGAGCTTTAATTGACGATCTACACTAGTATTACGCAAATCGGGGGTGTAGCAGATGAGACTTCTGCAGTTCTGAGTGAAGCCTTATGCGCTCTAAAATACGGCATCGCATGCGCTCACTACCTTGTTGGTGTTTAGGCAGCGTCAGGGGGCGGCGGGCGGCGCAGCTCCACACCTCGCCGTCTCGGAAGCAACTCTCTCCTAACTTCTCCTTACTACAATTTACCGAAGTTGGTTTAAAAAATTCTGTCTGTCTGTTTTCAACTGACCAGTCAGGGTCTCAATGTTAACCTTAAGCTCTGCCTACAAAAATTCTGTCTATCCAATGAGAAACATTATACTTTTCATGGTGGGGCAATGTTTTTAACGTTTGCAACGTAACAGAGCCGCAAAAAAGTCTCACGCTAAAACTTGCAGCTGATGTGGCCCTTTTAGTGTTATCGTAAGATCTATACTGTTCTTCTGGAGGGCACTATCTTTTAACATGGGGTGGGGGGGGGGTGGTTTTGGCGGCCAGTTGGCGACGTGGGTGTTCGTCCCTTATCGTAGGGCCTCCTAGCCTACACGATTCTGTTCTCGGCTTCTGTTCTCGTTTCTCCCCTCAGAATTGCGTCTCTTACACGGTGGGAAGGTATGACAAGCATTTAGGCGTTCTTGTGTTAGTCTGTGGTATTCCATTTGCTCACTCGTTGATCGTATTACTTTGGTTAATTTAATGTAAGGATTTATTTGGAGCTATGTGACATACTGCCGGATTTGCTATCATGCCAGTGTTTTCATGGAAGATGTTAGATTTGCCTGACACCTTACAAGGTGCCAAGTTGAAAAGGATAAGTGCAATAATTATGTTGCCAACAGTGGCAAAATTATACATAAATAACAAGTTAGGTTGGAATTCAGGGCTAGAGGATGAAAGGAGTGAGCAATAGTTTGATTATGACACAGCTGCAGGCTTCTTAGGTTCAGATCTGTTATCCATTTTTACTAAGTAGGTGTAGAAGCAATAAACTGATAAGGAATTGAAGATATTCAGGTAGCTATACTATTAATAATATAAACGAATTATGTAGAATCAGGCTAATATAGGGTACAAACTGTTGGGTTTGAATGGATCTGTTGAGTGTTGTGAGCTACAAAAGTGAACTAGTAGTTTGAAAAATATCAAAGGAACATGCAGTTAACTAAATAATTCATGATACCATACATCAGCAATTTCCATCCACCTGCATGAAACAAAACACCATGCTGACAATACAAGTGTCAACATCCTACATATCTAACCTAAAGACAAACAACGAGATATCATTGAAAATACTCCGAATATACGAAGATCAATGGAAACCATCTGATTCCATCATGAATGATAAAAATGACAACATTTACAACAGTACCCTCTCTGTTTTCAATAGCAGCCTACATTATTAAATCTGAAATGGACACACACACACACACACACACACACACACACACACAGACCTCTTACCTCCCCCTCATATTTACCATAAATTATTAATTATGTTACTGTGATGTTCCAAATATACAATAGAATTGTCTTGTTGTTGTTGTTCTTATTTTGTGAGTCCAAGAACTCGTTTGAGCCGGCCGCGGTGGTCTAGCGGTTAAGGCGCTCAGTCCGGAACCGCGCAACTGCTACGGTCGCAGGTTCGAATCCTGCCTCGGGCATGGATGTGTGTGATGTCCTTAGGTTAGTTAGGTTTAAGTAGTTCTAAGTTCTAGGGGACTGATGACCACAGATGTTAAGTACCATAGTGCTCAGAGCCATTTGAACCATTTTTTTGAACTCGTTTGATGGAGATCGCTATGTTGCTCTATCCTGTGCAAGCCTCCTCATCTCTGAGTAACTACTGCAACTTACATCCTTCTGACTCTGGTTACTGTATTCATTTTTAGTCTCCCTCCACAATTTTTATCGCCCACACTTCCCTCCACTACTAAAGTGGTTACCCATGGTGTCTCAGAATGTGTTGTATCAACTGATATCTTCTTCTAGTCATATCATGCCACAAATTTCTTTTCTCCAGAGTTCTATTCAGTGCCTTCTCATTAGTTACACACCTACCCACCTAATCCTACTACTTTTGTGGCACTACATTTCAAAAGATTCTATTCTCTTCTTGTCTAAATTATTTATCATCCACATTTCACTTCCATACATGGCTACACTCCATGTAATACTTTCAGAAAACATCAAACACTTAAATCTCGATTCCATGTTAACAAGTTTCTTTTCTTCACAAACATTTTTCTTGACACTGCCATTTTACATTTTACATCCTCTCTACTTTGTCTTTGTCTATTATCTTTTATTTTGTTGCACAAGTAACAAAACTTATCTGCTACTTTAAGTGTCTTAATTCTAATCTAATTCCGTCATCATCACCTCATTTTATACGACTGCATTTCATTAACTTGTTTTGTTTTTGTTGATTTTCATCTTACATCCTCCTTTCAAGACACTGTCCATTCTGTTCAACTGCCCTTCCAAGTCCTCTGCTTTCTTTGACGGAACTACACTATCACAGGAAAACCTCAAAGCTTTTATTTTTTCTTCCTGAACTTTAATTTCTACTTGAAAATTTTCTTTTGTTTCCTTCATTGCTTGTTCAATGTGCAAAATGAAAAACATCAGCAGTAGGCTGCAATCTTGCCTCACTCCATTCTCAACCACTGCTTCTGTTTCACATTGCTCAACTGCTGCAACTTCCTTCTGGTTTCTGTACAAGTTGTAAATAACTTTCCACTCCCTGTATTTTACATCTGATATCTTCAGAACTTCAATATATCTGAATCCCAATCAGAACTGTTATTTGTGTGTAATTTTGACATTCTTGGAAAAAATAATTACATAGCACTTACTGTTTTCAACCCATCACCTGATTCCATAAATGTTTTCAGCCCATTACCTGATTCAATAAATTAGTAGAAGTTTGAGCTATATAAACATGACTGAAAAGGATTTGTGTACCACTTGAAATATTTACTGTAACATATCTAATTATTTATCTCCACAATGCTTTAAGAATCAGCCCAAAACAGTGGTTTTGTTTTGCTATATGTTCTTTGTACTTTGAGACAGTGTTTGGTTTTGCTGTACCGTCTTTGCACCTATCAGTTTCTATACACAATCTTTATTTAAAAGTTTAACTGTTTATGTGTGATGTATTATGACAGAAAAAGGAGCTTGTGACTACTGGAGATATTTTATTTTATTTTATTTCAGTTGTTCATTTGTACATTTATGTTTATGTTCATTTTTTGTCACAGACCAACCCTCAACCCCCACCCCCATTGAGCAAACTTCAAACTTCTGAGATAGTGTATGGTTTTCTCTACTAGACAGTGCCACAGCTTACCCCATAGTCTTGAGACAACGTACATATGTAATATTAATACAAATAAACTCACCTGATGATGGGGGTTGAAACTTCTGTAACACGTTATGAAAATAAATTAAACAGTGACTGGTAACAATAAACTAATTGTTTCCTTTGCTATCAATGACAGTTAGGGTAAAGCCTGACCTAAATTTTGACATTTAAAGGTTTATGTCTTTCTCACTGAATAGTATTTTTTTGTTCTTCATTAGTGTACTGTCAAATGTGTAAGTGCTTTCAGCATTGTTACCCTTGTTTCTTGTTTTGATATTACATTCATTTCAGACTGTTCACATTCTTACTGTGTGTGTTACAGATGATAAGGTACAACATAATGTGAACCCCATGTAAAGTTCCATGTGTTCATTGCTTTCTATTAACAAACCTATGTCCAATAGTTACCCGTTTAAAACTGTTTTCGCACTAGATACACCGAATGCATCTACTATTGCAAATATAACCAATTCGCAAAATTAGCTATCAGAACATACATAAAAACATGGGCACACTCTCATATAGAAGAAGACTGTAATCACTTCCAGAAATCATGAAGTAGAAGAATTACAAAATTTTGGACAGTACAAAAAGAAAAGAGATAGCATTCTTGTTGATAAGCTAGAGAGTGAATGGATTAATTTCTTCAGATGTTTCTTCTGTATATAATGCCTCTATTAAATCCATATATATGCTTTTTCCTCCATGCATCACCCTCAGTATTTCCAAGAAGGTAATAAAAAATAGAATGTAAGGCAGAATTATAATTTAAGTAGTCATTGGTGTTACTGACAGAAATTATAATGGGAGGTTTTTACCTGAAGGATAGTGTACCCAGTAACACATGACAATTTTTTGTGGTACTCCAGTCTAGTGAATGATTTTAGAATCACATGATGAAATGTACATTAGAGACTGCCACATGCAGTTTCAGTCATTTTCCACAGGTTTTTTTGTGTAATAGATGACATTGTGTTTTGTGCAGCGCTTGTGAATATTTTGCATTCTAAAGCTATACGGAATATATTGTTAAATCTATTCAAATACATTGTTAGTTCTTCAGGTACAAAATTTTATGAGTAAAATGCTACATATCTTTAGAATTATTTGTACAACATGTGGACAACTAAGCCAGACACTGTCAGTTGTGCAACACCTTGTATATTCTAATAGAAGAGGGTCCATACCATGTAACATGTCATAGTAGCAAAATGAATTGAGTTTCTTTATGTCTTCATCATTTGAAAATAGAAATTGGTTTTTGTTTCCAACAACTTCTATTTCAAAATATTTAATCTGTAAATGGTTTTTTATAATACTTCTGCTAATTTGATTTCACTTACTGATTATTATTGTGTAGTAGAGTAATAATGTAACATAGAGACATGATTAAATACAATCATGATAAGATTTTTCTCAATTGCAACGATTAAATTTCAATATGATGTTTGTTTCTAGGTACATGATCATGTTGTAACTTGGAACATGTATTCACATTTGGAAAGACATTAATTTTCCTCAAGTAATTTTTGTACTTCTTGAAAAAGACTGAAGCACATAAAAGCAGTTATCATTGTTTAAATATGGGATAATAAAATGTATTTAACTTCTGTTACACAGCTGGGTACAGGCGAACATTTGAAACGTATACTAAGGTACAACACTCTCTCCTAAGCGAAAATATTATGTAAATCATATAATCCACTACAGTGGCACTGCTTTGAATGTACACAAACTTTTGGAAAGCAGTACTGTCATAAAATCTTTGCACTATGTTTTGATTTCACGTTAACAAAATGTGTGAGTGATGGTTTGCTGTGTATGAATTTCTGTTCCATAAAGGATACAGTAAACAAATAAGCAGATGCATGAAAAAACTGTTTTCAGATATTGGTGTCTAAATAATTCCAAGATTTATATCTTCCAATTGCAGTAAACCCATGAATTATTGCAGGAAAGAGAAGCACAAAAAACAACCACAGATATCACATACAAAACCTATGTAAATAGTTGTGCTTGAAGCCGGCCAGGTGGCCAAGCGGTTCTAGGCGTTACAGTCTGGAACCGTGCGACCGCTAGGGTCGCAGGTTCGAATCCTTCCTCGGGCATGGATGTATGTGATGTCCTTAGGTTAGTTGGATTTAAGTAGTTCTAAGTTCTAGGAGACTGATGACCTCAGAAGTTAAGTCCCATAGTGCTCAAAGCCATTTGAACTATTTTTTTGTGCTTGAAACTGGTGATATATTCCTGAAATGCGTCGTTCTATGCTTGAAAATCCGTAACTGGTGCAGTTTTTGTTATTTTAATCATCTGTATTCGTTATCTGAATTGCCTTTTCACCTGAAAGCACACCAGAGCTATATTGCTAGATAGTGTATTCAATGTCTCTGATTGATTTCACGAATTGATAGGGACATTGATTCTGTTAACACGATCTAATGACATTGATTAATTTTAAGAGCCATCGATTGATGGTGAAGACAAATTCGTACTTGAGTTTATAAATGTTTCTAATAGTTTTATTGTTACTCGTTACATTATTGCCACTTTTAGTCTTACTGTAATAAAACTATTTTCACTGTTGTTACCGTAAAAGTTACATACAATTTACAGAATCTTACTACAATGCTCACACCGAGTGGGGTGGTGCATTTGTTATCACAGTAGACTGAGAGGACGATGGTTCAAAGCAGCTTCCGGTCATTCCAATTTAGGTTTTCCGTGGTTTCCCTAAACTGCTTAAGACTAATGTCGGGATAGTTTCTTCGAGAGGGTACGGCCACTTACCTTCTCCACCCTTCCCTAATCCAAGCTTACACTCTGTCTCTAATGCCCTCGTTGTTGACAAGGTGTTAAAAACTAATCTCCTCCTCCTCCTACCATGCCCACCATGGTGTGACTTTAAATAACATGCAATATTTTAGCATGATGGCTTCAAATAAGCACACATCAGATTGGACTGATGCGTTATAATCTATATCAGAGTGTTTCTTTCAACACCGACTAATTCTCTGGTCTTAGAAACATCAAAATTGCCTTTCCAGTTTGTCTGAGTGCAAATGCCCCGCGTATTAATTGATAATGAGGAGATTCGAACCCAGTCAGCTCAGATCAGTAATATTTCCGTATTTCATAATTCACCAAGTGGACAAGCACTTGAAAAGTCCTTTTCCCAGTTGCACAGTTACTGCAAAACTATCTACTTCCCAAAATTGAAGAACAGATATTAACATCATATTCACGGCACAACGTGTAGATGCAGTGGTCACGTGAGATTAAAATATTCAGTGACAGGTGGAAAAAAGAAGATAAAGTGTATAATTACTGTTTTCTGACAGATATATCAACACAACAATCACACAAACGCCTTAAGAGCATATAACTGTTTATTCAAGGGACAATGACGATCAAGGAAATTTAAGTTTTTCAGACCGCTAGAATCGAAGGCAATCTACACTGTCAGACAAAAAGGAAGCACCCAGAAGACACGTCAACCAGAGATGTGTAAATAATAAGAGTTGCAAAACTCTGACAGGTACAAAAGCCATCAAGGTGAATTAATTTTGTTCGTGTTTTGTATGTTACAAGGCCTGGTAGGGTGCATAAGGGGCGAAAACAGCAGAAGATGTTGAGCGATGTCTGCAAAGGACACAGATATACCGCGCACTGGTGTGAGACAGCGTTATGCGCACTAAGATTGAATAGGGCCTTATTATGGGCCTCCAGTGGGCTGGTATGTCGAATCGTACAATATCTAGATTTGTGGAGCATTCAGATGTGACAGTGGCCCGATATTAGACAACATGGGGAAATGTGAGGACAGGCATGTGCTTCTTCAAGATTCCCATCAACCACGTCTGAGCACCACAAGGAAGAATCGCTGTATTGTGCGCCGAAGAGTTCGTAACCCCTTCAAATCTGATCCTGCCACCCGAGAACACTTAATGGACTTCTTGCAACCTTCTCTTACTGCACCATTAGTGGGAAACTATCGGACCAGATAATGTCTCCCCTATACATACACTGCTGTTAAAACCACAACACAAACGGCTGTATCCGGAATGGGGCCGTGGCTAGGAAACGTGAACTATTGTTGAATGGCGTCGAACTATGTTCAGCAATGAATCGCAGTTCTGCACTATTCCGAATGACCACCATCTGCTAGTAAGTGGTGACCTGGGGAGAAGTTTCATTCTTAGCGTCATGATATGGGGAGTCATTGGGTAATGTCATGTCATGTCATGAACATCCTGCATCCTCATGCATTACTTCTCTTACAGCAGTATCGTGGTGACATTTTTCAAAAGGACAATTCTCATTCATACATTACATGTGATTTATGAACTGTCTGCGTGATGAAGTACTTCTGTTGTCAGCAAGATCCCCATATCCCTCACTCACACAACATGTGTGGGACCATCTAGTACGTCATTCTGTTCCAGTGCCAATATTTAGTATATAAAGGACCAGCTACAACAGCTGTGGGCTAGCTTGGCTCAGAAGACCCTTTATGACACTCTTCCCAACAGGGTGAGTCATGCATCTAGGCCAGAGATGTTGCAACGTTGTACAGTTGAGTGAGCTCATAGTAACTAGTTCTTTGTAAATTTGACTCAAAATTGTGATCAGTGAAATAACATCACATATACTCCCCACACGTGGAATTTCAGTTACTTTCCACTTTCCCTTCTGGATGCTTCACATTTTTTTTCTCAATTAGTATAGAATATATCTGTCTCGTTGAGTACGCTATCTTCTTTCAACATCCCATCAATATGGAGAGACAATGAAGTTCTTTTTACGAACTTCATGCCTCGATTGGAGGTGCTACAGAGATATGGAATTTCGATTAACTTTATCATGGAGGCAGCACATTAAGGCACTGAAAAAAAAAGAATGTCCCGACTCCTGTGTAAAGGCTGCATCACACAACAGTTACTTCATTAACACTGAACTCAATGCTACCAAACACGCGCCTAAAATCGGACGACGTGGTGCTGTGGGTAAGACACTGCACTTTCATTTGGGAAGAGGATAGTTTTGAGCAAATTCCGGCTATCCAGATTCAGGAATTCTGTTGCTTCTCTAAATTGCTTAGGCAAACGCCGGAATGGTTCCGCACAAAAGGGCACAACCTTTCCCATCATTCCTCAACGTGAACCCCTGTTGCGTCACTTCTGACATTGTCATTGATGGGACGATAACTCTGATCTTCCTTCCTTGGTTCCACATCCTTAAACTTATAGTGAGGGCATATATCGTGTGTAAAAGTAGTTTAAAAAATAGAGCAGACATATAAGCGGTGGTTAAATTCTTTGCTCTGTTGTACAAAGGAATGTAATACTGCTATACGGAACAAAATGAGACATAGCAGTAAGCAAGTGTAGTGGAGGCTATACTGTTTTCGACCCAGAAACCACTGTTTGTCACGAAGAGGTTGATTGTACCTGTGAAGTACCGTTTTCACTTTGCTTAGAACAAGAACAATTAGTATTTTTGTTCGCTAAATTGCCATCGCAGTGAGGAGCGAAGTTGTCAAGAGTTGCACTGTTATGCACTGTTACTGGCATATTTTCGATTGTTTGTTATTGATCGTATTACATGTTTGTTAATGGTGAGCCTTGGTAAGCGAATTCACAGACGTCTCTAGGCGGTGAGGCATCCTACATCACCAATGAAACCGTACGTTGAGACACATGTTCGGAAACCCAGAAATCAATGGAGCTAGGGCTTCGCGAATAACCTTATAGCTCCAGTGAACAAACATAATGCATAATAACCCTTACATCACTGGTGATTCTTAGAATGGGGTACAAACGCTGTTCATTTGCCAGACTAAACGAAGTATGAGAAGTCCATTTTCTGCCGTCATGTGTGAAAGTGTTTGTTGGTAAGAGCCGCCTACTGGAGAATTTCGGTAAAATAGAGGTAACAGGGCAGCTACGTTGCATTTGCGTATGTAAGTGAGAAGAAGCAATAATAAATCACATCGAAACCAGTATAATTTCTAACATGACAGGTACCATAAGCGACATTCTTACGGATGCAGTAGAAACCAATAACCCAAGAGGCGACGGGACATCTTTCGCGCCACATAATCAACGAAACAATTCGCACAGAGAGACACAACAACTAAGTAATAGTTCAGTCCTGGAAACATCAGCTAAAACTCTGACATTTCTTAAGCTGTTGAGGTAAAGACGTAGCCAATTAAAGGATGAGTTTTTTTAGAAGAAAGAGAGGCGTAAAATTCTAAGATTTCTACACATGAGAGGGTTAAACGGTGGGAATACATCCACTTTATGTTCGATACGTCATACGGAAATTAGTATTAAATGCTCCATCAATAGGATATTTCTGTTATTCCTTCAGGCAGAATACTTTCCCGAGATAAGATGTGTGATATAAACTGTACGCATTCTTCCGATAGTGTGATGAAGAACAGTCGATCCAACATATAAGACATACAGAAGTTGTCGTAACAGTACAGAAATTCACTAAAAGTACTTAAATCATTTACATGTTAATCTCATGCGAAATTTATTGCAACGTTTGGAAGAATCGATGCTTCTATTGGTTCTTTGGAAATATCATTACTTCGAATGTGTTTTTCCGAGGCAAAAATTCTGTTTTGGTAAAGCCTTGACACTATTATTGAAGTCGGGACGGTGCGAAAAGAATCCACGATCAAATCATCGCATATTCAGTTCTGCTGCTGTTGATCTATTTTGGTGACATTAATGCCAATTTAACCAATTCTTCAACCACAAAAATGACTGTAGATCTAAAGTGATCATTGAATCGACAGTCATTGAATATGTCATCTTCTTACAAACAACACACTTAAATAAATTTTGGCCTATCTCCCAAATCATCTGATCTGCATAAGTAGCTAATTCCTGTGGACGGAACTCAGTCAGCCGAGCGGTCTGCAGTCATGGACTGTGCGGCTGGTCCCGACGGAGGTTCGAGTCCTCCCTCGGGCATGGGTATCTGTGTTTGTCCTTAGGATAATTTAAGTTAAGTAGTGTGTAAGCGTAGGGACTGATGACCTTAGCAGTTAAGTCCCATAAGATTTCACACACAATGTTTTTTTTTTAACATTGTGAACAAGCATATTCTATTCAGTGCTACACGTTTTATTTGACTGTTTTATAAACTTTGTACTGTTGAGAAGTTCAAAACTGAAAATCCAGTTTCGTGTAACTTCTTAGGCGGTAGTACCTCAAAAAGATGATATCACTGGTTGATCAATGTGGATCTATAAGAAGAAACTTACGTTTGTAACAAGGACATGAACTAATTTGTTACCGTATTTATGAAAAATTTCTTGGTCATTATTTTATGAGTCACTCGTGATTATTCGGAAAGTAAATCACGTTATTAGTATAGTCACGAGCGAAAGGTTTGTTGAAGTGAAAAGCTAAGGAACCCGATCCCCATATCATCTGCATTTCGCTGCTGGAACGAATCAGTTTGATATTTTCTTTGCCTTGAGTTTCACGTCCGTATGCGGAAAATACTGGATAGTTCTACGTTAATACGCTTATAACAAATCAAATGGTACTAAACTGCTGCTGTTTCTAAAAAATATTTTTTGACAAGCAAAGTGCAGCCTTGGTGTAATAGAATATGACTGCACAATCACAATTTTTCATCTCGTTATCTATAAATAAATACATAGATACATACCAGGTATGAAAGGTACGGATTTGCACACATGACGCAAGAGACAACTAAATATTCGACGGCGATGCATGTTTGGCGTAAACGGGTAGGATGTATTTCCATGCCCTGTAAGTTCGTAAGTAATAACGACGAACTGGAGAAGAACTGTATCATCAGAGACCCAATGGTTATGAGCCATTGTTCAGAAGATACTGGAAAATAAGACAAAAGATTTCGTAAATATATTACATCTCAGTCACTGAACAGTTTTTAACACTTGAATATATTTGTTTTAAAATATCACATAATGTTCTATTTTTTATTTATCATACTCACGTTAAGAGTTACATGCTGTCTGTTATTTTGGATCGGGATAAATATACAAATACTTATATCGTGATATGGCTGCTGTTATTAGGTGAGCCCGAGAGTCGTGCTGTGCTATGATGGACAGAGGCAGCTGTTATGTGTAGCTTGGCCGACTGAGTACCTGCAGCCTTGTGTGCCGCTTTTAGCAATGGCCTTTTCGAGGTATCCGAAGCCACACAGCAAGCAGTTCCCTTCGCAGTGTTTACTCTTTAAGTTATGGAGATGGACCAGCTTTTGCTGATAGCAGTAGTTCCTGGCAGATTGAAACACGACGAGGCATGGACTCGATTGATATCTGAAGTAGTGCTGGAGGGAATTGACGCCACGAATCCAGCAGGGTTGTCCATAAATCCTTAAGAGTACGAGGGGTGCAGATCTCTTCTGAACAGCACGTTGCAAGGCATTCCAGATATGCTCAGTAATGTTCATGTCTGGGGAGTTTGGTGGACGGCGGAAGTGTTTAAATTTAAACTTAGAAGAGTGTTCCTGGAGCCACACTGTAGCAACTCTGGACGTGTGGGGTCTCGCATTGTCCTGCTGCAATTGCCCTAGTCCGTCAGAATCCACAATGGATATGAAGCAGGTGACCAGACAAGATGCTTATGTATGTGTCATCTGCTAGAGTCGTATTTAGAAATATCAAGGAGCCCATATCACTCCAACTGCTCACGCTCCACACCATTAGCCTCCACCAGCTTGACAGTCCCCTGCTGACAAGCAGTGTCCGTGGATTCATGAGGTTGTCTCCATACCTGTACATGTCCACCCACTCGATACAGTTTGAAACGAGACTCGTCCGACCACGCAACATGTTTCCACTCATCAAAAGTCCAGTGTCGGTGTTGACGGGTCCAGGTGAAGCATAAAGCTTTGTGTAGCGCAGTCATCAGGGGTACACGAGTGGGCCTTCGGCTCCGAAATCCCATATCGATCTTTCGTTGAATGGTTCGCACGCTGACACTTGTTAATGGCCCAGCTTTGAAACCTGCATCAATTTGCGGAGAGGCTGCACTTCTGTCGCGTTGAACGATTCTCTTCAGTCGTGTTGGTCCCGTTCTTGCAGGATCTTTTCCCGTCCGCAGTGACTTCAGAGATTTACTGTTTTACCAAATTCCTTATGTTCACGGTACACTCATGAAATGGTCGTACAGGAAAATCCCCACTTCATAGCTACCTCGGAGATGCTGTGTCCCATCGCTTGTTCGCCGAATATAACACCACGTTCAAACCCACATAAATCTGGATAACCTGTCACTGTAGCAGCAGTAACCGATTTAACAACTGCACCAGACACATGTTGTCTTATACAGGCGTTGTCGACCGTAGCGCCGTATTCTGCCTGTTGACATATTTCTGTATTTGAATACGCATGCCTATACCAGTTTCCTTGGCGCTTCAGTGTATAACCAAAATTCTCGGTGAGTCATTGGGTGGTTCAGACACAACACATATGTTAATAAGAAGTTAATGAGCAGGGGCACTACTTCAGTAGTGTGTGGTATAAAGTTGAGAATTTGGGTCTGACGGGAGGTGTGATAGAGTAATACATGTTGTTGTGGTGTCCACTGTGTCCAGATGGCGTAGTGGTCAGCACATCTTCCAAGTAAACAGGAGACCCGATTCGAATTTCGGTTAGGTTCAAATTTTCAACTTTCACCATTGATATAAATCAATGCTTACTGGCAGCAGCCTTTAATTCCGTTATGTTTTAATTAATAAAAAGTGATGTAAAATTTTTAATATTTCATAGAAATACTGAAAAAATGCATGAAGGCCACTTTACAGTGACATAATATGAGAATCAGTAGAATTAAATTTAGATACATTCGCTTTGAAACTTCCTCGCAGATGAAAACTGTGTGCTGGACTGTGACTCGAACTAGGGACATTTTCCAATCAGGGGCAATTACTCTACCGATTGAATTAGACAAGCACGACTCACGATCCGTCCTCACAGCTTTGTTTGATATACAGGAAGACCAAAGGTCCGTGAACATTTGAAAATGCACTAATTCACGTATAATGTAGGTACAGAGATAAACCCTCACACATATGCCGGGAATGACATGGGGTTTTATTGGAACTGAAAACGAGTGCAGAAACCGGCCAACAGATGTCGTTGCACCGACGAATCCCATTTCACACTCCAGAATTTGGGCTACCGAAAATTCTAGGACTGTCGTGGAAACCCCACTGAATGACGAAAAAGGCACGGAGTGGTGCGGGTTTACCATCTCAATCATGAACGGTTCTTTTTCTTCGAGGAAAGGCGGAGTGCTGTTTTTCAAACTGTCAGAGTGACGGGCGATAAACACCTGCTGGAAGTTAAGACTTACAGGCAGGATAACGCTCCACCCCACGTTGCTACACGTGTGAAAGGTCTCTTGCGCACACCGTTTGGTGAGGATCGGGTGCTGAGCGGCCACCTCCGTGATGCTTGGCCTCCCACGCCACAGACTTTAATCCGTCTCATTATTGGTTGTGGGGTTACCTGAAGCCGCGAGTCTACCGCGATCGTCCGACCTCATTAGGAATGTTAAAAGGCAACATCCGGCAGCATTTTCTCACCATATCTAAAGATATGTGGTACAGTGTGGTTCAGAACATTGTCCCTCGATTACATGTATTGTTGGTGAATGACAGCCAACATCCTGAGCATCTTTTATAAAGAACATCGTCTTTGCTAAAAATCAGCTGATATGCTAATTATTGCTTATGTGTCACATGAAGCGCCACCTGCTTGTTATTTTGTGCACATGTCATGTCAAGCATGTCTATCAATTTTTACCTCGCTGCCAACATCATTTCGTAAAGTACTGAATTTTCAAATGTTAGGTGAATTTTGGGTCACCCTGTCTGTTTGTGATTAAGAGAGACCAAAATATTTACAGCCGACGTGAGATCTCAAAATGCCTCACGTGAAAAGAAGAAAAATGTGTGGTAGTATGCGTGGTGTAGTTTTTCTCCAAATTTAACTAATGGTCTTCTCCTAAAATTTACACTGATCTGTTGTGCCTCTAGTGGGAGTAAGCAATCACATTAAAGGAGGCACATTCGGCTACTTGAGGTCTTATCTTGTTTTCCACTAGGAGGAGCAGATTCATGGTCAGCAGGATCTCTTCAGCCTCGGAAACCGTTAAAATTCACAGTGTGAGACACGCTGTTGAACTCTGTTTTTGAACTCTGGTCTTGAACCGATCGCACTAAAGCTCAATTAGGAAAATTTTACAAATGTCGCGCGAGTGTTTAAGGTGGTGAAGTTTATGTTGACACTAGAATCTAACACCGCAAGGTATTTTGTTTTCTGAAGGGCTGATTTGGACTGACTCACATTCGCAGCCACCTAACAAAAACTGTACGTTAGTTTGTTAGAGTACCTAACTAGCTTGGAAGAAGACTTTGTGCTACATACTGACATGGCTTAGACCCTAAGATACTTCACTATATGAGTACTGTAGTTGGTGAACTTCAGCAGTACAATACGTTAAGCTCCGATCCGTGATTGTGGCCTGAACTTTATGCTGCAACCTGAAACTTATGCTTAGTAGTTATTTAAAAACATGTTTGAGCAATGGGAACTTCATGTAATTCAACCTGCCTACTACTTGAAAAATTGCAATCAAGTGTAACTGAGATCATTTATTTGGCAATCAAATACACACGTCAAAAAACGTTTTGCATCACCCCGGTTCCCAGAATTCCCGAAGACAGACATTGACTGTGGATATTGTACCACACACACAGCCTCTTTGGCTGTTCAGAGATGTCACTAAACCCGGCCAAAGATGTAAACGACCATGTGTGAGCAGCGCCTATTAGAAGGAGGGTGTCCGACAGCCAATCAGTTCCGGTCATTTCACTAGGAAGGAGGTACACGGCCTAGACGGTCAATACCGCTGTTCCATCACGTCCGCATTGTTACTTTCTGCCAGGAAGGGCTCTCTACAGGGGAAGTGTCCAGGCGCCTCGGAACCAAAGGGATGTTGTTCGGACGTGCAGGAGATACAGAGAGAGAGGAACTGTCGATGACATGCCTCGCTCAGGCCGCCCAAGGGCTACTACTGCAGTGGATGACCGGTACCTACGGGTTATGGCTAGGCTGCGTGATGCGCAACTTCACTCCCGGCGTCCATGGAGAGGTCCATCTTTGCAACCACGACACCATGCAGCGCGGTACGGATAGGCCCAACAACATGCCGAACGGACCGCTCAGGATTGGCACTACATTCTCTTCACCGATGAGTGTCGGATGTGTCTTCAACCAGACAATCGTTGGAGACGTGTTTGGAGGCAACCCAGTCAGGCTGAACGCCTTAGACACACTGTACAGCGAGTGCAGCAAGGTGGAGGTTACCTGCTGTTTGGAGTGGCATTATGTGGGGCCGACGTACGCCGCTGGTGGTCATGGAAGGCTCCGTAACGGCTGTACGATCCGTGAATGCCATCCTCCGACCGATAGTGCAACCATATTGGCAGCATATTGGCGAGGCATTCGTCTTCATGGACGACAATTCGCGTCCCCATCGTGCACATCTTATGAATGACTTCCTTCATGATAACGGCATCGCTCGACTAGAGTGGCCAGCATGTTCTCCAGACATGAACCGTATCGAACATGTCTGGGATAGATTGAAAAGGGCTGTTTATGGACGACGTGACGCACCAACCACTTTGAGGGATCTACGCCGAGTCGCCGTTGAGGAGTGGGACGATCTGGACGAACAGTGACTTGATGAACTTGCGGATAGTATGCTACGACGAATACAGGCATGCATCAATGCAAGAGGACGTGCTACTCGGTATCAGAGGTACCGGTGTGTACAGCAATCTGGACCACCACCTCTGAAGGGCTCTATTCCAATTTTCTGAACAGGTTCCGGAACTCTCGGAACCGAGGTGATGCAAAACTTTTTTATATGTGTATATTATTCCATCAGGAGTTTTACGCGGTGCTACCAACTCCAAGTCGTGCGCTATTATTTGTAGACTAGATCCTATGAGCCAACTACATTAACCGTTGAACGACTCTGGTAAGAAGAGAGATAAGAGTAAAAGTGTGCGATCTGATCTTACAACGTCACAGATGAGCAGTCATTATCTAGTTGCGAATCACATATCGCATCCTGGCAAGAAAAGTGACACAAGTCAAAAAACGGCTGTTTTTAGTTTGTCGCTAAAAAATACGTGTGAAGTGCCTCAAAGTGCACGAAAAACTTCAGGTGTCTATCTTGCGCTTCGTCCACCTCACGGCAATAGTGTCAGTTTTGTTGTTTTAAGCGCTTCAATCCGAAACCGCGCTGATGCTAAGGTCGCAGGTTCGAATCCTGCGTTGGGCATGGATGTATGTGATGTCCTTAGGTTAGTTGGGTTTAAGTAGTTCTAAGTATAGTGGACTGATGACCACAGATGTTAAGTCGCATAGTGCTTAGATCCATTCGAACCATTTTTTGTTGTTGTAGGCTACTTCACGATTCGCCACGGCAAGAAGAGTGGGAGGTGTGTATGGATCATTTAAAAAGGGTAGCACTCTTGCCACGCTGTATAAGGTAAGTTGAATGTAGTTTTTAATATTAGTGATTATTACAGTGCCTGTGTTTATACAGTGTCTGCATCTTACATTACAATACGTTTCATAAATGCATGCATGTCTGAAGGAACAGACACTGTTTTGACGATTACAGCTGTTGTAAAGATTACGAAATTTCATGCGTTGCAGCATACAAAAGAATACTGAAATTTCTGCTCTAATGAAAGTTCATATTAAATACCTCTCCTCAGCGAAAAGTATTCCCACAGTATATAAGTACATTTATCATTGCCGCCCGGAGTGGCCAAGCGGTTCTAGGCCCTTCAGTCTGGACCCGCGCGACCGCTGCGGTCGCAGGTTCGAATCTTGCCTCGAGCATCGAGGTGTGTGATGTTCTTAGGTTAGTTAGGTTTAAGTAGTTCCAAGTTCTAGGGGACTGATGACCTCAGAAGTTAAGTCCCATAGTGCTCAGAGCCATATGAACCATTTTGATTTATCATTATTTATTTTAGTATATTGCGTTCCTTAAATTGTACCTAATTCATGTTCCACATTATACTGTAGTAATTGGCATAAATAATAATTTTGCATTTTTTATGTTTCTAGTAAAACCATTTCAACTTTCCCGTTTTTTATTCTAACTTGAATACTAATTCTCCTGATGAAGTATCTAATGTCATACTACAGTAAGTAAAAAAAAATTATTTGGGGTGTGGAAAAGTGGTAAAAGTATTACACGAGAGCTTGTAAGAAAAAATAGTTTTTATAAAAGCTAGCAAAGTGACACAAATCAAAGAACTAATTAATAATTACCTGATAACACCTCACATTCGACGACGACACAGTTACATGGCCATACTAATGTTGTAAAAAATATATGGAATTCAGTGTCTAAAATTTGTACTTAAAATTTAAAGGAAGCTTGTACTACTTTAGTGCAAGTTTTATAGCATTATTTGAGTGGATTTATCCCAAGGATTGCATTTTTGAGTTGTGTCACTATTCTTGTCGGGGTGTGAATTGATAGACCAGCAGATATGATAGGCCAGCAGACTATACACTGATCTTTCAACACCTGAGGAAAGCGCGTTAGCTGAACTTGTCGAGTTTATGCTCTAAACCCACGAAACGTTGTCATGAAAAAACAAGCCACCACGTTCGTTAACGTAGCATGCCTTAGTACTCGGAGTAGAGTTATCTCACCCAAAGAGTGATTCCGTAATGAGGTTGCTGGCTGTCCGCAAGAGAAATTGAATAACCCGTGGAGAAGCAAGGACGGCCTTTCCTTCAAAACCAAGCGGCGGCGCGAACCAAATACAAATCATGTTATAAATAACAGAGAGTAATGTAGGGAGGCCGTAGTATATCAAGTATGGCGCTACTTTCCTCGCTGATGGTTATAAGGCGTTCTGTATTTGGTCAAAGCCGCCACCTCATGACGCCCGCTCCTAGCCCAGCCACATAACTGTTTAAGAGTAACTTTTCTATCATTACGTTGTGGTGAATGACAAAAAAAAAGCTGACAAAGTTTCAAGACGACAAACAGAATTTTGAAGTTGTTACAGGTTTTTAGAAGTTTTCTTATGGCTGGCAAGAAAGTAAGCGGAAGCTTCAAATTTGGAAGAAAACGTGTAATCTGATATACACTAAGGTGAAACAAGTCATGGGATAGCGGTATCCCCATACACAGATGGAGATAATAATAGGTGCCCAAGGTATAAAAGAGCAGTGCATTGGCAGAGCTTTCCTTTGTGCCCAGACGATTCGTGTTAAAAGGTATCCGACATGATCATGGCCGCACGACGAGACTTAACAGACTTCGGACGAGTGATGATAGTTGGAGCTACAAGTATGAGAAATTCTGTTTCGGAAATTATTGGGGCATTCGGTATTCCGAGATCCACGGTGTCAAGAGCTTGCCGCGAACATGAAACTTCTAACGTTACTACTCATCACAGGCAACGCAGTGGCCGACGGCTTCACTTAACGACCGAGAATACCGGCGTCTGCAATGGGTTGTCAGTGCTAGCAGACAAACAGCAGTACGTGGAATTACCGCAGAAATCAATGTGGGACGTACGACGAACGTATTCGTTAGGACAGTGCTGTGAAATTTGGTGTTAATGGGCTGTGGCAGCAAACGACCGAAGCGAGTGCCTTTGCTAACACCACGACATCGCCTGCAGTACCTCAACTGGGCTCGTGACCGTTTCGGTTGGATTCTAGACGATTGGAAAACCGTGCCCAGGGCAAATGCGTCCCGATTTTAGTTGGCAAGAGCTGACGGTGGGGTTCACGTGTGGCTCAGACCCCACGAAGCCATAGACCCAAGTTGTCGACAAGACACTGTGCAAGTTGGTAGTGCTTCATAATGATATGGTCAGTGTTCGTATGGAATGGGCTGGGTCCTCTCGTCCAGCTGAACCGATTACTGACTGTAAATGGTTATTTTCGGCCGCTTGGAGACCATCTGCAACCATTCATAGACTTGAACGATGGAATTTTTGTGCATGACAACGTGCCATGTCATCAGGCCACACTTTCTGCAAATGGTTCGAAGAACATTCTGGACAATTCGAGCGATTGATTTGGTGACATGAATCCCATCGACCGTTTGTGGGATACAATCGAAAGGTGGGTTCATGCACAAAATGCTGCACCAACAACACTTCCAAAATTATGGACAGCTATAGAGGCAGTATGGCTCTATATTTCAGCAGGTGAATCCCAACGGTTTGTTATGTCCATGCCAGGTCGTGTTTCTGCGCTACGTCGGGAAAAAGGAGGTCCGACGTGATATTAGCAGGTATCCCATGTTTTTTGCCAGCTCAGTGTACAAAACACTTTCAGCAGGCTCATCTTCTTTCATTTCTCTAGCATTTATGCCGTCTTATACGGAGTTCACAATTTCAGAATTTCGTACTTTTTCAAAATTTTTATTATTTAACTATACGGCAGGATGACTGTTCTGACACCATAATAGCCAAGGTAAGGTAGGGGAGGGAACTCGTGTGCGCCTTCTGTCTGTGATTCGTGTGTTAGCGTACTGCAGCTGTTCGTGGATTAATTCGTCTGAGGCAGAATGTGAGGACCAGCCCAGCATCTGCCTAAACGAGCGTTGTAAACCGCCGATAGTGTATAAAGCGTGATTCATCTGAAAAGGCCACCTGTCTCCTGTATAGTTGCGTTACTGGCGTGAAAATTCAAGCGTTCGTCGCCGATGAACAGGAGTCAGTATGGGTGACTGAAACAGGCACCCCCTGCGGAGGCCCATACGCAGCAACGTTCGCTGAACGGTCGTTGAGGAGACCCTGTTGGCAACCCCTTGGTTCATCTTGGCAGTCAGGTGACCAACAGTTGCACATCAGCTCGCCCGTACACGTTTCCGCAGCCGTCATTCAGCCCTGTCATGTATGGCCTATGGTACACCTCGGCGCTGGTTTTTCGTAGCGCCGGTTTGCTGTGTACGGTGTACTTTAACCAGAGCAGCAGGCAGACAGTTTACAATCTGAGCCTTTTTGGAAATGTTTCTACCTCTGACCCGAAAGCCAACGATCATTCCCTTTTGGACGTTAAATAAATGGCTCCGTTTCCGTATTATGACAATGATTGCACTGATGTCTTCCCGACACGACTTGTATACCCTCCACTGCTAGTGCTGCCACCGCCGTCCGTGAGCGGCTATTGCACTTTGACGTCTAAAATAGGCAGCGATCACATTAAAGTGATTCGGCAGTGTACAAGGGGAACTCAAATGAAAACAAAATACACGTTGCCAAGGCTGTTCCCGAAACGCCGCACAAGTTGCGCTGGAAATCCCTTACATGTCCTTCATATAGTCCCAATCTCTTCCAGTGTGGTTTTCATACTTCGGAGCCCTGAAAAATGGCATGTTGATTTGCTTCTGACGAAGAGGTGCATGCCTAGGTACAATTATGGTTCCGTATGCAGCTGCAAATATTTTTCCATGAAATCATTAATCGGTGTCCAGACACTCTGTGACCAAAATGGTACTGAAACAGAGGATGACAGACTAAAGGCCGAAATACTAAATGTCTTTTTCCAAAGCTGTTTCACAGAGGAAGACTGCACTGTAGTTCCCTCTCTAGATTGTCGCAAAATGGCTCTGAGCACTATTCCACTTAACTTCTGAGGTCATCAGTCGCCTAGAACTTAGTACTAATTAAACCTAACTAACCTAAGGACATCACACACATCCATGCCTGAGGCAGGATTCGAACCTGCGACCGTAGCGGTCGCTCGGCTCCAGACTGTAGCGCCTAGAACCGCACGACCACTCCGGCCGGCCTGATTGTCGCACAGATGACAAAATGGGAGATATCGAAATAGACGACAGAGGGATAGAGAAACAATTAAAATCACTCAAAAGAGGAAAGGCCGCTGGACCTGATGGGATACCAGTTCGATTTCACACAGAGTACGCGAAGGAACTTGCCCCCCTTCTTGCAGCGGTGTACCGCAGGTCTCTAGAACGGCGTAGCGTTCCAAAGGATTGGAAAAGGGCACAGGTCATCCCCGTTTTCAAGAAGGGACGTCGAACAGATGTGCAGAACCATAGACCTATATCTCTGACGTCGATCAGTTGTAGAATTTTGGAACACGTATTATGGTCGAGTACAATGACTTTCCTGGAGACTAGAAATTTACTCTCTAGGAATCAGTGTGGGTTTCGAAAAAGACGATCGTGTGAAACTCAGCTCACGCTATTCGTCCACGAGACTCAGAGGGCCATAGACACGGGTTCCCAGGTAGATTCCGTCTTTCTTGACTTCCGCAAGGCGTTCTATACAGTTTCCCACAGTCGTTTAATGAACAAAGTAAGAGCATATGGACTATCAGACCAATTGTGTGATTGTATTGAAGAGTTCCTATATAACAGAACGCAGCATGTCATTCTCAATGGAGAGAAGTCTTCTGAAGTAAGAGTGATTTCAGGTGTGCCGCAGGGAAGTGTCGTAGGACCGTTGCTATTCACAATATACATAAATGACCTTGTGGGTAACATCGGAACTTCACTGAGGATTTTTGCGGTTGATGCTGTAGTATATCGAGAGGTTGTAACAGTGGAAAATTGTACTGAAATGCAGGAGGATCTGCAACGAATTGACGCATGGTGTGGGGAATGGCAATTGAATCTCAATGTAGACAAGTGTAATGTGCTGCGAATACATAGAAAGAAAGATCCTTTATCATTTAGCTACAGTATAGCAGGTCAGCAACTGGAAGCAGTTAATTCCATAAATTATCTGGGAGTAGGCATTAGGAGTGATTTAAAATGGAATGATGATTTAAAGTTGATCGTCGGTAAAGCAGATGCCAGACTGAGATTCATTGGAAGAATCCTAAGGAAATACAATCCGAAAACAAAGGAAGTATGTTACAGTACACTTGTTCGCCCATTACATGAATATTGCTCACCAGTGTGGGATCCGTACCAGATAGGGTTGATAGAATAGATAGAGAAGATCCAAAGGAGAGCAGCGCGCTTCGTTACAGGATCATTTAGAAATAGCGAAAGCGTTACGGAGATAATAGATAAACTCCAGTGGAAGACTTTGCAGGAGAGACGCTCAGTAGCTCGGTACGGGTTTTTGTTGAAGTTTCGAGAACATACCTTCACCGAAGAGTCAAGCAGTATATTGCTCCCTCCTACGTATATCTCGCGAAGAGACCGTGAGGATAACATCAGAGAGATTAGAGCCCACACAGAGGCATACCGACAATCTTTGTTTCCACGAACGACTAGAATAGAAGGGAGAACCGATAGAGGTACTCAAAGTACACTCCGCCTCCTGGCTTGCGGAGTATGGATGTAGGTAGGTAGGTAGATCGGTGGTGGTAGGTTCCTATGGGACCAAACTGCTTAGGCCATCGGCCGCTAGACTAACACACCACTTAATCTAACTGAAACTAACTTACGCTAAGTACAACACACACACACACACACACACACACACACATACACCCATGCCGCTAGGGACGACTCGAACCTCCGACGAGGGTAATCACGCGAACCTTGGCAAGGCGCCTTTGACCGCACGGTTATCCCGCGCGGCATCATTGACCGTCTTGCCTCACAGTGGGATAAATGAATTAACATATATGGTGATTAGATTTGAAGTAATAAACAATTTAGTTTTTTTTCAACTGTCTCGTTTTCATTTGATTGTCCCTTATAGATGCAGATACAGACACGAGCCAGCCCTCGCCCATGCACGATATGCGCCTCGGTGGACTGTAGACCCATCACGTCATGACTGCTGAGCAGGGCAGGACAAAACTCGCTACAGCTGCCGCCTGATATCCTGTAAGCTGTGGCAGTTCACGAGGGAACCCGTGACAAAAGAGACTGCTAAAACGCCTCCGCCGTGAAATAAAGGGAGCGGTGGAGGCAAGTAGTAACAGAGACTGATTCAACGTAACCGTATGTCTACAACTTTAAGATCAGTCAACATAGAGACGAAATCGAAGAATTCCACCACTCTATTTTGACCAAAGTGTCCTCTGCGAGCCTAGAGAAAAAATTGAACATCCTTAAAGACACACTTGCCGCCAAATTACGACACGTAGGAGATTCTGTGAATGACAATAAAATCGCCACGATAGCTTAATGTCTGTGACTATGTCTTACAGTCCGTTACAAGGGTGACAAGATTCAGCCCGTGTCACCTGAAGAGCTACCAGCTTCACCCCGTCAGCGCAAAACCAAGAAAGTGGCAGGATCGGACGGCATTGCCAACATTGTCCTAAAGCAGCTAACACCTATCGCCGTCCCACAGGCTGCAGATGTCTTCTTTGAAATCCTCGGGTCTGGTTGTTATCCTGCAGCGCGCAAATGCCGATATGCTAGCCATATCCGAGACTGGAAATGACCTTCAACTGGCGAATAGCTGCAGACCTGTTAGTCCAATACCAGCACTCTCGACGACCGTTGAAAGAATCTACCTCTGTCATATTATACGCCACATCGAAGCAGAGGCCTAAAACCCAGACAGCAGCTCTGAATTCAACGCGGTCACTAGAAGGAACAGCAGATTCTGCCCTTGGTGGAGGACGTTTTCGACGCCATGGGTCGCCACGAATACTTTGGAGCCGTCTTCCTGAAATGTCTCCACAGCCTTCCACAGCATGTAGCGTGAAGGACTCCTATACTAGCTTGTCGCCCCAGTGCCCCACGTCTTTGCTCCAAAACTACCTGGCAGACTGTACGTTCCGCGTGAGGCCGCAAAACGACACATCCACTGAACGTCATACCGTGTAGGGTTACCACAGGGATCGAGTGCGAGATGATCCTGTACATCCTGTACGCTACCGACTCACCAAAAACTGATCAGGTACATATTGGGCTCTATGGAGGTGGCACCACGATGTGAGCAGCCAAAATGGGCCCACTCATTTTCTAGAGCCATCTACAGGGCTCCTGTAAAGACCTCGTTGCCTGGGGCGTCCAGTGGCTGCTCAGTATCAACACGGCCAAAATCTAGTCCGGCATCATCAGCTTCCAACGAATTCCAGCGGCGCTTCAACAAATCGGAGTTCTCGGCAACGTAGTGCGCTGGGAAGCAAGCTACCTTGTCGCGAAGCAGGACAAGCGTCTAACGTAGTGACAACACACCCCTTACATGAGGAAAAAGGCTCATAGAAGAACCACCACCTTGTAACTGGTGTGAATCCAAGCTCGACATTGCGTCCACACCTCGCCGTAATACTGTACAAGCCACTGTTCCCTCCGGTACTTGAGTATGCTGCGATGGTTTTGGGCAGCGCCGCTGAAAAGCATGTCATGAGACTTCGAACCTTATAAAACCGAGCGATAATGATAGCGCTGGTAGCAGAGCGGTTCTAGGCGCTTCAGTCTGGAACCGCGCGACCGCTACGGTCGCAGGTTCGAATCCTGCCTCGGGCATGGATGTGTGTGATGTCCTTAGGTTAGTTAGGTTTAAGTAGTTCTAAGTTCTAGGGGACTGATGACCTCAGATGTTAAGTCCCATAGTGCTCAGAGCCATTTGAACCTTTTTTTTTTCGATAATGATAGCGCTACTTCTGTAACGCGGTGTCACTTCTGAGATCGGGCACAAAACTGAGGACGTTCAACATCTTCATGTTCTAAGTTCTAGGAGACTGATGACCTCAGATGTTAAGTCCCATAGTGCTCAGAGCCATTTGAACCTTTTTTTTTTTTCGATAATGACAGCGCTACTTCTGTATCGCGGTGTCACTTCTGAGATCGGGCACAAAAATGAGGACGTTCAACATCTTCATGAACGCATCGGCGAAACTGCTGCATCTTTGTACAGAAAAGCGCAGTTCTCGCAAAACTCGAAGATCCATGCGCTCGGGCAAAATATACATATCGAACGTCTACGAAATGGCCGCGCCTGCTTTTTAGCAACTCCGATTAGCAGCAGAAGACTCGAGGGAAATAGGAATGAGAAGCAAAACAGGAAAGAAGGGCAACAACAATCGGAAGAGTAGCCTCAATGTTTAATCTGCATAAAACATCAAGGAACTCTCAATGGAGATCCGATATTGACGGCATAGAAAGATACTGCATGTGATAGAAATAACTTGCACTGCTATTGATTTGCACGTGAGGCTGTACTGATCACTATAAATGGCTGTGTGAGCCGGTTCTCAGGTAAAAGATAAGCTCGAGCATAGTACGGCACCTAGTAAAACACTACAGTGTCCGGAAGCAACTCAGGTCGATAACAGCATTTTCTTACTATTCAGTTTACTCAGGCTTTTTCATCGAATCTGTTTCATCCTGTGTCTCTTTCTCTCTTCAGGGTGTGACACAATAACACGATATTACGAGTACATGCACGTGAGATGTATGAACTTTTTCTTAATATAGAGATTTTCTGTATGGTCACTGAAAACTTGGAGAAATATTTATGTTTTCACTCTTTGTAGCGCTGTTGTATAAGTTGTCTAGTTTGTAAAGAATTGTTTCTTTTGTAAGTGATGAGAACATGTAATATACCGTCCGCAACTAGTGGTCTAGTGGCTAGCGTCGCTGCCTTTGGATCAGGGGGTCCCGGGTTCGATTCCCAGCCGGGACGGGGATTTTCTCCGTCCGGGAGCTGGGTGTTTGTGTTGTGCTCATCATCTCATCATCATTCGGGCAGTGCCGACACTGGAAATGGAAAGATTTGGAACTTGTACCGGCGCTGATGACCACGATGTTGAGCGCCCCATAAACCAACATCATCATCATCATCATGTAATATACTATCATTGTTTCACGTGTGACGAATGGGTTAACTATTGATGGGTAAGTATTTCATCTATAGTCAGAAACGTAAGAAACGTATCGGAGCAGAGATTCTGAGGCTTAACTTCATCTGTATTCAGTAACAGTAATATAGTCTCCCAAATTGATAGTACATTTCAGTTTTTTGTGGGTTACCTTTTCGTAATGGAAGATAGGCGAGAAGTTACTATGTTTTGCGCACAGCAGATTATAAGTTTGACCTCAAGTCCAGTGCAAGTAGTTGGTATTCTATACGTAGATGAAGTTGTTGCCTTTTGAACCGGCGTTCGGTTTTTTTATTTTTTAGTTAAGCTAAATTAACACCAAATATAGCAGAAAATGTTAATAATTTGTTGGTCATATTTTTGTCAAAAGTGAAATTATTTCTTACTTATTATAAGTACAACAAGGTCATACATAGAAAAATTTGGTAAATAAATAAATACGCGTTTCATTCAGTAGGAAGAGTCATAGCAGTTCAGTACCTGTTGTCAGCGCCACGAGAATGAAAGAAACAAGGGCGCTAATCAGTAATACCAGACAGTGCGTAAATCGTCTGCCGAGATGGTTTCCAACGAAGTGTGCCAGCATGCAAGAAACCATCATCAAGACGCCCTGGCCGACGTATGCAACGAAAGGATTCTCTCCAAAACTTTTATTGTGGAAAAGTAGAGTGAAAAGGACAAGAGAACCCGCTGACCTGTGTGGAAAAATAATCTTCATGTAATATCTTAAGAAATTAAGGTAGTTATATTTTAACTCTCTTTATTAAACTGATGAATCTGCACTTGATTAGTTTTCAAACAATTATTTCGATTATGCAGTACGTCCTAATGTGATAGACTATTTTACTGTGACCTGTGTTTCACCACAAAAATCTTCAATTATCGGATATGTTGCTGTTCTTTTGGTCGTTCCCCTTTGAAAACTGATGGATGCTTTGCTCTTACGTTATGAAATATTCGTACTATAACAGTGTTATGCTATAAGAGGGCGACATAGATTACCCGCTAGACAGGAAATATGTTGACTTGTATCCAACTTTTTAATTCAGAAAAACTCCCAGTTTTTTCTCTTGCTTTTGTAATAGTTTTAGTCAAGTTTTCAGTTTGTACAGCTCTTCACGCAAGTGTATACTATGGAATTTTTTTTATCTGTGCATAAATGTAGCAACCTTCATCTAAATGTAGTTGCTTTCTGTAGTCAAGGCTCGAGAAGGGTTTCTTTACAACTTTTAGGCTCCACTCCTGTCTCCATAACCAAGTCGACTATTTCCTGGAGCACCAAGATTTGTCCTATCAACTGATCAACAGATCCCATCCTTCACCAAGCTTATGCCATAAATTCCCTTTCAAAACGATTCTGTTGACTACTTCCTCATCAGGGATCCTGCAGACCAGAGATTCTCTAGCCTACCACAAGGTGTGCAATAGGAGCAACTGCGTCCATGTCCTGTCTCCCTGACAAAGAGAGTGTTCCAACAAAATATAATTTGCATTTCCGATGATAGATACAAACTGTACGTAAGCTTACGAATCAGTTGATACACACTACCGTAGAAGAAATTACATTACTGGCCATTAAAATTGCTACACCACGAAGATGACGTGCTACAGACGCGAAATTTAACCGACAGGAAGAAGATGCTGTGATATGCAAATGATTAGCTTTTCAGAGCATTCACACAAGGTTGGCGCCGGTGGCGACACCTACAACGTGCTCACATGAGTAAAGTTTCCAACCGATTTCTCATACACAAAACAGCAGTTGACCGGCCTTCCCTGGTGAAACGTTGTTGTGATGCCTCGTGTAAGGAGGAGAAATGCGTACCATCACGTATCCGACTTTGATAAAGGTCAGATTGTAGCCTATCGCGATTGCGGTTTATCGTATCGCGACATTGCTGTTCGCGTTGGTCGAGATCCAATGACTGTTAGCAGAATACGGACTCGGTGGATTCAGGAGGGTAATACGGAACGCCGTGCTGGATCCCAATGGCCTCGTATCACTTGCAGTCAAGATGACAGGCATCTTATCCGCATGGCTGTAACGGATCGTGCAGCCTCGTCTCGATCCCTGAGACAACGGATGGGGACTTTTGCAAGACAACAACCATCTGCACGAACAGTTCGACGACGTTTGCAGCAGCATGGACTATCAGCTCAGAGACCATGGCTGCGGTTACCCTTGACGCAGCATCACAGACAGGAGAGCCTACGATGGTGTACTCAATGACGAACCTGGGTGCACGAATGGAAAAACGTCATTTTTTCGGATGAATCCAGGTTCTGTTTACAGCACCATGATGGTCGCATCCGTGTTTGGCGACATCGCGGTGAACGCACATTGGAAACGTGTATTCGTCGTCGCCATACTGGCGTATCACCCGGCGTGATGGTATGGGGTGCCGTTGGTTACACGTCTCGGTCACCTCTTGTTCGCATTGACGGCACTGTAAACAGTGGACGTTACATTTCAGATGTGTTACGACCTGTGGCTCTACCCTTCATTCGATGCCTGCGAAACCCTACATCTCAGCAGGATAATGCACGACCGCATGTTGCAGGTCTTGTACGGGCCTTTCTGGATACAGAAAATGTTCAACTGCTGCCCTGGCCAACACATTCTCCAGACCTCTCACCAACTGAAAACGTCTGATCAATGGTGGCCGAGCAACTGGCTCGTCACAAAACACCAGTCACTACTCTTGATGAACTGTGGTATCGTGTTGAAGCTGCATGGGCAGCTGTACCTGTACACGCCATCCAAGCTCTGTTTGACTCAATGGCCAGGCGTATCAAGGCCGTTATTACGACCAGAGGTGGTTGTTCTGGGTACTGATTTCTCAGGATCTATGTACCCAAATTGCGTGAAAATGTAATCACATGTCAGCTCTAGTATAATATATTTGTCCAATGAATGCCCGTTTATCATCTGCATTTCTTCTTGGTGTATCAATTTTTAATGGCCAGTAGTGTAGTAGTACACCTGGAAACACGGCGTCGTTTTTGATCCGATGACGACATATGTCACCTGGGGGATAATGGAAGTACTGATAATGATTTCAACGCGCCAACAAATAGCACAGTTGCATAGCTACCAGAGTGCCATCTGTGTCCACCATTTAATGGAGAATGCTCACGGCCAGAAGGGTCAACGTGGTGCAAACGAGTAAAGCAAGCAGGCAAGTGTGCCAAGGAGGCGCAATCATGCTCTACAGCCAAATGAGCGAGTGGCAAGTTGGACGTGCTGCGTCAGCTGTGCAACGACGGTGGTATCAGTGGTCACGTGCTCATTCTCACACCTGTCTACGAGGTTCTAGACATCCACGCAGCACCGACGCCCGCCAGGAGCGTCGTATTGCATTACATCAGTGGCATATCGTACGCCCATCATAGTACAGATAAGATGGCTTGTGTGGTCAGACGTGTCAACACGAACTGTTACGAACCGGTTATTAGCAGTGAGACTATGAGCACGCACACCTCTATCCCGTCTTCCACTCACGCCACAGCATCGACGTCCACAGTTCGACTGGCCCACGATGCTCTTCAACACTGAAAGCAGATTCTGCCTGCATGCAAGTGATGTTCGATTGTGTGTGCGACGTAGATGCGGTGAGTACTGTCTCGTAGGGTGCATTCGTCCAAGACACACTCTGCCCACCCCAGGCCTTATGCTCTGGCGTGCGAAAAGCTACAACTCTTGCTCTATTTGTTTGTTTCTAAGGAATACAAACCATAGCGCTCGTTACGTACAGAACGTTCTTAGACCCGTTCTTTTCCCGTTCTTGCAGCAGGAAGGTGATATATTGTTCCAACTGGATAATGCTCACCTACACACTGCCCTTGAAACTCAACGTGCTCTGCAACACTGCAGAGACTTCCCCGACCAGCACGATCTCCGGACTCGTCTCCAGTCGAGCACGTATGGGATATGATGGAACCAGGAGTGATTCGTGCGACTCGTTAGCCAACAATTCTTACATAATTACGTGAACGGGTCGAGTAGGCATGGCATAACGTATCCCCGGACAGTATTCGCCATCTGTACCATCGGCTGGATGTCAGTGTCAGCGTCTGCGTTGTCGGCCATGAACGCCACGCCACATACTAAGATGGATGTTTCAGCATGTCAGTACCTGGTACCTCTCTCTGAACCGCTTGTGCTATTAATCTCTAAATTTAATCATTTCATGCACTCCATATGCACTGTTGCAACAATAATTCTTGAGTGAATTTGAAAGCCCTAAAAGAGAGTATAATTTTTTTTCCATCAATGTGCGTCATGGGTCGCACCGAATAACATTCCAAAGTGAGATGCAGTGCCCCCTGTAACAAAACAGACGAGAGAAGCCCTCTCGCTCTTAGTCGTTTGCAGTTCTTGGTTGCAGTCGTATCGTGATCTTCAATAGCGGTAGTGTCGATGCCATTTATATGTCCTCGTGGATGCTTACTGTTGTTACTAGCAGCTATGGAAATTACAGCTCTACTTAGTGCTGTTTCGCATGCACTGTAATGCAATCGCGATTATTTTGGTACATAATTAGTAGAAATGCAATGTTTGCATCTCATTGGGCTAGCTACATTCCAGTAATAGTACTTTTTACTGCCCCTCTTTGGACTACAGTCTACTCAATTCTCGAGGCTATCCATCATTTTGAGGAATATCTCAGTGCATTCTCTCTCTAATCAAAGGCTGGACGAAGTATCAAAACGCTCGTTTATGTTACAATTATTTGTTCCTTTTGTCTCGCTTTGCAGCAAGACTCTTCGGGATAGGATGATCAACAGCGTGTGTGCGCAAGTCGAAATGAAGATGTAACGGGCTACCTACATGTGATTTATTGGAAGAATATACGCAAGTTTTTATCACATCTGTTGGGATTGTGATCTACAGAATTCCTCTGTTGCTTCCTCGAACTCTTGCACTTAGCACTCTGGAACTCCTGCTGCACAAGATGGGGTCCAATTCTGGCTACGGTCGCGACAGAAGTAATTTAGCATGGAAAGCTACTAAATGTACCTGTTAATTGGGAATAGAGGACAGGCAGTTTTTCATCAGTTCTACTAACAGTATCGCCACGTTCTTTTAACAGAACACAGCAGTGTCTACAACCCGATCTGCACATCTGATCTTCAGCTTTTTTCTGTGGTGCCACATTTCCTAAGCTTCTATTCTCTTCTTATTCTTTTCTTATCTGCACAGTTTAGAGTACACAATTACCTGAGACAAATTAACATGATTATTACTATCAGAAAACTTAAATTTATTTTAGATGTTGAAATACTTTTCAGGAACCCTCTTCTAGCTATTGCCAATCTATATTTTACATATATCCTTCCTGCTTTGGCCGTTGTTAGCTTCCTGCCCAGGTACTAAAACTATATTAATTTTAGTGCCTCGTTCCCTGAATTGACTACCTGAGTATAGGATGATTAATCCGACTACATTGCCCTTCATTTACTTCTATTTTGTTTCCGCAATACTGTTTTCAAGTTTCTTTCGTTTATATAGTCTTTCTATATATATTTTTTTCCACATTTCAGTCTACAGGCTTTCCTTAGTACCAGACCGCCGTAAGAGTTCTTAATAATTGTTCTTTCCTGCAATTTCTAATTTAATTTCTCTACTTTAGTCAGTCGCTAAATAATGCTCCATTTCAATCTCAACAGCTTCCAGTTATTTCAGCTTTCCTCTTTTCACTCCTTTCCGTCATTCTGTATTCTCCTAATGTTTCCTTCTCCTGCTTTACCTGCTATCGAACTCCTGTTCCTCATCACAATTAAATTTTCGTTTCTGTTAATTAAGTAAATAATTTACATTGTCTCATTACCCATCATTACAGTCTCTTCAGTCATTTGCAGAGCTTTCAATCAGTGGTGGAATTAGGACATATACATACTTACACTTCTGCAGTTGGTCTTGGCTTCATGTCTACTTTACATTTGTTAATATGATCACTACACTGTTCCTAGTAGTTCGCCCACACACTTTTTTTTATTCTTTATTAGACCTGGTACTGTGACTCTGTGTTAATCTTGCTACCATCTGGACCCAAACGAACAGACAGCCGGTACTCAACAATGAAGCATAGCGGATGTCCTCAGTTATGTCCTGTCTGTAGAGTCGCATGTGCGAGTAGTATTTTATTACTTCGTCGCCGCTAATTCAGAGTCCATCACAGCTTATATAACATGGCACATTTATACAGACAAACCACTATAAAGCTTACAAGGGAACCTCCCCATCGCACGCCCCTCAGATTTAGTTATAAGTTGGCACAGGGATAGGCCTTGAAAAACTGTACACAGATCAATCGAGAAAACAGGAAGAAGTTGTGTGGAACTATGAAAAAATAAGCAAAATATACAAACTGAGTAGTCCATGTGCAAGGTAGGCAACATCAAGGAGCATGTTAGCTTACGAGCGCCGTGGTCCCGTGGTTAGCGTGTGCAGCTACGGAATGACAGGTCCTGGGTTCAAAGCTTCTCTCGAGTGAAAGGTTTAATTTTTTATTTTCAGATAATTATCAAAGTTCAGGCTCTCACACATAATCAACTTCGCTCTCCAAAATTCCAGGACATGTTCAGATTTGCTTGGACATATACAGGATTTGACGGTCTACGCACGGAAACTTTTGAAAACGTAAAAAACATATGTTTTGACAGAGCACAGGGAAAACTGTGCGACTGTGAAACTGTTGCATTCATTTGATGCAGTTTATGTGACAAACTCATCACTTTTTTGGGAGTGATTATCACAGCCACAAGGAAACCTAAATCGGTTGACCTATGACCTTGCGATCAAATGGTTTCGGTTCCTATTGGTGCACGTCGTTTCGTCTACTAATCGCACGGTTTTGCGGTGCGGTCGCAAAACACAGACACTAAACTTATTACACTGAACAGAGACGTCAATGAATGAACGGACAGATCGTAACTTTGCAAAAATAAAGAAAGTAAAATTTTCACTCGAGGGAGGACTTGAAGCAAGGATCTTTCGGTTCGCATCTGCTCACTCTAACCACGAGACCACGGCGCCCATCAACCAACATTGTCCTTTATGTTGCTTATCTTCCATGTGGACTACTCAGTTTGTATATTTTACTTATTTTTTCATAGTTCCACACAACTTCTTCCTGTTTTCTCGATTGATCTGAGTTCAGTTTTTCAAGGCCTATCCACTGTGTCAACTTATAACTAAATATGAGGGGGGTGCGATGGGGAGGTTCCCTTGTTAGTTTCCAACCCGATCATGCACGGCCATGAACTTCCGAAATTGAATGTTTCGTACATGACGACGTTAAAAGTGATTCACAAGACATATTCGGTATCCATCTCTCTATTATGAGCAGTTCCGTCTACATCAAGTTCGTCAGTGATGAGGTGTGCAACAGAATCGTGCACGCAAACGCAAACAGTCTTAAATTCAAACACTGGGGCAGTCTCTAACGATCAAGAAAGGCTCGGCTTCTGTGTGATGTGAGTCATCTAAATCCCATTCAAAATACCTCTGGACGATGTCACCGTGGCTTCCCAATCTTATAGCAAAGAGGTCAGCCACTGGACTGAAAAATGGGCCACTTTCACAATACACCAGTTCCTCAACACGTTACGAAAGATTAAAGCTGAATTGACAAAACAAGTGGCAGGTTACTCCGAAAATAGCAGTTCTAGGGCGATTATTACAGACAGCCATATACTTGCTCTGGGTGTGGCCAAGAAGGACACAACAGTTCAGCGTTTCTACACTGGTGACTTGCTCAGATCCCAATAGATGAGTTTGTGATCATACTATGATCACGATTCTCCCCCCACAATTACGCACAGGTTACGATCTGATGGCCATACTCGTCAGGTAGACGCTCCTGACAGGGAGGACATGGTGGAGTCCGAAGTACTGGAT
The DNA here is from genome assembly GCF_021461395.2 of Schistocerca americana. Taxonomy (NCBI): domain Eukaryota; kingdom Metazoa; phylum Arthropoda; class Insecta; order Orthoptera; family Acrididae; genus Schistocerca; species Schistocerca americana. The sequence goes on along the minus strand of NC_060121.1, from coordinate 426,371,317 downwards.
CCAACCACTATGATGGCACCTCTTTCAGAAGATAGTTAACAGTCGCTCTTGAAGGAGGTTATGGAAGAGATGATGGGCACTGACGCATGGTTAGTGCCGACCGCAGCCTTTCTTCCCAATAACAGACCAGTCGAAGAAATCCACCCACATTCGGATGCTGAAACACACGACCACAAACAGCATTCCCTGCAAAGACACAAGAAATTCCGACGTACTGTGTCAGATGACTGCCTGCTACAAACGTCTGAAACGGATTGCGGACAGTCTGACAGCAGTGACGGCGATACAAAGGCCGCAGTAGCACCACACAGTGTGGATCGCACTGGCGACAGCCTCAGTTCTTCCAACGCTTCTGTAAGGTGGAATCTCATGGAGATACCTGCAGCAGATTACCAGCCAGTAGTGACGGCGGAGTCTGCACCGACAGCCATAGCTGAGATAACCCATCGACAGTCAGCGGTACCTCATGGCGACCGAGCAGGTGACTGTGCAGAAGACTCATCGTACGTCGTGCTGGACACCACTCTAGGGATTTCACCCCATCAGTGTTGATCCCTTCCCACTGTTGGTGACTGTGATGAGACACCGAGATGCAAGGAGCCCACACCACGTTTGGTGATGCTGATGGCCAACACAATGCCACTATACTTCTACAGGAAGGAATAGTGGTGGACGATATGCACGATCTCGCCAGGGCTCAAGAAATAGCGCTCATAGCGTTGGGCATAAGGCTCATCAACATATACACACCTTCTGGCACGGACGGACGTCGCGAACGTTCACGTTTTATTGCAGAGGAAGTCGCGTAGCTCTTCCAAGGCTGATATGACTATTTAATATTCTCAGGTGACTTCAGTTCCGCCTGGCATCGAACAACCAGCTCCCATGACACAGTCTGTGCCCGGAATGCAAGACACTAATCTGGGATTTGTAGGTGGTGAACACTCGAAAACGTATTAACGACCACCGAATTCACTTCACACACTCCACGAGTCACTCTTCCAGTCGTACTGACTGGATGTACGTCTTTCAACTACTGTGTCTACTAAGAAACAGGATATGGAACTGTGGCCTGCTGCCTTCTCAGTCAACTCGGCTTACATATGTACCGTCATCCTTCATTGACAACGAGTGTGAAGAAGGGATAGTCTGTTGAAGTTAAACGTCGCTCACCAAGCTTACCCAGAATGCCGCCAAGCCATTGGGGTACCAGATGTTCATGTGACATCCGCCGCCAAGCATATCCTACGACGATCTGCTAGTGATTGGACTACTCCCAGCCAGCCTTGCGACGAACGTTGATAAACTGTAGTCGAGACCACGCAGCTTGGCGTAGACGTACACTTGAAATGCATACCACCAGCAACCGGTACTGCATTGTGCACTGGATTCGAAACAAAACCAGCCGACGACCCATCCTCAGTTACGACGAAAAATAAAAAGGAGAGCACATATCGCAGCACAGAGCAATAAATAACATGCCGACCTCGTGAAGACAAGGGGTAAGACCACGAGGAAGATGAACAAGAAGAGGAAGAAAGAAAAATCTAGTAACTACCCAACCACAAATTCGGTTCATCTTGCCAGTGCAGTTCACTAATATCTTCTATATTTAACTACAACATGTCCATTTATCTTTTCAAGTTCGTTACCCTGTCTACCCAAGTGACAAATTTGCCAGTCTATACTCCGAACCGCGGATCGCCAGATTTTTATTTTCATTTATTTCTTTTTTTTATGATGGGAGCAGTCTCCTGAGTACTGCTACCTAAGATCCTAATAGGGGACTGCTTTTACTCCGGAGCATTTCATCCAGAAGGATGCCATCGTCATTAAACCACTGCTGTACAGACCTCAATATATTAGTGTTGTGTCATTAAATATAACGACTTTATTGCTCCCTCTATTTATTTGAGGTAGTTGGTTGTGTTTTTTCAGGTTTTCTTCAGTTAGTTTGGTGGTTTCATTAACAGGGAGCCAACTGCATATGCTTTCTAGTTGAAAGGATTGCAGTCTTGTGCACAGGGTTTTAATTTCTTACGTCTTCTATTATCTGATTGGTATTTCTTACTGTCCTATCACATTCAAATTTGTAGTATTGGGGTGAGCTGCGAATGCATTTGTTTTGCTAGCAGACACCCATGAGACAAATATTCCCAGTAGTAAATTTCAGAGCATCTCCACGTACCTACTAGTACTTTAATGCCCAAATAAATATTGGAAGCAGGATACTATATAAAATAATGAAAAAATTACATAGAAAAAAAATGCATACCGTTTAACATCCTTCACTCTCTCACAGTCCCACTTCATGTCATCTCACCTCTTGCTATTATCCATTTTCCTCCAACTCACTTTCTGTCCTAGGACTTTCTCACTATTCACTCTTCTTGCCTCCTTCATCCTCCCACTACAAATCTCCCTCACCTTCCCAGAAATTAGATTTTCAGCTCTGTCACTACTCCTTCATTTGTCTTACACGTTAACTAAATACTTGGGAACGATTAAATGAAAAACAATGCAAATGAATTCTTCAGAAAGAAAAGAACAATTTTAAGTCACAGAGAAACTAGTGTTAGAGTTAGTAACACTACCCAAATCATATAATACATATTTAGATACAAGGATACAAATAAACAGTAGTAATGCTACATAGTAGTCTGTTTACCATCAGAAACGCATAGTTCTGCAAAGCAATGTAGGATTAGACCAGAATCAACAGTGACAGACGAAAGTATAACGTGAAAACTTGCAAGCAGGTGGGGTTTCCTAATGTGAGCGAAAAACCAGGCATGAAATGCTATGAGTAAGTCAGCATCTTCTGCAAAGAACTGTTTTCCGATCTGAAAATCAACATGTAAATATTTTTCATGATAGGCCACTGATGATCTTTTATTTCAATATGATGAAATGCGTTTGCTGGCAAAAACATGTATCCTCTAGTAGTTACAAAATTTGAATTAAAACACCATCAATAACTGTAAAGTAACTATGGACATGTGGACAAACAATTGAAGAACTTAATGATGTCTTGTCAGGCATTCACTATCGGCCTAAATTATTAGTTGATGAAGATTAATCTTTATCCATTTAAAATCATGTAAACCATCAGATTTAACAACCATTGCAAATGTAATAGTCTTATGCCAAAGTAGAAAAATGTAAAGATCAAAACAGCTCGAAAGGAAATAATAGCAGATCACAGAGAAAGGTTTAAAACACATCGTTGACCCAACAACAAATGAACAACAAATAGAAGATCACGTTATAAAATCTGATTATATTCTCACCACAGGAGAAGAAAATGACCACAGTAATGCAAATATAGGACTGACCAGAGAATTAATAAAAAATTAATTACAATCGCAGCAACATAGTTGAAAAAGACAGCAAATAATTCAGAAACTATTGAGATGGATCAAAAATCTATAGTAAACCCTGTAAGCAAGAAACATTATAATAACAAAATCGAATAAAGATGGTACTGTTGTGCTCATGGAAACAAAAGCATACATCGAAAAAAGAGGAGTTAAGCACCAGAAATAATATTAAAAAATCGAAATCAAACCCAATAAACAGATATAAAAACATCAAAAATGCACTCAGAAACATGGAGCATACATTTTGAAACAAGAAGAAAAAGAGATTTCTTCAAGAAAATCTTCAGGTACCTGAAGTGAGATACCAGCCCAACAGTAAATTTCAGAACAGGTCCCACATACCTGATAGAAAAACAAATGGAATCATAGCTCACCCAATACTATTAACTTGAAAATATGATAATAAGAAGTACTAGTTACCTAATAAAACACATAACAAATATAATAACCCCATGCACAGCAAAAATGCTGCCCTTTTATGTAAAAATCATTTAGAGCTGCATCACTATTAATGGAACTATCGTACCAATTGATGAAACCCAGTAAACACACTACCAGCTACGTAATAAACAGAAAGATGAAACAAAATTTTTGCAGTTAACAATAAAAAATTGTGTTGTAGCTTATCATGAGTACTAAATATAAGATGGAGGTTTACCCAAGGGTTCATCTATTTCAAGAGCACTAGCCAAGATCTTCATGAACCATATTGAAAAACTGATATCTGAAGATGGAACAATAAAGAAAATCTAGATCATGTACGGGTACTGGTACATGGATGATATAATATGCATGCCAGATAAACCCTAAAACAAAATATAACACTTACATAAAAACATAGCATATATAAGTAAATAAAGGTTACAACAGAAGAAGATTTAGAAAACGAACAAATATTCCAATATGTAAGTATAAGAAAATACATCACACCACATATTTGACAAATATAAAGAACCTACAACAGACATAATAATAAATGCAGGCTAAAATCACCCACAGTGTCACAAACAAGCTGCAAACAGACCCAATAAGATTCCACTAAACATTTGTAATTAGCAAAATGTGATGTACATGTACAAGGGTTCCACATATCAAAAAGACAGCGCCCAAAAACGGATACAGTGAAACATTAGTAGGTAAACTTGACAGAATAATAAGGACAGAAATGTGACTCAAACAAAACTACATTGCATCAACACATACAAGCAGTACTATCACAATAGAATTACATACAGTAATCTACCACTACAAATTCACACACAAGATAGACAACATATTAAAACAAGGGCCTAAGAATTCCACTCGAACAATTAATTCAGTACAAAAATACATCACTAAATTAAAATCAAAACCAGACAGATACTAAGTATGTGGTATATGCCACCTTAGTTGCAGAACCTGTGGAAAAATTTGCATCAATATAACCGGCAGGTCATTTGACACAGGATATGAAGAGCAAATTAGTGCATATAGAACAAATCATTCGATATTTGTGGGTTCTTCAAATAGGAACACCATAGACAAATCGCTATAGAAAAAGACATAAATATCACAAATACCAGTAAGGACAGCCAGCTCCTCAAAGAAAACTTCCATATGCACAAAGGACTAACACACAATAAGCAGTTACTCAATGACCAAATAAATATTGGAGGATGGACACTGTATAAAGTAACCGGAAAATGACATAAATAACAAATACTTCCCCTTTCTCATCCATCACACTTTCCAAACCTCTTTCACCCCCTCCTCATTTCATTTCACTTTTTCCTCCTTACCCTTTTTCTCCAACTCACTCTTCATCCCGCTATATCTCTGGTTAGCACTTTCTCTTCACTCATCTTTGCCTCCTGTCTCCAACCGCCCCGCCCTCCCGCCCCACAAACACAACACTAGCTAGCAAAAAAAAAAATGGTTCAAATGGCTCTGAGCACTATGGGACTTAACATCTATGGTCATCAGTCCCCTAGAACTTAGAATTACTTAAACCTAACTAGCCTAAGGACAGGACATAACACCCAGTCATCACGACTAGCTAGCACTTAGATTTTCAGCACCATCACCACTTTATTACCGTTACACATTAAATAAATAAATAATAACACAATTTAATGGGTCAATAAATAAGTGACAAGAAAAGAATACTTTCAAAGCACAGAGAAACTAGTAGTAAAGGTGGTGACCCTGCACAAAACGCATGATACATATTTGGCCTAACACAAAAACTGCATAGTTTGTTGTCCAAAGCAGTATGGGATTTGAACAGAATCAACAGTGACAAATTAAGGTATAACCCAAGATCTTACAAGTAGATGTCGTTTCCTGATGTGAGCGAAAAACCAAGCATGAAATGCCATAAGTAAAAGTCAGCATCTTCTGCAACGAACTGTTTTTCGATCTAGAAAGCAATTCAAACTACAAATGCATCTCGTTACAGGCCGCTGATGATGTTATATTTCAATATGACGTAACACATGTGGTAACTGAAAAACGTATCGTCTTAAAGTAGCAAAGGCTGAATTAAAATACCCACAATACCCACAATAATTGTGATGCAACTACGGACAATGCGGGCACGCAAATGAAGAATTTAATGATACCTTGTTAAACGTTCCCTACCGGCCTAAACTATCAGTCCATGAAGATTCATCTTAATCTGTTTAAAACTGTTGCAACCATCAGATTTAATAACCGTTGTAAAAGTAAATATCCTACGCCGAAGTACATAAATGTGATGATCAAAAACTGGTCGAAAGCAGATAACAGCATATCTTAGAAAAAAGTATAGAACACAACGCTGACCCACCAGTAAATGAAAAACAAATAGATGACCACATTTTAAAATCTGCATATATTCTCACCACAGTAATGCAAACATGGGACTAACTAGTAACATGAATAAATGTGAAACAAAGCAAGTGACATTGTGCAGAAAGTAAAGAATGGTTTTAGAACACAAGGAAACCAGTGGTAAAGTTGGTAACACTACACAAATCACACAATACATATTTAGCAACAAGGATGCAAATAAACAGTATTGTGTTTAGCATCAGGACTGCATATTTCTGTAAAGCAGTGTGGGATCAGACGAGGTAGAACATTGACAAACGAAGGCACAGCCCAAAAACTTGGAAGCTGACTGCGTTTCGTGATGTGAGCGAAGAACGGGGCGTGAAATACCGTTAGTAAAAATCAGAATCTTTTGTAACGAACTATTTCTCTATTGTTAATATCTTTCTTTACAGACCACGGATGATGATTTATTTAAATAAAACGAATCGCGTTTGTTGACAAAAACAAGCATGTTCTTGTGGTTGCAATGGCCGTATTAAAATACCCTCAATAACCGTAAAGCAACAAAGACAAATTGAGTTCTGCAATAAATTGAAGATGGTAATAGAGAATACTCTGTTCAAGGATCAGAAGAGGAGGTATACTTGGAAAGAAACGAAACACATGGGAAGGTTCCAGTTGGATTACATCATGCTCAGACAGAGATTCCGGAATGACTTATTAGTTTGGAAAGCATTCTCAGGTGCAGATATAGACTCAGAGCACAATTTAATAATGATGAAGAGTACATTGCAGTTTAAGAGAATCGTCCGAAAGAACCAGTGTGGTAGGTAGCGGGATATTGAGGTACTGAGGAGTGACAAGATAGTTTGAAGTTCGCTAACGATGTGAATAATGCGATAGGGAGCAACAGAATAGGCATCTGATTTGAAGAGGAGTGGTCATCTCTAAAAAGGGCAATCGCAGATGTTGGATAGACGAACTTAGGTACAAAGAAGGTAGCTGCGAGGAAACCATGGGTGGCAGTTGAAATACTTCAATTGATTGACGAAAGAAACAAGTGCAGAAATGTTCAAGGAAATGTAAGATTGACTTGGGAATATAGGAATCGCTTAGGAATGAAATAAATAGCAAATGCTTCGGACCCAAGGCGAAACGGCTGCAGGAAAGATGTGTAGAAATCGAAAAATAAATGATTATCAGGAGGACTGATTCAGCATTTAGAGAGGAGTCAAAACAACCTTCGGTGAAATTAAAAGCAAGGGTGGTAGTTTGAAGAGTAGAATGGGAATTCCACAAAGTACGAGAGTGAGTAGTGGAAAGAGTGTATTGAAGGCCTCTATGAGTATGTGGTCTTGTCTGAGGGCATGTTAGTGGAAGAAATTGTAGTCAATAGGAATGATTAACAGATCCAGCATGAGGATCAGATTTTAAAAGAGCTCTGGAAAATATATGGTCAAATTAGGCAGAAGGGATAAACAACATTCCATCGAAAGTTCTAAAATCCGGCAAGCGGTTTGCGCGGCCCCTCCCACAGGCATGTATGTGTGTGTGTGTGTGTTGTTCTTAGCATAAATTAGTTTAAGTAGAGTGTAAGTCTAGGGACCGATGACCTCAGCAGTTTGGTCCATTGGCAATTCACACACATTTGAACACATCTTTCTAAAATCAGTAGAGGAAGTGGCAACCAGACAACTATTCATGTTGTTATGTAGAATCTATGAGACTAGCGATGTACAATCAGACTTTCGGAAAAATATCATCTACACAATTCCGAAGACAACAAGGTGGGATAAGTGCGTAAAGTATCGCACAATCGGCTGAACAACTGCTAACAAGAATAATATACAGAAGAATGGAAAAAATTGGGAATAGTTAAATGACGATCGGTTTGGCTTGAGGAAACATAACGGCACCAGAGAGGCACTCCTCACGTTGCGCGTGATAATGGAAGCAATACTGAAGAAAAATCAAGACATGCTCCTAGCATTCGTCGATCCAGAAAAAGTATTCAGCAGTACAAAATGGAGTAAGCCATAGGGAAAGACGGGTAATATACAGCATCCGCTAGAACCAAGAGGGAACGGTAAGCCTGGAAGACAATGAACGAAGTGGGCAAATTAAAAAGGCTGTAAGACAGAGTTGCGGTCTTTCGCTCATATTTTTCAGTCTCCTCATTCAAGAAGCAATGACGGAAATGAGAGAAACGTTCCAGAGTGGAATTAAAATTCAAGGTGAAATGTACATTAGTGATAGGATCCGGTGATGAAACTGCGATCCTCAGTGAGTGTGAGGAAGAATTACAGGATCTGTGGGATGAAATTAACAGTCTGATGAGTACAGATTATGGAATAAACCGGAAGAAGACAAAAGTAATCACGTGCAGCAGAAATGAGGCTAGCGAGGAACTTAACAGCAGAATTGGGAATTACGAAGTAGACGAAGTTAGAAATTCGCTTCCTTGAAAGCAAAGTTACATATTACGGTCGTAGCAAGAATGACATAAGAAGCAATCTAGCACAGCAGAAGAGGACGTTCCTTGCCAAGAGAAGTCTATTGGTATCAAATATTCACTTTAATTTGAGGAAGAAATTTCTAAGAATGTACGTTCGAAGCACAGTATTGTATGGTAGTGAACCATGAACTGTGGTAAAACTGGAACAGAAGAGTATCGAAGCGTTCAAGATGTGGTGCTACAGAAGAATGGTGAAAATCAGCTGGACTGATAACGTAAGGAATGAAGAGGTTCTATACAAAATTGGCGAAGATAGAGACTTATGGAAAACACTGAGAAGAAGAAGGAATAGGATGATAGGGTATGTGTTAAAGCATCAGGGAAAATAGCCTCCATGGTCAGAGAGGGAACTGCAGAGGGTAAAAGCTCTAGGGGAACTAAGAGAAGGTAATACATATAACATCTAATGCGGACGCAGGGTGCTTCTCTCAGATGAAGAGGTTCTACATCTACATCTACACCTACATGATTACTCTGCAATTCACATTTAAGTGCTTGGCAGAGGGTTCATCGAACCACAATCATAGTATCTCTCTACCATTCCACTCCCGAACAGGGCGCGGGAAAAACGAACACCTAAACCTTTCTATTCGAGCTCTGATTTCTCTTATTTTCTTTTGATGATAGTTCCTTCCTATGTAGGTTGGGCTCAACAAAATATTTTCGCATCCGGAAGAGAAAGTTGGTGACTGTAATTTCGTAAATAGATCTCGCCGCGACGAAACACGTCTTTGCTTTAATTACTTCCATCCCAACTCGCGTATCATATCTGCCACACTCTCTCCCCTATTACGTGATAATACAAAACGAGCTGCCCATTTTTGCACCCTTTCGATGTCGAGGTTACTGCAGAAGAGGAATTCGTGGTGGGCTGTATCAAATGAGACTGATGACTCAAAAATATTATTTGTTGCTTGAGGTCCTGCGTTGGAACTCACGATTGGATTTGAAATAAAATCTTTTGCTCGAAAATAATAACTTATGGGGCAATCAAGAACTGGGCAAATCAGATCCTTCTTTCAACTAAAGTTCATACAGTTTATTTGGAGTGCTTTTGGACTGCAGCATAATATGAATGCAAGCAGGTGGAGTCAACATAATTGATTTACCTAGACGGCACTGCAGCTGAGAGCCGGCCACCGTCTGCCAACATGCACGCGCGGCCGATGTGCTGGCTGCGTGTGGGCCGTTACTCGACTTTCCTCGGTCAGTCTCGGAAGTACTCGGTACAGCGCGTCATTTCACGAAGTAATGCGATGCGGCACTGTTTCTTTCGGAGCACGGTGCGGTATTTTTCGAAATCCCAGGACTGTGTATTCCTCGCTATATGATTGTGGTGTATAAAGGAAGTATGATGGAAATGTGGTTGCTGCAATGACACATACACTCAAAAAGAGGCAGTCCAGCAACGTGTTGTTGCGAGCATTTAAAAATGATTAAGAGTTACAGTACTTTTTCGAACAGAAGGATAGGAAAATTCTCAGTGTCTATTATACAGTCACATAATCGCCAGGCACCGCAAAGAAGCTAGAGAATGGCAGTACACCATAATGCACAAGGTATTTAAAGACTTGTGGATCGTGTATTTAAATGAGGGACCTAGAAACGATGGAGAGGCTTCGTCCGCCGTAGCCCTCAGTGGTTCACAACACCACAACAGGCCACAACAGTCCACCCACCCCACCGCCGCCCACACCGAAGACAGTGTTATGTTTGCATGGTACAGTGATTATGGTGTTTGCGTACGTGGAGACATTGTTTGCGGAGCAATCGCAGACATAGTTTAACTGAGACAGAATAAGGGTAACCAGACCGCATTCGCCGAAGCAGCTGGAAAACCGCCGTAAAAACCATCCACAAGCTGGCCAGTACACCGGACCTCAACATTAATCCGCCGGGCGGATTCGTGCCAGGGACCGGCACGCCTTCCCTTTCGGGAGGCAGCGCGTTAGACAGCGCGGCTAGCTGGGAGGGCTTTAAAGATTTAGTTGGCGACGAAACAGGAAACAGGTTGGCGCATCTCCAAAAGTGCAGTGCTGCACAGCAAGCCGAACTCAACGTAACATACGAAAATCATTGTTTGTGCTGCTTGTATTTGTACCTACTTGCTCGTAGAAATCCAATGTGTCTACTGTGATGTCACCGCCAGACACCACACTTGCTAGGTGGTAGCCTTTAAATCGGCCGCGGTCCGTTGGTATACGTCGGACCCGCGTGTCGCCACAATCAGTGACTGCAGACCGAGCGCCGCCACACGGCAGGTCTAGAGACACTTCCTAGCACTCGCCCCAGTTGTACAGCCGACTTTGCTAGCGATGGTTCACTGACAAATTACGCTCTCATTTGCCGAGACAATAGTTAGCATAGCCTTCAGCTACGTCATTTGCTACGACCTAGCAAGGCGCCGTTATCAATTGTTATTTATCTTGTGATGCATGTACCGTCAGACCGATGTTCACCAATTATGGATTAAAGTTAAGTATTCCAACAGCTACGCACTTTATTTGAAAGACTCAAATCCTTTAACTGTTCCAGACCTCACGCCAGCCTGCGTGACCTTAAACGTGTGCCTTTCGGCTTCACCTCCTAGTGACTTGGCTGTCTTGCCAAGTCACAACAAATGACGACGAGGATTTTGCGTTCGTTTTGATCTTGCCTAAATTACTTGTGTCATGGCTTCGCCACAATCTCCAGATGTACTGTCTGAATTTTATCGCTTGCAGAATCAGCAGACGCAGGCCTTATTGGATGCACTTGGACAGCTCGTCCAGGGTCAACGTGCAACGCAAAACGATGCGGCAGCCGCCGCTTGACCGCTCATGCAGCCCCAACACGCAGTTGCACCACCTTTTCGTCCTTTTGATGCGACACTGGAAAGCTGGATGGAGTGGTCACGCCAATTTGGATTCCATCTCGCCGCCTACAGAATTCAAGATAATGAGCGGCAGCCTTTTCTCCTTTCCGCCGTAGGCGTCCAGACGTACTGTGTGTTAGTGAAATTATTTCCCCGACGCGACATAGCAACTCTGTCCTACAAAGAAATTTTGTCTGCATTAGATGCATGTTTCAAAGAATCAGTCAATGTCGTTGCTAAACGGTATACGTTCTTTCGTACAAAACGTACGGCCGGTCAGACTAATAGGGAGTGGGTTGCAACTTTGCAAGGCATTACTAGGGATTGTGCTTTTGAGTGTCAATGTGGCCTCCCTTATTCAGATACTATGGTACGTGATGCAATTGCACAGAACGTTTCTGATGTTCGTATACGAGAATAGATTTTGAAACTAGTCAATCCCTCCCTTGAAAAAGTGATGGACATATTGGATCGGCAAGACACACTTGACTTTGCTCAGGAATCATTTGAAACTTCACCAGCCGTGTGTCACATTAACTGGCACGCCGAGCGAGCTACACGGAACAGTAAACAGCCCTCGCACCCGTCCGTGCTGCTGCCGCCAAGCTCTCCACCACGTGTGCCGCGCAAGCAAGCAAATGCAGTGCTAAAATCATGCCCGTGGTGTGCTACTAGACATTCGCGTGAGAATAGCCCGTCACGCCAGGCTATTTGCTTTTTCTGTAATAAAAAAAGGACATGTTCAAAGTGTTTGCCAGAAAAAGCTCCAATCGGAAGCTCAAAAGCATTCCAGGCCCTTTGCTTCGCGCCAGAATCGGAATCGAACCAAGAATACTCAGGCTCGTGAACCTTCCCCCATGGAAATTCATGCAGTTCATTCCACTCCGCCCAGTGCCACTCTCTCTAACAGTGACTGTGTTCGTCCCACAAAAAGTGTGTGTCAACATCTACGGACATCCCGTCAAGTCGCACGTGATTCTGTATCAGTGTCCGTTCACGTTGCACGAGACAGTCGCTCTTGTCGTCAGCGGGCCAATAAACTTTTTGTAGACTTGGATATTACTGGCAACATGATACCATTCCAGCTCGATACCGGAGCTGCAGTTTCACTGATCAATCACGACACGTACAAAAAGCTGGGCACACCTCCGTTGCGTGCCACAAATGTTAAGTTAAGTAGTTATTCAGGACAAGCGATCCCTGTGTTAGGACAGTGCAGCCTTCTTGCAACATACTAGGGACAAATAAAACTTGTGTCATTCTATGTCCTTCGTTCTTCTTCTGCAGTGAACTTGTTTGGTTTAGATTTGTTTCAGTTCTTTACTTGTCTATAGTAAATCAGGTCCTATCAGTGAACCAGACTGTGCCTTAAGACAGTGTTTCTCGTCTATGTGAAGAGTTTGCAGACATTTTTACATTGGGCCTTGGTTGCGCTAAGGACTATAAAGCACATTTGGAACTGAAAGTAAACGCGCAACCGAAATTTTTCAGAGCACGCAATGTTCCCCACGCATTGCGTGATGAGGTCGCAAGAACATTGCACGATTTGGAATCACAAGGTGTGATTGAACGTGTGCAGGCTTCTCTCTGGGCATCACCCTTAGTAATTTTGCCAAAACCTTCTGGAAAATTGAAACTTTGTGTGGACTTCAAGGCAACAGTGAATCCAAATACCGGTGGACGAAGACTCCCAGCGCGTTTTGGTGGTTAACACGCATCTTGGTTTGTATCGATTCAAACGACTGCCATTCGGGTGTGCATCCGCCCCTGCATTGTTTCAGCAATATCTACAAACTGTTTGTGCGTCGGTCCCTACTGCAGCAAACTATCTGGACGATATTGTGATCTCCGGAAGGACGGAAGAAGAACATTTAGCCAATCTCAGAACATTATTTCAGGTCTTGCGCCAAAATGGTCTTCGCTTGCGGAAGGACAAATGTGTGTTTTTTGCTCGTGACTTACCCTATCTGGGCCATGTACTCAATGCCCAAGGCATACATCCCAGTCCAGAGCACCTCCGTGCCATACAAGACTTGCCTTCGCCGCAGAATTTGAAGCACCTACAGAGTGTGCTGGGAAAAATCAATTACTATCATAAATATGTGCGCCACGCCTCTTCCATTTCAGCTCCGCTTCATCACTTACGCCGTAAAGGTGTTCCGTTCGTCTGGACGACGGAATGCGAACGCGCCTTTCGCCAGTTGAAATCGGCGTTGCTTTCCAATAGTTGCCTTACGCCATTCGATCCCCGGAAGCCCCTTTTGATGATGGTGGATGCATCGGATTTCGGGATCGGTGCTGTGCTTGCGCACAAAGATGGTTCGCACGATCGCCATATTGCCTTTGAGTCCAAATTGCTCTCGTCTGCGCAAAGAAATTATTCACAGATCGAGGAAGAAGCACTGGCTCTCGTATTTGGTGTTACTAAGTTTCATGATTTCTTGTATGGTCGTCACTTTACCATCATCACAGACCACAAACCTTTGACATAACTTTTTCATCCGAACAAGCCTGTACCTCCACATACAGCGCAGAAATTCATTCGCTGGTCTATTTTCCTCTCGCAGTACCGCTACGATATCTTGTATCAGTCCACTGTTAAGCATGGAAACGCCGATGCGTTGTCCCGTTTGCCTGTTGCTGAGGATAGAGCATTCGATTCTTCCGAACTTGCTTGCATGTTCATTGATTCGGAATCCGATGACGTGGTCGAATCGTTTCCGATTGATTTTCGTCGTGTAGCTACAGCCACAGCTGCAGACCCTGTCCTTGCTACCGTTTTGCGTTTTATTGCTACGCAATGGCCAACGGATCAAGGATCCGTTGGTTCGCCGATTTTTTGCTCACAAGGAGAGACTTTTTGTACGACGTGGTGTTTTGCTGTTGCGTTCTGATAATGATCAGTCCAGGGTCGTGGTCCCACGTTCGTTACAGTCCTCTGTCTTATGGCTTCTTCACCAAGGACATTGGGGTATAGTGCGAACGAAACAACTTGCTCGTCAGCACTGTACTTGGTTCGGAATCGATGCTGCGATTACGAATATGTGCTCTTCTTGCATGGCGTGTGCCGAACAACAATCCGCACCACCGCGAAAATTCTTTGCATGGCCGAAAGCCACTTCCCCTTGGCAACGCTTACACACCGATTTTGCTGGTCCCTTCTGGAATGCTCGATGGTTGGTTGTTGTCGATTCCTTCAGTAATTTTCCTTTTGTTGTCCGGATGTCTTCCTCGACGTCTTCTGTCACCATCCAAGCGTTATCGGCTATCTTTTGCATTGAAGGTCTGCCACAGACTATTGTTTCCGATAATGGCCCACAATTCATGTCCGCAGAATTTCAGTCATTCTGCAAAGCCAATGGTATTCAACATCTGACGTCCGCGCAGTTTTCGCCGCAGTCAAACGGTGCCGCTGAATGATTGGTCAGGACTTTCAAGTCCCAGATGTTGAAGTTGAAAGAGTCTCATTCTCAGGAGGACGCCTTATTGCTCTTTTTGTCCACTTATCGCTCTCAGCCCCGAGATGGTCGCTCGCCGGCTGAGTTGCTCCACGGTTGTCCTCATCGAACCTTGATGTCTTTGCTACATCCGCCGCATCAGGTTCCTGTGCAGCGGCACACACCTGCTATTGCCCCAGGCGACGTTGTATACTATCGCAACTATCGAGGTTCACGGCGTTGGCTCGCAGGGCGCATTCTTCGCTGCCTCGGCCGCGCTATGTATCTGGTTTTGGGGGCCTCTGGTGAGCTGCGTCGGCATCTCAATCAGCTGCGCCTCTGTCGTCGCACGGGTTCTGCCGCTCCCCGTCTGCTTTCAGCGACGGTGCCGTCCGGTCAGCGCCCTGGGGACCCATCTACTGGTTCGCCTCATCCCCAGGTGTTACCGACGCTGCCTTCCATTTTGCCCCATGGCAACGCGCCGCCGCCTGTTATCCCGCAGGCCACGCCCGCAGTGGACGCGTCGTTGCAACCGCCGGGCGCCTCCCTGGGTCACGCGCCACCGATCGCTTCCCGTGACCAGCTGTCCTCCGACATGGAACTCTTGCCCGCTCCGGACCACATGGCGTCTTCGCCCGTCGGGTGCCCCGACCCGATGGAGGTCGACCCTTCGGCCCCTCCTGTCCCTTTACGGGCGCATACACCGCATGTTGGCGTGCACCCTGGACTAGGTTTTCAGGCGTTTCCTAGCTCCCCTCGGACCGAATGGCAGGCTGCGGTTGGCACAGCCTCGCCTGTTGTTAGGCTCCCCACCTCGTCGCATACGTCAACATGGGGTCCTCCCCACGGCGGGCGGAAGCCTTATAACACAACCGTACGCCGATTTGCGGGGGAGGAATGTGGTGTCACCGCCAGACACCATACTTGCTAGGTGGTAGCCTTTAAATCGGCCGCGGTCCGATGGTATACGTCGGACCCGTGTGTCGCCACTATCAGTGATTGCAGACCGAGCGCCGCCACATGGCAGGTCTAGAGACACTTCCTAGCACTCGCCCCAGTTGTACAGCCGACTTTGCTAGCGATGGTTCACTGACAAATTACGCTCTCATTTGCCGAGACGATAGTTAGCATAGCCTTCAGCTACGTCATTTGCTACGACCTAGCAAGGCGCCATTATCAATTGCTATTTATCTTGTGATGCATGAACCGTCAGGCCGATGTTCACCAATTATGGATTAAAGTTAAGTATTCCAACAGCTACGTACTTTATTTGAAAGACTCAAATCCTTTAACTGTTCCAGACCTCACGCCAGCCTGCGTGAGCTTAAACGCGTGCCATTCGGCTTCACCTCCTAGTGGCTTGGCTGTCTTGCCAAGTTACAACATTTACAGTCAGTTCTAAAGTTTCTTGTTTTCTGCGGGCAACCAACTGTAGAAGCCCATCATTAAAACCAAGCTATGAGATAGAACTCAAAACTGTCAGATCTAATAAACCTTTTACCCATGACGAGTTCATTACAGAGTGCACTGTCGAAGCCGGCCGGAGTGGCCAAGAGGTTCTAGGCGCTACAGTCTGGAACCGCGTGACCGCTACGGTTGTAGGTTCGAATCCTGCCTCGGGCATGGATGTGTGTGATGTCTTTAGGTTCGTTAGGTTTAAGTAGTTCTAAGTTCTAGGGGACTGATGACCTGAGAAGTTAAGTCCCATAGCGCTCAGAGCCATTTTTTTTTTTTTTGCACTGTTGAAGCAGTGGAATTCGTGACGCCATTGGAGGACAGATGTTGTCCGAAATTATCCTTTCGCGACAAACAAGAACTAGCCACATAGCTGTCGTGGTATCAGATGTCTACAGGCAGTAGATGGTGTCGGAAGTTCCATGCGGCTTTTCGCGGATGATGCTGTAGTACACAGAGAAGTTGTAGCATTAGAAAATTGCAGCGAATTGCAGGAAGATCTGCAGCGGATAGGCACTTGGTGCAGGGAGTGGAAACTGACCCTTAACATAGACAAATGTAATGTATTGCGAATACATAGAAAGAAGGATCCTTTATTGTATGATTATATGATAGCGGAACAAACACTGGTAGCAGTTACTTCTGTAAAATATCTGGGAGTATGCGTGCGGAACGATTTGAAGTTGAATGATCATATAAAATTAATTGTTGGTAAGGCGGGTACCAGGTTGAGATTCCTTGGGAGAGTCCTTAGAAAATGTAGTCCAACAGCAAAGGAGGTGGCTTACAAAACACTTGTTCGATCTATACATGAGTATTGCTCATCAGTGTGAGATCCGTACCAGGTCGGGTTGACAGAGGAGATAGAGAAGATCCTAAGACTAGCGGCGCGTTTCGTCACAGGGTTATTTGGTAAGCGTGATAGCGTTACGGAGATTTTTAGCAAACTCAAGTGGCAGACTCTGCAAGTGAGGCGCTCTGCATCGCTATGTAGCTTGCTGTCCAGGTTTCGAGATGGTACGTTCCTGGATGAGGTATCGAATATATTGCTTCCCCCTACTTATACCTCCCGAGGAGATCACGAATGTAAAATTAGAGAGATTCAAGCGCGCACGGAGGCTTTCCGGCAGTCGTTCTTCCCGCGAACCATACGCGACTGGAACAGGAAAGGGAGGTAATGACAGTGGCACTTAAAGTGCTCTCCGCCATACCTCGTTGGGTGGCTTGAGGAGTATAAATGTAGATGTACATGAATTGAGAATGCCAACATGTTCATTGCATTCTCTATTGCTCTGGACGAATCGGTCGACAATGCGAACACGAATCAACTTGTGATTTACACTGAGGAGCCGAAACATTATGACCACCTGCCTAATAGCTTGTTGGGCTATCTCTCGAACCCAGTACGACACCGATTCCACGAATCACCGATCCGTCAGTTTGTTGGTAGGTTTGTGGAGGTTGTGGCACCAGATTTCTACGAATAAGTCATGTAATTACCGTAAAAACGGGTTGCTGATTTGTGGGCGCGGCGTTGGCGCCTGATGGCGACCCAGATGGTTTACACTAGATTCACGTCAGGGAATTTGGTGGCCAAGATATCAACGTGAGTTCACTATCATGTTCGTCAAAACAATGTAGCACTGTTCTGGCTTTGAGACACGGACAATTATCTTGATCAAAGATGACGTCACCGTCGGGGAAGACATTAAACGTGAAGTGACGCAGGTGCCAGCAGCTGTCAACTTGTCTTCGGTTATTACCATAGGTCCCATGTGAGCGCAGCAGAATGTGTCCCACAGCATAAAATTGCTCCCAACAGCCTGCGTCTCATGGCGGGGTGCACGTTTCAAACGGCCGTTCCCATGGAGGACGGCATTTGTGGAGACGACCATCGACCCGGTGTGTCAAAAATGAGATGTAGCCGATGAGGCGACAGTTTTCCATTGATCCAGGATCCTCCCGACATTCCTGAAGCCACTCCAGTCGTAATTGACGATGTCGTTGAGCCAACACGTTAACAAATAGGGCCACATGTTCAACAACGTACGGTGAACGGTGTGCTCTGAAACCATTATGCGTGCACCAGCATTGTGCTCTTTCGGCAGAGATGCCACAAGATCGCCATCTATCCTGCTTTACAGAGCAGGCTAGCTTCCGAATCCCACGGAAGAGTCGTGGACGTCCATCCATTTATCGCCAGGTGGTAGCTTCACTGTCATTCTACCACTTTTTATGGATACTCACTACAGTAACATGTGAACATCCGACCAGCTACTCCGTTTCCGAGATACTCTTTCACAGACTCGGGGTAATAATAATATCATCTTTGTCAAAGTTGCGTATGTCAGTACATTTCCCAATTTGCGGCCCGTATCGTCGCCGAGCCGAAACAAGGCCCCGGGAGTAGACAACATTCCATTAGAACTACTGACGGTTCAAATGGTTCAAATGGCTCTGAGCACCATGGGACTTAACATCTATGGTCATCAGTCCCCTAGAACTTAGAACTACTTAAACCTAACTAACCTAAGGACAGCACACACATCCATGCCCGAGGCAGGATTCGAACCTGCGACCGTAGCAGTACGCGGCTCCGGACTGAGCGCCTAGAACCGCTAGACCACCGCGGCCGGCAACTACTGACGGCCTTGGGAGAGCCAGTACTGACAAAACCCTACCATCTGGTGAGCAAGATGTATGAGACAGACGAAGTACCCTCAGACTTCAAGAAGAATATAATAATTCCAATCCCAAAGAAAGCAGGTATTGACAGATGTGAAAATTACCGAACTATCAGTTTAATAAGTCACAGCTGAGACACTTAAAGTAGTAAAGGAGTTTTGCTATTTGGGGAGCAAAATAACTGATGATGGTCGAAGTAGAGAGGATTTAAAATGTAGACTGGCAATGGCAAAGAAAGCGTTTCCGAAGAAGAGAAATTTGTTAACATCGAGTATAGATTTAAGTGTCAGGAAGTCGTTTCCGAAAGTATTTGTATGGAGTGTAGCCATGTATGGACGATAAATAGTTTGGACAAGAAGAGAATAGAAGCTTTCGAAATGTGGTGCTACAGAAGAATGCTGAAGATTAGATGGGTAGATCACATAACTAATGAGGAGGTATTGAATAGAATTGGGGAGAAGAGGAATTTGTGGCACAACTTGACGAGAAGAAGGGACCGGTTGGTAGGACATGTTCTGAGGCATCAAGGGATCACAAATTTAGCATTGGAGGGCAGCGTGGAGGGTAAAAATCGTAGAGGGTGACCAAGAGATGAATACACTAAGCAGATTCAGAAGTATGTAGGTTGCAGTAGGTACTAGGAGATGTTGAAACTTGCACAGGATAGGGTAGCATGGAGAGCTGCACTAAACCAGTCTCAGGACTGAAGAACACAACAACAACATCGTCGCTAGAATGATTTCACATCCATCTTTTATCCACTTACATACTTTCCTAATTGTGTCACATTCCAACAGCGCAACCAGGCGACATCCCACCTCACGGTGGGCAGTAGTCATAATGTTTTGGGTTAACAGTGCATGTTCGTGAAGTCACAACAGTTTACACGTGACAGAAGAACTGTTAGATCTGGCGCCAATGAAAGACAAAACGGGAAGTATCGATTAGCTGAAAACGACTGAAGAGGCAGTTGAACCCGTTGGCCTGAATTGGTCTCAGTTACCACCGATGGAGCGCCTGCGGTGGAATGGGCACAAAATGGGCTTGTAGCATTGCTGCAAAACACAGTATAAAGACCAACAAACGATTCGTACAGAATTCATTGTTTCGTACATCAAGGAGCACTTTGTGCTAAATTTTCTGGGATGGAGCATGTCATGAAACTGGTGGCCCGAACAGAAAATTATCTTAAGTCACATAGGTCTTTATATCGCCAGTTATAACGGTTTTTAATGGAACTGCGGTAACAAACTGGAGACATTATCTACTACTGCGAAGTACGTTGATTAAGTCGAGGGGCATGCCTGGAACGAGTTTGTTCAATTTATGAATGGAAAAGAAAGGCAGAAAACATCGTTGTTCAATTTATGAAGGGAAAAGAAAGGCAGAAAAGAACGTTAGAAGATTCGGAATGGGAACTAGTTTGTTCAATTTATGAAGGGAAAAGAAAGGCAGAAAACAGCGTTAGAACATTCGGAATGGATTGGGGACCTCGCATGTTTAGTTAACTTGATTGCATGCTTCAACGACCTCCGTATTGTGAACTATTTAAGTGTTCGCTAGAAGCAAAAACGACAAAGGTGGATGCATTTAAAACCAAAATCACACTGTGGCAGGAGCAACTTCTGATAAAGGTGCTAACTCCGCCATATTTTAATTTATTATTTTTATTGATGTATGCTCTTTTAACAGCAGAGAGTAACAGTATAACGCCGCTCTTTATGATAGACAGCTTAAGTTTTTCGAATTTCATGACAGTAGCATAACATGAAGCCAAGACGCATGACGGCCAGTCACTTATCCGGGCGTAACTGTTCTGCCTTCTAAGCGACGCGCATGCATTTCCGCCACTGTTGCCACTCGGACAACAAAGCAGGATGGTGTGGGTAGCGAGTAGTCAGACGAGAGAGAGAGAGAAACCAACGTGTCAAAGCACCGCCCACGTGCCGAATTCCTGGCCACACCTGAATGTCGCTTAAAATTTCGAATGAAATTATTTCCTTTGACTATTAACTGTTGAAACAGCATTGCAAGCTAGCAGGCAATGCACACAGAGCTTCACTAATACCCCACTAAATAACGAAAAAGTTCGTTTCCTACTCTTATAACTTATCTTAGCACAGACACCTAGCGAGAACTTAACAGTTCACAATACAAAATGCTTCACAAAAACGTCAATGACGTCAGTGTCCCACACTGACTTCTCTCACAAAGTTATCTCGACTATAGGAACAACAACTATTCTGTACCGTCCTTACACAAAGTCTTTGCTAACCCTCCCCTCTCTCCATTTACTCCCTGGACGGAGTGTCCTCTCTCATCCCCAAACAACAACAGTCATCTAACCCTTTCATCTAACATGTACTCCCCCTACACAGCTATCTAGCCTGTTGTTGGCTGCTGCTTTTTATTACTTCCCTTCCAGTCATGTACACAATGTAATATACAATTTTCGAGACTATTCGTTGATTTACATTAATGAAGTCTTTTATGAAGTATGCTCAAATACATGATAGTTTGATGTTGTACAACTTATAAATATTCAGTTACTTCTTATATAATGTTAAAACTGTAAACATCGCTAAGTTAGTCTTTTCATATCCAGTAAATTAAATGACTGTAAAACTATAGACATAACTTACTACTAATATATAATGCATGGTGCAACTGTACTTACTTTCGGTTCATTGACGACATAATAAAATTGGTATCTTGTACAAACTGTTGGCTCTCTAATAGGCTACAAATTTACGCAATAATTTTGCCCAGGGACTACTTCTACTTAGTGGATGTAGGATAGAGGTAATGAGATTCCCAAATTTGCGTGCCCTGGAATAAAACCGTATGTTATTCACTGCAGCTGAGCAGAATTTCGATCTTGCTGTGGATAATTTGGAATCTTAAGCATTCTCTATACACCACCAATATGTCCTTGTGTGCGTTTCCCTTCACACGTTGTCCGCACTCGAGGTCGGCAGAAATAAAAGACCGTGGCAGCATATCTTCACTGTTTGCCGCTAAAGCACTCCTCATTCCAGCTTAGCACCTCAGACAGCACCCGCCCAGCTAGCCGTGCAGTCTAACGCGCTGCTTTCCGAAAGGGAAGGCGTGCCAGTCCCCGGCACGAATCCGCCCGGCGGATGTGTCGAGGTCCGGTGTGCCGGCCAGCCTGTGGATGGTTTTTAAGGCGGTTTTCCATGTGCCTCGGCGAAGGCGGGCTGGTTCTCTTTACTCCACATCAGTTACACTATGTCGGGGATTGCTGCGCAAACACTGTCTTCATGTACATGTACATCATAACTACTCTACCATGCAAACATAAAAGTGGTGAGGTGGATGGACTGCTGTGGCCTGTTGTGGGGTTGTGAACCACTGAGGGCTACAGCGGGATGAAGCCTCTCCGTCGTTTCTAGGTCCCCAGTTCAATGCACAATACACCTGAGACAGCACCAAGCCATTCCCGTTTCCATTCATATACTTGCAGAAAAGTTAACATAAGTGCCTTCTAGTTGGACTGAGCTCCCAGACGTAAGTGAGCCTGAGATAACGTCTGTGCACAACTCCCCTTGTTGTAATTTTACAGAGCACACACAGCAGGTGTCCAAACTGGTAAATCCTCTCAAAGGTCAAACTTTCAGACAGGGGCTCCAACGTTGCCCAGCACTTATATTTCAAACTTGGGGAAACTTCTCCCTTGCTTAAAACAATTCCAGGTGCAAGGGTTTCATCTTACACAGTCGGTTTGAAAGCTGGTCACAGACCAGGTTTCATGCCAAAGGCTGTACGTAATTAATCTTTGAGTACTATTTTCATAAGTTTTACTGATAACTTACAATATTTTTAGGAAGCCTTTGTACTTTTTCTTTCAGTTTACAATGTTTACACTTTGAAGTTGTAAACAAGAATACTGTATCATACGTTGTGCCTAGATGACCACATAATCTGTACTGGCAAGCTATATCCACCACTGGCAAGAAAATATAACAATCGGTTAAAGATATGAACGCTACACTGCTGTTTGTGATGATTGCCCCACACCGTCACACTGGTAACTGGATAATTATGTGTTCACAGTTTAGTGTTGCATTCAGTGAGAAGACGCTGAAAATAACTACATAAGTAACTAAGGCGTTTATAAGCAGCAAAAACCACAAATTTTCAGCTGCAAACTAAGATCAATTTTTAAAAGCCTTCCATATATAGAACAAAAAAGCACTGAAATCGCAATTAATTAAATATGGAATATCAAATGTTACCACTAAGAACGATCATCGTTTTCTGTTATCAGAGGGTGACTGTAGTGTGCTGAGATTAGTCTTTCAACTGTTTTGTTCACTGCGGATCTGATGATCCAGAAGTATATATTCATTATGTAGCGTCATAAGTCACCATTTTCGTTCGAGTTACAAAAATTATATGAAAAGCGATTTGCATTCCCATACCTGCTAATAAGCAACAAAACCGTGTTTTTAAAGAGGTTCCTGTTCGTAAAGATGCTTCTGATGTCCATGTGTGGAGTCCTCTGCTCAGACAGGTAAGCAAGCCTCATCCACGTGTCACAAGGCAGGGGCTTTCCATTTGTTGCTGCTACGCTCTCCAGGACCTTGAGAGCTTCCTCTGGTCGCCCTTTACCGAGCAGCCATCTGGGAGATTCTGGCAAATACCTACGGAACAGAAGAAGATATCAGGCTGCACAGCCCACCTCTTCCATAAAATTGCAACAACGCTATTGCATACCCTTACGATGTCAGTAATCTCCAACCCTATCTCATGAGTGAGAAATAAGAGAGGAATCTAGCCTTGAATAAAGCTCCTAAGACAAACATGCACTTTAATAACTTGAATGAATCATTCAGTTTTTATCTCAGCACTTCTCACTAGCCTAATGGAAGAAAATGAATATACTGGTACCATCATTCTTACTAATATTATGTAGGAGTACAGCAGAGGAATTTTGTCATGAGTATCAAAAGGAAGGAAGGAAGATTAGCGTTAAAAGTCCCCTCGACAGCGAAGTTGTCAGAGCTGGAGAACGACTCGGGTCACGAAAGGACGGTGAAGGAAAACAGCTGTGCCGTTTTTAATGCAACGAGCCCGGCATTTGCCTGGAGCGATTTAGGGAAATCACGAGAAACCTAAATCTGGATGGCCGTGTGCGAATTCGAACCGACGTCCTGCCGAGTTTTGTGTGCGAAACACAGCGCCACCTCGCTCAGTACGAGTATTAAAACCCAAGAATCAGAACTAGAAAAATAATGAGCTAATTAGCATAACCTATGAAAAGACAACGGAAGTGACTGACAACAGCGAGTCGTTCAAGATGTAAGCTGAAGGTTACACAAGAGTGGGAGGGGGGTGGGGGGGGGGGGCGGCTAGAATGAAAGAAAAATAACAGCAGAAGTGCAAAAGTAAAGTAGAGGTGGGGAAGAAATAACATTAGCAATAAAAACACAAAGGAAAAGTAAAATGTGATGTAATAAAGGGAGGAGCTATATTAAATAATTACAGATGACTGCATGAGACATGCAGTGAGAAGACAAAAAGCGCGGGATACATCCTAATATCGTGACGGACCTCCTTTTGCCTTGCGTATTACAGCAGCTCGATGTCGCATGGACTCAACATGTCGTTGGAAGTCCCCTGCAGAAATATTGACCATGCGGCCTCTATATCCATCCATAACTGCAAAAGTGATGATGATGATGTTTGGTTTGTGGGGCGCTCAACTGCGCGCTTATCAGCGCCAGGACAAATTCCCAACCTTTGCTCAGTCCAATCTCACCACTTTTCATGAATGACGATGAAATGATGAGGACAATACAAACACCCAGTCATCTCGAAACGGGTGAAAATCCGTGACCCCGCCGGGAATCGAACTCGGGACCCCGTGCACGGGAAGCGAGAACGCCACCGCGAGACCACGAGCTGCGGACAACTGCGAAAGTGTTGCCGATGGACGATTTTGTGCACGAACTGATCTCTCGATTACGTCCCACAGATATTCGATGGAACTCATGTCGACCCATCTGAATGGCCAAATCGTTCGCTCAAATTTTCCAGAATAGTCTTCCAATCAATCGCGAATAGTTCTGGCCCGTTGACATGGTGCATTGTCATCCATAAAAATGCCATCATTGTTTGGAAATATGAAGTTAATGAATAGCGGAAAATGGTCTCCAAGTAGCCGAACATAATCAGGGTCCGGACCATTCCTTGTAAACACAGCCCACATCATTGTGGAGCCACCACCAGCTTGCACAGTGGGGTCTGCGCCACACTCAACCCCTACCACTACATCTTCCCAACTGAAATCGGGACTCATCTGACCAGGCCATGGTTTTCCAGTCGTCTGTGGTCCAACCAACGCCATTAACGCCGAATGCCACCACACTGTCCGAACGGATACGTTCGTCGTATGTCCGACATTGATTTATGCCATTATTTCATGAAGTGCTTGTCTGTTAGCACTGACAACTCAACGTAACCACCGCTGATCTCGGTCATTAAGTGAAGGCCGTCAGCCACAGCGTTGTCCATAGCGAGAAGTAATGCCTGAAATTTGATATTCTCGTCACACTCTTGATACTGTGGATCTTGGAATATTGCTTTCCCTAAAGATTTTCGAAATGGAATGGCTCATGCGTCTAGCTCCAATTGATATTCCGCGTTCAAAGCCTGTTGATTCCCATGGTGCGGCTATAGGCACGTCGGAAACCTTTTCACGTGAAACACCTGAGTGCAAATGGTTCAAATGGCTCTGAGCACTATGGCACTTAACATCTGAGGTCATCAGTCCCCTAGAACTTAGAACTACTTAAACCTAACTAAGCTAAGGACATCACACACATCCATGCCCGAGGCAGGATTCTAACCTGCGACCGTAGCAGCGATGCGGTTCCGGACTGAAGCGCGTAGAACCGCTCGGCTACAACGGCCGGCTGAGTGCAAATGACAGCTCCTCCAATGCACTGCCCGTTTATACCTTGTGTACGCGATACTACCGCAATCTGTTTACGTGTATATCGCTGTATAATTAATTTTGTCACCTACGTCTCTGCACTAACGAGAATAAAAGAAATATTTTCAAAAGTTTCTGAACCTCTTAGACGATCCATTTCAACATTTACGAATTCTGAAAGCAGACCCATGGCTGTGTAATGCAGTAGTATCGAAGACAAGTAAATAATAAAAATAAAACGGAATACATTACAAATTCGCCAATCTTTGTCTCTATTTGCCTTGCTGTTTTTTTTCTGCAGCAACATAGTGTTGTCTTGACTGTGTCATCTTTTGCTTCCTTCAATACCTGTTTACCTTTTGTGTTACGTTACATTTTCCAATGGCAAATATATTTACCTTTGATTAATTGTCAGCAGTATCCTATTCTACCTAACGATCGACTGGTTTGTACTCCACAGATTTCAAGGCAATATGGCTGCTTCAAAGTTATTGTTTATTGTTTTATTGCTGCCAAATACTCAATACCAACGCAGCCGCTTGCACGTTGTCAGATTAAGAGCTATGAAACATTTCACGTGAATGGTAGCATCAAATGCACACACAATTCAGAAACATGAAATGCATCTGTCTGTGTTTGTGTGTGTCTGTTGAGTGTAAAATAGGGTGTTCAGATAAGGACGAGATTGAAAGAAAAAGTTTAGGTGTTAATATAAAGGAAAAACATTTGTTACACAATAGTATGAATATGATTTGCCTGTAATTGTAAAATAGACTCGTTAGATATATATAGAAAATCGCTGGTTGTCTCGTATGATATTCGTGAATTCTGTTTGCAAAAATAAATTGTTTCATCATAATTAATAATGAATTGCTAATAACAATTACATTTACACCTACAGCTGGATGCAATTAAGTGTTTTAAAGCATTTCCCACAGCCATACCATCAGATGAAAAGTTTGAATCAAAGAAGTAAATGGTACATGATTGACTAAGTGAAACGAATGGTTCCCGTCAACATTATCACGTTGATGAGTGGTAGTTATCACTACAATGTGTTCGAGAAAATTAATGAAGGATAATAGCACTTCCAAATGGGATTTAATAATTTGATGTGGAACATCTTAAGTGTGCCAGAAACGTAGCGTATTTATGATTTCATTTGTGAAAGACTAATCCGTACAGTATACTGAATGATATTCAAATAAGCAAGGTTAATGAACATTATTGCCAGTTTTTTGTTTTGCTTATGCTAAATGAATAAAAAGTATATTTTTTAAAAGTCTGTGGTGTTTCTAGAATTACTATTGTAGTGATTTTCATTTAACCTACGTCCTTTCTATAATATTTTAATGACTTTTTCGTAGGAATTTCCTCTTTCTTTCATGTCTGTGGCGGTGCTGTGCAGAACAAAATTTTTAATGAATAAAATCAAATACTACAAACCGTCACGCTGCTGAAACAGCGAAAAATTATTCTTGCTGGACCAAAGATGCATTTGACACCTCGCAAGCTACACTGAATCGGCAATAAAACTGTTACAGACATGCGTATTCAAATACAGAGACATGTAAACAGGCAGAATATGGCGCCGCGGTCGGCACCGCCTGTATAAGACAACAAAAGTCTGGCGCTGATGTTACATCGGTTACTGCTGCTACAATGGCAGTTTATCAAGATTTAAGTGAGACTGAACGTGATGTTGTAGACTTCGCACGAACGATGGGTCACAACATCTACGACGTAGCGATAAAGCGGAATTTTCCCGTAAGACCATTTCACGAGTGCACATCGCTGCTGCCGGAAAAAGATCCTGCAAGAACGGGACCAACGACGACTAAAGAAAATCGTTCAACGTGACAGAAGGTGCAACCCTTCCGCAGATTGCTGCAGATTTCAATGCTGGGCCAACAAGTGTCAGCGTGCGAACCATTCAACGAAACGTCATCGATATGGGCTTTCGGAGCCGAAGGCCCACTCGTGTACCCTTGATGACTGGACGACACAAAGCTTTACGCCTCGCCTGGGCCCGTGAACTCCGACAATGTGCTGTTGATGACTGGAAACATGTTGCCTGGTCGGGCGAGTCTCGTTTCCAATTGAATCGAGCGGATGGACGTGTATGGGTATGGAGACAACCTCATGAACCCATGAACGCTGCATACCAGCAGGGGACTGGTGGAGGCTCTGTAATGGTGTGAGGCGTGTGCTTGGAGTGATATGGCACATCTGATTCGTCTAGATAAGACTCTGACAGGTGATACGCACGTAAGTATCCTATCCGATCGCCTGCATCCACAAACGTCCATTGTACGTTCCGACGGACTTGCGAAATTCCAGCAGGACTGTGTTAGATGACACCCCACACGTCCATAATTGCTACAGAGTCTCCAGGAACACTTTTCTGAGTTTAAACACTTCCGCTAGCCGCCAAACTCGCCAGACATGCACATTATTGAGCATATGTGGGATGCCTTGCAACGTGCTGCTCAGAAGAGATCTCCGCCCCCTCGTACTCTTACGAATTCATGGACAGCCCTGCAGGGTTCATAGTGTGAGTTCCCTCCAGCGCCACTTCAGACGTTAGTCGAGTCCATGCCACGTCGTACTGCAGCATTTCTGCGTGCTCGGGAGGGCCGTATACGATATTAGACAGGTTGGCTCTTCAAGGTATTCACGTTTGCAGAGGCAGGTGAGGCTACGATTATTTTTTCCTAAGTCGTCTGAGCCAATAAATACCAATAGCACAATGAACACATCGAGCAAGTCATCGACTCTGTTGTGCAAGCTAATAAATTATTACATTTACATTCAAACGTCTTCATCATCATCTTCTTCTTCTTATTCTTCTTCTTCTTCATCTGTCTTACGAAAGTTTTCAAGTGGAAGCTAACAAACGTATCCTGTTCTAAACATCTTCCTTCATCTGTTTGCATGTTCATGGTGTAATTTCCTCCACGTCATCCATCATCCTCCTTATCCTTTCCATCATTCCTTCTGGTTTTCCCTCTATAATTCTTTCTTGCCGACAATTGCTATGCGGTATACCTCCCAGCGACAATTTTTTCCTCTTTCTGATCACTTCCAATAATCTTCCATCGTCAGCTATTTCCATCATTTTGTCAACTCACTTCATCTTAAACATTCTTCTCCTTAGCTTCCTAATGATCATTCTTCGTTCTTTTTAACTAGGCTTACATATTTTTTATCTGAGACGTGAGAAATAGTTCTCATGTCTTTGTTCTGACGGCGGGTGTAACGCAAATGATGGAAGTGGAAATCCCCTACCAAATATTCCCAGCTGGAACTTTCTATAACCTATGATAGTTCCTTTTATTATATGAAGACTTGAGTGTCGTTGAAAGCACTTCAACCTTCAGTGCCCGAGCTTATCGTAAAAATGTAAACGAGTCTATTTCGGATGACCCAGCTATATCAGCACGACGACCGTACTCTCTCGTTCGCCCTCTACCCACCTTTCTCAGCTTTACAAACATCGCTTCATCTCTACATTCATAATTGTATGTCTTCTTTAAATGTCTACAACCCGTTAATATAGTCGTAGGCTAACCAACCATTGATTTTTCTTCCTCAACATCCACCTCAGTCTCCACTATCATTGCGCAAGTCTTACCAAGTCTTACTAAAGCGATAAAACAGCTGAGCTGATTTTCTTCTGCAGATTTATAAGAAAGCCTGTCTTAGAAACTGTCTAAAAGGAAGTTGGAAATGGCTTAAACCATACTAATACATGAATTACATCCCGTCACCATCTTCCGGAAATTCTGCCCCCTATTTTAATCAGACTGTATTAACCCTTGAACGAAGATCTCTAAATCTCACTTTTTGCGTCCGTCATCCACAGGCATCCTTCTAATTAAGCTCACAGCATTCCGCAAACTTGCAAACGTGAGCTACCAAATCCCGTTATGTCTTCTCTACTCGTTGCTACTGGCACATTGTACTACGTGACGAGAAAATGCCGCACTGCGAGGTCGCCATGCGATTCCTCGTACAGATTCAAGGCAAGTTTATCTAGCAAAATCAAAGCGGGCGAATTTTGAAAACACATGTATGAAACCGACGGTAAGAAATAATTACACAGGGAAACGTATAAGGAATGAGGGGAAGTGGTAGGAAAACAATGGATACTATTAGACGACGGGCATGTAAACAAACGAAGGAGGAAGATGCTAGATTAGAACACGATGGAGAGCCTCCAAATGAAAGTTGTCATAAGACAGACAAAGAAGAAGAAGAAGAAGAAGAAGAATACGAAGACGATGATGATGATGATGTAAATGTAATTAAAAACTGCAGTGTCACATCGTGCAGCGCATCGCAGTGCACAGAGAAACGCGTATCACTCTGCACCACCATACCGGCTGTTTTAGCTCACTGTGTGGACTGATAGGGCATCAAACCCATATCCATTATGGAGCTATGGTTCCTACAAAAAAGAAAAAATACTGTTCAGATTCATTTTTTACTTTTTAGATGTCCTGCCCCATTTCTCGTCGTTTATAAGCAGGACATTACTTTGTCACATGACAACAGCCTATCACACGAGAGTGGGATACATTAAACTGGATATGTGTGTCTAATAACTGCACATTGCGCAACCATAATTGGTCCCCTCAAGTTCATGTAGGGCGGCTTCCCGATGCAGTACACAAACGATGAATATGTCGATATGCTTTTGGTGCTGGGTGCATCTGCCAACCAAGCTGCTGCTGCTGCTGCTCGTATGTGTGCTTCATGGTACCCTCAAAGCCACCATCCCAATAAGAATGTTTTTCATCGCCTCGGTAAACCAGTCATCTTCGTCCACAAGTAACGGACAGAGGTCGTCCAAGTGTAAGCGTATTGTTATATCGCTGGCTTGATTGCGTGGTATCTTTGCGAGCGGCTGTTTTGCAGAGTCGAGCACGGGACACGGAGCTGCTATGTTGTGTTGTGGGTAGTTCTTCATGGGAAAGGCATTATTATGGAAGATCAAGTGTGGATGCAAGTACTATCATCGTGAAGTAATGAGATACGGAAATGGATTCAGTGAAAAGTGCGTAAGCCGGCCGCTGTGACCGAGCAGTACTAGGAGCTTCACAGCTTTACTCTGGAACCACGCTGCTGCTACGGTCGCAGGTTCGAATCCTGCCTAGGGCATGGATGTGTGTGATGTCCTTAGGTTAGTTAGGTTTAAGTAGTTCTAAGTCTAGGGGAGGTATGACTTCAGAAGTTAAGTCCCATAGTGCTTAGAGCCATCTGAACCAATTTTTGAGAAGTGCGTAAACAAGTAATTAAGTATGAGCAGAGCCGCCGATAACGTATTAGAGTAGCTGCCCGTTTGCGCGTCGTACGGCACATCACTCATCCACGTCGTGTTCGGCCTCCCAGAATGAAACTAATGCAAATAAGTAAAATAGTTTACCACAAAGGAGAGCAATCAGGTGCCAGTGTCTTGAAGCGAGCGTAAGAACAAGTGTTCGGTCATCACGTTTCCCCATAATCAATAATCAGCCACGTCGCGACGGTTACGCGTACGCTCGTCCAAGTGCTAATTGTGGACAGATAATCATCATCATTGCCTGTGTATCTATCACCGTAGGTTCGGCCAGAGTAAGACTGTGAAATACTTGTGACGGCGCGAAGCACAACAGTCTCAGACATTAACGTCGTCAAGAATACTGTACAATAATAAGGGAATGATAATTATGACTTCTCATCAAATTAGCAAGATTGTTAATTGGCATCAACACTTACGACTTAGTGTGGAAACAGTTCAACCTGCGATTTTCTTATCGTCTCAGAATATAACTTCATACCAGACGTAGGACAGTGTTGTGTTTTGTTCAAATGGTTGAAATGGCACTAAGCACTATGGGACTTAACATTTGAGGTCATCAGTCCCCTAGAACATAGAACTCTTTAAACCTAACTAACCTGAGGACATCACACACATCCATGCCAGAGGCAGGATTCGAACCTGCGACCGTAGCGGTCGCGTGGTTCAAGACTGAAGCGCCTAGAACCGCTCGGCCACAGCGGCCGGCTTGTATTTAGTGTTGAGTGGCTCCTCTAAACACGCATGCATATTTACATACATAATTTCAGGCAAGCCAGCAGCAGTGTGGAGCAGAAATAATACGACTGCACGGGAGTACCAGGTATGTGGGGTAGACAGGGCACATGGTCAAAGCCAGAACGGTTTAAGCGTCCCCCACCAGTTGTCCCCCAGCCGTGTTACACAAGGACTAAGACATATTCTACTAACAGAGGACACATTCCTTGAAACTTTTCACCTTGGTGAAGCACACGTGATATTGCAAGGAAGTCTCAGATATCTCAAAGACTGCTTATTGAATTGTTTGCACGATGAAGAACTGCATCCACATCATTCCATGTTAACTCAGCACCAGTGGCCAGAAGACCGAAGTCGACGAGTATAGTTTTGTGAATGGCTTTTGCACCAAGTGGAAGATAATGTGATAGAGATTGATGAATCTACCTTACTCGTGAACGTATTTTCAATTTTCAACCCCCCCCCCCCCCTCCCCCCGAACAGCCATTATTGGTCGAAACATCACCGATATCAGCTTGGCATAAGCCTGTGGGCTGGGATCGAGAAAGGAGTTCTTTTTGGCCCTTACCTCATACCAGACAAGTTGAATGCGCCTCTGTATCATAAGTTTCTTTGCAATACTTTGCATGACCCATCAGAAAACGTTCCACTTCGTGTTCGGCGACAGCTATGGTTTTAGCATTATAGTTCACCACCGCACTTTGGGATTAATGTGTGTAATTATTTAAATGAAGCATTTCCAAGGAAATATATTGGTCGTGGAAGTCCAATGTTCTAGCCTTCACGTTCCCTGGCCCTTAAATCACTAGATTTTTATTTGTAGCGACCTTTAGGAACCAGTTTGTAATACTCCACTCGCTGATGTAGGTGATGTAACAGCTCGCCTGCATGCGGGGGTGACTGCAGGTGTGTTGGGTAGGGTCCAGCAAAGTGTGATCAAGCGACTAGCGAAGTGATTGCAAATGCAAGGCGGTCGGTCGCCTTGGGCATCTTCTCCAAAGTGAACGTTGCCCGTAACTGTACGTTCCACCTCTGTGAACATGAGCCTGGACGTCAAACGTATGGAATGGAATTATTGTGCATTGCATAATGTGCAGTCTAGTGCAGCGTACCTGTTGTGTTTTTATGCCTCATTGGATGCAGATGATGTTACGGTGTCTACTATTACCCTCTATTGGCTATATTTGTGTCATGGACGAAACAAATGGTCGTTTAGGTCTGTGAGAAGTTCATGTCATGTCTCAGTGCTTAATAACAGGCAACAGTAACAGAAAGAAATTCACAAGACACTGCGTTGTGGAGATGTAAACTGGATATAGTTTGATGCTTTAACTGAAAAAAAATTTTTTTTTTTTTTTGGTGCGAACGCGACTCAAATATCAGCGAGTTTACATATTCATTCTTTACGGCATTGCTTCGTCTCACTCAGGTAATGGGACAGCTCCGTCAGGGCGCTGAGTTCATGATACATGTTCTTGGCTACACTTCACGCAGTTACAGCGTTGCCGAAGCCCCGTTTCTTAAATCACATTTCTCTTAAACCTATGGGCGGGACTCCGTTTGTTAGAAACACTTTTGTCTTGCATTGGGATGAGAAATCGCATGCTCACCGCTAAGTACATCTCCTTCTCTTCAGTGTCATGCATTGTAAATTTTACCATAGGCAACTGCCTCTTCTTCGTCCATAAATTCTTGCTGGAATTTATCCTTAGTTCCATGTACAGCATATTCCTTCTCTAACTGTTCTACAACGTAAGACTCGGTTAGAAATTCTATCACCAAACTTTCACAATGCTCAAATCACGTTCTTGATACCTCAACAACCATATAACATTCCAACCAACACATTCATCGACCTAACTAACGACTTCCGTCACGAAACGATCACCTTTCAGCAGATTTACTTCTGTAAGTCAGTGTAAACTACACACATATCTATTTCTTCTCAGTTCTTATATTTTAATCCTTTATACGAAGATAACTTTGAAGATTTCTTATATCATAAAAATATAAACTGGAGACGTCGATACGGCTTACGACAGTGTGTCCACATTGAAAGAGAACCAATAGACCAATAAAAAAGTGCAGAACGTTAATTCATAACTGAAGTACTTACCTGTGTAGCAACAATGGAATGAAGCAGGGGACAGATGAAATCAACAGAAACTGAATCCAGTTTCGTAACAACCATGCTGCTAGCGCCATAGAAATTGTTCCCAAACAGTAAAAGGCAAATGCCAAAAAGTTGACGAGCGAGCGATGTTTGATGCCAGTCAGTTCGATTCCTGAAACAGATGTATCGATAATGGATTACAATTCCTGTCATAAAATACTCTGGTGCTGCAGCCGAAACCACATACCTCAAAATTTAACAAAAAATAATGCTAATATTCATTTCGACAGCACATTTGGAATAACTAATTTTTATTATTTCTGTCCAAGACTTATGGGGACGTTGTATGTCCCATGCTGCCAACGTTAAATTATCGAATGTTGTGACACATTATCTTGGAAACTTTTAAAGACACCAACTTACAATTTTCCATAATTATTGAATGCACCTTTCTAGATGCACTGAACTATAATTATTACTAACATTGTATTGTGGGGCATGTTATGTTTTCTTTCAAACACCTAATTTTTTGACAGAATTTTATAAATAAATGAACATAAAAACAAAACAACTCAGGATATTTTAATTATTCTACTTCCACATGTGTTGAATCTCACAGTTGGCAAGCTGTGAAAATTTCATGTCTCTACCATCAGTACTTTTTTTAGAAAACGGGTCATTTATTGCAAAAAATGTAATTCAGAGATATTGAGGTTTAAAATTTTTTTATTACAAATTCTTATACAGACTTACATTTCTGCGTCTTTCATGCACTAGAATTGCCCTGGCTCATAGTCTGTGTCTTCTTCAGTGTCACAACAACCCAGTGCTTGCCTCCTTCTTTTCTTTCTTGCTTCTTTTGTCATTTGCTGAAGCTCATCCAGTTCCCTCAGTCCTTTAGCTGTGTTCCGTCCAAATCTTACACCTAATCTTACCTAACCTCTCCAGAACCTTAAGTCTTTCATAATTACTAATTACCACCATTAAAAGTTAATACCCCCCTGAACCATGGACCTTGCCGGCGGTGGGGAGGCTTGTGTGCCTCAGGGATACAGATAGCCGTACCGTAGGTGCAACCACAAAGGAGGCGTATCTGTTGAGAGGCCAGACATACGTGTGGTTCCCGAAGAGGGGCAGCAGCATTTTCAGTAGTTGCAGGGGCAACAGTCTGGATGATTGACTGATCTGGCCTCGTAACACTAACCAAAACGGCCTTGCTGTGCCGGTACTGCGAACGGCTGAAAGCAAGGGGAAACTATAGCCGTAATTTTTCCTGAGGGCATGCAGCTTTACTGTATGATTAAATGATGATGGCGTCCTCTTGGGTAAAATATTCCGGAGGTAAAATAGTCCCCCATTCGTATCTCCGGGTCGGGTTACTCAAGAGGACGTCGTTGCCAGGAGAAAGAAAACTGGCATTCTACAGATCGGAGGGGGGAATGTCAGATCCCTTAATCGGGCACTCAGTTTAGAAAATTTAAAATGGGAAATGGATAGGTTAAAGTTAGATATAGTGGAAATTAGTGAAGTTCGGTGGAAAGAGGAACAAAACTTCTGGTCAGGTGAATACAGGGTTATAAATACAAAATCAGATAGGGGTAATACAGGAGTAGGTTTAATAATGACCAAAAAATAGGAGTGCAGGTAAGCTACTACAAAGAGCATAGTGAACGCATTATTGTGGCCAAGATAGACACGAAGCCCACGCCTACTACAGTAGTACAGGTTTATATGCCAACTACCTCTGCAGATGACGAAGAAATTGATGAAATGCATGATGAGATAAAAGAAATTATTCAGATAGTGAAGGGAGA
Organism: Schistocerca americana; assembly: GCF_021461395.2. Classification (NCBI taxonomy): domain Eukaryota; kingdom Metazoa; phylum Arthropoda; class Insecta; order Orthoptera; family Acrididae; genus Schistocerca; species Schistocerca americana. The sequence continues at coordinate 426,335,234 of NC_060121.1, read as the reverse complement.
CGAAAATTTAATAGCCGTGGGTGACTAGAACTCGATAGTAGGAAAAGGGAGAGAAGGAAACGTAGTAGATGAATATGGATTGGGGGTAAGAAATGACAGAGGACGCCCCCTGGTAGAATTTAGCACAGAGCATAACTTAATCATAGCTAACACCTGGTTCAAGAATCATGAAAGAAGGTTGTAAACATGGAAGAAGCCTGGAGATATTGGAAGGTATCAGATAGATTATATAATGGTAAGACAGAGATTTAGGGAGCAGGTTTTAAATTGTAAGACATTTCCAGAGGCAGATGTGGACTCTGACCACAATTTATTGGTTATGAACTGTAGATTAAAACTGAAGAAACTGCAAAAAGGTGGGAATTTAAGGAGACGGTACCTGGATAAACTGACTAAACCAGAGGTTGTACCGAGTTTCAGGGAGAACGTAAGGAAACAATTGATAGGAATGGGGAAAATAAATACAGTAGAAGAAGAATGGGTAGCTTTGAGGGATGAAGTAGGGAAGGCAGCAGAGGATCAAGTAGATAAAAAGACGAGGGCTAGTAGAAATCCTTGGGTAACAGAAGAAATATTGAATTTAATTGATGAAAGGAGAAAATATAAAAATGCAGTAAATGAAGCAGGCAAAAAGGAATACAAGTGTCTCAAAAATGAGGTCGACAGGAAGTGCAAAATGGCTAAGCAGGGATGGCTAGAGGACAAATGTAAGTATGTAGAGGCATATATCACTAGGGGTAAGATAGATACTACCTATAGGAAAATTAAAGAGATCTTTGGAGAAAAGAGAACCACTTGTATGAATATCAAGAGCTCAGATGGAAACCCAATTCTAAGCAAAGAAGGGAATGCAGAAAGGTGGAAGTAGTATACAGAGGGTCTATACAAGGGCGATGTTGTAGAGGACAATATTATGGAAATGGAAGATGAAGATGAAATGGGAGATATGATAGACCCTACTGCGTGAAGAGTTTGACAGAGCACTGAAAGACCTGAGTCACAACAATAATTCCAATCCCAAAGAAAGCAGGTGTTGACAGATGTGAAAATTACCGAACTATCAGTTTAATAAGACACAGCTGCAAAATACTAACGCGAATTCTTTACAGACGAGTGGAAAAACTGGTAGAAGCCGACCTCGGGGAAGATCAGTTTGGATTCCGTAGAAATATTGGAACACGTGACGCAATACTAACCCTACGACTTATCTTAGATTAAGGAAAGGCAAACCTACGTTCCTAGCATTTGTAGACTTAGAGAAATCTTTTGACAATGTTGACTGGAGTACTCTCTTTCAAATTCTGAAGGTGGCAGGGGTAAAATACAGGAAGCGAAAGGCTGTTTACAATTTGTACAGAAACCAGATGGCAGTTATAAGAGTCGAGGGACAGGAAAAAGAATTAGTGGTTGGGAATGGAGTGAGACAGGGTTGTAGCCTCTCCCCGATGTTATTCAATCTGTATATTGAGCAAGCAGTAAAGGAAACAAAAGAAGAATTTGGGGCAGGTATTAAAATCCATGGAAAAGAAATAAAAAATTTGAAGTTCGCCGATGACATTGTAATTCTGTCAGAGGCAGAAAAGGACTTGGAAGAGCAGTTGAACGGAATGGACAGTGTCTTGAAAGGAGATATAAGATGAACATCAACGAAAGCAAAACGTTTCTGAAGAAGAGAAATTTGTTAACATCGAGTATAGATTTTAACGTCAGGAAGTCGTTTCTGAAAGTATTTGTATGGAGTGTAGCCATGTATGGAAGTGAAACATGGACGATAAATAGTTTGGACAAGAAGAGAATAGAAGCTTTCGAAATGTGGTGCTACAGAGGAATGCTGAAGATTAGATGGGTAGGTCACATAACTAATGAGGAGGTATTGAACAGAATTGGGGGGAAGAGAAATTTGTGACAAATCTTGAGTAAAAGAAGGGATCGGTTGGTAGGACATGTTCTGAGGCATCAAGGGATCACCAATTTAGTATTGGAGGGCAGCGTGGAGGGTAAAAATCGTAGATTTGGCAGAGATGACGACACTAAGCAGATTCAGAATGATGTAGGTTGCAGTTGGTACTGGGAGATGATGAAGCTTGCACAGGATAGAGTAGCATGGAGAGCTGCATCAAACCATTCTCAGGACTGAAGATCACAACAACAACAAAAGTTATTACAGCATCAGACACCGCTAACTTTAGAGTCATAAAGCCAACAAATATATTTTTAGGCACACGGCACCACACAACATGATCGAAGTATTCATTCACGTTCTGGGTCTCCCATGTAACACTTCTTTAGTGGTTCACGTACAATGTCCTCTTAAAGCATGTATCATATTTGTTAGAAGCTCACTTCACGCATTTTAAGAATCTAACTTGTAACCAGATTTAGAAAATACTTTCACATCAAAAATACGTTTCAAGACGATTATATTGCAACACAACGTAATACAAAATAAACATATTAGTATCAACACACAGTGTAAGATAAAGTAGACATGGTTGCATACATGTTTCAGAAAGGGAAAAAAGTTGTAGTTCTACAGAAACTCTTGAATCAGCAGTCCACTTCTATGAAACTAATGAGAAGAAATTAACGTATTCTTAAATGTTTCAGCAAATATAAACGAAACTACAAATCTTTTGAAGATGTATATCCCACACTTTTCAGTTTTAATTATTTTGATCTAATTCCTACTTTCGAGTGAATAGTAGTATGCAACTACGTTTTAATTTCATTCTTTCGAAGTCAGAGAAGCTTACCGATGGCTATAGCTGATTCTGAGCTAGGCATGCCTGGACTCTCTGCCACCGCCGAGAGAGCGACGTACAGTGGGAAGACTGACGCTGAAACAGTTAGCAGTGATCGGGATACTGCCATCAAGCCCACGCTCATAAGAAACTCTATCCTCCGGCCAAATCTGAAACGTATAAACAGTTCAACGTTTTTACTTCGAATGGATTATGCGCCGGCACAGTGACAAGTGAAACAGAAAAGCTCAATGGATAGCATTAGGGAAACATAAGAGAAATTGTTCGAAATAAGACTAACTTTCTGTTGAAATAGAAGCTCTACAGTTTCAAAATTATTCTGTTTCCATCTCTAGCAGATTGTCACTACTGTCTTTAAGTAACTAGTAAAAGTCAATGTACAGACACCTGATGGAAATTACTTAGTTACATATAAACCTGCATCAGTGAGAGGGGAGGGGGTAGCTTTTGGGACAAAGGTTACATTCTTCTTCTGTAAGCAAAACGGCCACTTGCACCAGCTCTACTTATGTAAGCCGGCCGCGGTGGTCTCGCGGTTCTTGGTGCGCAGTCCGGAACTGCGCGACTGCTACGGTCGCAGGTTCGAATCCTGCCTCGGGCATGAATGTGTGTGATGTCCTTAGGTTAGTTAGGTTTAACTAGTTCTAAGTTCTAGGGGACTGATGACCTAAGATGTTAAGTCCCATAGTGCTCAGAGCCATTTGAATCTACTTATGTAAACAAACTACTGCCTTGGGCTCTTACCCTTGTTTATATAGATTCTAATTAATGTCGCATAAGTGTCGTTTTAATTACGATAGTTTGCGATCCAAGATTGAAACCATGTGGTGAACCTATGATCTTGTTTAGACACGTCTCTAAATGCTTTTAGCTTAATCATAATTATCAAATTTATGAGCCAAATTATGTTTAATATTAATTACCAAAATTTATTATCCAAAAATTTTAGTCCCCCCTCCCTCATTTGCGCAGTGCACTCCTATTGATACCCCACGACCAGCATCATGAGATGGACCTATCATTCGTGCTATGTATCTAACCGATCAAAAGCATCAGATTCAGGTGATTTATACAGTTACAAAACCCGTGTAAATACTGAACAACCATTGCCACTGTGCAACAAACAGTGTAAAATTACTACATTGTAACAAATACATGGTTACCACTTCGTCTGCTAAAATACTACTGGCTACCCTAACAGTATATCTTATACGACATTACAACAGCATGCAGATATACACCGAAGTGCCAAAGAAACAGGTACATGCGTACGTATTCATACACAGAGATATGTAAACAAGCAGAATACGGCGCTGCGGTCGGCAACGCCTACATAAGACAACAAGTGTCTGGAGCAGGTGTTGGATCGGTTACTGTTGCTAGAATGGCAGGTTATCACGATTTAAGTGAGTCTGAACGTGGTGTTATAGATGGCAAACGAGCGATAGGACACAGCATCTCCGAGGTGGCGATGAAGTGAGGTATTTCCCGTACGACCATTTCGCGAGTGTACCGTGAATGTAAGAAATTCTGTAAAACAATAAATCTCTGACATCGCTGCTGCCGGAAAAAGATCCTGCAAAAATGGGACCAACGACGACTGAAGTGACAGAACCCTTCCTCTGGTTGCTGTACATTTCAATGCTGGGCCATCAACAAGTGTCAGCGTGCGAACCATTCAACGAAACATCATCGATATGGGCTTTCGGTGTCGAAGACCCAATCGTGTACCCTTGGCAACTGCACGACAAAGTTTTACGCCTCACCTGGGCCCGTCAACGCCGGCATTCGACTGTTGATGACTGGAAACATATTGCCTGGTTGGACGAGTCTCGTTTCAAATTGTATCGAGCGGATGAATGTGTACGGGTATGGAGACAACCTCATGAATCAATGGGCCCTGAATGTCAGCAGGGGACTGTTCAAGCTGGTGGACGCTCTAGAATGGTGTTAGGCGTGTGCAGTTGGAGTGATATGGGATCCCTGATACGTCTAGATACGACTCTGACAGGTGACACGTACGTAAGCATCCTGTCTGGTCACCTGCATCCATTCATGTCCATTGTGCATTCCGACGGACTTGGGCAAGAGTAATAGGAGGCAGATTTCAGTCTACCTAACAGATCAAAACGAAAATTTCTGTTCCGACACTGACAATGTTGAGTGTTTATCGAAAAAGTTCAAGGCAATCGTAAAATGCGTATTAGACAGGTAAGTGCCGAGTGAAACTGTGAGAGACGGGAAAAACCCACATTGGTTCAACAACAAAGTTAGGAAACTACTGCGAAAGCAAAGAGAGCTTCACTGCAAGTTTAAACGCAGCCGAAACCTCTCAGACAAACAGAAGCCAAACGATGTCAAAGTTAGTGTAAGGAGGGCTATGCGTGGAGCGTTCAGTGAATTCGAAAGTAAAATTCTATGTACCGACTTGACAGAAAATTCTAGGAAGTTCTGGTCTTACGTAAGTGGATCGAAACAGCATATCCAGACACTCTGGGATGATGATGGCATTGAAACAGAGGACGACACTCGTAAAGCTGAAATACTGAACACCTTTTTCCAAAGCTGTTTCACAGAGGAAGACCGCACAGCAGTTCCTTCTCTAAATTCTCGCACAAACGAAAAAATGGCTGACATCAAAATAAGTGTCCAAGGAATAGAAAAGCAACTGGAATCACTCAACAGAGGAAAGTCCACTGGACCTCACGGGATACCAATTCGATTCTACACAGAGTACGCGAAAGAACTTGCCGCCCTTCTAACAGCCGTGTACCGCAAGTCTCTAGAGAAACGGAGGGTTCCAAATGATTGGAAAAGAGCACAGGTAGTCCCAGTTTTCAAGAAGGGTCGTCGAGTAGATGCGTAAAACTATAGGCCCATATCTCTGACATTGATCTGTTGTAGAATTTTAGATTTTTTTTTTTTTTTTTTTTTTTTTTTTTTTTTGCTCGCTTATCATGTCATTTCTGGAAACCCTTGACTTCCGGAAGGCGTTCGATACAGTTCCGCACTGTCGCCTGATAAACAATGTAAGAGCCTACGGAATATCAGACCAGCTGTGTGGTTGGATTGAAGAGTTTTTAGCAAACAGAACACAGCAGGTTGTTCTCAATGCAGAGACGTCTACAGACGTTAAAGTAACCTCTGGCGTGCCACAGGGGAGTGTTATGGGACCACTGCTTTTCACAGTGTATGTAAATGACCTAGTAGATAGTGTCGGAAGTTCCATGCGGCTTTTCGCGGATGATGCTGTAGTATACAGAGAAGTTGCAGCATTAGAAAATTGCATCGAAATGCAGGAAGATCTGCAGCGGATAGGCACTTGGTGCAGGGAGTGGCAACTGACCCTTAACATAGACAAATGTAATGTATTGCGAATACATAGAAAGAAGGATCCTTTATTGTATATCAGTATATGATAACGGAACAAACACTGGTAGCAGTTACTTCTGTAAAATATCTGGGAGTATGAGTACGGAACGATTTGAAGTTGAATGATCATATAAAATTAATTGTTGGTAAGGCGGGTACCAGGTTGAGATTCATTGGGAGAGTCCTTAGAAAATGTAGTCCAACAACAAAGGAGGTGGCTTATAAAACACTCGTTCGACCTATACTTGAGTATTGCTCATCAGTCTGGGATCCGTACCAGGTCGGGTTGACAGAGGAGATAGAGAAGAACCAAAGAAGAGCGGCGCGTTTCGTCACAGGGTTATTTGGTAAGCGTGATAGCGTTACGGAGATTTTTAGCAAACTCAAGTAGCAGACTCTGCAAGAGAGGCGCACTGCATCGCGGTGTAGCTTGCTGTCCAGGTTTCGAGAGGGTGCGTTTCTGGATGAGGTATCGAATATGTTGCTTCCCCCTACTTATACCTCCCGAGGAGATCACGAATGTAAAATTTGAGAGAATCAAGCGCGCACGGAAGCTTTCCGGCAGTCGTTCTTCCCGCGAACCATACGCGACTGTAACAGGAAATGGAGGTAATGACAGTGGCACGTAAAGTGCCCTCCGCCACACACCGTTGGGTGGCTTGCGGAGTATAAATGTAAATGTAGAAGGGTCATTCAAACTAAGGACAAGTGACCTAGTTCTTCCGTGACATTATCTATACAGTTTGCAACAACATACTGAGTGTGCTACTAATGTGTATTTAAACTTATTACATCTAATGGCACCTGAGTTTGTGGAAGCCCAGAGCGCTTTTTAAATTTCTCTACTTTTACAGCTGTTTACAAGAGGGCTCAAGGGTTCTAAACTTGAGTCTTGGTGCGCGTGGTCTGTGGAATCGATAGAAGTGTGTTGGGGCAGGGGGAATGTCTGTACGGAGGAGGCTCGCACAAGAAGGCTATCTCACCTTTTTAAACTGGAATTATCCACCAGGGCAGGATTCTATACTTATCACAAGTGACATGGCAGTCCTGTAGCCTGTGTCCATAACTCTATATCCTCCATCTTGGCTTTTATACTTTTTTTAATTCAGGTTCAGTTCCACCATCTTGGATTTTTTTTAATTTATCACCGATGGGACAATTGCTCATCTTGGAATTTTTGAATTTCCCACCATTTAATACTTAGGACATTTGGACTCTTAGCACAAATGAGCTATGATGTCAGAGGGGTTTAGGAAATCCTGTTTTGAGCTTACGACAGTTGTACTTAATGAATATCGCATATTTTTTTTAATTTCCTGGAAGTTTAAACAGTACTACTCGGCTACGTCCACCACCTTGGAATATGACACCATCGGTGTGGGGGAGGACTGGTAGAATGAAATCCGGCACTGTCGCTTGACGTCATTCGGTTTTGTCACTACCTATAGCATGCTCTATCAAGAGGAGACCTACAATTCTCCACCCCGTAACCCAGGTAGTAATCAATGAGAACTTCAGTCGCAAACTATCAGTCAGCAGAACAGACTCACAACTATGGGTGCAGTTACATTTGTTACTGTAATAAACATCTGCAATTCCAGTAACAAAAATATGAATGTGAAAATGACGTTATCTTTGCTTGCTATCTTTGCACTGAAGAGATGATTAATATACCTAAGTCGATGAAGTTTTTAAAAACTAATCGGTCACGCTTTGCACGAAACTCATCAAACATCATCGACTTTTAAATACAAAACGAAGTATTCTTAATACTGCACGGAATTCATTGGCTCATCTGATAGCAATTTACCCTGCTCCTGTGGTTTCGCGATGGATAGGAACTTCGGTTGAGGTAAATCCACCACCACAGTATTGACACGTAGTCCCGATTTTAGGAACTCAGAGTGTGTTAGATTAGCATTGCTTAATACGACGGCAGAATAGTGTTCTGTGTGCTCTCAGTGAGCAAACATTTTAGATACAGTGCAAATGAACAGAACGGATGAATTACGAAACTCTTAGAGTTTTAGAACTGTTATGAAAATACTGTGCTATTACTTGCATAGAAGTCATAGAGGAGGAGAAAACTAATTTCAGCATACTAAGTTTGTGTTTGATATATTGTCTCAAATAGACTTTTTTTTTTGAAAATTATACATTACGTGCAGTTCATTCTTTCTCATCGAACCCATGTCTTTTTTAATGGCTGAGATAAATTTCTATAGTGTCCTTAAGAGAAAAGTACCCACTATTACATTTGAGTATTACCTGTCACCAACGTAGAAAAGCAGAACAGCAAAACCGATGGAGATAAAGTGACTGACAGAATATATGGTGTTAGGATACATTTCTCTTTCGCATACCCAGTCTTCCTGGGAAGCAGCAGTTGCAGAAAACCAAGTGTCGTCATATTCCCATCCGTACATACACGGTGCTGTTTCATTCGTTCGGTTTGGTACCTTCATCTCGCAACTGCTGTACACTTCTTCTTTCCTAAAATACAAAAATTACTGCAATAATTTATTTTAAACCTAAATAGGTGCTGCAAAGCAATGTACTGAATTTATATTGCAGGAATCCCAGTTGTTTACCTCACTACGCGAAAGCATAGGATAACAGAAGCCATTGTATGGTAAATTTAGAGGTATTTTGCTAGAATGCTGGAGTATCGACTGTTTTTGTTCGATAAATACTGTTAAATGAAATAATACAGGGTAATAGCATTCTTTGCACAATTACAAAAACAGAACTTGGCACTAACCGGAATTTAACGTCTGGAGAAATAAGATGATGACTTCCCTCTAGCTCAGCATGGACTCAGCATGGAAATCGCCAAAGCCAGGAATAGTAAAACAAACGTTTGGAGTGGCGTAACTACGCATAAATTTTAGCCAATAACACTAGGTCTTGTGGTAAGTGGTATAAGCGAGAGATGGACATCCAGTTGAATTCAGTTTCTCATGGAGCTCGTCTCTAAATGATTACTGGGTGCGTGCTGTTGGAGAAGCTCTGTTCAACGATTGCAGTTAAGCCACTTTCCTTAAACCACGTAAAAAGAGGAGGCTTAGTTTGAAATAAAAATTAAAACAAAAATCATTGTGGGATATGCTTACACTTCATGGTCGTTCTCTAAGCAATTGACCATAAAACTCACTCAACATGAATATTTATTAATTTTGTAAACCAAATAAGTAAACAGCTTGCTGAAGCAGTAGCCCATTTATCTGTGTTCACAACAGTGAAAGCAATCTCATTAGGGGACACTGTCCTAATTTTTAGGACCTGCTGTTTTACTACATAGACACGTCCTCCATTACATTGGACACTCTTATTTTGTTAGAACCATATATCTGCACTATTTTCTTCGATGAAGGAAAGAAAGTCTAGTGCTCCTTATTTTATGGAGTTTCAGTATTGTCGTAGAACGTTAATATAGCCACAAGTCTAATTTATCTTCGAAAAAATCGTTATGGAGGTACTAAAGTAAGAAAACTGAGATGAAATTCATGTCACGTTACTTACCTTGGTATTGTCACTTTCTTCCACATTTCTATGGTTAAATTGGTACCTTCTCTTTCTGGAACGTGGCACCAGTGTTCAGGTACTGTAAGGGCAATGAGCGTGCCGTAGGAAGACATTGAGGAAAAAAATTGTGTCAGGCAACAGAAGACAATGCTCAAGCGTATTTGGAACTTCCCGTAGCTGCCGATTTGCTCTAATATCTCCTCAAATGAAGTATTCTCAATGTGGGATTTCTGAAACTCCACCTCTTCGACGACTTTATCCTGAAAACATATCAATTCGTTAAGGGGAGTTGGAACGCCATATCCCGACAATGTTAAATTTAGTGAATTGGCTTCCCTGTATTTCAGGAACCACTGTAGCCATTGACATGAAACTCTTACAGGACATTAAACTGTATGTTCTGAGTCTACTGAACTACACAAATTGCATTTCAGCCACTGCTTTCGGAAATACAAATTTTTAGTTACACTTTTAAAATTTTGTGTACTTTTTCGTACGTTATCCTAAATAATTTTAATTATACATAACATTATGTTCTTCTTTCAGTTCAGTGGACTCAGAATATGTATGTTATTACTCTCTGAAAATTCGAATACTCTACTCGAAATGGTTTCTGAGATTTATGGAACAATGCAACAGAAAATGTAAATTTTCAGGAACGGTTTCTACAGTTTCAAAAGACTGTTTCTCACTTAATATATGTTTAATTTTTTATTTTTAGTCACTCAAAAGCACCCTGCACCATAATGTATATCATCCTCTTGATCTTTTTCCAAGATTTTTCCATCTTTTCTTCTTTCTGGACTCTTTATTGGCCAACTGTGCTGCATACTCTGCTTTATCAATGTGAACCTTGTCCATCCGTTCAATTTTTCTGGTGTAGTTTGCTCCAGCATTAATTCCCATACGCTGTAGCACTTTCACTCTACCAATGTTGCTATCATTAAAAACAATAACAGCATCACTGACCCCCCCCCCCCTCTCTGCTTTAGTGACTTCATTCCAACAAAAACATTTTTTGTTAAGCGAGTCCATATAAGATTATTGAATGACTCATTGGGATTTTGAGTCTGACCATGCAGACACTTCAGTAATTCAGGATTTGCCAGCTCTCTGTAAATATGTTTTATGATATCCTTGACTGATGCTAGGATGGAATGTTTATGGCTATATGAACTGTTTGAATACTGGGCATTGCGGTGATTGCACCATGAATCGGGTCCAGTAGGGGTGGTGTGCTGGTTTTTCATCAGTTGACAGTCTGTGGAAGAAGGTAGCCCATACTGCCTGCTTCATTTTCAACAAATTCTCAGTATTATTTCTAATGGTCATCCCATAATGCTGCTGTAGTTCATCAATCATTTTGTCTGACAGCCTGCGTTTTATGGTTTTACCATCAGAAAGTTTCTTGTCTCTCAAACTTTGTTTCAACTTCCTCAACCTGGTGCCTATCCTTTTCTGGACATGACCTTTCTAACACAGCAGTCCACAGCCTTCTGTATAAAAAAATTACCGATTTTATTAGATCTTGAAGTAATCTACGTAAAAATTTTAACATTTTCAACCAATGTAGTTTATATTTTAAAAAAAAAAATAAACTACTTCCCAGGTGAGTCTATAAATTCGGAAAATAGCAAATTTTATAATGAGATAAAAGTCCGAAAATGTGGAAAAAATTTATGTTCCAACGCCCCTTAAGTTAGAAAATATGAGCGTTTTTCTCTCATATGCATGACTCTTATATTATTACAGACTTCTCACAATCCCCGCAATTTATGATTCACGTTGATTGTGGTACCTAGAATAAACATTCCACCACAACTGAGGTCCGAAATTCATGCTTCTAAGGATGATTTAGAACTATGGGTAGCCACTGAAGTCCAGATGACTTAAGAGTTTTTTATCACCAGTGTGTGGCCACCAAGGGGAAGAACAGACAGCACTGAGACATTCACATTCAGCATACTATGCATCAGTTCTGTTTCTGAGACTCCACACCTCATCTTGCTGGTTGATGAGGAGTGAAACTCATATTTTATGACACATTTGTCGTTCTGCCTGCCCTCTTGTGCTGTCACAGCATTTAGTTTCACCAGCAGATGTGGTGGCGATTTTGGAGAAGCAGCACCATGCAGAGTTTTCCTGTGGTGGCGTGATACAGTGGCTGGCAGTTGGAACTACGGAGCTGGAGTGGCAACATCGACTTGAATCAGCACCAGAGGCCACTGTGAGCGGCAGCTGACAAGTCGTGGGTTGTCGCTAGGGACTTCTACGGAGTAGTTCCACACTTGCTTTGCTTTGGCATTGCTGCTCCGAGGAGCAGCTGCAGAATATGGTTTGCTGAACAGTGTGGTAAGTTCATTGATAACCACCAACAGACCCCAGGGAAGCGGAGTGCCGTGGAAGTAAGAGCACCATGGCAGCAACACCAGTGGACTGCAATGATCAGTGTGGGGTGCAGCTGGTTATAAGACAGATAGTGTCAAGCTGTGTAATAAATGGCGTCTTACTTCCAAAGTCCACAAGAAGATGGCAGCTCATAGACAGAGAGTAAGAACAGTGGGGAGTTTGGATAACAGTAATACAGTGCAGAGAATAAAGTGACATGAGGTGGTGGTGGTTGTTGGGATGTTTAAGGGGTTTTATGTGTGCTATAATTGCAGTTTCAAAGTGTTGGTAGTTATGGGAGTTTCGATCTACCAAAATACAGTGTTGCAGCATACATAGCACACGCCCGTTGGGCACTTTGATCACAATAGCCATACATCAACACGATATCGACCTTTTCCGCAATTGGTAAACGGTCTATTTTAACACGGGTAATGTATCACGAAGCAAATACCGTCCTCACTGACGGAATGTTAGTGATACCACGGACTGATACGTTTGTGGCTATTACAGCGCCATCTATCACAAAGCGAAAAAAGTGGTCCAACTAAAACCTTCATATTTCTTTACGTACTATACGAGTATGTAATAAAAAATGGGGATTCCTATTTTAAAAAAACGCAGTTGATATCCGTTTGACCTATGCCAGCGCCATCTAGCGGGCCAACCATAGCGCCATTTAGTTTCCCCCTTCAAGTTAGACGTGTTTCGTTCTTTGTAAATTTTTCATTTGATGCTTCTTTCGTGAGATATTTGGCCCGGTCACTATCAATGGACCACCCTGTATAACAGCGATATGTCACTCTACCTTCTCCTTGTTTATGCATTTTTTCTTGTAGATTCTATAGTAGATTACATATCCTGGTAGCCTGTGTTGTTACATCTGTTGTCTGCCTGGGGTGAGGTACAGGTGTTGGTAGTAGTCGGCTGTAGTTCATCGTAGTGAGCAGTATGCTTGTTGTTAATGTGTTTAGTTGTCTATTTGTAAAGCCGCTTGCAGACAGAAGCAATACTGTTTTATCTATTTCCTGTTTTAAGGGGCAAATAATTGTTTTGTTTTTTAATATGCCGTTTTTTATCTGAAGTTAATTATTGCACGCGATGGAAGCGATGGTTTTCTGTATTTGTATGCGCTCTGGTATTGTAAATGGCTGTTTCATGAAATCAAAATTGATTAAAAGCACACGCTTGCACAACCCCAAGCCAGACTCCACTCCCATCCAAACTCTCCGCCACAGCGTTGGTAGCGGAGCAGGAGTGTGCGTTATGCTGACATGGTGTCTGAGATAGCCAGGTATATTTTCTGGAGTCTGTGTCTAGTGCCCCTATGCCATTAGGGATGTGCTGGGCGCCTCTTGGTTGTGCATAGATGATTTGGCCTACAAAGTGGCCATTTGAGGGAAGGTACTTGGAAGCACTGTGGTGCAGTTAACCCAACAGTTTCGCCAGGGTGTCGGAGAGCCATTGCATTTGACTTTAGAAGAGCAGCTAGATGTGAGTAAAGAAATAAATAGTATTCAGTTAGTGTTGACATTTTTCGAATGGACGGGGCGCTCGTGCGTGCGGTTACACGGATTACAGGATAGGGCCACGCACGCATATGTAAATAGGGTAAGTATTTCATACTTTAACGAAAGAGAGAGCAAGCAAGGGGATCTTAGATGAATTGCAAGGTAGGTCAGTGTGAGTAGATATTATTATAAATAATATGCATTCAGCAACATCCTTGCAGGGAAGTAGAATGAATCTTAATATGGTTCAGAAGGATTATATTGCTCAGGTAACAGAGCTAGACGCATCAGAGTTGGAAAACAGGAGGTAGTATAAACTGTTTGCTAGATTACTTCACTCAATGCATGTACGATGAATAATCGTTTCTTCATTGACTGAAAATCGGAAATGGTAAAGGGTCTGTATTACATGGTACCCTTAAGCGAACAAAGACAGATGTCCAGGTTGTGTGGTGTGAAAATATTGCAAATGTTATACCCATATGCCATGGAGAGTTTAGTAAAATGAGTATCAAGTGCTGTCGTTGGGAAGGAAATGGTAGCAAGCTTCCATGAACAGATGTGGAAGAAGGTAATTCCATCTAGAACAATGAGATAATTAATTGACTCATGGTCATGGCACAGGCTATTTGGCTGGCCACTATCCTGTACAAAAGTAGGAGTGCTGGACCAGATCTTCTCTTAACTCATGATTATACTGTTTGTTTAATTGGAGCCTCTGAGGCAGGCACAGGTCTAATAGAAGGGATGAGAAATAGTACCATGTTTGAAATTTCGTGACACGTGTGGCGGAGAGTTGGCAGAGGCAACACATGCCGTGCCTTCCTGTGGTGTCACAATTCAGTGGTTAGCGGTTGGAGCTACAGAGCTGAAGCAGAGACACGGACCTGAGCCCTCACAGGGGGTGTTGTGGGCAATAGCTGACAAGTCATGGAGTGGCGCTCGCACGGAAAGCTTTAGGTATTCGTTTCTCCCACGAGTTGTTAGAGTGGGTAATAGTCGAGAAATAATCTGAAAGTGATTTTGTGAATCCTCATGCAAGCACTTAAGTGTGAATCGCAGAGCAGTCATGTGGATGTAAATGTACATCTGATCCAACCCCTCCTGCTACCAGGACCCAACAAGTGGCTATAGAACCAAAAGCTGGAGTAAGATCTGTCAAAAAGGAAGTTAAAAAACCGAACTGTACATAATGAGTGTGGGGAGTTACCAATCTTACATTACATACAAGGGGCAACTACAAGGAGGCCTCATTTGTAATAATACAGACCATTCAAGCAGGACAGCCCTAGGCCTGAATTTCATCTTAGTATGAATTTAACTAAACTAAAACTTTTACTTTCCGACCTTGTAGCAGGAATAAGTGGAAAAGCGGTATGAACCAGTACCACATCAGCTGAAAGTAATTCAGTTGCTGTTAATGAAACCAAGATTGTAAACAATGAGCCTGAACATAGCAGTGATGTTCCAAATGTTTTAAACGAAGGTGCGTTTCCGTCTTTAGGCGTACGTGGGAAGACCACGATTTAGGAACGGTAAACACTGATCCATTACCTCGCAGTGTAGCCCAGGCTAGTAAAATGGAAATGAGTGGCTGGGAGGCCCCCTTCGGGGAAGTTCGGCCGCGAAGTGCAAGTCTTACTCCAGTCGGCGCCACATTGGGCGACTTGCGCGCCGGTGATGAGGATGAAATGATGATGAGGACAACACAAGACCCAGTCCCCGTGCGGTGAAAATCTCCAACCCGGCTGGGAATCGAACCCAGGCTCGCTTGCATGGCAGAAGAGCACGTTGCCACCCAGCTAAGCAGGCGGCCGACCAGGCTAGTAGTAAAGTAAGTTATATCACAGCTGATACTCGCAACGTCGAGGCAACAAACTGTAAAAGCTCAACCACCAAAACAGCATCGTAGTCGGAATCTGACGATTTACAACAACCTACTCAGAACTGTCGTTCGGGACGACGTGTTGGACAGTGCTCTGGAATCAAGTCTTGAAACGCAATCAATGGCACATCCAGCGGAAGCATTTGCGTCTCCACCATCTGAAACAATAGAACAATTATTAACGGGCACGACTAAGATTGTTGGTACAAAAAACCCGAACCAAATTTTGACTGAAAATCCTAAGAGGAAAATTTCTGCGAACGGAAACGAAGAGAGACAGAAAGATATAAACGAAGAGACCTCAACAACTTCCAATAGTGACCTAGGTGAAAGCGAGGTAGCAGAAATAGCAATGTCCAACTGGGAAGCGATCTCCGATTTTGAACACCAATTGTCTGTAGACAACTGTAAGGGAGGAAAGAGAATGCGCAAACAGAAGACGGAAATTTAGGGAAAGAGAGGAGAAGCCTACTCTCAGTCCAAAATTCACCCCTATTACAAGATTAAGAAGAACAAGTATAGACACCGGAACTGAGAACAAGTACTTCACAACCAAAAAAGACATAAATGACCTACTAAAATTTAAAAAACTGACATAAAATATCAACTGAATATTAACTAAGCTAAAGCTGACGTTTCTCTACGCGGCTACCCCGCGCAGTCTATGGCGTCTTGCCACGGTTCGAGTCCTCCCTCGGGTATGGGTGTGTGTTGTCCTTAGCGTAAGTTAGTTTGAGTTAGATTAAGTTCTGTGTAAGCCTAAGGATCGATGACCTCAGCAGTTCGATTCCACAAGAACTTACCACAAATTTCCAAAATTTTCTCCAAGTCTTTATAGGCGGCCAAAATCGATAGAGCGCTATAGCAGGAAGCTGAGACTAGCAATCCAGATGAAGTTGCAAGGTACAATGCCCAGCAACATTAACACGTGCGGTATTCAAGTGGTAAAGCTCGGAGACTTTTTAGAGGTAGATGAATATCTGCATAAATAGAACATATTATCTTTGTGAATATGTATGCTCCATCTGGAAGTAGTCGTAAGGAAGTGAACATCGAGTTTCTCAAACACGAAATTATATCTGTTTCACCACATACATAAAGCAAAGTTGTATCTCTTGATGATTTTGCGTCTGTTGTTAATAAAATAGATAAAAACTGAAATTTCAACACATGCAAGTGGGCCCACACGTTTCCAAGGTTGTTTGACTACACTGCAGAAGTTTGGCTGAGAAGACTTTACACATCCTTTATACAGTCCTGATTTCTCCCGACACGCTTTTCATATTTTTGGAGCCCGAAAAAAGACATTCGGGGCTTTCGATTTGCTTCAGGCGAAAGTGACACACTTCGGTACAACCGTGGTTCCGTGGGCAACCACAAAAGTTATTCCACGAAGGCACTGACCATCTTATCTCGCAGTGGAATAAATATGTTAACATTTATAATGAAACAATAAACAGTTTACTTACTTTTGTACATCTGACTCGTTGTCATGAGACTGTTACGATACGGGTTAGTCGCCTGACGTTGAACGTTGAGGCAATATTACACTCCGCCTTCCTACTCCGAAATCTCCATCCGTCCTCCCCTCCTTCCAGCTCTCTCAGCAGGCCACTTGTTCTGTTTTTATTTAGATCTAATTTATTACCAGTTTATTCCAATCTCCTATTACTCCATCTCCTCTTTCACCCTCTCTTTGCCTATCACCTCCATAACTCCCTCTGTATCAATCTCTTCAACCCTTTCCCTGTCTACATCCTCCACCCACCACCCTCTGCCCTTCTTACCCTGTCCTTCTTTCTGCCCATCTCCCACCCCCCTTTCTATGTACATCTCCTCATCCCCCAATCTCTGCTCACCTCCTCCTCCTTTTTTTGTGCTCATCTCCCCCTCCCCCCTCTATCTGACTAACTTTCCCACTTTCCTTTCTCTGTACATTTCCTCTTCCCCCTACACCTTACCCATCTACTCCTCTTTCCTCTATCTGTTCATTAATCCTCCCCCCTCTTTAGCCATCTCCTTCTCCCCATCTTTCTATCCCCCCCACCCCTTTCCTCAAGCCCATCTCTTCTTCTGCCCTTTTGCTCGCCATCTCCTCCCTCCCCTTCCTCCTCTCCCCTTTCTCTTTCCATTCTCCTTCCCCCTCTATCCACCTCCTCTTCCCCCTATCTGGGTCCATCTTCTCTTTCCTCCTCCCTGTCTGCCCATCTCCTCCAGTTCCTTCTCTCATCACATTAACACCCCCACCCCAGCAGGAGGTTGCTGCTGCTGGTTTTTCCACTGTATTTCTTTCCAGATAGTAACTAATGTGAGTACCAAGATCCAGGGGTTTAAGATGAGCTTTCTCCCATGGCTTTGTCCACATATCCACATGACACACATATTTCACCTGTATTTAACGTATTTCATACGTATTTGTACACGTATTTCACCTTTATCTCTAGTGAATTTACCCCTGACATCTCATTTTCACAGAGCTCATTGTGTATGTCGCCTTACCTCCTGAACTATATGCTGTACAATGAGATAGCTTTACAGATACATTCAATGATATATGTGGCTACTATCTCCGAAATGTATTGTGAATAGAACTAGTAGCAAATAAGTAATAAATTAAAACTTAATACATCTAGTGTTTATGATGTCGTATCTCCTGAACTATTGTGTCTTACAAAGACATATTTTTCTAGATACATTCAGTGGTATATGTGGATACTGTGTGCGAATAAAGTTAGTACCAACGAAGAAATAAAATTAAATATCATGCCCCATACGGCAGTTTTTCACGTAACTCAGTGCTTATGACGTCATATCTCCTGAACTCTGTGTCTTATAATGACAAGTATGTGAATGCCGTCTGGAAAATGTGTTTTGAGTACAATTAGTAGTAAATGAAAACGTCTTTGTTTCATGCAGCAGTTTTACAGCATGAACAGCGAAAAATGTAATAAGTGAGAAAATTTTTCTCACTTTCATCATTTTGTGGAGTTCGTCTGTGAGCAAAGGTTTTGTACAGGTTTGAAATTATTTGTAAAGTTTGTTGCAAGTGCTCCCGTTCTCAAATACTGGATGCTTAAAGTGTGGGTATTCGCTTTTTCACTTGCACCTCCATTCCTTTGATAGGTAGTTTGTTCTTACCCTCACAGCGACAATTTCCAGACAGTAACTGACATGTGTACCAACTATGGCTGAAAACAGTCCAGTGGCTTAGTACCAGATCTGGAACATACATATATATTTACATACATACAAAAATATGTACTTATATACGCTTGCATCCATTTTTATAAAATAGATGGATTAGGGCAACCATTTTCCTGATCACTGCAATTTATTATTCTTACCACAGATGTCTATTACTCAGTTAGTATACTTCATGACACAAGATGGCGCCCAGTGTTAGTAACAAGCTCATTATCGCACACAAGATACAGCCAGTGCTGTGCTAACGAGTAAGTATAAAAGTACATGAAATTCCATAAATGCATGATATTTCGCTAGTTACAACAATTACTAACATGTTTAGCGCATTATTTAAGCTTTATAACTTTGAGCATTGTAAAATATGAAGCAGAAATTTCATATTTACATGAAGAAATTAAGTGCTGTAAGGAACTCACCAACCGCTTGTGCTTCCAGTAGATAACATTATCAGCACTAACTGAGATGTATGGTTGCTTTATCAACGTTTTAAAACATTAAGCAAGCGTTTGCACATATCACATACTTCAGTATAGTGCACACAGACTGCTCATGCTCCCCTACCAAAAGACACATGCCACCAGCTACAGATGCCATCCAGCTGCTGTAGCACACTTCCACACATTGCCACCTCACAGCAGCCTGGAAGTAGACACAGCTGCACTGTCTCAGTCAGTACCTCTCCATGCGTGACCCAGTGTGACCTGTGTATCCTCACGTGGCACACCCACTGCCTCAGCTGACAGGTACGGCCTTTACCTTATCTCCATCAGACATCTCATGCTTCCATATGTTTTTGATTCAATACGTTAAGGCACCCTTCCACAAGCACAGGCAGAGAGGCTTTGAATCGTACATACCAGACCTGTAGGCATAATACTGCCTAGACACTATATCTCGATGTCTGGACGTCATTCAGCGCCAGCATATGCTCTCCAGACACTTTGTCGTAGCGTCTTGACAACGAAGGCCAGCTGTATAGCCTCCAGATGACTGGAGCTTATCAGAGAAGCTTTGGAAACTCAAATGGGAGTGACTGGAGGAAAGGCGACGTTCCTTTCAGGGAGCACTGTTGAGAAAATTTAGAGAAACGACATTTGAGGCGAGACTGCAGAACGACTCTGCTGAAACCAATGTAAATTTCGCCCAAGGACCACGAAGATAAGATTAGAGTGATTAGAGCTCCTATGGAGATATATAGACAGTCAATTTTGACTTTCTCTGTTTGTGAGTGGAACTGGAAAGGAAATGACTAGTATTGGTACAGGGTACACTATAGCATACACCATACATACAGTGGCTTGCAGAGTATGTATGTAGATGTAGATGTAAACAAGCCGTTCAACAATCTCTGCCTATTGGAGGGTTTCAGTGGTTGACCAACGATATCGTCAGATTACATGATTAATCAGATGTGGCGGCGGCTTTTGATGTAGGATATGTCATGGAGGCAGACATAACATATCCTACTAGTTTGGATACAATGCGCAGCTGTTTGCTGCTATGCCCAGACTGCCTAGTTTCGCAAAACAGTTACCTTCCCAAGTTGATGACGATACTGGAGGATGAAAGTGATCTATGTATCATAATAGAAACCTCCAGCAGTGTTGCAGTTTGGTTCATCTACATCTACATCTACATTTATACTCCACAAGCCACCCAACGGTGTGTGGCGGAGGGCACTTTACGTGCCACTGTCATTACCTCCCTTGTCTGTTCCAGTCGCGTATAGTTCGCGGGAAGAACGACTGTCTGAAAGCCTCCGTGCGCGCTCGAATCTCTCTAATTTTACATTCGTGATCTCCTCGGGAGGTATAAGTAGGGGGAAGCAATATATTCGATACCTCATCCAGAAACGCACCCTCTCGAAACCTGGACAGCAAGCTACACCGCGATGCAGAGCGCCTCTCTTGCAGAGTCTGCCACTTGAGTTTGCTAAACATCTCCGTAACGTTATCACGGTTACCAAATAACCCTGTGACGAAACGCGCCGCTCTTCTTTGGATCTTTTCTATCTCCTCCGTCAACCCGATCTGGTACGGATCCCACACTGATGAGCAATACTCAAGTATAGGTCGAACGAGTGTTTTGTAAGCCACCTCCTTTGTTGATGGACTACATTTTCTAAGGACTCTCCCAATGAATCTCAATCTGGTACTCGCCTTACCAACAATTAATTTTATATGATCATTCCACTTCAAATCGTTCCGCACGCATACTCCCAGATATTTTACAGAAGTAACTGCTACCAGTGTTTGTTCCGCTATCATATAATCATACAATAAAGGATCCTTCTTTCTATGTATTTGTCTATGATATGGGTCAGTTGCCACTCCCTGCATCAAGTGTGTATCCGTTGCAGATCTTCCTGCATTTCGCTACAATTTTCCAATGCTGCAACTTCTCTGTATACTACAGCATCATCCGCGAAAAGCCGCATGGAACTTCCGACACAGTGCGGAACTGTATCGAACGCCTTCCGGAAGTCAAGGAAAATAGCACCTACCTGGGAGCCTGTATATAATATTTTCGGGGTCTCATGAACAAATAAAGCGAGTTGGGTCTCACACGATCGCTGTTTCCGTAATCCATGTTGATTCCTACAGAGTAGATTCTGGATTTCCAAAAACGACATGATACGCGAGCAAAAAACATGTTCTAAAATTCTACAACATATCGACGTCAGAGATATAGGTCTATAGTTTTGCGCATCTGCTCGACGACCCTTCTTGAAGACTGGGACTACCTGTGCACTTTTCCAATCATTTGGAACCGTCCGTTCCTCTAGAGACTTGCGGTACACGGCTGTTAGAAAGGGGGGGGGGGCAAGTTGGTTGGAACTGATTACTCATCCTCACTATTAAATTTGTTCCATCAGCCTGATTGAAGAAATACATTGATGTTAACTTTGCTAAGAGGACTTTTGCAACATTTGGTGTTGGGAAAGATTTTTACAATATAATTTTCGGGAAACCATGACGAAATTCACTTAACAGCTAAATGGATTGGCTGTTGTGGCGTAAAAACTTAAATAGCTAGGCAAAATTTAAAACAGGCTACAATCTTCTACAAAGAATTCGTCACACTGTAGATGGCTAAGGTTTTGGCAGAGTTCGCGAAACCTGTTTACATCAATATGTGTGTGCCACACTTATCCAGACTCAACATGTACCAGTTTCACTATAAGTTTCAAAAACTCGTTTTGCACACCCGAAGTTACTTTATATATATATGGACAGCTAAGTATATTGGGTGTATGGTTGTATATGCAGTATGAAGATGCCACACCAAAATAATATTTATGGCATAATAGTAACAAACAGCGAAGTTATCGCAGAAATGAATGATGTACCTAATTGCCACTGGCTGAGGAGTTTGTAGGTCTTATATCGAAAATGTACACATACCATTCAATACACAAGCCACTCAAACATGGGCAAAGTGTTTACAACATGAGGTCTCAATGGCTCTCACAGTTGACAATTACTCAAATTCCATTGCAGTAGTGCTGGTAGAGTTCCATCTCCTCGTCCACATATAGCATACCAAGTTAATATTCAGGTCGTGAGGTAGATACTGCATCACAGCTGAACATTGGCCTGTCACCTCATGTCATTTGTGAAGACCACTTAGAAACCATCTCATACTCACACTATTCATTTGAGTGTCAGCAACAGAGTCAATTATTCATTTGTGTGTGTGTGTGTGTGTGTGTGTGTGTGTGTGTGTGTGTGTGTGTGTGTGTGTGTGTGTGTGTTTGTGTGTGCATTCTATGTATCTGTCTGAGCTGATTGCACAGTATGTGTGCGTCTGACTTATGCATATTACAAAGTTTCATTAGTTTTTATATTTTGCAATTTTACTAGACCCCAAAATCAGTATTATCAGTTTTTAGTGGTGCACAGTTTTTTCGCCTCCCTTTTAAAAATGTCACTCTAACATTGCAGTAGCTATATCAAAGAAATACAACTCTAACACAACAACAACTGTATTTTTAAAAAAGAATGATTACTGCAACATTTCAACAACTATATCAAAAAAGACAAATTGTTAACTTTTAAAGCCTCTCATGGGAAACATATTTAGCTGCACACTATCGGAAGCATATATAGATTCTTTTAACTCTTCATTAGTGTATGTATTTGTTCTCAATTTAATGCTGCTAGTCACTATTATTAACAGTTTTCATTTCCGATGTAAAACCATCTCTAATATCTCAAGGAAATATCATATAAAAATTGTTACCACAGCAAATATACTGTAAATAAATCAAAAATTAATTCCTTATTGTGTATTACTGCTGTTCTTATTTACAAAATAACCCCTAACACATATGTAAGTACATAGATATATATGCCAGCTTCCTGGCAGTGTCCCTGTGTATTACATGCTAATTATGCACTACCCACGTGATAGTTCCTTGTGTCTTGGCACATTTCATGTCTCTGAATATTTCAATGATGCAGCGTTTGTGGAGAACATTGTGATAAGACATCCTACATTTGTGTATATGGAAAAAGAAATATGCTTATATACAAATTGCCCTAATTCACTGTAGAAGCCTTGACTGTTGGTGCTGAATAAGAAACATAATCTCATAATTATTGTTTAAAGTTGCTGAAGGAAAGTATCTGTGGGAGAAATATTCCTGACATATAATTCACCCA
Source organism: Schistocerca americana (assembly GCF_021461395.2). Taxonomy (NCBI): domain Eukaryota; kingdom Metazoa; phylum Arthropoda; class Insecta; order Orthoptera; family Acrididae; genus Schistocerca; species Schistocerca americana. The sequence continues at coordinate 426,311,923 of NC_060121.1, read as the reverse complement.
TTGTACTGAATTTCAGCTGCTATGCTGTGTGACATCATTCCATTGTTTCAAGCATATCAAGCTAAGAAACTCGTAATTCTCTTATGTTGCAACTGAGAAGTGGTGCACTGATGGCTGTGTGTGACGATTTTATACTTTACACTCATGTTTCTGCATCTGCTTGAAGTGCTGATGTATTGTGATTTCTTCACCGCAAAAGTCGACAAGATTCTTGTTTTGGTCTACAGTATTGAACTCAAGACAGTCTAATGCCTGGTAGCCACTGGGAGGTATATCTCATTCATGGGCAGTTCAGTGGTTTTAAAGGCTAAGCCCACCCTATGGAAGAATCAATTGAGGTACACATTTATTGCAATGTTGCACTGGACACAAATCTAAATGATATTGGGATGCTGTTTATGTACCCATCCCTGTTAATGCAGTTTCCCGTGCCCCCTTGTTTAAATCAATTGGTGTAAAGTAATTCATATATAGAATTAGCAATCATCCTTTTAACCTGATAGTGTGTCACATAACATCTAAACCTCAACTAATACAGTGACGTGCATGGTGCTAGTTTTTACGCAGTCGTCATGAGGAATGTAAGTTATCCATTTCAGTTACCCTTGTGTTGAAATTTTCGTTTATTGCTTCAATTTTTCAAAATAACTGTGTACGATATCAGTGTACACGTATGAGAATTTTCAAGGTGTCATTGTGAGCAAGTCTGCTACATAAAGTAGCAGTCTACCTGTGGCTAAATATGGCTCTGTTGGTGATGCTAATTTTAATTTCATTGCATCTGCCAACGACTCAGAATGAATTCCGAACTGTTTTGGCTGTTGTGTTTCTGGCTTCGTAAAGGTCGCCAGGACTGTGTTCTGCCAGCTGACAACCATAAGCGACTGCAGTTGTTTGGTGAACATCGGTAATATAAATAGAGTGGGTTAAAGTTTCACATACTCATTTGAGACATTACACATTCGTTTCCCCTTTACTTGTGCATGATAAAATAATGTTAACAAAAACTAATAACCGCTTCACCCTGCAATTGAAAGGTTTCGTGCATGCAGTCAAAACCATTGTTTTAACGTTGATCACTGATCCCTGGTAGCTTATTATTTTAATTATATGTCAACAAAGGAAACAGTCATCAATTACATCACAACTAGCTTATATTTGTCAACTATCTATACTTATGTTTTAGTAAATATGTCAGCCACAGTTTTTAAATTCAGTGGAAATAAAAAGGTTTCATGTGTGCAGTCAGAATTATTGTTTTAACGTTGATCACTGATGCCCAGTAGCTTATCATTTTAATTATGTGTCGATATAGGAAACAGTCATCAATTACATCACAACTAGCTTATATTTGTCAACTATCTATATTTATGTTTTAGTAAATATGTTAGCCACAGTTTTTAAATTCGGTGGAAATGGAAAGCTTTCACGCGTGCAGTCAGAACTATTGTTTTAACGTTGATCACTGATGCGCAGTAGCTTATTATTTTAATTATGTGTCAATAAAGGGAACAGTCATCAATTACATCACAACTAGCTTATATTTGTCAACTATCTATTCTTATGTTTTAGTAAATATGTCAGCCACAGTTTTTAAATTCAGTGGAAATAAAAAGGTTTCATGTGTGCAGTCAGAATTATTGTTTTAACGTTGATCACTGATGCCCAGTAGCTTATTATTTTAATTATGCGTCAATAAAGGAAACAGTCATCAATTACATCACAACTAGCTTATATTTGTCGACTATCTATACTTATGTTTTAGTAAATATGTCAGCCACAGTTTTTAAATTCAGTGGAAATAAAAACGTTTCATGTGTGCAGTCAGAATTATTGTTTTAACGTTGATCACTGATGCCCAGTAGCTTATTATTTTAATTATGTGACGATAAAGGAAACAGTCATCAATTACATCACAACTACCTTATATTTGTCAACTATCTATATTTATGTTTTAGTACATATGTCAGCCACAGTTTTTAAATACAGTGGAAATAAAAAGGTTTCATGCGTGCAGTCAGAACTATTGTTTTAACGTTGATCACTGATGTGCAGTAGCTTATTATTTTAATTATGCGTCAACAAAGGAAACAGTCATCAATTACATCACAACTAGCTTATATTTGTCGACTATCTATACTTATGTTTTAGTAAATATGTCAGCCACAGTTTTTAAATTCAGTGGAAATGAAAAGGTTTCATGCGTGCAGTCAGAACTATTGTTTTAACGTTGATCACTGATGTGCAGTAGCTTATTATTTTAATTATGCGTCAATAAAGGAAACAGTCATCAATTTCATCACAACTAGCTTATATTTGTCGACTATCTATACTTATGTTTTAGTAAATATGTCAGCCACAGTTTTTAAATTCAGTGGAAATAAAAACGTTTCATGTGTGCAGTCAGAATTATTGTTTTAACGTTGATCACTGATGCCCAGTAGCTTATTATTTTAATTATGTGACGATAAAGGAAACAGTCATCAATTACATCACAACTAGCTTATATTTGTCAACTATCTATACTTATGTTTTAGTAAATATGTCAGCCACAGTTTTTAAATTCAGTGGAAATAAAAAGGTTTCATGTGTGCAGTCAGAATTATTGTTTTAACGTTGATCACTGATGCCCATTAGCTTATTATTTTAATTATGTGACGATAAAGGAAACAGTCATCAATTACATCACAACTAGCTTATATTTGTCAACTGTCTATATTTATGTTTTAGTAAATATGTCAGGCATAGTTTTTAAATCCAGTGGAAATGGCAAATGGAATGAAATCTTCAGTTTATGGATAACCACTAGCAAAGCATCACGCCAAACAATTGTCGTTCTTGTACAGCTCCGGATAGGCGTATGGCGGTTGCCTGCAAGTCCGCTGATGCCGCATCTGTGCCTGGTCTGGCGTCCCACTCTCTCTCTCTCTCTCTCTCTCTCTCTCTCTCTCTCTCTAATACTCGAAAATGGCAAACGCTGAGCGTCCATCATTGCCTAGTTCAAGCGCCAGTGGAGCGTCAGTAGCGAAACGGCGTGTAGGTTTTTGCACAGTTCTTGTTTTCCATTCCTTACTGAGTTATTACTTTCGGCAGTCTGATTCAAAGTAAAAAAGGGTATTTTGTGGTATTATTCGTGAAATTTATTTACTAAGCAGAAGTGTTTGTGTGATATGAAAGTGGAAAAGCAGGAAGAAAGTGAGATTTCCCCTGTGCCATGTAAGTCTTGTTTACAGACAACTCCAACAAAACGCACTCTGACAGCAGGAATAATGCGACTGAAAAATGCAACTGAGTTTCGACGGCAAAACTAATCCAGAATCCACAATGTCTATAAATATTTATAACACGTTGTAGCAATGATGATAAAATGTTAGCATCAACACACATGCTCGTTAGGAAAGGTAGACATAATCAATAGCACCGTCATCAAGCAATGCAGTCGTATTACTACATAAAATTCACACTCTAACAATGGCGAAAATGTGTTCAGCACACAGAAGACCTACAGAAAAACGATTTTGAAAAATAAGTCGTCCGAGGCAGTGAATTGAGCCTGCAATCATCAACTGCAATGATAACTCAACAACTACAGATGATAAGAGCAAAAACGGAATGAGGTAGATGACACAAGTGAACACCACTTTTCCCTCAATTAACTGTCCAGTTATAACAACAACGTTTCATAATGAATAATTTAATAAAATATTATATTGTAAACGAATTGTATTATTAGTGTTTTGTATTCATTTGCAAGCAAAATCTGTACGTATATCAGACTGGATTCCATGGGGAACGTTTATGCTCAGAGACTGCACAAACATTTGTAAAACAAGGTAGGTATTTACTGGAATCAGTTGCGTAGTAATCTTGTTGTTTGGCAGACCTAGATTTCAGCTATCTTAGAGTTAGAGTTAACGTCAGTGCTTTTAGAAAGTGTCACACTGACCAATTATGTGTCTTCGTTAGCCTGATTCTCTGCTTGAAATTACAGTAATTACATTTTTTACCCTGTGCATTGAAAAATGCAAATAACGACTTGAATGAGACGGTTTTTAAAATGTTTTTAAATTCCAGTAATGTACACATACGCTGCATGATGCGTTACACATAACCAAAGCGGAAACTATTATAATGAGTAATAGAGGTGCATGTGACTATAAATGAATTTCGCTTCCGGTGTGACAACTGTGCGCTAACAGCCACCCACCAGTATGACTGAGCAGAACTGTAGCGGGGTAAGGATTGTAAAGAGAATCGAATCTGCTATCACTGCGGGATGCAGGGTCATGTCTCGAGAGATTGTCCCAGCAAGAAGAATGGTAATGAGAACAACAGGCAATCTGCCAGATATTTAAACGAGTACGGGGACGTACAGGCCACCACTCCGTCCGCCCCTTGCCAGAGACAGTGATTCCTGTTAGTTTCAGCGAAAATCAGACCGAAAATGACTTCGTGATTGGTGCTGCATATCGTGGGAGAAACATCAAACTACTTATTGACACAGGAGCACAGCCGGCCGCTGGTGGCCGAGCGGTTCTAGGCGCTTCAGTCTGGAACCGCGCGACCGCTACGGTCGCAGGTTCGAATCCTGCCTCGGGCATGGATGTGTGTCATGTTCTTAGGTTAGTTAGGTTTAAGTAGTTCTAAGTTCTAGGTGACTGATGCCCTCAGATGTTAAGTCCCATAGTGCTCAGAGCCATTTGAACCATTTGAACAGGAGCACAGACCTCATTAATGTGGTGTTGCATAAATAAACGGAAAAATTGAAACCGCCGCTATTAAAAGCGCAAGGGTTAAACGGAGGAAAGCTACGTAATTATGGAGAATTAATTCTTGGCCAAGGCCAAGATGAAGGTGAAAATAAAGATAAATACACAGCAAGGGTGCAAGTAGTTTCAAATAACGAAACGCGTTACGACGGTGTACTTGGATTTGATTTCTTGTCCGCTAACGAGGCAGAGATATTTGTCACAGAAAGAAAGATCAAACTAGGCCGTAGCAACTACAACTTACGAAATTATACAACCTAGGAAATCAGATCGTACTCAAAGGAGCATCAATACTGACGTCATGGAAATGGACCGTCCAAACGATGCATTAGTTCAAACCGTCCGAGTCGATGTTCAAATTGATAGCCTCAGCAAATTCCCAAGGGAGCAGGAAAGACAATCTACGTTGAAATTAAGTCACCCCAATGCAAGGAAGGAACTTTGTTATTAATTGAGCGACCCGAGAAAAGTGAGTTACTGGATACAATGCACTGTTATGTTGCTAGAAGTGTAGGTATCGTTACAATGGTGAGACAGAATGTCGCAAAAGTCCCGATTACAATAACGAATATGAGCAATGAGGATGTTGCTTTGCCACGTGGAACGAAAGTTGCTGAAGTGTCGAACGTAAGTAAAAGTGACGTAATAAGATTCCAGACGAGGTAACAAATGCCGCAGTTATAAACACAGATTTTCGTAACAGTACCGCAAAATTACAACGAGGAGACGAAGTTAATAATGAACTGAAGCGCAAGATTTGGGAAAAGATAGAACTTTTGACAGCTGATGAACAGAAGATTTTAGCGCCTGTTTTGTTGGAGTATGCAGATTTATTCCAAGAACGTGCAAAACTACCTGTCACTCATTTAGTTCAGCATCGTTTTCATTTAGGGAATGCAGCCCCAATCACACAGAAACCTTACCGGATACCATTTAGTCAAAGAGAGTTGGTAGAAGACTTGGTTAAAGAACAATTAGAAACCGGAATTATAAAAACAAGAGATCCTTCAGACCCACTGTGATGTTCGCCTGTTGTAATTGTAAAGAAGAAATCAATTTCTGGAGAACCACAGTTCCGTTTTTGTGTTGAGTACCGATCCTTGAATGCTGTGACCGCACTTGACATTTACCCCTTACCAAATTTAGTGGAAACCTTGGATTGCTTGGGTAGATGTCGAATTTTTCCAGCATGTGATTTAACAAGTGGTTATCACCAGTTAACAGTGCATCCAGATGATCAAGCAAAAACTTCATATGTAACAGCAGCAGGAGTATACAAGTATCTTCGTATGCCGTTTGGACTTCGTAATGCTCCAGCAACATTTCAACGCCTGATGGAATCAGTTTTACGAGGGCTCATCCCAACACAAGCACTTGTTTTCCTTGATGATGTAATAATTTTTGGTGAAATCATGGAGCAGCGTACTGAGAGACTACAAGCTGTTTTTGAGCGTATAAGAAGCAGTCCTGTCTTTATCAATAGATAAATGTCATTTTGCACAAAGTAAAGTTAACTATCTTGGTCATGTTATAACCAGTGAAGGTGTTCGATCTGATCCAAAATTAATTGAAGATGTAAAGAATTTTCCTGAGCCACAGAATTTGAAAGAACTACAATCATTCTTGGGATTGTCAAATTTCTACAGACGATTTATAGCCGGTTATGCGAATATAGCACGTCCAATGACACAGCTACTGAAGAAAGGAGTCACATTTTATTGGTCAACAGAGTGCAAAAAGGCAATGGAAGAACTTAAAACTGCTCTAACCACAGCACCAGTGTTACTCTATCCAGCTATCAGTAAACATTTATTCTTTCAACGGATGCATCCAATTTTGCCATAGGTGCAATCTTGTCTCAAGAAGTTGATGGTCATGAACATTCAATCTCATTTGCTTCCAGACAATTAAACAAAGCAGAATGTGATTATACTACTACTGAGAAGGATCTTTCTGCTTTGGTTTTTGGTGTAACACGTAACAGATGTTTCTTAAGAGGAAGAGAATTTACAGTTATTACAGATCGTGCCGCATTTAAATGGTTATTGAGCTTAAAGGATCCAAATTCCAGATTAACAAGATGGGCATTAAGACTCAGTGAGTACCAATTTAAGGTTATTCACCGACCTGGTAAACAACATGTGAATGCTAATGTTATGAGTCGAAAAGTCAATGTTTGTGTTACAAGGAGTCGAGAAGAAGAGTTAAAGGCAGCTCAGGAAAAAGATCCACAATGCAAATTACGGAAAAAATGACCAACGTTTTGTCGAAAAAGATGGATTATTGTACAAAATCACTAGTAAAGGAAAAGGCCTAGTTATTCCAGAAAGCATGAAAGAGCAAATCATGAGAGAGCAACACGATTCTTTACTATCAGGACATTACGGTAAGAAAGCAACAAACATTAAAGTAGCTCAAATGCTTTGGTGGCCGAGCCGCAAAGCTGACATTTCCTGTAACAGACGGAATTATGCAGGAAAAAGTAGAGCGCCATTGCAAGAACCGCCAGGAACAAGTGAACCATTGGAACGAGTAGGACTAGATGTCGTAGGACAGTTGCCTTAGACAAAAGATGGAAACAAATACGTATTGACAATGTTAGATTATTTCTCTAGATACCTTCTCATGATACCAATAACTGATCAGAGCACTGAGACTATAGCTAAAATTTTTGTAAAAGAATGGATTCTTAAGTTTGGATCACAGTTAAGTATAATTAGTGATCAAGGAACGAATTTTATGAGTGAATTACTTAAACAGACTTGTAAGTTTATGCAAATAACTCGGTTAAGGACTACACCAGCACACCCTGAAGGAAATAGAAGAATCGAGCGAGTCCACAGAACAATAATTAAAATGGTTAGCCAATATGTGAGCAGCAAACACAACAATTGGGATGTCTGTTTACCGTACTGGTATGTTGTTACAACGCCAAAATGCACAGCACAATTGGCCTAAGTCCATATGAGATCGTCTACGGAAGAAGAATGCATTCACCTTTGGACTTTGAACGATCGACTGCCGGAATCAGCAATGAACATGTAAGGGATCTAGCACGCAAGCTAAAGGAAGCATGGAGGGAGTGAAACAGCGGAATCATCAATCCTTTCTTCGGCAAGCGAGACAACACGACCGCCAAGCAGCAGTGCCACAGTATCGAGTTGGAGATCTTGTGTATCTGAGCAACATGGTGTTAAGAACCAAGTCAAAAAGCTTTAAGAAGTGTTGGAAAGGACCATATCCAATCTTGGAGGTGTTGTCACTCTTAAGCTCCAACTGCCCTTTCGTTCGATTGTCGTTCATATCAATCGTGTAAAGCAATTTCTGGGTAGATTTCCTGTAGTATCGCAAGACGACGAGGACCGACCGAGAGGCAGACCTGCTGTTCTCAAATCTAGGAAGCGAGAATTGCGAGGTCGCAGTCCAGACTCCGAGGCCGATGCATCGCCACGTTCCGGGCGATCCTGTTCCAGACACCCCTACAATCTGCGTAAACGTGTGCAATGTGTAAGAGTGCAATGCGTGCGTATATTTCAGCTATGTGCTTACGTGAACGTGTTGTGAAAATTTAGTATAGAAGCTATTGCACGAGTGCACAGGTGAAACTAAACCTTTTATTCCAGAGGTTACCACAAGAAACTCTTATTTTATGTTCATTGTTAACTCTAGTATTTAGAACTAATTAAACATGTTCATTTTTATTCTAATGCTTGCTATGATAGCGTATTCTACTAATTCTGTAGTAATAGTACCACAGAGTACAGGTGTTTTGTTTGAACCACGTTCAGACATGGTAGTTTCAACAAGTAATACAAAACTTGTCCTCAAGTACAATCTGAGTGAAATCCAGCAACAGTTCAATTATGTAAAGAAGCAAATTGACCTATTTCGTTCTGTTAACGGCAATGATACAGCTTTGGAAATGGGTACATCTTGGTATAATAACCGGATCACAGCCAAAATGCAGGTAGTGTCTACATTTGCTAATTATGAGCAAGAGATTTACTGTTTTTTAAAGCTCAAAACTTTAATTAGGAGTAAACGTGCCTGGTTTGATTTTGGAGGAAGTATGCTTCGTACTATATTTGCTACTTTAACTAGTCGAGATCTATGGGAAGTTAAAGGCAAAATATTAGCTCTTGAACAACAGTCCAGTACAGATTCAACTAACTGCTCTAATGAAATTATCGTATTAAAGAATATGCAAAGAATCATTACTAACCACACAGTTTTCATTGAAGAGATTGTAATGTAATTTTATGCAAAGAATCATTACTAACCACACAGTTTTCATTGAAGAGATTGTAATGTAATTTATCTCACATTTCCACGTACTTCGTAATGAAACGAACGCAAATATCCAAGAACTATTCCAAGGATTAAATGCCGTGAGTGTACACTTAAATTTAGACACTCTTTTGTTAAGGATTACTGATGGTTTATCAAATGCTAGAAGTGATGCTCGTAACTTAAGAACAGCCTTAGAAAGTAGTTTAAATTATTGTTGAACAGCTTACTACTACATCCAGAACAATTTTTACACATTCTACTATCAATTGAACGAAAGCTAGATGCAACATATACTATGATTTACCCTGTTACAATTTATATGCTTACTATAAGTTAACCACCACACAATCCTTCATGACTGAAGATGAATTAACTGTTATTGTTTCTATTCCCATTGCTAGATCAAAGCATAATTTTGAAATGTATAAGATTTATACTTACGCCGTGAAATGGAGACAGGCAGGTATTCATGTAAAGTATGTACTGAATGATTATCTACTGATCAGCAATTATCGTAGATATTTTATGTCCCTAAATGAAAATGATTTGCATATGTGTAAACGTAATCATAAGCTAATTTGCCCTGAATCGGCAGTAGAGTGTACAGTTGTGAGAAAGAATTATTTATGAATCATCCCCCCAAGAGATGATTGCCCTAGAATTTTAACGCATCTTTATCATCCATTTCGTAAACAATGTTCTGAAGGTATAATTTCCTCATTTAACTCCACCCTTGATGGCACATTTGCATGTAAAAACTATGATACACCTGAGCTACCCTTTGCACTAAAATTGAACAACAGTGGATTAATCTTGAATGCCACACATTGTGATTTATCATGTGAACATTTGATATGCCTAGTGTGTTGCCAACTACATTTCATGCAACTGGACATTTGCCATTAACGAGAATGTTATCTGTTTATTACAATGGTTCATACGTACTAACATATGGAAAGCATTCCTTATCAAGTTTTTCTGAAGACAATAATTTAATTAAGGACATCCATTAAATTGTAAGCTCTTCAAATAATGATTTAAATTTCATTGAAGTGGCAAATAGAATTAAGTCCTTCAATTCATCCAGTAATGATAATGCATACTTGATTGTCAGTATTGTGTTTTTACTGCTTCTATTAATTTGTTTTTTGTCAACAGCATGTGTCATGTATGAAATTGTCATCTTGAAGGCACACTTCTCTGTACCGAACATTACTGTGTCTGCAAATGAAATACATGTTGCAATGCCTTCTGATGCCACAAATGACGAAAAAGATTCATAACGCCCAGGAGGTCGTTTTGAGCCACCTATGGTTGCCGTCTTTCTTTGGGGAGAGTGATGTAAGGGTCTACGGATTGCGCGCAGCCGTACGGTACGTTAACTCGCGCTCGCCAGCCGACCTGCCTGGAATGCTGACAATCTGCTTGGTCAGTAGACTCGTGTCCGGCCGCACTTGACAAATTTCTTTGAGATTTGTGTTTTTGACTGTATGTCTTGGCGGATCCCTCATATTATGAAGTGTTCTTCTGTTCAACATATCGATCCTGTGCTTGGTCAACCTTTTTTTTTTTTTTTGATTGAGCCACAGTTCTTCTACAGAGATATGACACGAGCGCCTCTTTTTCTAGATTACTGGCCGCCGTCCGCAGGGGGCAGTATTAACTAGCGCGGCCTCGGACACGAATATGTCTCATTTCTTAGCTCACCATGGAGCCTTTTGATACGACCGTAATTAGCCGGTGTTAGGATGTCAGACACAGTGATGACGGGTGCGCGTAGCGTGCGTGTTTTATAATCCGACTTCGTTAATAAAATTGTTTAAACTTACCTCTCGTGTTCGCGTATTGCCTTACCTCAAGGACCCACCGCTTACAAATCCTGACAAAATATTCGTGTGATCATCATCCGGGGCATCAACACAGACTAACCCCCTTGTAGTAGGTTACCACTTAGCAATGACATCGGTACATATGCCGCCCGAAGTATCACCGTGTCAGTATTGGCTCTTGAACGAAATACTTTCATGACCACTGGTCTAAACGCACTAACCTGGAGGGCTTAGTATGCGTTTCGAGATTGTAAGAGAAAGAAAATTAGGAGATAAAGCGTTATCGCTTACCTTGCAGATTAAGGATCATTAATATTGCGATGTGCAGGGGAAAACCAATTCCGTGTTTCCGCTTTTGCTTTTCTACGCTCAGTTTCAGTCCCTGTGTTACACATGAGTACCTGCACAATAACTTAGGTGCCAGCGACAGCCTTGACATATGACCAGAATTTCTTTGAGATTTGTTTTTTTGACTGTATGTTTTGGCGGATCCTTCGTATTATGAAGTGTTTTTCTGTTCAACATATCGATCCTGTGCTTGGTCAACATTTCTTTTTTTTAATTGAGCCGCAGTTTTTCTACGGAGATACGACACAAGCGCCTCGTTTTCTATATTACTGGAAACGTAAATGTTCCCAGTTACTGTAACTGGTCTTTACAGAAAGTAGTGATAGTCGCTACAAATGATTCATAGTTGTTGATAACTCAATATGGATACCCTCAAAGATGTGAGGTCTATTTGTTGCCATTAGGTCTAACGCATTTCCATCATGAGTCAGCTTCCAAATATCTGTTGTAGGTGGTAATTACCTCTCTTAGTGAGGAGATCTTGACAGGGTTGCAATTTAGAATAGATTTAGCACGTACCATATGAAGTTCATTTATGTAAGAGAGCTACAGGTACAACGTTTTTGTGTTTCGGCTTTATAACAACTACTGTTCATTTCTCCACATCATGTTATTGAGGCTCTAAGTTGTGAATTACTTATCGGACACTCTACAATACCAGAAGACAGACAAGATAGCTTAATACACAGCACCACGAAAAGTACAACACACGTGTCAGTAAGACCAAGCTATAAGAATATTTCGAAAACTAAAATTCTTACTGGAGCAAGGTCACAGTGCATCAGAGAGAAACTAATACCCTCATTGATAATTGTAATACTGTGCAATACGAATATTCATAAATGTCCACATAAATATGTCAATTTTATTGGTTATACAAAAATTAGCCGGCAGTTCCTGATACAACACACCTTTTGTAACTGTATTGTAAGAGTCGTGTGTGTTCTACATACCTTAAATCGTGAGTACCATGGTTATGTAGACATGTACTGATTATTTCTGGGTAGCATTTGTGCTATTAACCAATTTCTGGCTAAATATTGAACGAAATTCGTCCATCCTTCGTGCAAGATGTCTGAGCCAGGCGAAATACCCTCAGACTTAAAAAAGAATATAATCATTACAATTTCAAACAAAGCAGGTGCTGACAGGTGTGAGTATTACTGAAGTATCAGTTTAGTAAGTCGTGATTTAAAATACAAACATGATTTCTTTACAGAAGAATGGAAAAACTGGTAGAAGCTAACCTCGGAAGAAGTTCGGTTTGGATTCCGGAGAGATGTCGGAACACTTCAAGCAATATTTACCTTACTACTTAGAACATACTGTCGGTTATGGAAAAGCAAACCTCCGCTTATAGCATTTGTAGTCTTAGAGATAGCTTTTGACAATGCTGACTGGCGTACACTCTGAAATTCTGAAGGTGGCTGGGGTAAAATACGGGGAACAAAAGGCTATTTACAACTTGTACAAAAACCAGACGGCAGTTATGAGTCGAGCGGCTTCATAGGGAAGCAGTAGTTGAGAAGACAAGGAGACAGAGTTGTAGTCTACCGCCGATATTATTCAGTCCGCACACTGAGCAAGCAGTAAAGGAAACCAAAGAAAAATTTGGAGTAGGAATTAAAGTTCACGGAAAAGAAATAAAAATTCAAAGGTTTGCTGATGACATTGAGACAGTAAAGGACGTGGAAGAGCAGTTGAATGGAATGGATAGTGTGTTGAATAGAGGAAATAGGTTGAACGTCAACAAACGCAAAACAAGGATAATGGAACTTAGTCGAATTAAATCAGGTGTTGCCGAGGGAATTAGGTAAGGAAACGAGAAACTTAAATTAGTACAGGAGTTTTATTATGTGGGCAGTAAAATAGGGGATGACGGTCGAAGTGGAGGGGATATTAAATGTAGTCTGGCAACTGCAAGAAAAGCGTTTCTGAAAAAAAGAAATTTGTTGAAATCTAATATAGATTTAAGTCCTAGGAAGTCTTTTCTGAAAGTATTTGTCTGAAGGTTCGCCACGTATGGAAGTGAAACAGAGGCAATAAACAGTTTAGACAAGAATAGAGTAGAAGCTTTTGAAATGTGCTACACATGCATCCAGAACATTAGTTGGGCAGCTCACATAACTGATGAGGTGGTACTGAATAGAACGGGGGGGGGGGGGGGGATTGTTGTGCAATTTGATTATAAGAAGGGATCAGTTGGTAGGACACATTCAGAGACACCAATTTAGTATGGGAGAGAAGTGTGGAGAGTAAAAATCATAGAGGGAGACCAGAAGATGAATACGGTAAGCAGATGTAAGTTGCATTAGTTACTCGGAGATGAACAGACTTGCGCAGGATAGAGTAGCGTAGAGAGCTGCACCAGATCAGTCTTCGCTCTGAATACCACAACGCACAACACATTCAACGATGTTGAGATACTTCCTGGATGATCATTGATAAAAAATTTTTGTTATGGATTTCTTACCGTTCTGGTTAGTACAGATTACGATGCTAAAGCTAATCCTTTAACATTTACTTGTGCAGTGTTCAGTTCCATATGTGAGGAACAGACACGGATACACAGAACGCAATGTAGTAAGAATTACGGTACGTCCAGGAATCAGTGAACGTGAATCATTGAGGACAACACATTAGAACAATGTAATACTCACATCCGCAGTCATAATAGTGAAGTCGCAGAAGTGTTTTCTCTTCGAACTGTTGTTGTCTTCTGCTCGTCCTTTTGTGGACTGTACTAGAGTACTTATCTCCTGCTGCCCAAAACTAAAACTGATAAGCATAATTAGCAGTAAAATATTAAGTTTCGACTTTATCTTACGTACAACGCAAAGTGACAACTAAATTTACCTTGTGTTGCTTGTAAATCTAAACTTAGAAAACTAAACTCATGCGATAGTAGGTTGGAGTATTAGCAAAACGGCGCGAAAGTTCATGCCCCATCTAATGTGAGAGCCTTATAGCTACCTAGTGAGATTAACAGTTCTTTTCTCAGCTGATACAACACTGACGGAAAAAGTCACAACACCAAAAAATATTTAATGTAGAGTAAAGAAATTTCGGGAATACGTTTGTCTAGGTAGCATATTTAAGTGATTAATACTGCAAGATCACATGCTAATATAAGAGCAAGACAAGCCATCACAAATGTGAAATGGTGGCACATTAATAACCGGTGCAAGCGCCAGAATGTTGAATCCAAGCACACAAACGTGCATGCGTTGTGTTGAACAGGTGCCGGATGTCAGTTTGTTGGATTGTGTTCCATGTATGTTGCACTTGGTCGGTCTCGGTCAATACAGGGACGGTTAATGCCGTTTGTGGATGACACTGCAGTTGTCACCCGATGATGTCCGCAAGGTGTTTGATACAGTTCCCCACAGTCGTTTGATGAACAAAGTAAGAGCTTATCAGACCAATTGTTTGATTGGAGTGAAGAGTACCTAGACAACAGAACGCACCATGTCATTCTCAATGGAGAGAAATCTTCTGAAGGAAGAGGAGTGTCGTAGGACCGTTGCTATTCACAATATATATACAGGGTGTTACAAAAAGGTACGGCCAAACTTTCAGTAAACATTCCTCACACACAAATAAACAAAAGATGTTATGTGGACATGTGTCCGGAAACGCTTAATTTCCATGTTAGAGCTCATTTTAGTTTCGTCAGTATGTACAGTACTTCCTCGATTCACCGCCAGTTGGACCAATTGAAGGAAGGTAATGTTGACTTCGGTGCTTGTGTTGACATGCGACTCATTGCTCTACAGTACTAGCATCAAGCACATCAGTACGTAGCATCAACAGGTTAGTGTTCATCACAAACGTGGTTTTGCTGTCAGTGCGATGTTTACAAATGCGGAGTTGGCAGATGCCCATTTGATGTACGGATTAGCACGGGGCAATAGCAGTGGCGCGGTACGTTTGTATCGAGACAGATTTCCAGAACGAATGTGTCCCGACAGGAAGACGTTCGAAGCAATTGATCGACGTCTTAGGGAGCACGGAACATTCCAGCCTATGACTCGCGACTGGGGAAGACCTAGAACGACGAGGACACCTGCAATGGACGAGGCAATTCTTCGTGCAGTTGACGATAACCCTAACGTCAGCGTCAGAGAAGTTGCTGCTGTACAAGGTAACGTTGACCACGTCACTGTATGGAGAGTGCTACGGGAGAAACAGTTGTTTCCGTACCATGTACAGCTTGTGCAGGCACTATCAGCAGCTGATTGGCCTCCACGGGTACACTTCTGCGAATGGTTCATCCAACAATGTGTCAATCCTCATTTCAGTGCAAATGTGCTCTTTACGGATGAGGCTTCATTCCAACGTAATCAAATTGTAAATTTTCACAATCAACATGTGTGGGCTGACGAGAATCCGCACACAATTGTGCAACCACGTCATCAACACAGATTTTCTGTAAACGTTTGGGCAGGCATTGTTGGTTATGTCTTGAATGGGCCCCATGTTCTTCCACCTACGCTCAATGGAGCACGTTATCATGATTTCATACGAGATACTCTACCTGTGCTGCTAGAACATGTGCCTTTACAAGTACGACACAACATGTGGTTCATGCACGATGGAGCTCTTGCACATTTCAAACGAAGTGTTCGTACACTTCTCAACAGATTCGGGGACCGGTGGATTGGTAGAGGCGGACCAATTCCATGGCCTCCACGCTCTCCTGACCTCAACCCTCTTGACTTTCATTTATGGGGGCATAGGAAACCTCTTGTCTACGCAACCCCGGTACCAAACGTGGACACTCTTCGTGCTCGTATTGTGGACGGCTGTGATACAATACGCCATTCTCCAGGGCTGCATCAGCGCATCAGGGATTCCATGCGACAGAGGGTGGATGCATGTATCCTCGCTAACGGAGGACATTTTGAACATTTCCTGTAACAAAGTGTTTGAAGTCACGCTGGTACGTTCTGTTGCTGTGTGTTTCCATTCCATGATTAATGTGATTTGAAGAGAAGTAATAAAATGAACTCTAACATGGAAAGTAAGCGTTTCCGGACACATGTCCACATAACATATTTTCTTTCTTTGTGTGTGAGGAATGTTTCCTGAAAGTTTGGCCGTACCTAGTTCACTGAGGCTTTTTGGGGATGATGCTATAGTATATCGAGAGGTTGTAACAGTGAAAATTGTAATGAAATGCGGGAGGAACCGCATCGAATTGACGCATGGTGCAGGGAATGGCAGTTGAATCTCAATGTAGACAAGTGTAATGTACTGCAAATACACAGAAAGAAAGATCCTTTATCATTTAGCTACAATATAGCAGTTCAGCAACTCGAAGCAGTTAATTCCATAAATTATCTGGGAGTAGGCATTAGGAGTGATTTAAAATGGAATGACCATACAAAATTAATCCTCGATAAAGCAGATGCCAGACTGAGATTCATTGGAAGAATCCTAAGGAAATGCAGTTCGAAAACAAAGGAAGTAGGTTACACTACACTTGTTCGCCCACTGTTTGAATACTGCTCACCGGTGTGGGATCCGTACCAGATAGGGTTGATACAAGAGATAGAGAAGATCCAACGAATCATTTAATAATCACGGAAGCGTCGGAGATGACAGATAAACTCCAATGGAAGACTCTGCAGAGAGACGCCCAGTAGCTCGGTACGGGCTTTTGTTGAAGTTTCGAGAACATGCCTTCACCGAGGAGACAAGCAGTATATTGCTCCCATCTACGTATATCTCGCGAAGAGACCATGAGGATAAAATCGGAGAGATTAGAGCCCATACAGAGGCATACCGACAATCTTTCTTTCCACGAACAATACGAGACTGAAATAGAAGGGAGAACCGATAGAGGTACTCAAGGTGCCCTCCGCCACACACCGTCAGGTGGCTTGCGGTGTATGGATGTAGTTGTAGATGTAGATATGTGCTCGATTGCAGACAGCTTTGATAATCGAGCAAGCCAAGGAAACATGTCAACATTCTGTAGAGCATTTTGGGTCACAACAGGGGTATGTGGGCGAGCATTACGCAGATGCTGTTCATAAATGGCAGCACGGCAGGTTGAACCACCAGACTGACGTACAGAATTGCAGTCGTGGAGCGTGGGATACCTGCGACAGTGCTGCTGCTGTCATACGAAATCGGATCCCAGACCATAACTACAGGTGTAGGTCTTCTACACAGGCCGATTGGTTGCGGGCCTTCAAATAGCCTCCTTGGAATCCATACATGGCTATCTCTGGCTCCGAACCAGAACCAGCTTTCATCATAAAACATCAGACCTCCACGCTACGCTCCGATGAGGATGTAGGTTGCAGTAAGTACTGGGAGATGAAGAAGTTTGTACAGGATAGAGTAGCATGGAGAGCTGCATCAAACCAGTCTCAGGACTGAAGACCACAACAACAACAATACAGAAAGTACATCCAGCTTCTCATAGCCCTATTACACGACCTCGTTCAAACGCTGTTATGTGCTGACGATGGCAGCTTTGTTGTCTTAAAGGCTGTCTTGACTAATATCAACTCTCGACGTCCTACCTGAAAGGTAACTAACACTCATGACCGTTACTGCGAGTATTTAAAGCAAACCTGATTTACATCCTCATAATGGCGGGAAATTTGAATAGACATCACCTTTCAGAAAGCGAAACACGCCTACCAACCTTCGTTTATGTCGCAAAACTCCTTCTTTGCGTACTTACACTGCTGTCCACCGTAAATGCAACACCAAGAAAGACAAGAGGTAGCACAACAAGATTTATTTTGTAGATAACATGTTGACCAAGTATCAAATGATTACGTTTACAGACGTCTGTGGCATGTGGTTCCTGTCAGAATCAGTAGCCAGAGTAGCCGCCATTGTTGGAGATCACCGCTGCCACACGTCTCGGCATTGAGTCAAAGAGCGTTGGATGTGTTCCTGGGGTACAGCAGCCCAAGCAGCTTCCACACGTTGCCAAAGATCATCTGGTGTGGCAGCTGGGAATGTAATCTGGGTCACTCGTTGAGCAACCATGGACCACACGTTTTCTATCGGCGAAAGATCCGGAGAGCGAGCTGGCCAGGGAAGCACTTCAATCTGGTTATTGACGAAGAACCTTTGGACAATGCGTGCCACGTGCGGTCGCGCATTATCCTGTTGAAATATGGCTGTGGCAGAGCCCTGAAGGTAAGGAAGGACAACTGGCTCCAGCACCTCGGATATGTAGCGCCGGCTATTTAAATGCGTACTAGAGGCGTGCGAGAGTAATATCCAATACCGCCCCATACCATAACACCCGGTGCAAGACCAGTGTGGCGGTGCATAATGCAGCTGTCCAGCATCATCTCTCCACGGTGTCTCCACACTCGAATCCGACCATCGTGGTGCTGCAGACAGAAGCGTGCCTCGTCAGTAAAGACAACGTCATTCCATTCTGCCGTCCACATCCGTCTGTCATCACACCATTGGCGACGGAGACGTCTGTGGTTCTGCGTCAATGGTAGACGAAGCAATGGACGTCTTGCGGACAGACCACTCTGCTGTAAACGGCGTCGAATGGTACGCGCAGACACTGGATGATGCGTTACAGACGCAATGTGCTGTGCTATGGTTCGGGATGTCACTGAGCGATCCGTCACTGCCATGCGCACAATTTGCCTATCAGCACGTGCAGTGGTGCACCGAGGTGAATGCGATCGACCACGTCGGTCCGTCGTACCCTCCTGCATCCAACGGTCACATATCCGCATTACAGTTGTTTGGTTTCGTCCAACACGACTAGCGATTTCTCTGTATGATAATCCACAATCTCGTTAAGCCACTATCCTTCCTCTGTCGAACTCGGATACTTGATCAAACGATGTTCGCTGTTGTCTACGAGGCATAACTGATCGTCTTGTGAAACAACCACAAGGTAAACACACGTGCCGAACGTACACTCGTCGAAATCGCCAAGCCTTAAATGGCGCTATGAAGTGGCGCCACAGGCGCGCGTGATGTGCGTCTGCGCTGAAATTCTAATCAGTTGCATATCTCATCGCTGCAAACCCATGGTGTAAATTTCACTTGATTCGGATGCTTCCTTCAGGGTGTTGCATTTACGGTGGCCAGCAGTGTATATGGATATGGTGTCTGTTCTTTCGGACATGTCCGAAAGAACAGACATGTCCGAAAGAAAAGACACCATATCCATATAAGTATATAGTTCTGGATATACCGGCCATGACCTTCTTCTTCTGTGCGGATGCACACAAATTACCCGAACTCATACGGGACTTGGTAAGAATGTCTTCCACGAGTAGTGAGTGTGTTGGGTAGGGACACTACGAATGTAGTGTATGGACATACCAGGGTGAGTCAAATGAAAACCTTAAATATGTTTTTAAATATTATTTATTGTGCAGAAGTGGTACAAAGCTGTGTCACTTTTAAACATAATCTTCCCCACGCTCAATCCAAGTCCTCCAGCGCTTACAAAGTGCATAAATTCCTTTAGTAAAAAATTCTTTTGGTAGTCCGCGCAACCACTCATTCACCACGTGGCGTACCTCTTCATCACAACGGAACTTCTTTCCTCCCATTGAGTCTTTGAATAGTCCAAACATATGGAAATCACTTGGGGCAAGGTCTGGTGAGTATGGTGGATGAGGAAGACACTCAAAATGCAGGACTGTGATTGTTGTAACTGTTGTACGGGCAGTGTAGAACCTTGCATTGTCATGTTGCAAAAGGACACCTGCTGACAGCAATCCACGTCGCTTTGATTTGATTGCAGGAAGCAGATGAGCTTTTAGGAGATCTGTGTATGATGCACTGGTGACAGTGCTGTCTCTAGGCATGTAATGCTCCAAAATGACGTCTTTTTCGTCCCAAAAGAGAGTCAGCATAACCTTCCCTGCTGATGATTCTGTTCGAAACTTCCTTGGTTTTGGTGATGAGGAATGGCGCCATTCCCTGCTCGCCCTCTTCGTTTCTGGTTGGTGGAAGTGAACCCAGGTTTCGTCCCCAGTAACGATTCTTGCAAGGAGGCCATCACCTCCTCGTTCAAAGCGCCGAAGAAGTTCTTCACAAGCATCAACACGTCGTTCTCTCATTTCAGGAGTCAGCTGCCGTGGCACCCATGTTGCAGACACTTTGTGAAAGTGGAGCACATCATGCACAGTGTGGTGTGCTGACCCATGACTAATCTGTAAACATGCTGCAATGTCATTGAGTGTCTCTCGGAGGTTTTCCTTCACTATGGCTTCAACTGTTGGAATGTTCTGTGGAGTTAGAACTCGTTGTGCCTGTCCTGGACGAGGAGCATCTTCCACTGAAGTCACTCCATTTGCGAACTTCCTACTCCATCCGTGGACTTGCTGCTGTGACAAACATGCATCACCGTACTGAACCTTCATTCGTCGATGAATTTCAATAGGTTTGACACCTTCATTAGGAAAAAACGTAATGCAAGTCGCAAGTGGGGCGGCCATCTTTATACTGATACTGCGACGGTAGGTGTGCATCTGCACTATGCCGCCACCTACAGGCCATTCTGCACGCCGTTTGTAGCACGCTTACTAACTTACAGGATAACGGCGCAAAATTTCGATTTGTTATTACAAATTTAAAGTTTTCATTTGACTCACCCTCGTATAAGGTGAGAATGTGGGTCTCGCGTGAGGCGTGTGCGAGATAGTCTCTGCAGTCGCACTATCCTCTGTGCCCTCGGTGGTTCAGATGGATAGAGCGTCTGCCATGTAAGTAGAAGATCCCGGGTTCGAGTTCCGGTCGGGACACACATTTTCACCTGTCCCCGTTGACATATATCAACTTCCGTCAGCAGCTGAAGGTATTAATATATAATTCGAATTCCTTCTAGGCGTTGTGATTTTGTTCTTTTTCCGTCGTTGTACATGCAGAGCTGGAGACAGTCTAACAAGCACAGCTCATGGCCTGCTCCGTTCTCTTCCATTTTCTCCACACTTAAAGGATTTGTAAATCAGAGCCCAAACATCAGTTTGCTAAAGCACTAAAAGCAACACGATGCACAGAAAAACGTCAAAATAATGCCGCAGATGATTTCTTAGTGCTAATAAGCATCAAACATGGAAAACATACTTTGTGCCAAATCTGACATTTGTCACGCATATAACGAAACAATGTATCTCTGTTTCCATGTTCTCATTTGTATCCACAAAACAGAAAACGTGCTCTGATACAAAAGAATCATGCTGCTCATCGTGTGGGCGCAAAAAATAATGAGACAATTAAGAAAATCTTTTGATCTTTGTGACAGGGGTGTCCAATAAGCTGTCGCCGCGGGCCGCACGCGGCGCAAAGCAAATTTCAATGCGGCCAAGAATGGACATGTAACAAACGACTGCTGAAAAATAAATATTCCATAAAATTCTGTTAGTATGAAATTATGATAAACCGAAACATAATCCTAAGGACAGCATGAAATCCGCAGCCATTCTTTTCGAATTGTTGCAAGAATCTGAAAACTGATTTCAGGATCTTCGAAAAAATAATCGAAATTTTTGTATTTGTGTGATCCTTTTTTCAAACAGTGTAGATGCGTTACCAGATGATTTTCAGATGGAATACATAGCGTTGAAGTCTGACTTCAACTAAAAGAAAAAATTGATCATCTATCTTTGTTGGTCTTTTACAAATCATACCTGTCCTGAGACAAACATCCCTTACTTAACAGCATGAGTTATATACATCATTATTGTTTTAAAGCACATAAGTTTGTGGATGCTTATTTCCAAGAGTAAAGCACACAAAGAGTAACAGTAGAACCAAAATCTCAGATGAAGACGTTGAGAGCACCCTGTGAAGTGTAAGCTCTTCGATTGAACTTGAAACTGATACATTAGTTTCCCAAACTCAAAAACAAATGTCACATTAATTAAGTGATTTGTAATGACTTATATATAAAATTATTAATTAAATCTCATCCATAAAATGTTACATCAGTACCACGTTGCTTCTTTACAATAAAGAATCATAAAATTTGAATTACTTTAATGTGTTAACTATAGACTCCCACCAAACAGCTTTTTTTTCTTTTTTGCTCAGTTCAAAAATATTCGTTTTCTTACAAAGTGGCCCTGGTAAGCTAGAAGTTTGGACACCCCGCTTTAGAGAGTGGGCCATTGATCCTGACCAAGCAAATCATAAAATTCATTTATGACGAAAGTTTTAAGTGCCATAGAGGGAAAGTGATACTTTCTATGTACCAATAAGAAATTTCTTACAAGCTGATGCTTACAAAGATGAAAACAGCATCCATCCACTGTTATTTATATATTTAATTACACAAATAGCACAATTTCAAGTTTCGAACTGACAGGTTCATCTTCAGACCGTTGTTCGTGTTTACATTACATTTGTTGTTGTTTAATAATTCTTCGCTCTTTTTTTAAACAACAAAGGAGAACAAGAATAAATATAATATAAACGTGAACAGCCATCTGAAGATGAATGTGTCACTTCGAAACCGGCAACAGCATTCTTCGTGTAAGTGAAATGAACTCGTATTTTGAACACAGCCACGGTCTGAAAAATGTCAGTTATCCACAAAATAGCAGGAATAAAGAGTTTGTACTACGTACCATTAATACTGAGGCGCTACGTTTTACTAGTAATAATACAAGTACGTAAATACAGTATTAGGTTTTTAACTAGTAGAAGAATTGTAATCAACAAAAACTATTTGTCGTGTCTTGTAAGATTTGATAGAACAGTGCTATCCCGTAAGGTACCCTTCATAGTGGCAAATAAGTACATGGCACCAAAAAGACGTTACCTTTGCAGTAACATCTTCTACTGATTTCGTATTCTAGGTAACAACTGATATTTGCTGTGCCCCTACCTGGAAACAGATAAGGGACTAGGATACATCAATATCCAACCACTGTGGTGATAGTTACGGTTATCTTCCAGAGAGCGTGGTTGTCATTTCTGCTGGATGACGCATTGAACCAGATCATTGTCTGCATGTATATGTAGAACTACTTACGGTGGATAGACAAAGATTTGGGAAAATACAAAACACGACACACTGCCGTGCCTAATACAGTGTAGAAAACCTGTTCGCATGCATAGAAAATTCCACTTGCCACAGAAGGGGTAAGTATACGTGTTTTATAGCTTTCAAGGGGAATCTTACAAAATTCTTCCCGCAAAATAGTGAAAAGTTCAGCGATGACGGAGGGAATAGCTACCACGCGTCCTTCTCTCCAAAGTGGACTATACAGGGTGGTCCATTGATCGTGACCGGGCCAAATATCTCACGAAATAAGCGTTAAACGAAAAAACTACAAAGAACCTAACTTATGAATGTCGTTACACGTATTGCCAAATGCATTGAGGTTGACGGACATCATTTTGAGCATTTATTGCATTAATGTGGTATTTACAGGTAATCACGCTGTAACAGCATGCGTTCTCAGAAATGATAAGTTCCCAAAGGTACATGTATCACATTGGAACAACCGAAATAAAATGTTCAAACGTACCTACGTTCTGTATTTTAATTTAAAAAACCAACCTGTTACCAACTGTTTGTCTAAAATTGTGAGCCATATGTTTATGACTATTACAGCGTCATGTATCACAAAGCGAAAAGAGTGGTCCAACTAAAACATTCATATTTCTTTACGTACTACACGAATACGTAATAAAAATGGGGGTTCCTATTTTTAAAAAACGCAGTTGATATCCGTTTGACCTATGACAGCGCCATCTAGCGGGCCAACTATAGCGCCATCTGGTTTCCCCCTTCAAGCTATATGAGTTTCGTTCTTTGTAGTTTTTTCGCTTGACGCTTATTTTGTGAAATATTTGGCCCGGTCACTATCAATGGACCACCCTGTATATAGGCATTTGGTGACTGTGGTCGCCGGGGGAGATATGACATTTCATCTTCGTGCTCGCAAAACCAGCCCTGGACGACGCGAGCTGTGTGAACAAAGGTCCTGCCGTCTTGGAACACAGCTTCTCCACTGGGGAACAAACATCGTACCATGGGGTGGACCTGATCAGCCAAAATAGTCACACAATCCTTGGCAATAATACGACTTTGCAGACTACTCATGGGGTCCACGGAATACAACGCTACGGCTGTCCAAATCATCACCCAAATCCTGTAGTATTTCACTCTTGGGATGTAAAATCGGCCAGAAGTTGGAAATAGAGTGAACTACGACCCATCAGACCTAATTACTTCCTTCCATTGCTTCATAGTCCACCTTTTATGGCTTCGGCCCGATGTTTTTCCGTTAAAGGCATTTACACCATCGATGAGTTGTTTTTGGAATTCCAGCTCGCCCTGTGACTTCCTACATATGAAGCTCTATTCGCGTTGTTTTGGCGCCGGCATGGTTGGCGAGTGCTACGTTGACTTCTGCAGAGAATTTTGCAGCTGTTGTCCTCTTCTGTTTCGTCACAATCCCCTTCAATGGCCGTCTGTCGCGGTCACTGAACACGCGCTTTCGTCCGCGTTGCGACTCAGCGAATGACGTTTTCCCGCTTTCCATGTATGCGGTATGAATCTTCTATACGTTGTCTCTTGAAACACCAAAGACTTGGCTACTTTTCTTGCGGAAGGACCCGCGCATGAATCAGCCCAAGTTCGAATTCACTTCGCTTCGACATAATACACTACTGGCCATTAAAATTGCTCCTCCAAGAAGAAATGCAGATGATTAACGGGTATTCATTGGACAAATATATTATACTAGAACTGACATGCGATTACATTTTCACGCAATTTGGGTACATAGATCCTGAGAAATCAGTATCCAGAACAACCACCTCTGGCCGTAATAACGGCCTTGATACGCCTGGGCATTGCGTCAGACAGAGCTTGGACGGCGTGTACAGGTACAGCTGTCCAAGCAGCTTCAACACGATACCACAGTTCATCAAGAGTAGTGACTGGCGTATTGTGACGAGCCATTTGCTTGGCCACCATTGACCAGGCGTTTTCAATTGGTGAGAGATCTGGAGAATGTGCTGGCCATGGCAGCAGTCGAACATTTTCTGTATCCAGAAAGGCCCGTAAAATGGTTCAAATGGCTCTGAGCACTATGGGACTCAACTGCTGGGATCATTAGTCCCCTAGAATTTAGAACTAGTTAAACCTAACTAACCTAAGGACATCACAAACATCCATGCCCGAAGCAGGATTCGAACCTGCGACCGTAGCGGTCTTGCGGTTCCAGACTGCAGCGCCTTTAACCGCACGGCCACTTCGGCCGGCAAAGGCCCGTAAAGGACCTACAACACGCGGTCGTTCATTATCCTGCTGAAATGTAGGGTTTCGCAGGTATTGAATGAAGAGTAGAGCCACGGGTCGTAACACATCTGAAATGTAACGTCCACTGTTCAAAGTGCCGTCAATGCGAACAAGAGGTGACGAGACGTGTAACCAATGGCACCCCATACCATGACGCCAGGTGATACGCCAGTATGGCGATGACGAATATACGCTTCCAATGTGTGTTCACTGCGATGTCGCCAAACACGGATGCGACCATCAGGAACTGTAAACAGAACCTGGATTCATCCGAAAAAATGACGTTTTGCCATTCGTGCACCCAGGTTCGTCGTTGAGCACACCATCGTAGGCGCTCCTGTCTGTGATGCAGCATCAAGGGTAACCGCAGCCATGGTCTCCGAGCTGATAGTCCGTGCTGCTGCAAACCTCGTCGAACTGTTCGTGCAGTTGTCTTGCAAACGTCCCCACATGTTGACTCAGGTATCGAGACGTGACTGCACGATCCGTTACAGCCATGCGGATAAGATGCCTGTCATCTCGACTGCTAGTGATACGAGGCCGTTGGGATACAGCACGGGGTTCCGTACTATCCTCCTGAACCCACCGATTCCATATTCTGCTAACAGTCATTGTACATCGACCAACGCGAGCAGCAATGTGGCGATACGACAAACCGCAATCACAATAGGCTACAATCCGACGTTTATCAAAGTCGGAAACGTGATGGTACGCATTTCTCCTCCTTACACGAACCATCACAACAATGTTTCACCAGGCAACGCCGGTCAAAAAAATGGTTCAAATGGCTCGGAGCACTATGGGACTTAACATCTAAGGTCATCAGTCCCCTATAACTTAGAACTACTTAAACCTAACTAACCTAAGGACATCACACGCATCCATGCCCGAGGCAGGATTCGAACCTGCGACCGTAGCAGTCGCGCGGTTCCAGACTGAAGCGCCTATAACCGCTCGGCCACACCGGCCGGCCAACGCCTGTCAACTGCTGTTTGTGTATGAGAAATCGGTTGGAAACTTTCCTCATGTCAGCACGCTGTAGGTGTCGCCACCGGCGCCAACCTTGTGTGAATGCTCTGAAAAGCTAATCATTTGCATATGACAGTAACTTCTTCCTGTCGGTTAAATTTCGCGTCTGTAGCACGTCATCTTCGTGGTGTAGCAATTTTAATGGCCAGTAGTGTACAATCAAAACTACACAGAACACTGTTTTGACCATGACTGACACTTGCAACGTATTGACGACATTGCAAGGGTGCCGTTCTTGACCAAATACAACAGCGCAAACTCCAGGCTAGACTAGCGTCCGCATTTATGTGTAAGCATGTATTTCTCGTGGTATTTTCATATTGTCGTCAAGCACCTGTATGTTATCCATCAAGCCATAGTACCGCGCATGGCGAAGGGTACATCATACCAATATTGTCGATTTTCACTTCAATTCCATTTTCTTACTGTGGGGGGAAATATGATCCTTACCTCTGTACGTGCTCTAATCTGTCTTATTCTTGTCTTCCCTACGTGAAATATGCAATGATGGTAGCAGAACAGTGGGACAGTTTTCTTTAGGAACTGGTTCTCTAAATCTATCCGATAGGGTTTCGCCTCAGTATTGTCGCCTTTCTTCCAAGGATTCCCATTTACGTTGCCTGAGAACATCTGTTAAAAATGGTTCAAATGGCTCTGAGCACTATGGGACTCAACTGCTGTGGTTATCAGTCCCCTAGAACTTAGAACTACTTAAACCTAACTAACCTAAGGACATCACACACATCCATGCCCGAGGCAGGATTCGAACCTGCGACCGTAGCAGTCTCACAGTTCCGGACTGCGCGCCTAGAACCGCGAGACCACCGCGGCCGGCGAGAACATCTGTTACTCTTTCGCGTGGGCTGTACTCACATGATCCTAGCAGCTCATCTCTGAATCGTTCTGTGTCACGCCTACTTGAAAACCGGTCTCACCTTCACCTTGTATGCGATTTCCTTTACACTTGCATTGCATTTTCCTCGGGACCCTCAAAAGAAATCTAAGTATTCCATTCGTCTTCCCCAAAGTGATAGAATACTACCGAGAGGCAACACCGCGACGAGAGTGTAGCAAATTGTACCACAATCCGCCCTGTTTTCAGAAACACAAGGGTCACTCCAAAACAAATGCACACTATTTTTTTTAAATCCATCTTTTATTCTACATGTTTGAAAGTTTTACAGTGTGTAGATACATCCTTTAGAAACAACATTTTCATTTGTCCACATAATTTCCATCCCTCTCAACTGCCTTACGCCATCTTGGAGCCAGCGCCTGTATGCTCGCACAATAAAATTGTGGACCAACCTGTTGGAGCCACTGTTTGGCAGCGTGCACAAGGGAGTCATCATCTTCAAACTTTGTTCCACGAAGAGAGCCTTTCAGTTTCCCAAAGAGATGATAGTCACATGGAGCCAGGTCAGCACTGTAAGGCAGGTGTTTCAGTGTTGTCCATCCGAGTTTTGTGATCGCTTCCATGGTTTTTTGACTGACATGTGGCCGTGCATTGTCGTGCAACAGCAAAACATCCTGCTTTTGCCGATGTGGTCGAACACGATTCAGTCGAGCTTGAAGTTTCTTCAGTGTCGTCACATATGCATCAGAATTTATGGTGCTTCCACTTGGCATGATGTCCACAAGCAAGAGTCCTTCAGAATCGAAAAACACAGTAGCCATAACTTTTCCAGCAGAAGGTGTGATTTTGAATTTTTTTTCTTGGGTGAATTTGCATGATGCCACTCCACTGATTGCCTCTTCGTCTCTGGTGAAAAATGATGGAGCCATGTTTCATCACCTGTCACAATTCTGCCAAGTAATACCTCTCCACCATTCTCGTACTAAAGTTCGCTGCATACCGTTTTTCTTGTTTCTTTGTGAGCCACTGTCAACATCCTGGGAACCCACCTGGCACAAACCTTTTTAAACGCCAACACTTTCAGTATTCTACAAACAGTTTCTTCCCCTATCCAAACTTAGCGTGACAATTCCTTCACTGTGATGCGTCTGTCAGCAGTCACCAATTCGTTAACTCTCTGCACATTGTCTGGAGTGTGTGTACGAGGCCTGCCGCTGCGAGGACAATCTTCAATATTGCCGTGCCCGCTTTCATCACGTAACCTGCTTGCCCACCGACTAACTGTACTGCGATCTACAGCAGCATCTCCATATACCTTTTTCAGCCTCTTGTGGATGTTTCCCACTGTCTCGTTTTCACAGCACAGGAATTCTATGTCAGCACAGCTGCTTCTGACGAACGTCAAGTGTAGCAGCCATCTTGAAGACTTGCTTGACGGCGCCACTCACGGGAACAGGTTGAACTAAGTTTGAAAACAAGCGGGAAGGATGTATCTACACACTGTAATACTTTCACACATGCAGCATGAAAACTATATTTTTACAAAAATAGTGTACATTTCTTTTGGAGTGACCCTTCGTAAAACCAAAGAGGCGTGGTACGTTGTAGTGCGTAAGGAAATTACGAAACCTTGGGTAATGGACTCAAGACAAAAAAACGACACACCACGAAAGAATTATCTAAACGGACGTAAATCGGTAGATGTCATGTACATGTGTAGACAAACAGATTATTACAATTTCAGAAAATTCGTACGATTTATTTTAGAGAAAGACCTCCATAAATTCAGCAAACCAATAACGCGTCGGTCCACCTCTGGCCCTTAAGTTACTCGGCTTGGCACTGATTGACAGAGTCGCTCGATGTCCTCAGAAATATCATGCCAAGCTCTGACCAATTCGTGCATTAATCGTCAAAATCCTGAGTTGGTTGGAGGGTTCCAGTCCATAATGTTCCAAACGTTCTCAGTTGAGGAGAGATGCGACGACATTACCGGCCAAGGCAGAGTTTGGCGAACACGAGGACAAGCAGCAGAAACTCTCGCCGTGTGCGGGAGGGCATTGTCTTGCTGAAACGTAGGCCATAAGTCCAGCAAGGCTTGCCATGAGGAGCAACAAAACGGGGTATAGAAATCGTCGATGATCCGCTGTGCTGTCAGGGTGTCGCGGATGACAACCAAAAGGGCT
Source organism: Schistocerca americana (assembly GCF_021461395.2). Classification (NCBI taxonomy): domain Eukaryota; kingdom Metazoa; phylum Arthropoda; class Insecta; order Orthoptera; family Acrididae; genus Schistocerca; species Schistocerca americana. Next base: position 426,282,347 of record NC_060121.1, on the reverse strand, counting down.
CTGCTATGAAATCATTCCTGGTTGTGAGGCCCTATGGCGGGGGACAGTCAGGTTGGTATCCCACCAGCGTCTGGGGTGTCTCCAGATACATATCCGCTGTTCAGTGGGGCCCAATTCGAAGCGGAATTCATCACTGAAGACAATTCTACTCCATTCAAGGAGATTCCAGGTGGAAGACGCATCCGGAGACCGTGCAGTCGTTTTTTTATCTTAGAGTAAATAAACTCACATATTCACGTAAAGTTAAACAGGTGAAAGTTCGTTCTCTGCTGGTAGAAGGTGTACAACTTTGCTTCAGCCATTTGCTGATGGGTGGCGACAACGGTAAGCAGTGGCCTAAGGAAACAGATCGCAGATGTCAGCCAGTTAGCTTCGACCTCGGTCAACATAACCTCATTCAAACATTAGTCGATTTGTGTCTGCATCATAAAGTTGTTCTTGATTGAAAATGTCAGTTTACGAGCCTAATTCTCCTGAGTTGCGGGAGGTATTACTGTTTTGTTTCAATATGAAAAAAACAGCGGCTGAGTCTCATAGACTGCTCTCAAGTAAGTATGGAAAGGACGCTATTAATGAAAGAACGTGTCTTGAGTGGTTTCAACGCTTCAAGGACGGTGATTTTAACGTCGTAGGCCGGCATAGTGGTGGACGAGAGAGTGTTTTCGAAGATGCAGAATTGAAGACATTGCTGAGTGAAGACTCGCGCCAAACTCAAGAAGAATTGGCACGATAAAAAGGAGGAGGAGGAGATTAGTGTTTAACGTCCCGTCGACAACGAGGTCATTAGAGACGGAGCGCAAGCTCGGGTGAGGGAAGGGTGGGGAAGGAAATCAGCCGTGCACTTTCAAAGGAACCATCCCGGCATTTACATGAAGCGATTTAGAGAAATCACGGAAAACCTAAATCAGGATGGCCGGAGACGGGATTGAACCGTCGTCCTCCCGAATGCGAGTCTAGTGTGCGCCACCTCGCTCGGTGTTGGCACGATTAGTGGGAGTGAGACGGCAATCCATTTCAAAACGTCTCAAGGCTATGGGCATGATTCAGAAAGAAGGAACTTGGGTCCTGTGTGAGCTGAAACCAAGAGACGTTGAACGGCGTTTGTGTGTTTATGAACAGTTGCTTCAGAGGCAAAAACGGAAGGGATTTCTGCATCGCATTGCGACCGTTGACGAAAAATGGGTTCATTACGACAACCCTAAACGCAAAAAATCATTGGGATATCCCGTCCATGCTTCCATGTCGACGGCCAAACCGAATATTCACGGCTCCAAGATCATGCTCTGCATTTGGTGAGACCAGCTCGGCGTGTGTACTATGAGGTGTTAAAACCAAGTGAAACAATCAAAGGTGCTCGTTATCGAACGCAATTAATGCGTTTGAGCAGAGCATTAAAAGACAAACGGCCGCAATACAGCGAGAGGCACGATAAAGTGATTTTTGCAGCACGACAACGGTCGACCCCATGTTGCAAAAAAGGTAAAAACGTACTTGGAAACGCTAAAACGGGAAGTCCTACCCCACCCGCCGTATTCTCCACACATTCTTCCCTCTATCACCTGTTTAGATCAATGGTGCATGGCCTGGCTGACCAACACTTCCGATCTCATGAAGAAGTCACAAAATGGATAGATTCGTGGATCGCTTGAAAAGATGAACAATTTTTTCGACGCGGGATTCGTACACTGAGCGAAAGATGGGAGAAAGTAGTGGCCGGATATGGAAAGTACTATGAATGATACATGTGTAACCAATTTGTTTCATTAAAGCCTCAAATGTTGGGCGCCGGACGATGTGGTCGAGCGGTCCTAGGCGCTACAGTCTGGAACCGCGCTTCTGCTACGGTCGCAGGTTCGAATCCTACCTCAGGCATGGATGTGTGTGATGTCCTTAGGTTAGTTAGGTTTAAGTAGTTCTAAATTCTAGGAGACTGAGGACCTCAGATGTTAAGTCCCATAGTGCTTAGACCCATTTGAACCATTCAAATGTTGGGGAAAAAAAATGTGGAAGCGAAGTTGTACACCTTGCATATAACACAAATGTACAAAACAAATAACAGCTAATATTTTAAACAGTGTTCACCTGGAATGAGGTATATTCATAGTTTTATTGCTTCTATGTGTGCGCCCGCATCTCGTGGTCGTGCGGTAGCGTTCTCGCTTCCCACGCCCGGGTTCCCGGGTTCGATTCCCGGCGGGGTCAGGGATTTTCTCTGCCTCGTGATGGCTGGGTGTTGTGTGCTGTCCTTAGGTTAGTTAGGTTTAAGTAGTTCTAAGTTCTAGGGGACTTATGACCACAGCAGTTGAGTCCCATAGTGCTCAGAGCCATTTGAACCATTTTTTTTTTTTTTTTCTATGTGTGCAGTTATAAGCTGCACAAACTTAGGCGTGATTACGAAAAGAAATTCGGCAATTGCTTACCTTACAATTTCGAATACGTTCTGTGACTTCCAAAAACATGGCACAAAATAATACAACGTGGCAGCCCAAGGAGCACTAACTAACGTTGCATGTCCTCTCTATGTAAACTGTATCTCTTTGGTTTTCCTTAATACTGATTTTGTGTGATAGTCCCATTTCATATTGCTTTTTAATATTACCTGTAAGTAGACGATATAGAGTGCTTAAAATGTTCACAATTAATCTTGCAATCAGATAATAACGGCTTATAATCATTATCTTAAATGTATCCACACTTAGGAAATGGAAGAGGATGTAGATAAAGATGAAATGGGAGATATGATATTGCGTGAAGAGTTTGACAGAGCACTGAAAGACCTAAGTTGAAACAAGGCCCCGGGAGTAGACAACATTCCATTAGAACTACTGACAGCCTTGGGAGAGCCAGTCCTGACAAAACTCTACCATCTGGTGAGCAAGATGTATGAGACAGGTGAAATTCCCTCAGACTTCAAGAAGAATATAATAATTCCAATCCCAAAGAAAGCAGGTGTTGACAGATGTGAAAATTACCGAACTATCATTTTAATAAGTCACAGTTGAAAATACTAACGCGAATTTTTTACAGACGAATGGAAAAACTGATAGAAGCCGACCTCGGGGAAGATCAGTTTGGATTCCGTGGAAATGCTGGAACACGTGAGGCGATACTGACCCTACGACTTATCTTAGAAGAAAGATTAAGGAAAGGCAAACCTACGTTTCTAGCATTTGAAGACTTAGAGAAAGCTTTTGACAATGTTGACAGGAATACTCTCTTTCAAATTCTGAAGGTGGCAGGGGTAAAATACAGGGAGCGAAAGGCTATTTACAATTTGTACAGAAACCAGATGGCAGTTATAAGAGTCGAGGGACATGAAAGGGAAGCAGTGGTTGGGAAGGGAGTGAGACAGGGTTGTAGCCTCATCCCGATGTTATTCAATCTGTATACTGAGCTAGCAGAAAATGAAACAAAAGAAAAGTTCGGAGTAGGTATTAACATCCATGGAGAAGAATTAAAAACTTTGAGGTTTGCCGATGACATTGTAATTCTGTCAGAAACAGCAAAGGACTTGGAAGAGCAGTTCAACGGAATGGACAGTGTCTTGAAAGGAGGGTATATGATGAACATCATCAAAAGCAAAACAAAGATAATGGAATGTAGTCGAATTAAGTCGGGTGATGCTGAGGGAGTTAGATTAAGAAATGAGACACTTAAAGTAGTAAAGGAGTTTTGGTATTTGGGGAGCAAAATAACTGATGATGGTCGAAGTAGAGAAGATATAAAATGTAGACTGGCAATGGAAAGGAAAGTGTTGCTGAAGAAGAGAAATTTGTTAACATCGAGTATTGATTTAAGTGTTAGGAAGTCGTTTCTGAAAGTATTTCTATGGAGTGTAGCCATGTATGGAAGTGAAACATGGACGATAAATAGTTTAGGTAAAAAGAGAATAGAAGCCTTCGAAAAGTGGTGCTACAGAAGAATGCTGAAGATTAGATGGGTAGATCACATAACTAATGAAGAGGTATTGAATAGAATTGGGGAGAAGAGGAGTTTGTGACACAATTTGACTAGAAGAAGGGATCGGTTGGTAGGACATGTTCTGAGGCATCAAGGGATCACCAATTTAGTATTGGAGGGCAGCGTGGAGGGTAAAAATCGTAGAGGGAGACCAAGAGATGAGTACACTAAGCAGATTCAGAAGAACGTAGGATGCAGTAGGTACTGGGAGATGAAGAAGCTTGCACAGGATAGAGTAGCATGGAGAGCTGCATCAAATCAGTCTCAGGACTGAAAACCACAACAACAACAACTACTCACAGCACCAAATGGAAATTTGGAAATTTGTTCCAAGTGTTCCTGAATGTCTCTGCGATTGTCCAACAGCGATACTTTTCTGTAGATAGTAGCTTCATTAGCGAACACTCTTACTGAGCTGCTAAGCCTATCTGCTAAATCGTTTTTGCGTATTTACATCATTCGATGCCCTGTTGCGCTTTCTTTGGGTACACTCGATGTTACTTCCGTTTCAGTGTAACGAAGTAGGTTCTATTACTCAAATATTTCTCGTGCCTATCATGTATTTTGGAAATATTTCGTATGATCTTTTCTAGGTAGGTACTCGAAAACGTGGAACAGCGTCGAACGACTGCTGTAAATAGATGGAACCTACCTGTTCATCTGTATCTACTGTTTGCAAGATATCCTGTATGAATAACACAAATCATGTTTCACACTATCGGTTTTTCTGAAGTCGTGCGCTGTTTCTTTCCGAGGTGCGTTTTCTCCTCCAAAAACATTAATATACAAGATTAGAACACAATCGTCACATTTTCGGTTGAACTCAGATACGAGGGCTCGGTGCAGCGTTCTACATACATCTCTGTGTCATATTGTTCCTGATGTTCAGTACTCGTAATGTAATCATCACAGTAGTAAGACGCAGCATCCTGTTGATATTCAAGTTCTCGCTACTTCGTCGAGAAAAGACCAATATTTCGTCATGTGGTAGTTCAGAACAATTTCGCATTATGTTAAATATTTGCTGCAAGAGACAGAGCCTCTTATGTGTTGCACCACAACCCGCATGTCCGTAGTGAACACTAGCCCGCACATCATTCACACGGAAGCGATATTGTCATTCATCTGACCAGGTAATTCACTCCAGTATTCCACAGCCTAATTTTGGTGCCCCTCTGTCCACTGAAGTCAGTGAACTTTGTCTACGGAACTGAGCAAAGTTGAATGGTTCAAATGGCTCTGAGCACTATGGGACGTAACTTATGAGGTCATCAGTCCCCTAGAATTTAGAACTACTTAAACCTAACTAACCTAAGGACATCACACACATCCATGTCCGAGGCAGGATTCGAACCTTTCGACCCTAGCGGTTGCGCAGGTCCAGACAGTAGCGCATAGAACCGCTCGGCCACCCCGGCCGGCAGCGAAGTTGAATCAGCGTCGATAGTGTGGAGAAACTCCTGCCTTCTAATGAAGCAATTTTCTACAATGTATCAGGATACGAGCCGAACACTTTGCTCCATCATAACTGAGGTTTGGTCTTCGTGTAGATCGAGATATCTTCTTATAAAGTTGCTCGTGATGACGATAGCTTTATCATGTTGGTGTATTTTCATCCATTTTACTATTTATATTCATTAAACGTGGTACATAACCCCCTAGCTCTCAACACATGTTGGCCTCTTTCTCTGTAATTAACACTGATTTTAGATGCAAGTGTTACAGAAAAGTGTATACTACTGCCAGTTGCTACACCAGTCAACTACCGCAATTTTCAATTGGAGAAGCAATGTAATACATTGAAAATGACATTCCATGAGGTTCTGTGCAAATGTAAATTTCGCAAATATCTTTCAGATGAAATTAATAGAATTATAAAAGTTATTAAAACCAGTATTTGTACGGTGTTAAAATTCGATCAGATATCTGTCGGAAAAGTAAAATGTTCACTACAAGCAAAAATTTTCGATGATGTCATAAATATCCATTTTAATTTTTTTGCGTATTATAATAATTTACTTCATACTGTATCGTATTGATGCGAAAGTTGTCTGAACCCAACAGGAGGAGTCAATAATAGCATTAAAAGCAATCGATGCCAGTCTGCTGAAAACGGACCCTTTGTTGTTATAGGAAAATAACATCGGCCCTTTTCAGAATCTCACAGTTGCGTATGTAATGCTTCACAAAATAGCATCTCAATTCTTGGTTATTTTAAAGAGCTCAGAGTGGCACTGTATAAAAGATGAACAATTTGTAATTGCAATAATGCCAAATAAGGCAGAAAAACCCTCGTTAAATGAGAGTTATAAATGCCTACAGATGTTGCCAATTTGCAGTCGGTAATAACATAGAATAACAATACTAATATTCTGCCAAAAAGGAGAAAACAGCACAGAGTTCCCTGATTTCTCTCAATTTTAAGCTAATTTACTTGGTTTTAAATTTAGGTAAGCTGCAATGGGTTACAAGTCTGAAGGGGTTAACCACATAATGTGTACTGCTACCTTAATGAGCTCTGTAGCATCTGACAAAGGACATTTTAAGGGTAATATATACAGAGAATTTGTTTCTTAAATATGTTCACTTAAACAGTGGTAACAACGTGAAACTTCAAAGTGCATTATGTCAAAACACCTCTTTTATATCACAAATATTTATCCTGTCAAATAGACACATAGAAATCCAATTTTTAGTAAATTGTTCAGAAAAATTACAATAACTGGGAATCCAAAATTTTCGACAAGAGGTCCCTTTTCGTTTTCCTTCACGCACACATGTACACCCATAGATGTATGCACGCGCGAGCTCCCTCCTTACATTTTCAGACACAGTCAACCTTTCTCACTATGTGTGTGTGTGTGATTTCTTACGGGACTTAACTGCTAAGGTCATCAGTCCCTAAGGTTACACACTACATAACCTAAATTACCATAAGGACAAACACACACACCCATGCCCGAGGGAGGACTCGAACCTCCGCCGGGACCAGCCGCACAGTCCATGACTGCAGCGCCCTAGACTGCTCGGCTAATCCCAACCGGCTTTCTCACTATGTCCTTCATCCATGACTGTGAACCACATCTCTTCTATTGAACATGTGCACATAGTTCTTAGGGTATGATTTTTAGGATCCTTATTTATTACAGATTTTTTTTCTTGTTTTGGTCCATACTACCTTCTTGATCCATACTACCTTCTCGAAATATACGGAAAGCAAAAGGCTTGCAGTAGAAGAGACATGTTCCTCAGTATATAACCTCCCCCTTCCTAATCGGTATATTGGATTGCAGTGTAATTGACCATGACGAGTATGCCCAATGAAATTTTACAGTGAGTAATGCTCTCGTCGCCGAAGCAAAATAATACCAGGTAGTAGGAGGAACGTGTACTACAGACTCTTCTGAAGGAAGAATCTATTCTAAACCTAATCTAAGTACTGATGATAATTTTGACATGCGTGAGATATAGTGCAATCGCTCACGAACCACACAGGGGTAAATGGGTACCACGTAATATTTAATAGAAAAAATACTGGCAATACAAAAAAATACTGATTAGCTAGAAAGGGGATAATTAAACAGTCGCCAGCCCACTAGGGCAATGAATCTCCTGACTCTTAAGAAAGGCAATGGCTAAGAAATTTAAGCAAATAACCACTGACTGGAAACAGAAGGTTGTCACGCTTTTCTACAACACAACAGTTCACGAGAAAATAAATGACTCAGAAGACACTAAATTTGCAGCTACTTATTCCGAAATGCTAAATCTTGAAAGTAAAGTTAAATGAAGTTACTGGTTAAATAATAGTAACTAAAACTTTGTTGTGTAACATAACACAGAATTTAGAAAAATGCAAGCAATTTAGTTTTGATTATTGAAAGATTGAATTGAAATCACTTTCAGCAAATTTTCAACTGATTTTCCTTTTAATAAAACAACAATGAAATATATACCAAGCCATCAGAAGTCACTCGCTAAGCTAAATCCGGACTAAATGAAATTGCGCACTCTTTAATTTGTGCTGAATCTTTAGTTATTACTTTTGACAGTGATATTTTACTTTACTTTAAGTGAACGAAGTTAATACTCAAAATTGCAAATTAGTTAAGCCTCTTTTAATCAATACAAGAATGAACAGTTACTGAGGCAGAAAATTTTGACCGAAACTGGTCATTCGCAAACACACAAAACTGGCAGTAAATAGTTAATCAGTTCTCGTACTTTTACGACACTCGGTGACTGCATGGAAAGGAAAGGGGTACTGCTTGGTATGACGTCTTAGGACAATGACAACACAGGTGCCCTACGAGTTTTACCTATTGCAGATTATTACCCAAATTAGTCATACTTTGTGAAAGAAATGTCACTGGGTAATGCCTCTACAAGGTTAGTTATATTTTGTCACTTAACATTCTCACGATGCCGTAGCTGAAGAATGTAGCCGACGACAATGTTGAGCTGCCGCTGTTGCTGCTGGCTGAGAATCCCAAATCATCACCAGAGAACGGATAATTATGGGACACCCAATAATTAGAACTGCAGCTTCCCCCGCCTGTCCACTCCTACCGAGCACTCAGTATTCGTGGTTAATGAATTAAGTGCTCCTACACTGGCGCGATCATAGCTGCACACCGCGTCTGCGGCAGCGCCCGACAAACACTTCCGTACTACTTCAGCACACAAGCTGCTCGCCTTCGTTTCTGCTCGCAGAGCGACAGAATTCTCCGTACGCAAAGATAAACAACGGGACAGATATTGCCATTTCGTCGTTGCTACCCTTGGCTATTACCCAGCAATTTAAAATATTTACATTATAATTACAATCAGTTATATGCAGTCAGAAGTACATACAGTATTACATCCATTACATATTAAATATCGTTTCTGTAACAAAGCCTCCGGATTCTGAATTAGAAGTACAGTACAAGTTATCAACGGATATTAAACGTCGAAAAGTTTTGGATGGTGCAGAACGTATTTTACTCGTATTTGCATTTTAGACGAAGGAGTGCTCGTGGCTCTTAAGGGTTGCATTTTAAAGCCATGTTTACTAGACTTTTTTGCTTCGAAAGTTCTTTCCCATCACATCGCTGAATATTGACCGTTGCTGCTAGGACACCCCATATGATTAAAGTCTCTATTTGTTTTTCGTTCCCTGAGGGGAGGGGGGCGTGCAGAGCCAGCAGCAGCACAGCCGAGCACTTCACTGTCGCCAGTATCGGTGGCGCTTCTGCTATACGATATGATGAAAAGTATCCGGACACCCACAAAAACATAAGTTTTTTCATATTAGGTGCATTGTGCTGCCACCTACTGCTAGGTACTCCATATCAGCGACCTCAGTAGTCATTAGACATCGTGAGAGAGCAGAATGGGGCGCTTCGCGGCACTGACGGACTTCAAATGGTTCAAATGGCTCTGAGCACTATGGGACTTAACATCTGAGGTCATCAGTGCTCTAGAACTTAGAACTAGTTAAACCTAACTAACCTAAGGACATCACACACATCCATGCTCGAGGCAGGATTCGAACCTGCGACCGTGACGGTCGCGCGGTTCCAGACTGTAGCGCCTTTAACCGCTTGGCCACCCCGGCCGGCCTGACGGACTTCGAACGTGGACATGTGATTGGGTGTCATTTGGGTCATACGTCTGTACGCGAGGTTTTCACACTCCTAAGCATCCCTAGGTCCACTGTTTCCGATGTGATGGTGAAGTGGAGACGTGAAGGTACACGTACAGCACAAAAGCGTTCACCCCGACCTCGTCTGTTGACTGTCGGGGACCGCTGACAGTTGAAGAGGGTCGTAATGTGTAATAGGCAGACATCTGTCCAGGCCATGACACAGGAATTCCAAACTGCATCAGGATCCACTGCAACCACTATGACAGTTGGGCGGGAGGTGAGAAAACTTGGATTTCATGGCCGAGCGGCTGGTCATAAGCCACACATCACGCCGGTAAATGCCAAACGACGCCTCGTTTGGTGTAAGGAGCTTAATCATTGGACTATTGAACAGTGGAAAAACGGTGTGTGGAGTGACGAATCACAGTACACAATGTGGCGATCCGATGGCAGGGTGTGGGTATGGCGAATGCCCGGTGCACGTCATCTGCCAGCGTGTACAGTGCCAAAAGTAAAATTCGGAGGCGCTAGTGATATTGTGTGGTCGTGTTTTTCGTGGAGGGGGCTTGTACTCCTCGTTGTTTTGCGTGTCACTATCACAGCACAAGTCTACACTGTGGAAGAGCAAATCGGGGATGGCGATTGCCTCTTCCAACACGATCGAGCCCCTGTTAATAATGCACGGCCTGTGGCGGAGTGGTTACACGACAATAACATCGCTGTAATAGACTGGCCTGCACAGAGTCCTGACCTGAATCTATGGAACACCTTTGGGCTGTTTTGGAACACCGACTTCGTGCCAGGCCTCACCGATCGACATCGATACCTCTCTTCAGTGCAGCACTGCGTCAAGAATGGGCTGCCATTCCCCAAGAAACCTTCCAGCACCTGATTGAACGTATGCCTGCCAGAGTGGAAGCTGTCATCAAGGCTGGCGGTGGGGCGAAACCACATCGAATTCCAGCATTACCGATGGAGGGCGCCACGAGCTTGTATGTCATTTTCAGCCAGTAGTTGGATACTTTTGATCACATAGTGTATAATAAATGGAAGGTAACAAGGCAGTGAGTGATTTACATACAAATGCTTTATTTGTTGGAAAAAAAGAGTGTAAATCGCCAGTACCAATTTAGTGAGTACGTAGTACGTAAAGAAGAAAAGGCAATGCTCAGCAACGGACAAGGTGTGATTTCCTAAATGCCACGACACGAATTTATGGCTCAAAACTAGCAGTTTTGAAAGCACTTATATTTATTGCATCTAAAGTAACAATTAAACCCTAAATGAAGTTGTTGGAATGCAAACAGTGCGAAATAAGGCGAAACTGGATAACTAGTTTCTACACTGCAGGTTACTTGCTTAAGCTCCAACATAAGCTCGACAACCGGAATAGATTAATAACTTATTCCTTTTACCGTCCACCTGACACAAACGATACAGTGGATGAACAGTCCAAAGGAAACAGTCGACAAAATTCTTCTAGGTATGTGACCACATTTTCAATGTGTAAAATTCTGCAACGTTTCAGCCACTGTTCCGAATAGCCTTCATCGGGGTATTGTTGCTAACTGCTCAGAGAGAAAAGTTTTGTTTCTTATACAGGCTGAATCACCTAAAACCTGTACCGCAAACACTGAAATGGAAAGTGCTATTGATGTGCTGTTTTCACATAATGGATTGGTTGTAAGGGGCTCATACTGTTAGCCAATAAACAGGTTGTAATAATATTTAGAAAGTGTATTTTTTGTGCAAACATACTTTTTTTTAAATGGAGCAATGCCTGTTAATATTAACAAACTAAAAGTACGGTAAATTAGAATGTCAGTGTCTAGTGCGAGTCGTTTACGAAGTATCGTATTGTGCAAAGTTTCCATACCAACACTATGTGCCATTCAACCTGCGTAGCTGGTAGTACAACATTGTTATATTTGTTTACAGTGTGTGCTTGTGTGTTCGTCGAATGCACTGCGACTTGCTTATCGATTAGTGTGTCATAGTGCAAGCAGTAGGTCGTGAGTGGACGATGGAATTTACAGATGGAGAAAAAGCAGACTTGTTCATGATGTATGGAGAGTGTAGGAAGAATGCAGTTCGATCTTATATAGCATATATGGTAAGTTATCCCAATAGTTGTCAACCGTCTCGCTAATTACATTAGTTAACAAATTTAAACTTTTTTCTGCATCTGGTTCGTAAATGGGTGGATTTACCTAACTTTGGGGTGCAGAATACACTGGTAAAATCATTTTTTCTCTACGACGTCACATTTTCTATATACACAGCAGAATAAAAAATGATAATAGCGAAAATGAACACAATTAAGTCAAACAAAAATACACAGCCGGCCGTGGTGGCCGAGCGGTTCTAGGCGCTCAGTGTGGAACCGCGCGACTGCTACGGTCGCAGGTTCGAATCCTGCCTCGGGCGTGGATGTGTGAGCTGTCCTTAGGTTAGTTAGGTTTAAGTAGTTCTAAGTTCTAGGGGACTGATGACCTCAGAAGTTAAGTCCCATAGTGCTCAGAGTCATTTGAACCAAAAATACAGATTCAGGACGTTTGAAATCAATACTGTTTTGTATGTATATATGGGCATGATGCCAATAAAAGGTGCAAATTAGTTCAGAAGATATTTTCACCTTTAATCGTCTTTGGCTTTTGAAAAATGCGACGACGGAGCTCTTCTTTTGTTTGCCGTTTCATCACTCTCCCTAACAAGACCCCAACAGTAGTCACCCACCATCGGAGGGTTCCAGTGGCCTTAGTAACGGTGTTCCATGGTAAGAATGGCTTGGTGAAAGCGTTCACCACACTCATCGCTTACGACTCCCAAATTTTTCGGGAAGAAATAAAGGTGAGATGGTGGTGGTGGTGGTTAGTGTTTAACGTCCCATCGACAACGAGGTCATTAGAGACGGAGCGCAAGCTCGGGTTAGGGAAGGATTGGGAAGGAAATCGGCCGTGCCCTTTCATAGGAACCATCCCGGCAATATAAAGGTGAGAATGTAAAAAGTGAATTTTAAGCGATATTCTACACCCCATGTTCTTATAGTTGTCCAACAGATCATTCAAAATGGTAACATAATTTTTGTCTTTTTTGTTACCCAAAAAGCCCTTCACAATTGCTTTAAAAGAAGACCAAGCAACTAATTGCATATCTGTGAGTATGGTCTCAAAGGTTGGGTCTTTCAGCAATTTTCTTATTTGTGGTCCAACAAATATACCCTCTTTCAGCTTTGCCTCACTTTATTTGGGAAGCTTTTCTTTTAAATGATTGAAGGCCTCACTTTCTTTATCCAGACCTTTTACAAAGTTTTTTTTTAATAAGGCCCAACTCGATATGAAGGGGAGGCAAAATGATTTTATCGAGCTCAACCAATGGGGTATTGTTCACATTTTCGTTTCCAGAAACATATGACATTCTTATAGGTCATTCCTTGACTGTATAGTGGTTCTTGGTGTCACGGCTGTCCCAAAGACACAAAAAGCAGCAGTATTTCGTGAATCCAGCCTGTAAACCGGTAAGGAGTGCAACAACTTTTAAATCACAGGAAAGCTGCCATTCATGATCCTTGTATTTGATTGCCTCTAGCAGCAAATCCATAATTTCCTAAGTTTCTTTCATCTCTACTGCGTAAAGCCGGCCGCGGTGGTCTAGCGGTTCTGGCGCTGCAGTCCGGAACCGCGGGGCTGCTACGGTCGCAGGTCCGAATCCTGCCTCGGGCATGGGTGTGTGTGATGTCCTTAGGTTAGTTAGGTTTAAGTAGTTCTAAGTTCTAGGGGACTTACGACCTAAGATGTTGAGTCCCAGAGTGCTCAGAGCCATTTGAACCATTTTTCTACTGCGTAAGCCAAAGGTACCGGTGGAAATGGGTTGCAATTATGCAGCAGTACTGCTTTCAAGCTGGTTTTACTGGAGTCAATAAATAATCACATCTCCTGTGGATTATGTTGTACACCTAGCTGCATCATCAGACCATTGGCATCTCTACATACACACATTGAATTCTGCACATCGAAATACAGAACAAAGGAAGCACCTCTTGATCAGAAACAGGAAATTGTTGACCCTGGAGCTAGAGGGTTCCGTTGTTGCCGTCTCGAACCCAAGAGTTCAGCTTGCTGTTTCGAAAGTTTTAGATCACGAACCAAATCGTTCAATTCCTTTTGATTAAAGAGCTGACACGAAGTGTCATGATATTTACGGCAGTACTCTTCTATATGTTCAATACCCTCTTGTTCACTTGACAAGTTGTCTGGTTCCGTGGCTTTCAAGTTACGGACAGGGACAGGCAACCCCTCATCATGGAGCACAGGCAAATGCACTGAAGATACATTTGGATACAATTTCTATGGCTTTTTAACCAAATCAGTGATTGGTTTTCTTTGGGCTTTTGGAGTGAATTTCCCACACATATAACAAAAGTTGTCGGGGTGGTTTAGACAGCAACGAGATTTACCAATTGCCATTTTTTTAGTGTAAGTTTTAAACACAAAAAGTTTGCGCTATCTTTCACAGGAAACACTCACTGAGGATCTCTTTCACACCACTGGGTTACCACACCAACCACTTACTGACGATCTGCAGATCTTCTAGCTCTCCTGTGCAAATCGAAAACAAACAATTAAACATCAAAACAGAAGAACAGCAAGAAGCGAAATACTGAATACGAAAAATAAAAAATCCTTTAAAAACTCAAAAATGGTACGTCCTAGAACATTTTGAAAGACATATTCAGATTCTAAACACCAATATACATACCACTTCATGTATCACATCCCAGATGCAAAATGGATGTTGAATAGTGTTATCCATCAACCGCTTCAACCAGTAGCGTGAAAGTAGTAATGTAACACCCAGAAAACGTAACACAAGGAAACAAATGACGGCAGAAGATGGGGAAATTAATGTTCTTGCTGCTGCTGCTGCAGTTGACCCATACGTTAGCTCCCGCACAATCCCGCGAGGAAGTGGCGTTAGTCAGACATGTGTCCTGCGCGTTCTCCATCGACATTGTTTCCATTCCTATCACATCTGTCTCCACGAAGGGCTGCATGGAAACGATTATGAAAATCGTGTTAACTTTGGAAATGGGTTTTAAGAAGGATACTCCAGATGTATCATGTATCTTGCAGTGCGCACCGATGGTCAGCGTGACGGACTGCCGTCCTAAGGGGCCCAGGTTCGATTCCCGTCTGGGTCGGGGATTTTCTCCGCTCAGGGTGTTGTGTTGTCTTCATCATCATTTCACCCCCATCCGGCGCACAGGTCGGCCAATGCGGCGTCGAATGTAATAAGACCTGCACCAAGGCGGCCGGACCTGCCCCGTAAGAGGCCTCCCTGCCAATGACGCCAAATGCTCATTTCCATTTCCATGTATATTGCTTAGCAATGAAGCCACATTTACCAAGCATGGCCAGGTAAGCCGACGAAACATCCACTATTGGTCTGTTGGCAGTCCCCTGTAGATTCGTCAGGTGAAATGTACGACTGTTCTGGGCGCTATCGCTACACACTGAAGTTTGAATAGTTTGGCTCGAGCCCCCACGTGCTATGGCGCTCAGGTTTATCCAAGGCCGTGTAAACGCTAGCCGCTCGCCACGGCCCCGTAGCAACTAGAGATGGGCAAAACTGTTCTTTTCAGAGATCGGATCAGAACTGTTCACTCCCTGAAATGAACTAGCTCTTTTTCATAACTCACCACTCAGTCACAATAGAAAAGAAATGAAAGGCACATTGCCCTTTAAACTTGGTTTATTCCAGTACTGTACCTGTTTTTTGATCTTATTTGATCCTATTTTGAAGTAACACAGATAATGAGTAAGAATTTTGTATTGTTTATTGAAATTTCCACGATATGATAAAGTTTTTGATTATTGATTTATTTTGCACTATCGTGGTTTTTTGGGTGATCGGAAAATGTTGTAACTTGAGATTTACATTAACAATATATTTGGCTATAATGTATTAAAATTTCATTAACCTCGTACAAATACATCGCAAGCCATATATTTTTAAAGTAAATGTTTCCTTCCGAAGACGCCTAAAATCGCAAAATCTGTACCAGAATAAGAAAAAAATATATATACATTTGACTGTAAGACTAAAGTGCTGCATATAGCCTTACACAGAATAAAACAAAGGAAATATTGGTGTATCACATTTTGCGATACGTTTATCGGTTCGCTCGTAATTAAAATGTAAATTCGAGTGTCCATAATAAAAATCCTATAGTAAGAGGAGTCGTCAGGAACCTAATCTGATAAGTTTAAACAAATAAAAATAAAATAAAAACAAACGATGTATACATAACATAATAATGTAATATACATAGCGGTATTACTACGAAGAACAATATCCAGTAGAGACGAACTCCGATGCAGAGGTGCTGAGTCAAGCAGGTCGAGCCGCGAGCTGTATTACTGCATGAGCTAAGACCGCAGAGACTAGAGTGACACCTGAGTTGCTTTGCTCAACGCTCTGGCTAGAGTCGAGAACGGTGGGATGAGCGTCGAGCGGATGAGTTCCGAGGGTGGGGGGAGCGGTGAACGGCCACCAGTCACTCGCTACGAGACAAATCGTCCATTCTCTTGCGAGCAGGTTGTTGCAAGTAGTTCTTATGTTCTCCGCTAGGAGGCTCTCTGTCCTGTTGCTCGCATCAACTGCCCAGAGGGCAGGACGTGCGACTGAAACTATCGCCGACGGAGTGCGATGCTAAGTTCAGCTGCGCCAGACACTGCACGCGGCAGAGGAAGCACTGAGACACAAAATCCAATGGGGCACTGCACAATGCAGGCAGCCAAGGCAGAAGCAGGGCAGAGGCCGGCGCTGGCTGTGTTGTGTGGCATGTAGTGTGCTCTGACCAGCAGAGGCCCCGCTGATATGCTCCGACTCTCTCTCTCTCTGCTGTGGGAAACGTTTGGAGCTACCATTCTTTTTTTCTGAATCACTGATTGTTCACTCCTTTGATAGATTCAACTCTATGAATCAGTTCAGGAGCGGATCCCCCATCTCTAGTAGCAACTGCCAGCCGTGTGCTCTGCCGCGGGAAACTACTGCCACAGCTTGTACCCTCACAAACATCAGCGTCCATGGAGTGTAAACGTTTGGCGTGGGATAGTGAACCATCAGCTCATAGGCCCACGTTTCATAGACAGAACGCAGAACGCACACAGGTATCGCAGCCTCGTATCATCCACTGATGCTGGAAGACATTCCTCTACAGACTAGGAGGAACCTGTGCTACCATCATGATGGCTGTCCATCCCCTATTCCACAAAGTACTACAGCGTGTCTTCAAGAACTGTTTCCAAATCGTTGGATTGGACACAGAGGACTGTTACCTTGGCCAGCTGGTTCCTTGAATTTGATGCCTGTAGACTTATTACTGTGGAGAAAGCTGAAAGACGCTGTCTATAAGGACATACGACTACACCCAATGATATGCAATGATGTATTAATGCAGCCTGCTCGGACATCTCTGTTGGTATGCTATCATGTGTGCACACTACACTGGAAGCATGCATTGCCGCTGCCGGTGGTCTTTTTGAACACAACCTGTGATGGTCAGCTGTCTCGTTGCTGGTGAAAATCTACATACCTGGTTTATGCACTTGTGTTGTTCTTTATTGTCTGCTACCACAGGTATACACGAGTGTCGGTATGGGAACTTTTCGAAATACAATATCTCATAAACGGGTCGCACTAGGCTCCTGCAAAACACACCACTGGCATTCTAATTTACTCTAGTTTTAGTTTGTTAATGTCAATAGGCATTGTTCCATTTAAAGAATTGTATGTTTCCACAAAAATTACACTTTCTAAGCATTATTACAATCTGTTTATTGGCTAACAATATGAGCCCCTGACTACCAATCCATTTTGTGAAAACCGCACGTCAACAGCGCTTTCCGTTTCCCTGTATAAAGACGGAAAGGGCTGTACTGTACTGTGACAGAGTACTGAGGATGTGGAGGAGGGATGTTTAGCATCCCTTATTGATGTCTTCTGAGTGAACCCATTTATAAGATACTCAAGGGGGATCCAACGGATAAGATTATCAAATCGACACAGTCACTGCTAAAGCAAACTGGGACGAACTTCGACACAGCCAGAAGACTCATCCCGCAAGTTCCACAGGATATTTGGTGTAACAAAGGTAAGCAAAGCGGCTTTTCCTTTATGGCCGATTGTGAATAGCATTAATTCAGCGACCTACTGTCTAGCGAAAAAATGACTCCGAAGCTTCGACATTTGGTGAGACACACAGATTCGTAAGTTAAGGGCTCCACCCGTTCTGTAGCACTTTTAAAAGCAAAGTGTATCTCAACTACTGAGCTGATTATCAGCTCCGAACTGCGGTCCCTATTCACGAATGTACCAGTATCAGATGCAGCGAAAATCTTAAAGGAACGCACGGTACCCGATGACCGCATGCTAATGCGCCACTGTTTAACTACCACCTATTTCACATGGAAAGTGGAACTCTACGAACATAGAGACGATGTAGCTATGGATTCCCCTCTCTCGCCTGTTGCAGCAGACATCTTCATGGAAGCATTCGAAGAAACAGCACTCCAGTCCGCACCATTACGCCCAGACTGCTGGCTCCAACACGTTGCTGGCATCTCCGTTATCTGGCCATATGGACCAAAAGACATACAGAATTTTCATCAACATCTCAGTCAACAACACAGAAAAATCCAATTCACTGTGGAGACAGAAAAGAATGGAGCGCTGCCTTTCCTCGACGTGGAAGTTTGCAGAAAGCCTGATGGATAGGAACTGTGATTGTTGTGTACAGATGAGAGCTGAGCTGGCGACCCTTCGCTCAAAGCTTCAGGCTGCGTTGGCTTCCGTCACACAGCTTGAGGCTGCTGCCAAGGGGAGTCACTGTGGGGGGCGGACGCGGGGATGCGAGGGACGTCGAGCACGTCCCAAGTGTCCTCCGATCGGTCCACTGCTGTGACCTCCCCAGGTACTGCCTGCACTGAGGTTGACACCTCACCCGTGGTCGAGTGAGAGATCATTCTAAAGTCAGGCAGGCAGCAAAAACTTTCCGTGGACCCGATCGTAGGGCCTCCCCAGTTCGTTTGACGAATAGGTTTCGGGCGTTATCTGTGGCTGGCGATGTCTCTGAGCCGGATCCAGTCGTCTACCCCGTTCCAGAGGAAGCTTCTCGGCCCGCAAGGTCTGGGCATTCACAGAGCGTGGGTTTGCTGGTAGTTGGGAACTCCAACGTTAGACGCGTAATGGGGCACCTTAGGAACATGGCTGCCAAGGAGGGGAAGGAAGCCAGTGTGCACTCTGTGTGCATTCCGGGGGGAGTCGTTCCGGATGTGGAAAGGGTGCTTCCGGATGCCATGAAGAGTACAGGGTGCAGCCAACTGCAGGTGGTGGCTCATGTCGGTACCAATGATGTGTGTCGCTTTGGATCGGAGCAGATTCTGTCTGGTTTCGGGCGGCTAGCGGGAATGGTAAAGACTGCCAGTCTTGCTTCCGAGATTAAGGCGGAGCTCGCCATCTGCAGCATCGTCGATAGAACCGACTGTGGTCCTTTGGTGCAGAGCCGAATGGAGGGTCTGAATCAGAGGCTCAGGAGGTTCCGTGACCGTGTAGGCTGCAGATTCCTTGACTTGCGCCATAGGGTGGTGGGTTTCCGGGTTCCGCTTAATAGGTCACGAGTCCACTACACACAGGAGGCGGCTACACGGGTAGCTGGGGCTGTGTGGAAGCGACTGGGCGTTTTTTTTAGGATAGAGGGTCTCAGGGAACCACAGAAGGGACGTCCGTCTAAAAGTGGGCAGGTAAAACACAGTAAGGTAGTTGTAGTAACGATTGTTACTGTAGTTGTAAATTGTCGTAGCTGTGTTGGGAAAGAACCAGAGCTCCAAGCCCTAATAGAAAGCACTGAGGCTCAAATAGTTGTAGGTACAGGGAGCTGGCTAAAGCGGGAAATAAGTTCAGCCGAAATTTTTTCAAACGAGCTAACAGTGTTAAGAAAGGATAGATTAAATACAGTTGGTGGTGGAGTATTTATTGCTATTAGAGGTAGTTTGCCTTGTAGCGAAATTGAAGTAGATCGTTCGCGTGAAATAGTATTGGTAGAGGTTATACCTGACAATTGGACTTAACTATTAATTGGAGGGTTTTACCGACGCCCGACTCAGAAGATATAGTTGCTGAACAGTTCAAGGAAAACTTGAGTCTCATTTCAAATAAGTATCCCGCTCATACAATTATGGTCGGTGGTTACTTCAATCTATCCTCGATATGCTGGAAAAATTAAATTATACGTTTAAAGCCAGCGCAGGTATAAAACGTCATCCGAAATTGTACTGAATGCTTCCTCAGAAAATCATTTTGAACAGTTAGTTCATGAGCCCACTCGAAGCGTAAATGTTTGCGAAAACATACTTGACATTGTAGCAACAAATAAGCCTGGATAAACAGTGAGTATTGTGACGAATACAGGGTTTAGCGACCACAAGGCAGTTGCTGCTAGGCTGAATACCGTAACACCTACAACCAACAAAAAGAAACGCAAAGCACATGTATTTAAAAAAGCTGATGAAAATGCTCTTAACGCCTTTTTTAAGAGAGAGTCTTCACTCCTTTCGATCTGATCATGTAAATGTAGAAAAGTTGTGGAATGTTTTCAAAGAGATAGTATCGACAGCAATTGAGAGATATATACCACATAAATTAATAAGTGATGGTACTGATCCCCCATGGTAAACAAAACGGCTCAGATCGTTGTTGCAGAAGCAACGAAAAAAAAATGCCAAACTTAAAAGAACGTCAAATTCCCAAGATTGGCAAAGTTTTACAGAAGTTCGAAATATAGTGTGTTGTTCAGTGCGAGATGCTTTTAATAATTTCCACAACGAAACTCCGTCTCGGAATATGACAGAAAACCCAAAGAGATTCTGGTCATACATAATGCACACCAGTGGCAAGACGCAATCAATACCTTCACTGCGTGATAACAACGGTGTAGACACTGATGACAGGGCCACTAAAGCAGAGTTATTAAACACGGTTTTCTGAAACTCCTTCACCAAAGAGGACGTAGTAAATATTCCTGAAATCCAATCAAGAACAACTGCCAAGATAAGAATCATAGAAGTAAATATCCTCGGTGTAACGTAGCAGATTAAATCACTTAATAAAGGCAAGGCCTCCGGGCCAGATGGTATACCAGTCAGGTTCCTCTCAGAGTATGCAGATAAAATAGTTCCATATTTAGCAATTATATACAACCACTCACTCACAGAAAGATCCGTACCTAAATACGAAGTCACACCAATACCCAAAAAGGGAAGTAGGAGTAATCCACTGAATTACAGGCCTATATCACTAACGTCGATTTGCAGTAGGGTGTTGACGTAGGCTCATCAGGTATATATAATCTGTAGTCGCGATCCAGTTCACCACCAGGAATGGAGGGTGAATCTTTGAAAATGCCAGCCAGTGCTGGCAAAAGTCGGCCGAAGAACCCGAGACAGAAGCCAACAGACAGTTTGTCGGAATTCCTTAACTTCGTCTAATTCTTGCTCAATTTTGATAAGATTGTGGCTAATCTCATTTCTGATACTACTCATTATTTTTAATGTTTTACTCACACATAATAATGTCATCTCTACACCTATCATTTGATCATCTTCTGAATTAATTCCATACATAGCTCCTGAAAGTTTAGAAAATGAGTGAATAGAGTTCAGCCGCTTTACACCAAAGGTAAGTATGTTTATATGTTGTCATCTAACCAGTTTCAGCGACTTTCTTTTACTTCTCTAAATATACCCATTTCTTCCGATCATTTTCCAAATTTTGTTTCCTATATTTCTGTAATTATTAGTCCACAATGTTTTCCTCTGAATCCGTACATATTGAAAAACTGTGTGTATAACAAAACGTGGTACACATGTACCTTACCGTAATGCAATAATCACTTTGGGGATAGGAAATACCTACCTATCAAAGTGGTGGGGCTGGGGGCGAGAAAGAATCGTAGCCCACGACACGTGAATTCACCTAGTGACTGGCGACGAACTCTACACATAATTTCAAACCTTTATGAAATTTTTTCTCGCTGACAACCCCTAGAAAATGATGTGAGGAAAGATGTTTATTCGTCACTTCTTCTCCGCTCTTCACATAGTAAAAGAACCGGATGAATCATGACGATGTAATTTATTACTTATTTGCCGCTAACTGTATTCTAGATACATTTTACAGACAGTATCCACTTCTACCAGTGAAAGTAAGTTCAAAACAAGAATGAAGAGCCGAAGAAACTGGTACACCTGCCTAATATTGTGTCGGGCCCCCCGAGCACGCAGAGGTGCCGCAACACGACGTGGCATGGACTCGACTAACGTCTGAAGTAGTGCTGGAAGGAATTGACGCCACGAATCCTGCAGGGCTGTAACAGCACGTTGCAAGGCATCCCAGATATGCTCAATAATGTTCATGTCTGGAGAGTCTGGTTGCCAGCGAACGTGTTTAAACTCAAAAAAGTGTTCCTGTAGCCACTCTGTAGCAATTCTGGACGTGTGGGGTGTCACATTGACCTGTTGGAATTGCCCAAGTCCGTCAGAATGCACAATGGACATGAATGTATGCAGGTGATCAGACAGGATGCTTACGTACGTGTCACCTGTTAGAGTCGTATCTAGAGGTATCGGAGGTCCCATATCACTCCAACTGCACACGCCCCACACCATTATAGAACCTTCACCAGCTTGAACAGTCCCCTGTTGATATGTAGGGTCCGTGGATTCATAGGGTTGACTCCATACCAGTACACGTGCAACCGCTGGATTCATAAGGTTGACTCCATACCAGTACACGTCCAACCGCTCGATACAATTTGGAACGAGACTCGTCCGACCTGGCAACATGTTTCCAGTTTTCAACAGTCCAATGTCGGTGTTGACGGGTCCAGGCGAGGCATAAAGCTTTGTGTCGTGCAGTCATAAAGGATAAACGAGTGAGGCTTCGACTCCGAAAGCCCATATCGATGATGTTTCATTGAATGATTCACACGCTGTCACTTGTTGATGTCCCAGCATTGAAATCTGCAGCAATATGAGGAAGGGTTGCACTTCTGTCATGTTGAACGATTCTTTTCAGTCCTCTTTGGTCCCGTTCTTGCAGGACTTTTTCCGGCCACAGCGATTTCGGAGATTTGATGTTTTACCAGATTCCTGATATTCACGGTACACTCGTGAAATGGTCGTACGGGAAAATGCCCACTTCATCGCTACCTCGGTGATACTGTGTCCCATCGCTCGTGCGCCGTCTATAACAACATGTTCAAACCCACTTAAATCTTGATAACCTGCCATTGTAGCAGCAGTAATCGATCTAACAACTGCGCCAGACAGTTGTCTTATACAGGCGTTGCCGATCGCAGCGCCGTATTCCGCCTGTTTCCATATCTCTGTATCTGCATACGCATGCCTTTACCAGTTTCTTTGGCGCTTCAGTGTATATCATTACACGACACATAATTCAGGAGATATGAAGTCATAAAAAATGAGACGTAGGAAAAACCGCCGCATCAAGTATGATATTTAAATTTATTTCTTCGTTGCTTCTAATTTCATTGGCAGCACATTTCGTAGACAGTACCCATATATGCCGCTAAATGTATCTACAAAATTACATCATTGTATGATACATAGTTCAGGACATATGACGTCATAAACATTAAGCATAAGGCCAGACGCTGCACGATACAGGCGTGGACGCGCAGCTATGAATGAAAACTGGGTGACACCGTGTTTCTCAGGTAGTAAACAGATAGAAAGAGGTGACCGGTAATAATTAAGTGTACAGTACGGAACTATTTAGAGATAATAATAAAGAAAAGAAATAAACTTGTAACATAGTCAATGAATACATGTATGAATTACAAAAAGAAGCACGTGTATCCCACAAGTGAAAAAGATCTCGTGTCGCAATTTCGTGTTTCGACCGAGAAAGTATTTGTTTGAGCCTGGGGCTCGAATGTCGACCGTAAGGTGTTTACTAGTAAAATATGAAGCTTTACAAACGTGATATAAAACTTAAATTAAAAAATAGAAGACACGAAAAACCTCTAAAAATTGAAGAAATATATACATTGGCCCTTTGAGTTTAATATAAGTACTATAGTACATCAAAATATTACTAATTAAACTTAAAGGGGAAATACATTTTTTCACTTTTTAGAGGCTTTTTGCGGCCTTTTTTTAATTTAAGTTTTGTTCAAAAGGACAATGCTCGTCCATCGTGATACATGTCTCTTCGAACTGCCTGTGTACTGCTGATGTACTCCCGTCGTCAGACAGGTTAGGTCTGTCCTCAACAGAGAGTGTTGGGGAGCAGCTCGTACATCAACGCCGTCTCAGTATCAGTGTGCGAGATATCAGTGATAAGTCACAACAGTTGTGGACCAACTTACCTCAAGACAAAATACAGAGTGGTGTATAACACAGTCCCGAAAGAATCAGGCCATGGGTGTAACGTCATACTGAAAAGGCGGCTCATACTGCCAAGTTCTTTGAAAATTTCACTGCATTATGTAATCACCGAATTTATATCACATCCTCTTACAACCCATGAAGTTTCATTTTGTCTTCTCCTCCCCTTCTGTGTGTTTCAATTTTTTTTTTTTTTTTTTTTTGTTAGACACATTTTAACAAATATTCTAGATGTTAGCTATAAAAAAGAAAGCAAAGAAGTAAAAGAATGAAGGACAGTTACAGAATTATTCCTCATAGTGTTATATTTCATATAATTACAAATTTTACAGACTGCGGGTCGAAAGTGTTTCGTAATGAGAAAATATACATATCTTTTAGAGCTAGATTTTCATAAATTTAATTTATGGAAGTGTGACTTTGTCACCAAAATTTCTTATTAACGTACATACGAACATAGTAACAATGGTAAATGTCAAACTAATTATCGGAAATAATACAGAACTTACAAACGACGAAGACAAACTATTAATTCTATACAGAGGATGGGTCGGCAAGGAATAACCAGTCCAAGTATACAAAAAAAATCCAATAAGCATATCGTGGTACGTTTCCACTAACTTACAGGAGGTAATGTGATAAACTTCCTGGCATGAAAAGTAATTTTTAAGGTTTATAACTACCTAATTATAACACCGACTAAGTTTTTTTCAATGGAAATGTATGCTTTTTGTCCTTGTGGTGTTGGAAAGAGCCTTCTAGGACATCATCTACGTGGAAGTGTCTAACTTAACAACGTAGCAACAAGATAGCAGCGCCGCCAACCGCTGTCCCGTCATGAGGATAAGACGTCAGCCCTATTGCACCACATGTATGCAGACACTACAGTGTGGGCTGTGAACTGAATTCCTGCAGAGGTGTAAGATAAAGTGGCTTGTGTCTGGACTGCTCCGATAACAGAACCTACGGTATGCCCTCAATCTGCGACAACTGTGTAAGGTAAATGTAAGCTTCTATGGACTGGTTTGAGATTTATCGCTGGGTGTTAGTAGCACATGGGTGGCAGTACATTTTCAATGGAAGACTGAAACTGCATGTTACAAAAAGTGGTCTGATATTTACATCAAACGTAGCACAACACCTTTCCTGCAGTCAGCGACTTTGTACCAGGAAACACACAGTTATGTAGACATTATTAGAGGCACTACGCGAATATCTTAGGGTCACGCAGGGGAGATGTGCATTTAATTGGAGTTTTCATCATCGCTTCAGTTGTGGCACTACTGGTCAAGGACATAGCCACGGGGTGGGGGGTTCGGACTACCACTATCACCAAAATGAAATTACATACTACGTAACTGCCTTGCAGTGAAACTAAAAGATATTTAGATTTTCAGTCATACAATGAAAAAGAGGTACACACTGTCAGTAGTTAGCAACGCCAACAACAGATCTGAACACCCCTAACTCTCTCAGCCATCGTCCATCCCTATTTTACCCAAGACCAACTCTTGGCCTTTCATGAGCTCAGTTTTTTTTTTTTTTTTTTTTTTTTGTTTCTTTTAACTTGCTGTTGAGTTTTATGTAAATGCTACCGTTCATTCTTTTTGTGCTAAGTGGTCTTGCGACAGTTTCTAATTATGCATAAATCTGTAACAAGACAGAAGAGAAAAACCGAATCTGATGTGTCCGCTAGCTGTTGTAACAGCCTAATTACCTATCACCCATAGCAGTTTAATGTTAGCAGTGGAATCGTTATTTGGAGGTTGGCAGAATTTTGGAGTTGGAATATTTTCAGTTTTCCGCAAGGCAGCGAAGCGTTAAATATAATAACAAATAACGTTAAATAAAGATCAGTGCATAAAAATACCGGTGGATTTGGCTGTGGCGCCCAAAAATCGCGTTGATGAATAAAAATATGACCCAAAGAACGATGGTTGCATTTCTTTAAAAAATGTGTTCAATATTCCATCATTAGTAGCCGGAATGGCAAAATATCTGGTCCCCCGGCGGTACACAGTTATGAAAACCAACTCCAGCAAGGCATGATGGGGAAGGATTTACGGAGACTGGATGGGGTAAGTGATGACAGCACATTCTATAGTTCGTTCGTTTCTAAAAAAAAAATTCAGCAGGCTGCTTGAATTCGTCTTAGCCGACAGCGTCCTTCATCCCTCTCTCCAACTTTCGTTCAAAATCTGTTTAGGCTCTTGTAATACTATAATAATTGAAGCCAGCAATTCTATGCACAATCAGATCTTAAAATGTATACGCATTCATTCACTATCCGATGGCAAAACATGCACAATTGAAGAAAAAACAACCAATGTCAGAATTTAATCTTTTGTTGTGATGCACTTTATTTTATTTCGAAACAAAGTTCAAAGTACAACTACCAGCTTTTCAAAATTGGGCACCAACTTCGGGTAGCTCTGCGTGTTGAGCAGCTGAGCTGGATTCGAGAGGCGATGTGGCTTGAATCCATCCTCTGATAACACATGTTTAAGTAAATACCGAGGTTGGTCCCTAACTATAGGCCACAGCCAATTCCTTCCGAAAACCTTTCTTTCCTGACACATCACAATTCCATTAAATATCCAGGCCCTCTGCTTAAATGAAGGGAGTTGCATTGAAGGCGAGCCGAGTAGCTCTTCGGAGACTCCCAGCACTAAAAGCCGTATGACAAATAAACAATAATCCAAATGCTCCTCATTTAGACCCATGAATTTGTCTACTGGGATATACTTGGTGTAGAAAATAATTTTTCTTTTTTCTTACATTGCAAGAAGTGCCAAATCCATACACATTACGCTTTCCCAAATTTTTTACTTAAATGAAAAAACTTGGAAAAGTGTAAGTTTGAGTAATTCCAGATCCTTTGAATTTTCGGCACCGAAAATTATTCTAGCTTCTCTGTCGAACAGATATCTCTTTATTCCAAAAGCTCTATCAGTAATAATCAAGGTGTCTCAGAAAATTTGCGCTCGTGCATTCCTGATCATATCCTCAGCTCAAATCCAGACTGAAAGAAAAAGACTATAAAACAAGCGTGGTTGGTGAAGGGAGATTAGATCATAACTATTTTTAATGGTGTACCAATGTACAGCACTCCCAAGTAACGAGATTATATTCCCGCTTGGTGAAAGCCCCGATATCAGTTTCGAATAAAATATCGTCCTATATGGAAATTTTCAGAACAAATCGGTCCCCCCCCCCCCCCTTCTTTTGACAAAATCTTGGCTACATCCTTGTACTGGTCAATTTCTCCAATGGGTTCCCCATCTGGTTCTCTCTAAATTTGTATTGGGATAGTGGGGAATGTGTAGGACAGCGTGGAGGCTGACGACCACAAGAAATGAGTTAAAGTAACTATGATTAAACACATGGTGCCGAGATTGAGACTCAAGTCACACAAGACATAGAGTGAAATTTCTACGGTGAAAGACTGAACTTACATTACCCTAGTAGTAAAATAGTTCATTTCATTAACTAATATCGAAATACAGTTAATAACTCCCTCTGGGATCTAGGTCATGATTATCGAACACAAAGTTTCGTAAGGATACTCTTTTGTACGTTATTTACAGTCTCCTGAAACGAGATGTAATAGAATAATTTAATTTTATGATTCGCCAGAATGTTATGAAACAAGAAGGGATCGAGTCTGTGCTATAGTGTGTGGCGTACCACGTGTAAACACATTAATTGGCAGTGTTAGTTCAAGTAATGAGGACAGCGTGAAACTGCAGGTGCCGTAAGAGCTATGACGTAGATAACGTCCGAAGTGACCTTAGTCACAATGTCGTTCAAGGGCACAAGAGGTGTTGCAATTGTCGCACCGAACAACAGAGTAAGTTAAACACTTCACTGTGCTGCTTTGCAGATGTGCAAAGCACAGTTTCAACTTTCTTTTCATCATTGTTATTGAAGTTTAACACTGTAAACTGCGTCGAAAATGAGCAGTATTGCTTTGTGAATTTTACTGAAAATAATCTGCCACTAGAATGCGCTACAGAGACCATGACGCAATAATGTGTGTTGTTCCGTGTAGCAATGGCACTCTTTTGGTGGTGACTGTTGGTAGTTGCAAGAAAGTTTACGTGAATGTAGATATATTTAGTGCTTCTATAATCTTTGGAGAGCACATAGTTCAGTTCAGCTTGAATTTCTGCTAATAAACACGTAAGTATTACATGAATACATTTTGTTTGCATATTTGCAACAGTGCGTAGTAATACTCCTACCCATACTCGAACGATAACAATTCATTGATTCATTCAGTGTGCTTTCTTCTAGGTTTTTGTGCTAGTTCGAGTGGTGTAATTTAGTAGGCTTAAAGCGATGACTTCTGAAGAATTCATGGCTCTAGACTGCCCCTCTATCAGTGAAGATGGCTTGGATTTTTGACAACTCGGATGAAGCTCTTACTGTTACTGTAAGTGATTTGTAACATTCAGGTAGTGATTACGAGTCTGAGACTATTAGAAGGATTACACATAATTCAAACAATTCTTTGGCGGATTATACTAATGAACTTGTTGCTGTTATACCGGCACTGAAAGCTTCTGAAAAACACCCAAAGATACGGAAAAATAGAATCATTGGAAAAAGCAAAGTGTTCCATTTGATAATGAATTAGATATTGGAGCATCTCGAAATTTTGATTTGTCTCCTAAGTGAAATTCCAAGGGATCAGAACTACAAGATCTATTTCGACAAATATTATACGTCTGTAGACCTAGTTGTATACCTTTTCAAGACTGGGGCTTAATGTATAGAAATGATCCAAGGGAATTAAATACGTAGAATACCAAACAGTAAATCTGAAAATGAAACGGAGCTGAAGAAAGAAGTACGTGGGTGTTCTGAGGAACACATTACTACCATTGACAAAGTGGACGTTTACTCCATTTTGTATAAATACAATAGTATTGTTTCATTTCTGTCTACTTTTCTCGGTGAGCTGACAAAATCGGAAATGGAAAGGGTGGACAAATCGAAGGAAGAACACAGATCCATACCACGTCCTGTTGTTGTTTCCGTTTACAACTCACGTATCGGAAGTGTAGATTTATTAGATACCAACACTGCTGGATGTTGAAGAAGGATTAGATTCAAACATGGTACTTACATTTGTTTTTCCGTATGATTGAAACAATTGTAATAAATATGTGGATTCTCTTTAGAAAGATACTCACTGGAAATGGACAGCAGACACGTGAATGAACCAGTAGAAGTTTAGAACTAAATTGTCATAAACTATAGGTCTGATTGGTCCCAGAGCAAACAAGCGAGACACACCAGCCAGCACGAATCCAGTTGAGATAAACAGGCTTAAACATAAGGGACCATCGTTATTTCCAAAGAATGTAAGATTAGATCCCTTAATCACTGGTCGCTGTGGAGAAGAAAATGTGCAGACGCCCTAACTGCACCTTTGTCATGGGTGAGAAGTGCAAAGTAAACTTATATTTAAATAAAGACAAAAATTGCTTACTTGCATTCCATAATATCTAAAGACACGTGCCATCCATCCATTTCCGTTAGTACACCATTAATCTCCCATACTTGTTGTTCATTAACGGTGCATATTCCATGCGGTTTCGCGTTAAGTACAAAGTGTCACGTGTGACTGAATATGATAAATTACACGCAGATTTGCATAAGCACAAAGCGTAAAAAAATTTCCTTTTCAAAACTGATAATATATTGATTTTTTCTTACGTCCTTGAACAATGTGTTTGTGTGTGTGTGTGTGTGTGTGTGTGTGTGTGTGTGGCGCTCTAAAAATGTTGCAGAATGAAGGGTTAAAGACTGCTGCTAACAAAAATACACACCAAAGGGTTTCTTTACGGAAAACAGCTGAGGTGAGAGCGACGTGATTGTCTCAGTCTTCAGGTTGCGATGAAGAGAGGCATAATGCCGCTGTGACACCGGAATTACTCCAGCCACATTTTAAACTCAGATGCAAAGATGATGTAATGAATGTCGAATCCAGAGAACTCATTATACCCCGAAATACTGAATTGCAAATATAAATATATAAAAAACTAATCGTAGCTGTTAAACATATTGGTTCACTTTTCTTCACTGTTGTTAACACTGTAAAAGTGTTGTAAGGCTACTTTATTTGTAGAAACTTCAAATGTTAATGTTCCAGTTCTGTCAAAACGAACTGATATTTTCTCAGCCACAAGTCTCGTGGCTAGACTGAGTACCTGAGAAATAAATGATAGTAAATTCAAAATTCTTTAATTTATATTAATTATAATTATAATAAATATAATTAATATCGCAGCTGGTAATAATATATATAAATATAATACGTATAATGTGATATTTCTATAATGTAATATATAATATATATAATATAAATATAATAAATTAATAATTATAATTATATTTTAAATATTATACGTTTAGTAAAGTAAGGTGCCATAGGTAATTTTCATTTATAATGAAAGTACAGCAACGAACGTTTCTAAAGTTGGCTACGAGAAATGAAAGACATTGGAGTTAAATGAATGATACCAGTAAAAACTCAATTATTTATTGAAGATAAAATTGTAGAACAAATGAAATATTAAAAATGTTGGTTCCATATGAGAGAATTACTGAGCTTCATGAAAATATGAGTAAGTACAAAAATATGAGCGGAAGTATTCACAGAATTCTGAAAAGTGCCAGACTAAAGTAAAGTTGCACAAACCTCATGCACACAGGCACAGTTTCAGTCTTTAAGGATGGCAGTGAAGATATGTACAACTGGAGAAAGGTCGGACACAAATACGGTACGCAGAAAAGAAGTTTTATGTGGTACGTGTGTATTCGCCTTACTGGTCAAGAAGACAGGCGTTTGGATCAGTAATGAAGCTTAGTAGGTTCCTTTACTTCGTGAAAGGAGTCTGGACACCTGAGGATAAGGCAAGAACATTATGCACTCAGTTCTTACAGCTTATTACAAGAAAAATAAAAAATTTACAATTACGTCATTTTTCGACACAGTCACCCAGATTACAGTGTTCTATAGTTGTTCAAACTTGTAGAAATCCTGGGAAAATTGTTACTGACAGAACAGCTAGTGACACTGTTGTGGCTTCATGCTCTTACTGACTGGAGGCGAATCGGAGGCTTCTTGATGCAGCTTTAAAGGACAGAGAAACAGTATCGGAGCTGTGTGCAGAGTGTTTCAGCCACTCGAAATACAGACCCTAGTTTTAGCGGTGTTGAAGGAGGCTTGAGAACGCACGTGTCATTCATAAAAAGAATCCCTCGACTTTTTACGTCCTTCACACCTTTTTGGCCACTTTGAGTGGTTCAGTATGTAAAACATTAGCTACAAGTTGCAAAGAAATTTTTCTATTAATTTCTATTCCAAGTACACCTTGAGACCACCAAAAAGGTTTACAGAAACCTGTTCCAATTTCAAGCAGATAGTGAGTGTTGCAATCATGTTTACTTTGGGACAATACAAAGCTATTTCGTACAGCTATAGAGCTCATCATACGTACTAAAAGTAGACAAAATATGAATGCATTTATAAAAAAGCAATAAATTTTTGCAAATGTTCTCTGGAATGTACCATATACCGTCAGTCCAAAACGCTTCCAGACTGGATTAAAAAAGAATAGTGAAAAGTTGGTGGTTTTAGTGTTTCATTTATTCTATATAGCCTCCCCACTTGAGCACAACGTATAAAACGTTCATAGAATCATTTGAAGTTGCCATAAAAGTCATTCCTTGGTATTTTATTCAACTAGCAATAACATGGCTTGAATGTCGGCTATGTCGTCGAGGCGTTGATCCGTCGCGTGAATTTTTGCACTTTACATTTCGTGGTAGGTTCCCATTGGTGACACCAAATCTAGTTTCCCGTTATGATTTTTTCCCACAAAAGAGTTGTTCCTTCCACGACCCACTATTTTTGTTGGGGACAGACCTCACACACACACTTCCCTCTTCTTCAAAACATTCTGGAAGCATGTCTGAAACATTGATTTAGAGATCTTGCTTTCCATTTGTTACAAAACAACGTTGACACATTATAGACACAAGACCACAACTCAGCACTGTCTACTCACAAGTACCTGTTCGAAAACACGTGCATTGTTTACAGTTGTTACTTCAAGGTGTTAGCGTAGCTACTGTGCCGAAATCAGTCATTGAACGTTTTGGATGGACCGTGTATGTACTAATGGCATACTGAATGCACTAAAAGGGTACAAATAATACGTATTCCCTATTCAAACAAATTTTAGTAATATCCCATACTAACAACATTAATTTCACGTTGCTAAATAATGTTAGTCGTTTAAGTAACCCCGTCATTAAAGTCTGGTTATAGTGATGTAAATTTTTGTTTTTCAAGTCGAAAATCTTTGGGAAGAAGGTATATTTACAACATTTGTATGACAAAATGCTTTAGGTTTGTGACCTTATTTATCAAATATCGAGATTTAACATAATAGTCGACTGTATAATGTACATACACAAAAAGTGATAATTGTGAGGCAAAGCACGAAATAAAACACGAAATACATCACATCATGCCCCTTCAGATATGAATGATAGCAGTTATTAAACATTTCTTTCAAAGTATGTCTCATGTGAATTCCTATTGTATCCATTGTCAAAAATTGTTTCTCAAATTTTAAGAGGTTCTCTCCACTTCGTGTGACGCTAGAAAACAAAATTCTGATTCAGAATGTCGTTATGAGAATAGTTTAATATTTTCTCCCTTTCACCGGTGATAAAATCGGTTTTTCAGGAAAAGCGCTATTGAAGTTAAGAAACGGGAATTGGTAACAGTGAAGTTTACTTACAAGAGAATGAAACGAAAAGATGCTGCGTACTGTTTGTTGTTTAGTGTGGTGAAGTAGCTTATGCAGTATCTGCTTCCCTTGTAACCGCACTTCACTCTCCTTACCTGTTCATGTTTTTTAACTTTAGTAATTCCGTTCCTGAAAATACAGTTTTATCGCCAGCAGATAAAAAAACAATCTGCTTTGTACTTGGTCTGCAGCTGTGAAACGGCGTCAGTGCTCAACGTGATAACAGTACTGTAACAACACAATTCTCCGCATGAAGATGATAGTGTGAACCTTCGAAACTGTAATGAAAAATAAGCAAGTGGCTGACGCAGCACAATATTTTATTTATATTTATCAACTGCCACAGCCATCATGATTCAGTTCTTTAAAGACGAAATCCCCTCCCCTGCCCCCCCCCTCCCCCATGAACCATGGACCTTGCCGTTAGTGGGGAGGCTTGCGTGCCTCAGCGATACAGATAGCTGTACCGTAGGTGCAACCACAACGGAGGGGTATCTGTAGAGGCCAGACAAACGTGTGGTTCCTGAAGAGGGGCAGCAGCCTTTTCAGTAGTTTCAGGGACAACAGTCTGGATGATTGACTGATCTGGCCTTGTAACACTAACCAAAATGGCCTTGCTGTGCTGGTACTGCGAACGACTGAAAGCAAGGGGAAACTACAGCCGTAATTTTTTCCCGAGGGCATGCAGCTTTACTGTATGGTTATGTGATGATGTCGATCTCTTGGGTAAAATATTCCGGAGGTAAAATAGTCCACCATTCGAATCTCCGGGCGGGGACTACTCAAAAGGACGTCGTTATCAGGAGAAATAAGACATGTTCTGCGGATCGGAGCATGGAATGTCAGATCCCTTAATCCGGCAGGTAGGTTAGAAAATTTAAAAAGGGAAATGGATAGGTTAAAGTTTAGATATAGTGGGAATTAGTGAAGTTCGGTGGCAGGAGGAACAAGACTTTTGGTCAGGTTAATACAGGGTTATGAATACAAAATCAAATAGAGGAAATGCTGGAGTAGGTTTAATAACGAATAAAAAATAGGAGTGCGGATAAGATACTACAAACAGCATAGTGAACACATTATTCCGGCCAAGACAGACACGAAGCCCAATCCCACTACAGTAGTAAAAGTTTATATGCCAACTAGCTCTACAGATGATGAAGAAATTGATGAAATGTATGATGACATAAAAGAAATTATTCAGGTAGTCAAGGGAGACGAAAATTTAATAGTCATGGGTGACTGGAATTCGACAATGGGAAAAGGAAGAAAGAACCGTAGTGGGTGAATATGGATTAGGGGTAAGAAATGAAAGAGGAAACCACCTGGTAGAATTTTGCACAGAGCATAGCTTAATCATAGCTAACACTTGGTTCAAGAATCATAAAAGAAGGTTGTATAAATGGAAGAAGCCTGGAGGTACTGGAAGGTTTCAGATACATTATATAATGGTAAGACAGAGATTTAGGAACCAGGTTTTAAATTGTAAGACATTTCCAGGAGCAGATGTGGACTCTGACCACAATCTATTGGTTATGTGGTGTACAGTGATACTGAGGAAACTGCAAAAAGGTGGGAATTTAAGGAGATAGGACCTGGATAAACTGACTAAACCAGAGGTTGTACAAAGTTTCAAGGAAAGCATAAGGGAACGATTGACAGGAATGTGGGAAAGAAATACAGTAGAAGAAGAATAAGTAGCTTTGAGGGATGAAGTAGTGAATGCAGTAGAGGATCAAAAAGGTAAAAAGACGAGGGCTAGTAGAAATCCTTGGGTAACAGAAGAAATATTGAATTTAATTGATGAAAGGAGAAAATATAAAAATGCAGTAAATGAAGCAGGCAAAAAGGAATTCAAACGTCTCAAAAATGAGATCCACTCGAAGTGCAGAATGGCTAAGCAGGGATGGATAGAGGACAAATGTAAGGCTCCAGAGACATATATCACTAGGGGGTACGATAGATACTGCCTACAAGAATATCAAGAGCTCAGATGGAAACCCAGTTCTAAGCAAAGAGGGGAAAGCAGGATGGTGGAAGGAGTGTACAGAGGATCTATACAAGGGCGATGTACTTAAGGACACTATTATGGAAATGGAAGAGGATGTAGATGAAGATGAAATGGGAGACATGATACTGCGTGAATAGTTTGACAGAGCACTGAAAGACCTAAGTCGAAACAAGGCCCCAGGAGTAGACAACATTCCATTAGAACTACTGACGGCCTTGGGAGAGCCAGTCCTGACAAAACTCTACCATCTGGTGAGTAAGATGTATGAGACAGGTGAAATACCATCAGACTTCAAGAAGAATATAATAATTCAAATCCCAAAGAAAGCAGGTATTGACAGATGTGAAAATTACCGAAGTATCAGTTTAATAAGTTACGGCTGCAAAATACTAACGCGACTTCTGTATGGACGAATGGAACAACTGGTAGAAGCCGACCTTGGGGAAGATCAGTTTGGATTCCATAGAAATATTGAAACACGTGATTCAATACTGACCCTACGACTTATCTTAGAAGCTAGATTAAGAAAAGGCAAACCTACATTTCTTGCATTTGTAGACTTAGAGAAAGCTTTTGACGATGTTGACTGGAATACTCTATTTCAAATTCTGAAGGTGGCAGGGGTAAAATACAGGGAGCGAAAGGTTTTTTACGATTTGTACAGAAACCAGATGGCAGTTGTAAGAGTTGGGGGACATGAAAGAGAAGCAATGGTAGGGAAGGGAGTGAGACAGGGTTTTAGCCTCTCCCCGATGTTATTCAATCTGTATATTGAGTAAGCAGTAAAGGAAACAAAAGAAAAATTCGGAATAGGTATTAAAATCCATGGAGAAGAAATAAAAACTTTGAGGTTCACCGATGACATTGTAATTCTGTCAGAGACAGCAAAGGACTTGGAAGAGCAGTTGAACGTAACGGACAGTGTCTTGAAAGGAGGATATAAAATGATAATCAACAAAAGCAAAACGAGGATAATGGAATGTAGTCAAATTAAGTCGGGTGATGCTGAGGGTATTAGATTAGGAAATGAGACACTTAAAGTAGTAAAGGAGTTTTGCTATTTTGGGAGCAAAATAACTGATGATGGTCGAAGTAGAGAGGATATAAAATGTAGACTGGCAATGGCAAGGAGAGCGTTTCTGAAGAAGCGAAATTTGTTAACATCGAGTATAGATTTAAGTGTCAGGAAGTCGTTTCTAAAAGTATTTGTATGAAGTGTAGCCATGTATGGAAGTGAAACATGGACGATAAATAGTTTGGACAAGAAGAGAATAGAAGCTTTCGAAATGTGGTGCTACTGAAGAATGCTGAAGATTAGATGGGTAGATCACATAACTAATGAGGAGGTACTGAATAGAATTGGGGAGAAGAGGAGTTTGTGGCACAACTTGACAAGAAGGAGGAATCTGTTGGTAGGACATGTTCTGAGACATCAAGGAATTATCATTTTAGTATTGCAGGGCAGCGTGGAGGGTAAAAACAGTAGAGGGAGACCAAGAGATGAATACACTAAGCAGATTCAGAAGGATGTAGGTTGAAGTAGGTACTGGGAGATGAAGAAGCTTGCACAGGATAGAGTAGCATGGAGAGCTGCATCAAACCAGTCTCTGGACTGATGACCACAACAAAAGCCGAAATACACTGAGGTGACGAAAGTCAAGGAATACCTCACAATATCGCATCGGACTTCATTTCACCGGGTGTAATACAGTAACTCGACATGCCATGGTATCGAGAAGTCGGATGTTCCCTGCACAAGTGTTGAGCCATTCTGCCTCTATAGCAGTCCATAACTGCGAAAGTGTTGCCGGTGCAGGATTTTGTACTCGAACAGACTTTTAGATTACGTCCCATATGTATTCGTCAGGATTCATATCGGGCGATCTGGGTGGCCGAAACATTTTCTTGAATTATCCAGAATTTTCTTCTAACCAATCGGGAACAATTGTGCCTTGATGACATGCCGCATTGTCATCCATAAATATTCCGTCGTCGTCTGGGAACACGAAAGTCATGAACGATTGCAAATGGTCTCCAAACAGTCGAACATAAACATTTCTAGTCAATGATCGGTTCAGCAGGACCAGATAACCCAATCCATTCCATATAATCACAGCCCACACCACTATGGAGCCACGACCATCTTGCACAGTGCCTTGTTGATATCTAGGGTCCATGGCTTGGTGGGGTTTGCACCACACTCCAACTCTACCATCAGCTCTTACTAACTGAAATCGGGACTCATCTAACCAGGCAACGGTCTTCCAGTCTTCTAACGTCTAACCAATGTAGTCACAATCCTAGGCGAGTCCCTGCAGGCGATGTCGTGCTGTCAGCAAAGGCACTCGCGTCGGTATTCTATTGCCATAGCTCATTAACACCAAATTTCGCCACACTGTCCTAACGGATACGTTCTTCTTACGTCCCACATTGGTTCATGCGGTTATTTTACACTGTATTATTTGCCTGGTAGCACAGACAGCTTACGCAAACGTCGCTGCCCTCGCTCGTTAAGTATAGGCCGTCGGCCACTTCATTTGTTTATTCTGAGAGATAATGCTTGAAATTAGGTATTCGCGGCGCACTCTTGACACTATGTATTGAATTCCATAACGATTTCCGAAATGGAACGTCCCAACTACCATTCTGCGTTCAAAGTCTCTTAATTCCAGTCGGAATCCTATTCACGTGTATGAGTTCCCGCCTACTCGTCGTTTATAGGGTGCCTAAAGGAAGCTGCGTTCTCGGATAAAAAAGAACTCCGTCGTCAGGCCATAGGAGGACTATCGGGGCCATGCGACCACCACATCATGCTGAGGTGAGGACGCAGATAGGAGGGGCGTGTGGTCAGCACACCGCTCTCCCCGTCGTTATGATGATTTTCTGCGACCGGAGCCGCTACTATGTGGTCGAATACCTCCTCAATTGGCATCGCGAGGCTGAGTGCACCCCGAAAAATGGCAACAGCGCATGGCGACCCACATGGTCACCCATCCACGTGCTGGGCACACCCGACAACGCTTACCTTCGGTGATCTGATGGAATCAGTGCATCCACTGTGGCAAGGCCGTTGCCACGTTTTCGGATAGCTATGCAACAGTTCAAGCAAACCGCAATAATAGTCTTTATTACAAGAAAGAAAGTTGACAGTACTTAGGATCTACAATACTGTCGCAAGCGATGAGCGACATGCAAACAAATAATATCCTTCGCTATAGCCAATGTCCACCAAAGCAACGGATATGGATCACACGTCACTGCTGTCGTAGTGCCGGGTCTACTACTGTCCGCCCGAGGCTGGCAGGAGCGGCGCTTGTATTCTCTTCGGCTAGAGGGCGCGCCAGTCGTGGAGCAGTTCTTGTCAGAGGGCTATTGGCTGGCGTCGTCTCACCGCCTGCTTTGCTCTTGCGATCTTCGTCTTCGTGCCGGCGCTTGTCGTTGCGCCGGAACATTCCCCCCCCCCCCCCCCCCCCCCCTTCCCCAGACGACAGACCGTCGTGTAGGGAGTGCGACCACGGCGGGGGAGAGGCATCTCGGCGGAAAGGTCCCCTGGTAAACTACCAGAAGGGTACGTGTCCACCTCCTGACCTCCTGATGCCATGAGCCAGATTAAGAATGCGGCGACTGCTGCGGTGTGGGAGG
Source organism: Schistocerca americana (assembly GCF_021461395.2). Lineage (NCBI taxonomy): Eukaryota > Metazoa > Arthropoda > Insecta > Orthoptera > Acrididae > Schistocerca > Schistocerca americana. Next base: position 426,243,809 of record NC_060121.1, on the reverse strand, counting down.
GTCCAAATCCATTGCTAGGACGAGAGGCGGCAGAGGAGGCTAAGGCTCCGTCTCCATGGGGTCGTCCCCGCGGTGTCGCGACGAAACCCTCTGTCGGCGGCTGTGGCTGCGCTGTCCTCTGGATCCACGAATCTGGGAGAAGAGACACTGAAAGATCATCGTGCACATGACAGAGACGAAGTTGATTTTCATGGCGGCGCTGCAAGCCATCTGGACCTGAAATAAGATACATGCAAGCGCCAAGTCGACGGACGATCTCGCCTTGTGCCAGCCGTCTGCTGCCGCTAAAAAACCCGTAAAAGACAATATCATGTGGCGCGAAGCGGTACTTGCGATCTTCCTTCGGCGCCGGATGCTGAGGAGGGTGGAGCAGGTGGAGCAGTGTCCGATGGCGACGGTAGTGAAGCAGTTCCGCCGATGATGGTACATCTCGTGGATGCGAACGATATGAGGCGAGAAACAGTTGCAATGCTTGATCCCTGGTGTGTGTGGAGTGGAACTGGGTCATATGCTGCTTGAATGTTTTGACAAAACGTTCCGCTTCGCCGTTTGACTGTGGGTGGAGTGGTGCTCTAGTTAGATGCTGTATGCCATTGCGCTCACAGAATGTTTCAAATTCATTTGACGTGAACTGAGGGCCGTTGTCTCACACTATAACTTATGGTAAACCTTCAAGGCAAAAAATCGATGAGAACACTTGAATTCTGCTACGTGACGTTGTTGAGTTCATTGGCACAGCAAAAGGAAACTTGCTATACGAGTCAACCACAATCAACCAGCGAGTGTTCCATAAAGGTCCCACAAAGCTATGGGCACACGTTGCCATGGCGATTGCGACTTAGGCCAAGCAGAGAATTTTTGTGGCAGATTTGCCATTTATGCGCTACTCTGTGACGTCATCTGTTCTATTTGGGCGTCCATACCCTGCCAAGCACTGTGTCGCCGGTTTGACTGTTTCGTACGAACAATCCCCCAGTGTCCTTAGTGAAGTAGCTGCAACACTTCTTTTTGCTAAGCTTTCGGGATCAACACACGTGACTGTCCACTGTCATTCTGAGCAAGAATCACACCTTTCTGTACAGTGAGGCTACGCCGACGTGCAAAGTATTGGCGCACTACAGAGTTCTTTATGCTATGCAAGGAACGAGGGGCCAAGATGTGCGAATGTATCTTAGCAAAAAGTTCAAATCTAAATCAGCTTCCGTGGCCTGTGCAATTTTCTGATAGTTCAGAGGAAAGGATTGAAGCAATTCAGAATCGTGAGCATCGATGTGACAACAAAATGCAGCAGAAGCGTCAAAGTCCGTATCACGGTCAATCGGATGACGTGAACGTGCTTCTGCAATACCGTGTTGAGCTGTCGGACAATACACAATCTCGTACTGGTACTGAGACAACAACATAGCCCATCTTTGCAATTTTTGGGCAGTTCGTATAGGAACGGGCTTTGTCGGACGAAACAAGGACTGCAATGGCTTGTGATCCGTTACTAAGTAGAATTTTCTGACATACAAATAGTGGGGAATTTGGTGACACAATGCACGATAGCCAGTGCCTCTTTCTCTATTTGTGAATAGTTACACTGAGCTTTGGACAATACTTTTGATGCGAAAGCAATAGGCCTGCCTTTTGGTCGTGCGGTAGCGTTCTCGCTTCTCACGTCCGGGTTCCCGGGTTCGATTCCCGGCGGGGTCAGGGATTTTCTCTGCCTCGTGATGGCTGGGTGTTGTGTGCTGTCCTTAGGTTAGTTAGGTTTAAGTAGTTCTAAGTTCTAGGGGACTGATGACCATAGATGTTAAGTCCCATAGTGCTCAGAGCCATTGGAACCTGCCTTTATCACCAATTCTGTGCGAAAGCACTGCACCGATTACGTAAGTGGAAGCGTCAACTTGCTATACAACTGGTTTTTCAGGATCAAAGTGAACTAAGTGAGCCATGCTGGCTTTGCGGCTATCGATATTTGCTAAGAGATGCTAACCTTTCGGCGCTTGTGAGTCGGTCGCTAGGTAGCGAAGCGGTGAGTGGATCGACGGGCGAGCGTGAATGAGGTTTAGTCGGGAAGTGGGGAGAAGACAGCGCGAGTGCCCGAGGAGGGGGAGGTAACACGGCCGGTGAAGAGGTGTTTCGAAAACGTGACCGTTAACCGATGACATCTTATTGGGAGGCTGTAGTGGCGACCTAATTCTCTGATGCTGTTGGACGATTATTTCGCTGACCTGGTAAGGTGACATCATTCTATTTGTGTCTTCCACTGGCCATGCACTTTCTGCCTTCTGTATTGCAAGTCTACCTCACTTGAGACAAACTATTTGCGAGTGCTGGGTTATGAAACATTGTAAACTTGTAAACGATATTGTGGCCGGATGCTACGCAATTTGTTGCAACATTTTGATGGAACTCTTGTTGCCTGGTGTCTAGTAGCGTCGGCATTCTGCCTTACCATCCAAGTCGTGCTGCTTATTGAGTATAATGTTTTAAAACTGAGTGCTCAGTTTGTTCCAGACTATCTGGTGGATCTGGAACAGTACGATGCGCCAAAGTACGCTAACTCAGTAGGACACTTAGGTGGATGTTTGAATGTCGGCATCCACCAAGGGCTCGATTATCGTAAGGATAAAATATCATTTGTTGTTTTCTTGGAAGTGGGGGAATCACGTATGGAAGTGAGTTCAATCAGTGACTTAAAATATCTCAACCCTGAGTTTGCTTAATTGTTACTTGTAAGCTAAATTTAGCAATGGCAATTTGATTTAACTCTTGCGATGCTGCTGCTATGCCTTTTTCTTTCAAGTTGTTTTACGTGATTGGTTTTGGTCTTATTAACATAGCACTGTTTGAGATATTTGGTTGTTGCGTGTTGTTTCTGCGTGAGCACACGCAATTTGTTGGACTATAATTGTTGACAATTTGTTCTACATCTGTGCCTAGGTGGTGAGTCTGGGCTACACCTTCGGGTTCTCGCTTGTTCTTGAATCTGACGGAATTGAACGTTCCGTCAAGACCCAAGTGCACCCAATAACAGCCCTCTGAATTAGCCGTTTGGGGGGGGGGGGGGGGGGGGGGTGGACCACCCAGTAAGTGAAGTCGGACGCACCTACTGTACTCCGCGCCCTCGGTCGTGCCGATAAGTCGGGCCCGAACGGCACAACCAGGTGTGGCCCACATTTGCCGCTCCGCAGGACGTTCATATCCGCACTTGGCAGATGCCGTGAGCTGGGAACTATTTGTAAGAGAAGTGTCTGATGCAGATTATAGCCTGTCTAGTCGGGAGTTCTTTCTTTTAAATGAATATATTTGGGCAACGTTTTAAAATTGTGTGTAAATAATTTACGATAGTGTCTTATATGCTCAGCGGCACTATGTTTTCGATTTTTTTCAAATTGTTGCATCCTTGAGCCCCCGTTCACCAGATGTACGTCTAGCGATTGGCGGCTGACGCTACAGATCAGACTTTATTAATAATTATAGTACAGGGTTACATCACCAGTTACCGTTCCATTCTCAGCAAGCACTATGCCTCGTCGACGTGTGTATCGTCAACAGTCACCATCACTTGCCAGTCTACAAACACATAAAAAGCCTGGAGAATAAACTTGGCGCAAATGGAACTGCACGAAGTGTCGTATTGAATGGACCGATTTTTTTTCCGTGGATGTCGAACTAATTTCAGTCTTGACGTTGCCACAGGCAGTACAGGAAGTGGATGGTTTACTCTCGCTATCGTCCGATGTGAGAACGCATCTCTACCTGGATTGGAGTCATTCGCCGACCGAGATGTCGTTGCTTAAAAGACCTGGCATTGTGGAATAGATGCTAAGACCCAATCTAGACCTAGTTATGTATATGGTAATATGTCTTTTACATTGTATACCCGCTCCTGTCGTAAAGTTAGTAATGAAGAAAAAATACATGCATGGAAGAAAGGACTTGGTGTACTTGCTGAGAATGTAACTGTAACTGGTGATGTAACACTGTACTATAATTATTGGTAAAGTCTGATCTGTATTAATAATAAAGTCTGATCTGTAGCGTCAGCCGCCAGTCGCTAGACGTATATCTGGTGAATAGGGGATGTGAAACACTATCGTCTTAGTAATTTGGTAACTCTGCTGACATGGACTTCTTATATTTCAGATGTTTCTAACTGCTAGAATAATGATTTTCAAAAGAAATGACATGATTCATTAAATTGCAACGAATCTCAACAATACTGTATCCTAACTGTTATATTGCTTCAATTTGACGATGTAAACATGAAGCTGGTAGTGGGGTAAAAGGCCTACGAGTGCATTTTGTTAGTATGGGTTGCATACATTCAGGGACAAGAATGCATTGAGGAGCAAGCTCGATTGATTTTTGACCTTAATCTTTGTTTCTGCTAACTAGTTTATGACACCCTCTTGATGGTTGCTTATGAGCTGCTGGGGATAATCCATCCTTCTAACCAACCCCACCACTCCCTTTCCCCCTCCTCCTACCCCATGTGTCTGGGAAACCCCCAAAAAATCCACACCTCCTGCTTACCACTATGAGCACAGTTATGACAACAAATTAATTGACTAATTAAATAAATCGATCGACTGATTAATCGCTCCCCTCTGGAAAATCCCCCAGCCCTACCCGCCCACCCCAACCCACAAACCCTCCCCCATCTGGGAACTGTTGGGATAAGGACTCGCTCTGTCCTGGAGAGAAAGGATCTCAAAACACAAAATTCAAAACAATGTCGATCATGTATTGATAGAAATTCTTTATTTAATCATACTGCAAGAGACAAGGCTCCAGGACTTGAGTAGAGCTCATGTCTGAACCCCCCTCCGTCGCTTCCCATGATATAATAACAGTAAGAGCTGAGGGATGGAATAAAATGCACAGTAAATAGCCACCATTCAGGGTCCCCTGCATGTGTGTGTGTGTGTGTGTGTGTGTGTGTGTGTGTGTGTGTGTGTGTCGTCAGGGCGCCACAGCGAAGGTCAGAAACAGCCCAATGTCCTAATTACAGTTCACACTACTATGTACCACCGAAAAAGGACCGGATTTCAGCCTCCTTAGATCTCGCAGTCCCAAAAAAAGCATCAAGTGGCAGCATTCTAGACTCGCTTCCTGTCTCTCTCATGAGGCCACTTCCTGTTTGTCTGTGTGGAACAACATCTCAAAAAAATGCCTCTGACCACTATAGGACTTAACTTCTGAGGTCATCAGTCTCCTAGAATTTAGATCTACTTAAACCTAAGGACATCACACACATCCATGCCCGAGACAGGATTCGAACCTGTGACCGTAGCGGTAACTCGGTTCCAGACTGTAGCGCCAGCAACATCTCCAAACATGCGTATGAAGGTTATCTTCTCTCCTCAGAATACTGTCTGACTGTTGGCTAATGATGGAGACGAAGGAGAGCTGATGCTATTTCGATATCAAAAATAGAGGAAAATAGTTAATCTGCATGATCTTCTCAATTTAGGTTCTTTAAAAATTCACTGGAGTGAAATAGATCACTTAAAACACTCGCCATCGTCTTAAAATAATCTTTCTCTAATATGGAAACAAAGTTTTAACGTTTGAGTATCACACGCAGAAATTATGCAAATCAAGTAGTTAAATTACCACCACAAAAAGATCAAAGCGTCAAATGCATCTCAGGTCTTGTATTCACAGTCATTAGAAAACACAAGCTCCGTCTTCCACTGTAATGCTCCCACTATACATATCAGGGGCAAAAATTTAACCCATCACACATAACCCATCATCGCAAAGAGTGTACCATTCGCTGACTGCCAGGAGCAACATTCGTGCTGCCCGCCTTTGACAGAGACATCACAACATCAGGAGGGAGCCGATCAGAACAGACCTGCACATGTATCAGCAATTCCAGCACCTGTAAGCTCATCCCTTGTGTTGCGGCCACATGTAGTAAGCGGTGCTTCACGCAGTGGGGAATGGCAAAACAGAGGCACGCCGGCGACCGAGGTGCTGCGAAGTAAGCACGCACAGATAGCCTTGCTGACATCAGCAATCTACCAACAGGCTGACACAAGGACGCACACAGACCGAGCGCCGAGCGAAGCCTAGAGAGTGCTGAGTAAGGGGAAGTGAGGCCAGCACACTAAGTTGTTTGTTGTTGTTCTGATCTTCAGTCCTGAGACTGGTTTGATGCAGCTCTCCATGCTACTCTATCCTATGCAAGCTTCTTCATCTCCCAGTACTTACTGCAACCTACATCCTTCTGAATCTACTTAGTGTATTCATCTCTTGGTCTCCCTCTATGATTTTTACCCTCCACGCTGCCCTCCAATGCTAAATTTGTGATTCCTTGACGCCTCAGAACATGTCCTACCAACCGGTCGCTTCTTCTTGTCAAATTGTGCCACAAACTCCTCTTCTCCCCAATTCTATTCAATACCTCCTCATTCGTTATGTGATCTACCCATCTAATCTTCAGCATTCTTCTGTAGCACCACATTTCGAAAGCTTCCATTCTCTTCTTGACCAAACTATTTATCGTCCATGTTTCACTTCCATACATGGCTACACTCCATGCAAATACTTTCAGAAATGACTTCCTGACACTTTAATCTATACTCGATGTTAACAAATTTCGCTTCTTCAGAAAAGCTTTCCTTGCCATTGCCAGTCTACATTTTATATCCTCTCTACTTCGACCATCATCAGTTATTTTGCTCCCAAAATAGCAAAACTCCTTTACTACTTTAAGTGTCTCATTTCCTAATCTAATTGCCTCAGCATCACCCAACTTAATTCGACTTCATTCCATTATCCTCGTTTTGCTTTTGTTGATGTTCATCTTATATCCTCCTTTCAAGACACTGACAATCCCGTTCTTCCAAGTCCTTTGCTGTCTCTGACAGAATTACAATGTCATCGGCGAACTTCAACGTTTTTATTTCTTCTCCATGGACTTTAATACCTACACCGAATTTTTCTATTGTTTCCTTTACTTCTTGCTCAATATACAGATTGAATAACATCGGGGACAGGCTACAACCCTGTCTCACTCCCTTCCCAACCGCTGCTTCCCTTTCATGCCCCTCGACTCTTATAATTGCCATCTGGTTTCTGTACAAATTGTAAATAGCCTTTCTCTCCCCGTATTTTGCCCCTGCCAACTTTAGAATTTGAAATAGAGTATTCCAGTTAACATTGTCAAAAGCTTTCTCTAAGTCTACAAATGCTAGAAACATAGGTTTGCCTTTCCATAATCTATTTTCTAAGATAAGTCGTAGGGTCAGTATTGCCTCACGTGTTCCAACATTTCTGCGAAATCCAAACTGATCTTCGCCGAGGTCGGCTTCTACCATTTTTTCATTCGTCTGTAAAGAATTCGCGTTAGTATTTTGCAGCTGTGACCTATTAAACTGATAGTTCGATAATTTTCACATCTGTTAGAAGCTGCTTTCTTTGGGATTGGAATTATTATATTCTTCTTGAAGTCTGAGGGTATTTCGCCTGTTTCATACATTTTGCTCACCAGATGGTAGAGTTTTGTCAGAACTGGCTCTTCCAAGGCCGTCAGTAGTTCTAATGGAATGTTGTCTACACCCGCGGCCTTGTTTCGACTCAGGTCTTTCAGTGCTCTGTCAAACTCTTCACGCAGTATCTTATCTCCCATTTCGTCTTCATCTACATCCTCTTCCATTTCCATAATATTGTCCTCAAGTACATCGCCCTTGTATGGACCCTCTATATACTCCTTCCACCTTTCTGCTTTCCCTTCTTTGCTTAGAACTGGGTTTCCATCTGAGCTCTTGATATTCATACAAGTGGCTCTCTTTTCTCCAAAGGTCTCTTTAATTTTCCTGTAGGCAGTATCTATCTTACTCCTAGTGAGATAAGCATCTACATCCCTACATTTGTCCTCTATCCATCCCTGCTTAGCCATTTTGCACTTCATGTCGATCTCATTTTTGAGACGTTTGTATTCCTTTTTGCCTGCTTCATTTACTGCATTTTAATATCTTCTCCTTTCATCAATTAAATTCAATATTTTTTCTGTTACCCAAGGATTTCTACTAGCCCTCGTCTTTTTACCTACTTGATCCTCTGCCGCCTTCACTACTTCATCCCTCAGAGCTACCCATTCTTCTTCTACTGTATTTCTTTCCCCCATTCCTGTCAATTGTTCCCTTATGCTCTCCCTGAAACTCTGTACAACCTCTGGTTCTTTCAGTTTATCCGGGTCCCATCTCCTTAAATTCCCACCTTTTTGCAGTTTCTTCAGTTTTAATCTACAGTTCATAACCAATAGATTGTGGTCAGAGTCCACATCTGCCCTGGAAATGTCTTACAATTTACAACCTGGTTCCTAAATCTCTGTCTTACCATTATATAATCTATCTGATACCTTCTAGTATCTCCAGGATTCTTCCATGTATACAACCTTCTTTTATGATTCTTAAACCAAGTGTTAGCTATGATTAAGTTATGCTCTGTGCAAAATTCCGCCAGAAGGCTTCCTCTTTCATTTCTCTCCCCTAATCCGTATTCACCTACTACGCCAGCCGAAGTGGCCGTGCGGTTAAAGGCGCTGCAGTCTGGAATCGCAAGACCGCTACGGTCGCAGGTTCGAATCCTGCCTCGGGCATGGATGTTTGTGATGTCCTTAGGTTAGTTAGGTTTAACTAGTTCTAAGTTCTAGGGGACTAATGACCACAGCAGTTGAGTCCCATAGTGCTCAGAGCCATTTTTTTGAACCTACTACGTTTCCTTCTCTCCCTTTTCCTACTCTCGAATTCCAGTCACCCATGACTATTAAATTTTCGTCTCCCTTCACTACCTGAATAATTTCTTTTATCTCATCGTACATTTCATCAATTTCTTCATCATTTGCAGAGCTAGTTGGCATATAAACTTCTACTACTGTAGTAGGCCTGGGCTTCGTGTCTATCTTGGTCACAATAATGCGTTCAATATGCTGTTGGTAGTAGCTTACCCGCACTCCTATTTTTTTATTCATTATTAAACCTACTCCTGCATTACCCCTTTTGATTTTGTATTTATAACCCTGTATTCACCTGACCAAAAGTCTTGTTCCTCCTGCCACCGAACTTCACTAATTCACACTATATCTAATTTTAACCTATCCATTTCCCTTTTCAAATTTTCTAACCTACCTGCGCGATTAAGGGATCTGACATTCCATGCTCCGATCCGTAGAACGCCAGTTTTCTTTCTCCTGATGACGACGTCCTCTTGAGTAGTCCCCGCCGGGAGATCCGAATGGGGGACTATTTTACCTCCGGGATATTTTACCCAAGAGGACGCCATCGTCATTTAACCATACAGTAATGTTGCATGCCCTCGGGAAAAATTACGGCTGTAGTTTCCCCTTGCTTTGAGCTGTTCGCAGTACCAGCACAGCAAGGCCATTTTTGTTAGTGTTGCAAGGCCAGATCAGTCAATCATACAGATTGTTGCCCCTGCAACTACTGAAAAGGCTGCTGCCCCTCTTCAGGAACCACACGTTCGTCTGGCCTCTCAACAGATACCCCTCCGTTGTGGTTGCACCTACGGTACGGCCATCTGTTTCGCTGAGGCACGCAAGCCGCCCCATCAACGGCAAGGTCCATGGTTCATGGGGATAGCACGCTAAGTTATGCTGCAATATACTGCAGGATTAATAACAAAAAGCTACCATCATGGGTAAAAAACGATCTCCTGCTTGATATAAATAGTGGAGCACAGGCAGCAACAGACAGAAGTCATTAGGAAGCAGTTCAGATCTGAGGACGGACGTGGTCTGGGTCCGAATGTTCAATCTTCGTAGACGACGATTCTGGAGGTCTGTTCCAGCTTGCAGGAGTCATCCGTTCGCCGCCAGATATCAACTTCAGCTCTGGAGGTCAGCCCGAGTTCGGTCGGTGCCATGGCTGACTAACTACAGCGAGAACTTCCAGCAGGACCGGCCGTAGCGCGGCCATTGACACAGGCGCCGCTGGGGACTCACGCCCGGACTTCACGGCAACCCGGCCCCACGGCGCGTGTTCCGTCCATGACGGGACTTCGCGTACATCACGACTGATGGCTTCCCAGCCGCCGGTGCAGCAGGCATTGGCAGCTGACCTCACAGCGACGCGGCTCCGTGGGCGTGCCCGTACTGGGGCGCCGAGCGGCGACGAGTTCATCTCAACCACAGGGCATCCTGGCTTCAGCGGAACACTGGTGGCCTGAAGCTCCTGAGTGCGATCAGCGGCGCGTTGCGTGCATTGGCGGAGAATCTACACAGCCGCAGCCAGGCGGAGGGATCCGCAGGGCTGGGCAGCAACGACGAGGGAGAAATTGTAAAGAAAGTTCAATAAATAATTTTGAAACACCATGCCGTCTCAGTCTTTGGCGCAGCCGCTGTGTCTGCTGCTAACAAGTGGTGCAGAAGTCGTAACACGTGGCATCCACATGCCGACTGTGTCGAACACTCAGAGGTTGGAGAGACCATCACCAAGCAGACAACCAGTCAATTTACATCAGGGGCAATAATTGTCCTCTACAAACACACACCTTTTTTAATCTTCTCATGTAATCCACACTTCTGCTTCTGTCACCACTCACCTGCCACACTGGTCACTTTGCTAGCCTCCACTGCTGCGGGCATGAGCAGAGAGGTCGGAGCATTCTTTGTAAATAACTGCCCATTACAGGCTGCGATAATCGATGACTGCCAGCCGTCGACTCCTCATGACACTCACATCTACATCTACATCTACACTCCGCGAGCCACCTTACGGTGTGTGGCGGAGGGTACTTATTGTACCACTATCTGATCCCCCCTTCCCTGTTCCATTCACGAATTGTGCGTGGGAAGAACGGCTGCTTGTAAGTCTCCGTATTTGCTCTAATTTCTCGGATCTTTTCGTTGTGATCATTACGCGAGATATATGTGGGCAGTAGTAATATGTTGCCCATCTCTTCCCGGAATGTGCTCTCTCGTAATTTCGATAATAAACCTCTCCGTATTGCGTAACGCCTTTCTTGAAGTGTCCGCCACTGGAGCTTGTTCAGCATCTCCGTAACGCTCTCGCGCTGACTAAATGTCCCCATGACGAATCGCGCTGCTTTTCGCTGGATCATGTCTATCTCATCTATTAATCCAACCTGGTAAGGGTCCCATACTGATGAGCAATACTCAAGAATCGGACGAACAAGCGTTTTGTAAGCTACTTCTTTCGTCGATGAGTCACATTTTCTTAGAATTCTTCCTATGAATCTCAACCTGGCGCCTGCTTTTCCCACTATTTGTTTTATGTGATCATTCCACTTCAGATCGCTCCGGATAGTAACTCCTAAGTATTTTACGGTCGTTACCGCTTCCAATGATTTACCACCTATGGCATAATCGTACTGGAATGGATTTCTGCCCATATGTATGCGCATTATACACTCCTGGAAATTGAAATAAGAACACCGTGAATTCATTGTCCCAGGAAGGGGAAACTTTATTGACACATTCCTGGGGTCAGATACATCACATTATCACACTGACAGAACCACAGGCACGTAGACACAGGCAACAGAGCATGCACAATGTCGGCACTAGTACAGTGTATATCCACCTTTCGCAGCAATGCAGGCTGCTATTCTCCCATGGAGACGATCGTAGAGATGCTGGATGTAGTCCTGTGGAACGGCTTGCCATGCCATTTCCACCTGGCGCCTCAGTTGGACCAGCGTTCGTGCTGGACGTGCAGACCGCGTGAGATGACGCTTCATCCAGTCCCAAACATGCTCAATGGGGGACAGATCCGGAGATCTTGCTGGCCAGGGTAGTTGACTTACACCTTCTAGAGCACGTTGGGTGGCACGGGATACATGCGGACGTGCTTTGTCCTGTTGGAACAGCAAGTTCCCTTGCCGGTCTAGGAATGGTAGAACGATGGGTTCGATGACGGTTTGGATGTACCGTGCACTATTCAGTGTCCCCTCGACGATCACCAGTGGTGTACGGCCAGTGTAGGAGATCGCTCCCCACACCATGATGCCGGGTGTTGGCCCTGTGTGCCTCGGTCGTATGCAGTCCTGATTGTGGCGCTCACCTGCACGGCGCCAAACACGCATACGACCATAATTGGCACCAAGGCAGAAGCGACTCTCATCGCTGAAGACGACACGTCTCCATTCGTCCCTCCATTCACGCCTGTCGCGACACCACTGGAGGCGGGCTGCACGATGTTGGGGCGTGAGCGGAAGACGGCCTAACGGTGTGCGGGACTGTAGCCCAGCTTCATGGAGACGGTTGCGAATGGTCCTCGCCGATACCCCAGGAGCAACAGTGTCCCTAATTTGCTGGGAAGTGGCGGTGCGGTCTCCTACGGCACTGCGTAGGATCCTACGGTCTTGGCGTGCATCCGTGCGTCGCTGCGGTCCGGTCCCAGGTCGACGGGCACGTGCACCTTCCACCGACCACTGGCGACAACATCGATGTACTGTGGAGACCTCACGCCCCACGTGTTGAGCAATTCGGCGGTACGTCCACCCGGCCTCCCGCATGCCCACTATACGCCCTCGCTCAAAGTCCGTCAACTGCACATACGGTTCACGTCCACGCTGTCGCGGCATGCTACCAGTGTTAAAGACTGCGATGGAGCTCCGTATGCCACGGCAAACTGGCTGACACTGACGGCGGCGGTGCACAAATGTTGCGCAGCTAGCGCCATTCGACGGCCAACACCGCGGTTCCTGGTGTGTCCGCTGTGCCGTGCGTGTGATCATTGCTTGTACAGCCCTCTCGCAGTGTCCGGAGCAAGTATGGTGGGTCTGACACACCGGTGTCAATGTGTTCTTTTTTCCATTTCCAGGAGTGTATTACATTTATCTATGTTTAGGGAAAGCTGCCAGCTGTCGCACCATGCATTAATCCTCTGCAGGTCCTCCTGGAGTACGTACGAGTCTTCTGATGTTGCTACTTTCTTGTAGACAACCGTGTCATCTGCAAATAGCCTCACGGAGCTACCGATGTTGTCAACTAAGTCATTTATGTATATTGTAAACAATAAAGGTCCTATCACGCTTCCCTGCGGTACTCCCGAAGTTACCTCTACATCTGCAGATTTTGAACCGTTAAGAATGACATGTTGTGTTCTTTCTTCTAGGAAATCCTGAATCCAATCACAAACCTGGTCCGATACTCCGTAAGCTCGTATTTTTTTCACTAAACGTAAGTGCGGAACCGTATCAAATGCCTTCCTGAAGTCCAGGAATACGGCATCAATCTGCTCGCCAGTGTCTACGGCACTGTGAATTTCTTGGGCAAATAGGGCGAGCTGAGTTTCACATGATCTCTGTTTGCGGAATCCATGTTGGTTATGATGAAGGAGATTTGTATTATCTAAGAACGTCATAATACGAGAACACAAAACATGTTCCATTATTCTACAACAGACTGACGTAAGCGAAATAGGCCTATAATTATTCGCATCTGATTTATGACCCTTCTTGAAAATGGGAACGACCTGCGCTTTCTTCCAGTCGCTAGGTACTTTACGTTCTTCCAGCGATCTACGATAAATTGCTGATAGAAAGGGGGCAAGTTCTTTAGCATAATCACTGTAGAATCTTAAGGGTATCTCGTCTGGTCCGGATGCTTTTCCGCTACTAAGTGATAGCAGTTGTTTTTCAATTCCGATATCGTTTATTTCAATATTTTCCATTTTGGCGTCCGTGCGACGGCTGAAGTCAGGGACCGTGTTACGATTTTCCGCAGTGAAACAGTTTCGGAACACTGAATTCAGTATTTCTGCCTTTCTTCGGTCGTCCTCTGTTTCGGTGCCATCGTGGTCAACGAGTGACTGAATAGGGGATTTAGATCCGCTTACCGATTTTACATATGACCAAAACTTTTTAGGGTTCTTGTTTAGATTGTTTGCCAATGTTTTATGTTCGAATTCGTTGAATGCTTCTCTCATTGCTCTCTTTACGCTCTTTCTCGCTTCGTTCAGCTTTTCCTTATCAGCTATGATTCGACTACTCTTAAACCTATGATGAAGCTTTCTTTGTTTCCGTAGTACCTTTCGTACATGATTGTTATACCACGGTGGATCTTTCCCCTCGCTTTGGACCTTAGTCGGTACGAACTTATCTAAGGCGTACTGGACGATGTTTCTGAATTTTTTCCATTTTTGTTCCACATCCTCTTCCTCAGAAACGAACGTTTGATGGTGGTCACTCAGATATTCTGCGATTTGTGCCCTATCACTCTTGTTTAGCAAATATATTTTCCTTCCTTTCTTGGCATTTCTTATTACACTTGTAGTCATTGATGCAACCACTGACTTATGATCACTGATACCCTCTTCTACATTCACGGAGTCGAAAAGTTCCGGTCTATTTGTTGCTATGAGGTCTAAAACGTTAGCTTCACGAGTTGGTTCTCTAACTATCTGCTCGAAGTAATTCTCGGACAAGGCAGTCAGGATAATGTCACAAGAGTCTCTGTCCCTGGCTCCAGTTCTGATTGTGTGACTATCCCATTCTATACCTGGTAGATTGAAGTCTCCCCCTATTACAATAGTATGATCACGAAACTTCTTCACGACGTTCTGCAGGTTCTCTCTGAGGCGCTCAACTACTACGGTTGCTGATGCAGGTCGTCTATAGAAGCATCCGACTATCATATCTGACCCACCTTTGATACTTAACTTAACCCAGATTATTTCACATTCGCATTCGCTAATAACTTCACTGGATATTATTGAATTCTTTACTGCTATAAATACTCCTCCACCATTGGCGTTTATCCTATCCTTGCGGTATATATTCCATTCTGTGTCTAGGATTTCGTTACTGTTCACTTCCGGTTTTAACCAACTTTCCGTTCCTAATACTATATGCGCACTATTTCCTTCAATAAGAGATACTAATTCAGGAACCTTGCCCTGGATACTCCTGCAGTTTACCAATATTACGTTAACTTTTCCTGTTTTTGGTCTCTGAGGACGGACGTTCTTTATCAACGATGATAATGTCCTCTCTGGTAAGCCGTCAGGTATTTTATCGTTTCGCCCAAGGGGGGGTCCCTCTAACCTAAAAAACCCCCGTGTGCACGCCACACGTACTCTGCTACCCTAGTAGCTGCTTCCGGTGTGTAGTGCACGCGTGACCTGTCTAGGGGGGCCCTACAGTTCTCCACCCAATAACGGAGGTCGATGAATTTGCAACCATTATAGTCGCAGAGTCGTCTGAGCCTCTGGTTTAGACCCTCCACACGGCTCCAAACCAGAGGACCGCGATTGACTCTGGGCACTATGCTGCAGATATTAAGCTCAGCTTGCACTCCGCGTGCGATGCTGGTTGTCTTCACCAAATCAGCCAGCCGCCGGAAGGAACCAAGGATGGCCTCAGAACCCAAGCGGCAGGCGTCATTCGTTCCGACATGTGCTACTATCTGCAGCCGGTCACACCCAGTGCGTTCAATAGCTGCCGGAAGGGCCTCCTCCACATTACGGACGAGACCCCCCGGCAAGCACACCGAGTGCACACTGGCATTCTTCCCCGACCTACCAGCTATTTTCCTGAGGGGCTCCATAACCCGCCTAAAGTTGGAGCTCCCTATAACTAATAGGCCCGCCCTCTGTGACTGTCGGGACCTTTCCGGAGAATCGGCCACTGGCCCAACAGGCGAGGCATCCTGTGGTGGCTCGGAAACGATGTCATCACCACTAGGAAGCACCCCGTACCTGTTGGAAAGGGGTAAGGCAGCTGCCACGCGGCCAGATCCCACCTTCGCCTTTCGGCCAGGCACGCGCGAGCCCACCACTGTCCGCCATTCACCCTGGAGTGATGGCTGACCGGTAAGATGCTCACTGCCGGAAGACGCAGCAACATCAGGGGTTCCATGTGATTCCAAGGCCACCGAAGTAGGCATAGGTCTCACCACAGTTGCCCCAACGCCACTACGAGCCGACGCCTGCGCCTCGAGCTCGATGAGCCTAACAGACAAAGCCTCCACCTGCCCCCGAAGAGTGGCCAATTCTCCTTGCGTCCGCTCACAACAACCACAGTCCCTACACATGACTATGTTTACCCTACTCTATACGGTGACAAATTCCCAAGATAATCTTCTGATGAGCTACTCTGATAATCAAGAAACACTCACTGAAATACGAGACGCGAAAACTACGCTAGGTTTTCCCAGAAAAACTATTTAAAAGCTAAGCGCAGCAAATAAGTACAAAAACGCTTTATACAAACAGTACTCGCTGCTGCTGGTGCTCTCGCTCTGGCTGTCACAAGACAACTGCTGATTCAAGTGACTAGTGGCTAACGGCCGCGAAACAAACAAAAGACGGTTTTAGGGCGCTTTCTGTTCTAAACGATCAAGAAAACACTAAGAAATCTAACACGAAAACTACGTAAAGTTTTATCAAGAACTGTTAGTTACTATGCAGAGCAGATAAACACAAATAGAATCCCTTCCTTAGTGGAAGGTCGTAAACAAAATGCAAAATAAACGCTTTATACAAACAGTACTCGCTGCTGCTGGTGCTCTCGCTCTGGCTGTCACAAGACAACTCATGCCAACAGTTGCAGCACACTGTGAGTGAAGCACCAATGGTATGGGTGTTTACAGTAGCTCTACTTAAAAAATGTTGATCAGACAGCTCGAATTTTTTACATGATATGTAGAGTTATTTTCGAAGATAGAAGAAATCGGGGCATACACGAGTTTTCACATGGCTAAAGTATCGTTACTTGTTGTGGAAATCCTGTACAACATTATGGCATAGGCTATATTTTCTCGAAATATTCTCTCATTAGCTAGAAAAATCTATTCTTACCATCACTGGATGCTTCCTCACTTTCAAACTCTCGTAAAGTAAACAAATGTCTCGTCACATATGGGGTACCTCAAGGCAACAGCATACAAAAGTTGTAAATATCAGATTTATACTGTGTATCACCTTATAAATTCGATAATGTAGCTGATTTTACTACGATGATCATTTCTCCCAGTGTTTGTGGGAGACTGAAATTTCATTAAACTGTCTCACTGCAACGAAAAAATCGCCTGATTACTGATCCAACTCGAGAGTCATATCTGAGGTACTCTCACCCTGGCTTCTGACCAGCTGCTGGCGGCATGTCACTGCTATAAAATTGATAGGCTAATTAATTAAATTGATCATGTAAGTTACTTTGTATGACGAATAATTCTTTTTCAGCAGTCAGATTACACTTCCCAGGTAGCTAAATGGGAATCCTTGCAGTGAAGGCGATGTTCTTTTCGAGGAACACTGTGGAGAACCAACATTTGAAGCTGACTGCAGAAGGATTCTGCTGCCAGCAACATACATTTTGCATAAGAACTGCACTATAAAAACATGATCGCAACAACTATGTTGCTGTCACCCTGAATAAAAACTGGTTTTGGTTCTACAGACACACAAAAGTGTTGTAACGAAGTCCATGCTAAAAATTATACATGTTTTATGAGGGTATGGTGTTGCTACTGAATGAAGTGGTTGGGGGTTGTTGGGTTGTTTTGGGGGAAGGAGACCAGACAGCGCGGTCATCGGTCTCATCGGGTTAGGGAAGGACGGTGAAGGAAGTCGGCTGTGCCCTTTCAAAGGAACCATCTCGGCATTTGCCTGGAGCGATTTAGGAAAACCACGGAAATCCTAAATCAGGATGGCCGGACGCGGGATTGAACCGTCGTCCTCCCGAATGCGAGTCCAGTATCTAACCACTGCGCCACCTCACGCTGTGAATGAACTGGTCTTCCACACAAATACAGCGACGTTGAATATTGATGGTGATTGCTGGGGGGGTTTTAACAGACAGAAAATGCTGGTGCACATCGCCAGCTGTGAAAGCTCGTAATAAAGTCACCCTCCTCGCCGAATTTAGAAAGCAATTCAGTGGTATTGAGCCGAAATTTGCAATTACCTCATACCACTTCTAGATATTTCTCAAGATGGCAGCCACTATATTTGACGCTTTCTATCTCATTGTCATGTAGACACTGTAACAGAGGTTCTTTGCTATATCCATAGGATTATAGGTGAGGGAGGATGACGGTTGATTGACAAACATCACATACAGTAGGTGGTATGCTGTGTGAGGAATCACTTAAAAAATTCAATGCTAGATTCAAGTCATAAGAAATATACAAAATCCTATTACCAATGCATTGGCTTTTCAGATCTATAGCATTACGCTTTCTGGTAGAGATGCTGTCTGCGATTTGGGATAAGTCTCTGCATTCAACCACACACTTGCTGATGGAGACGTCTTTTAAAGATACAGCCGCTGATGAATCACATTTGTGGCACTCTCATATCTCAGATCGAGTCATCTTTTTCGAACCAATTTGCTGAGGACACCACACAGCAAAACTCCAGCATGGTTTCAGACAAACTTTTTGCATCTTGTAACTTTTCTTCGGTGTCTGCCCCATCCTCCCTGCAGCTTTGTCCATTTGATCGTTCCAGTTTAAGTTGAAACTGAGCGGAGGCTGGAGACCGCTACATCCACCACGTTCTGCATCCAGTGGAGAAGCAAGGTGGGCTGAGTTAAAGCTACAGGACATGGTGTCACAGCTCCACCAAGGGTGAACAATGTGTAATGCCAGCAATGAACGAAGATTTCTCTTGCAATGAATGGTAGTACAAAAGACAGTACAAGAATTTATGTTGGTGTTTCTTATTGGGAAAATTAAGAAGACTTCTCATCATATGGAACTGGAAGAAGGATGAAGATTTTGCTAGTGCATTGCTGTGCATTTCCAAACCACTTACAGGTACTGCAGTCTGAAGAAGATCTACATTTCTCTGGGCGCATTCATGCCTGACATTCAAATATTCTCTCCCTCCTTGCTATTCTGTACCATCCAATGGAGAAAAATTACTACCTATAAAACTTTCCTAATGTCACCTGCTACAGATATTAACACATCCCTTTCTTCCAATATATCTAAAACAAATACCATCCGCACGTTGAGATCGAGCATATGTGACGATCCTTTTAAATATACATGTAGTGGGCCACTGGAGCAGGTGAGCAATGATGAAGTCGCTTGCACAGATATGTATAAAGATTGGTCATCTGTACTGTAGGAGAACCATATCCCACAGACTGTCAGTCACAAGACAGAATTCATAACCAGTTTGATACATTGTTTTTCTGCTGTAACACATCCAAGCAGTGTATGAGTACAGCTTTGTACATCGCCATACATTTCATTTTTCCAACAAAACTTCGAAGTCTGTGTCATGTGCTAAACTGACATTAACAAGTCTCGATCCAGTGGCTCTGAAAGAGAAATAGAAGGCAGAGATGGTGTTTCTAATTAATTAAAATGCGGAGGACATTGCACCATATGTTAACTGGAAGAGATTAAGGCATTGTGGAGGATTCCAAATAGCTGCCTAAAGGTGATGATATCTACATTGAATCTCCCCTTTCACAGTGACAGGGTAGCAGATGTCTAAGTTTTTCATTTTGAGTAGACCAAGAACATTGACTCCTCATATTTCAGCCATGTACGCGATCACTGTTTTGGAGCTGGCCACCTCTGGAAAGTGTTGCTTCCACCAACACTCTTTCCATTTCAAACAAGTGGTGTCATTATGTGGTAATCACAGAGTAGCAGTGGACGGATGGGATGGAAAAGACACCGTCGATATGGGACAATGTAAGCACTACAGCTAAGACTGTGATCAATATTAGCAATTTTACCAGTTTTTCCGTAATTTCAACACCAACCTATGACATAGCAGCATGCTTCCCAGTTTCTGTCATCACTCGCCACCCCTCAACTACTTTGGGTGTAGTAGTTTTTGAGTATGACTAGATGACTGTGCAGTACGTCCGTTCATGGTTAATTCTCGAACATATACACCAAAGTATACCAGACAGTGTCCTATACCGATGCAATTAGGTTATCTACGCATTTCTAGCACTTCGATCACAGTGCAGAATATTTGATTTGTAATTACAACTGCCCATCTTTCCCTATGTGGATGGGGTCACAGAGTATTCTCACATTCATAAGATAAAGAAGTAGGTTGAAGGACCTCCCAGTATTGCCTTTGACCAACCTTTGTTGCAACACTGTAGCCAATTTAATTTACAGCTGACCAGAAGTAGGAAGGTTCTATACCCGTGACATTCCATATCTTGTGAAGGAACTAACCTGTAACTGCTATTCAGCAAAGACTCTTCCACAGCAATCTTACTCACAGCACCTAAGTCCATACGATCAGTCCAGATGTGCATGTCGAGGAGCTTAGTATCCCTTATCGGTATATAGTAGATATAAGAGTGCTGTGATGATGTAACAGATGATTAATAAGAAACAAGTGGTTTATGCATTATGGAGCTCCAGACAGACAGAGTTTGAAGCATTTTACGTAAATCAACTGTGCTATTATTCTAAAGTATTGTTCTAGCTTCTGGAATCAGTACTAAGAAGGTACTGCAAAGAAAGATATGACTGTAGAACATAATCACATGCACTCCTGATGTTATTCTGTTAAAGCCATGTGGTTTCCAAAATATCAGTCATGTCAAGTGCAATACTCTTAATACTCTAACGCACAACAACTATTTCCAACACCTGACATACATCCAACCTGGAAGTTTTCTATCCCAATCAGTAAACAGTACATTGGCAAACTTTCAGATGATGTAACCAGTTCTACACCAAAGAAAAACGTAGATTCTTTGTGATACAGGCACAATATAGCTTTCTGGAGGTGTGTAGCGCCCATTGTTCACATCTGATTATGGTTCAGAAATTATACTGTGCTCATATCAGTCATAAAATGATCGCCAGCAACGGAAAATGCCTCTTACAAGGAAATGGACAAAATCATAGTAATGGTGAAACTACACGCCATGCTCCACTAACTCTGTAAAGAGAACAAATAAAAGCAAATATACAGGGTGAGTCACCTAACGTTACCGCTGGATATATTTCGTAAACCACATCAAATACTGACGAACCGATTCCACAGACCGAACGTGAGGAGAGGGGCTAGTGTAACAGTTTAATACAAACCATACAAAAATGCACAGAAGTATGTTTTTTAACACCAACCTACGTTTTTTTAAATGGAACCACGTTAGTTTGGCAGCACATCTGAACATATAAACAAATACGTAATCAGTGCCGTTTGTTGCATTGTAAAATGTTAATTACATCCGGAGATATTGTAACCTAAAGTTGACGCTTGAAACCTCCGACGTTCAGTTGCGTGTTGTAACAAACACGGGCCACGGTCGGCGAGCAGCATCTGCAGGGACATGTTTACGAGGACGACCGTGTTTACGAGTGTGGCTGTAGTGCACTGTTGCGGTTTGGTCTTGCTGCCGCAGTGTCCGCATGTAGCGCTTGCTGCTATTATTATTCTGCATTCGTCTCCGCACGCAGACCAACTGTAGTACACCGTGTTACCAGACGTCTGTGATAGTGTAGTGTTGTAGGAACTGTGACCATGGTGTATTCGAACTCTGAAAAGGCGGAGATGATACTCATTTATGGCGAGTGTCGACGAAATGCAGCTGAAGCCTGCAGGGTGTATGCAGAACGGTACCCGGACAGAGAGCATCCAACGTGCCGCACATGGCAAAACATCTACCGCCAACTGTATGCAACAGGTATGGTCGTAGCACGCAAACGGGTCCGTAACAGGCTCTTCACAGGAGAAGCGGGTGCAGTTGGTGTGTTAGCTGCTGTTGCCATGAACCCACACATGAGTACACGGGACATTGCGAGAGCCGGTGGACTGAGTCAAAGTAGTGTCATGCGCATACTGCATCGTCACCGCTTTCACCCGTTTCATGTGTCGCTACATCAGCAATTACATGGTGATTACTTTAATCATCGAGTGCGATTCTGTCAATGGGCATTAACAGAGAATGCGTTGCAGTTCTACCTGTTTACCGATGAAGCGGGTTTCAGAAACCACGGGGCAGTGAATCTACGGAACATGCATTACTGGTCCGTGGACAATCCTCGCTGGCTCAGACAGGTAGAGCGACAGCGACCGTGGACTGTAAATGTATGGTGCGGAATCATTGGCGACCACCTCATTGGTCCTCGCTTCAATGCAGGGGCCCCAACAGCTGCAACATACATCGCGTTTCTGTAGAATGATCTGCCAACGTTGCTCGAAAATGTCCCACTGGAGACTCGTCGACGTATGTGGTATCAGCGTGATGGTCCACCTGCACATTCCGCAATTATCACTAGGCTGACCCTTGACAGGATGTTCGACGGGCGTTTCATAGGACGTGGAGGACGCATAAATTGGTCAGCCCGTTCTCCTGATCTTACACCTCTGGACTTCTTCTTTGGGGTACGTTAAAGGAGAATGTGTACCGTGATGTGCCTACAACCCCAGAGGATATGAAACAGCGTATTGTGGCAGCCTGCGACGACATTACACCAGATGTACTGCGGCGGACATTCATTACCCCAGAGATTGCAATTGTGTGCAGCAAATTATGGCCACCACATTGAACATCTGTTGGCCTGACATGTCGGGACACACTCCATTCCACTCCGTAATTGAAAACGGAAACCACGTGTGTACGTGTACCTTACCCCTCATGGTAATGTACATGTGCGTCAGTGAAAAAGACCAATAAAAAGGTGTTAGCATGTGGACGTAACGTGCTGTTCCAGTCTCTTGTGTACCTAAGGTCCATCACCGTTCCCTTTGGATCCCTACGTAATTCGGTACTCTCCGACACATACGATCGAACAGCGGAGGAGTGGTACTCAAGCGTCAACTTTAGGTTACAATATCTCCGGATGTAATTAACATTTTACAATGCAACAAACGGCACTGATTACGTAAGTGTTTGTATGTTCAGATGTGCTAACAAAACTAACGGGGTTCCATTTAAAAACACGTAGGTCTGTGTTAAAAAACATAATTCCGTGCATTTTTTTATGGTTTGTATTAACCAATTACACTAGCCCCTCTCCTCACGTTCGGTCTGTGGAATCGATTCGTCGGTATTTGATGTGGCTTACGAAATATATCCAGCGGTAATGTCAGGTGACTCACCCTGTATACATATGGTCTGTAGTATCTTACAAACATCTGTCACTAACTTATAATCACTACATTTATGAAACTGAAGACTCGATTTATGTCCATGATGTCGCAGAGAATTGGAATATTTCACTTAAATCTTAATTCTTCTGGAGGAAAGTGCTGAAATGGGCTTTCCATCTATGTACAGTCGTGCTCAAAAGTATCCGAACGACCTGAATTGCATTTCGCCTGATTCACATGCAACCCACATAACGCAGCTCTCTAGCAGGTCCTCTGATCGCTCCTTGGTAGAGTCGTTTGACTATTGAAAATGGTTCCAACAAGTCACCACTAGAAAACACTACTCTGTATCGCAATAACTCAAGATGTAAAATAATACTACGATACTGCAAATATCAGGGAACACCTTATCACAGATAAGACTGTCCTTAAGGATTGTAAGCTCACATTTATTACAATAAATGACATACCTGAAATGTTACCACTCTCATTATTACGTCAG
Source organism: Schistocerca americana (assembly GCF_021461395.2). NCBI lineage: Eukaryota > Metazoa > Arthropoda > Insecta > Orthoptera > Acrididae > Schistocerca > Schistocerca americana. The sequence goes on along the minus strand of NC_060121.1, from coordinate 426,220,292 downwards.
ATAGGTAATGCACGCAGTAAGTTCGTCGTATTCATGATTTCCTCTTCAAAGTAAGGTACCATACTTATTATTTAACACAAAATGACATTAAAAATTTAAGTTATTCACGAGCAGCTAGTTGAGAATATGTATGAACTTCAAAGGACACGACGAACCGTCTCGTTCTGCATATGGATTCAAACCCAGGTCATGCAGACTAAGCAAAGATTTCGTGACTGACGGAAACTAACACTCATTCCTGATTAGGCATACAGAGAGTGAAATACCTCGATTTTAGACAGTATCAATTAGCAAATACCAACTTTAAATTACATAACGCAAACATTTATAAAGGACGCGAAATCCTACCCAGCACCAATTGTCCCTCTTAACGAACTACGAGACATGTTAAATATTACTTCTTAACAAGTAATTTATTTGAAATTCCGTGAGGTAAAGCGTTGTGTTGGACAGGGATTCGAACCCAGAACCTAATCGGATAGATATCGAAGCACAATCAACTGTGACCAATCGCATTTTCTCGGCAGTAACTAGATGTTTTAACTGAAATGACGAGACGAAACATTAATTTTCCTTCCCAGGACTCCAAGCCGGCACCTATCGCTGTTTTATTCTAGAGAAAACGAACGTTAAATATGGGTTTGTTGCACCAGCAGCGATATGTGACCATGTTTGAACTAGATATAATATGACGAAGAGTTCACTGTTGACTGGGAATAGAGCCCCACACATATCGTTGTTAACTACACACAAAGAGACGTCAGCTACCGAATTTTTCTCCACCAGCAGCTCGGAATAACATCTTGAACTTACACTGATCTCGCAAATAGTCCAGTGTCTCACTGGGAGTCAAAAACCTCAAATATCGTTAGTGTTGACAACGAATGAAAATACATTAAAAATCGAAATTATTATCCACCAGCAGATAGGTGTTCTCATGGTAAAGCTTGATAATACATAATGAAATCTTTAGTGCCGGGCCAGGATTCGAACCCATGAACGCGCAATAAGTGGAGATGTTAAGGAATCTGCAGTTTTGAACAAACAACAAATTGTAGCCGAGCTGTATTGTCACGAAGGGATCAAATTCCGCGCTAAGGGAGGTCTGAGTTGCATTCCCATTTCAGAATCAATTTTATCGACATACAGAAGCTCAGATAAAAGATGGAATAAGTGTCCAGTGAGCCTACATAGCATTTGTTTCGTCACTAGAAATAAATAACCAGTATAAGAAAGGTTACTGGTGATAGAGTTTCTACACGTCGCCACTCCAGACTTTATTGTGCCTAAACCTATCGTCTTCTTGGTAGAGAAGGAATATTATTTTTAATGTGAATTTCAGACCAAAATGCCTTTATATCTTCTTCACTTGGTGTAGCCAGAAGAGAATGGAATCTGTCTCCTCCTATCTAAAATCAATGACCGAAGTTGGAATCGAACCCAGACCGTAGGTATATGAACCTATCATCAGCCCAACAGACCACCAAATTCTCTCCTCACTCGCTCATTTTTCTATCATAACGCCATTGTGCGACAATGTCTGAGAATTCTGACACACAGGCTCCCTGTATCAATTTGCAGCATGTTCAGTAAATTCATTTACTTGGTTGACCAAATCACCATGAACTAGATGCCTCGACTACGCACTGCATACATTCAACTTTATTTTGTAATCACCGAAATAAAATCACGTAACTGCAACCTACACGGAACTGCCAACAGTGTAGGATGCATAAATTTAAATAGGAAGTGTTCCTTTCCACTTGAGCTACTCTATGGCGCTATCTGTTTGTTGAAAACGTCGTGCAGTGCAAAAGAAAAGGTATAACTGTTTGTCTCTCATAAGTATTGACCTGGCCATATGCGTTATCCCACAGCGCTGTGGAATGCAGAAGTTCTGGATGAATTGTTGTTCATTTCTGGAGCTGTTATAGCTAAGTGTCGCGTGCGGTAGATAAGAGGTCTCGAGTCCGAGTACATTCACTGCTGCATTTTTTAAAACGCAGTTCTGCTGTCTGCTAAAGTTATCAATCTAATGGAGCTTGTAACATAATTCTCTTCACTTCTCAACCCAAAATAGTCGCATGTGGGAAAAGGGCTAACTTCTGCGACATTTTATTCTTTTCAGGTTTAATAGACAACCAGGCAGCAGACGCATCTAGAAACTTTTGTATTATGTATGGGGAGAGCGCATCGTGCCAAAATACGTCGGAAAAGTATTTTCTACATTAGCTGTCGTCTGGTAGTGGTATTTTATTCTTCTTCAAACCTTGGTTGAGAGCTTTAACTCAGAGCAAGTTTTCTACATGCATGTAATCAATAAACTGCATGTGCATTTTCAGACTGTTATAGATAACATCACAGAATTCGCATATATCGTTGATGATTAATTTCTCTCTCATGTTTACTATTGTTTTAACAACATTAAAGGAAACCTTACGAAAATTATGAACCGTATTATAAAAAATGAGCCGTCCAGTGTGGCCGAGTGGTTCTAGGCGCTTCAGTCTGGAACTGCGCGACCGCTACGGTCGCAGGCTCGAATCCTGCCTCGGGCATAGATGTGTGTGATGTCCTTAGGTTAGTTAGGTTTAAGTAGTTCTAAGTTCTAGGGGACTGATGACCTGAGGTGTTAAGTCCCATAGTGCTCAGAGCCATTTGAACCATATAAAAAATGAAATATAACTACCCACGATAACCTAACGACGAAAGTCTGTTTTAAGAAAACTGAGTATCTGTACACAAGCGTGCCTCTATCATCACGAATTAGTAAAATACTACTCACTTAGATTTTGATTGGGTCTGTGTTTAATTTGTATGCTGTGTCATACTCAAGATGTATGCAAATGTGGCATTTCATAAATAAAGTTATGTATTCCTAGAAACCCACAATTTGCTTGTCAACAGCGGAAAGAGGCGTTACCTGTTGTGCAGCATTGTAAGTTTTTCTCGATGAGCCGAAAGTATTTTCTTGAGATTTCCTTAGCGATGTTTGATCTGACTGTTTGTAGCTCTTTCACAGAAGGGATAAAAACGCTACAGTCAGTGAGACTTGAACTGAGAACCATAACAGACGCTTTTTAGAAGGTCAGCACGTTTCCACAGAGCTGGCGGAGAAATATGTGTTTCATCTTCCTCTTATGAGAGTAATAGTGACTAGAACACGTAAACCGCTATTTGAAGGACGAGCTGTAGCTGTCGCGCAGTTCCAGACTGTAGCGCCTAGAACCGCTCGGCCACTCCGGCCGGCATATCACTAGGTATAAAATAGATACCGCCTACAGTAAAATTAGAGAGATCTTTGAACAAAAGAGAATCACTTGTATGAATACCAAGAGATCAGATGGAAAACTAGTCCTAAGCGAAGAATGGAAAGCAGAAAGGTGGAAGGAGAGTATAGAGGGTCTATACAAGAGCAATGTACTTGAGTGCAATATTATGGAAATGGAAGAGGACGTAGATGAAGATGAAATGGAAGATATGATACTTCATGAAGAATTGGAAAGAACATTGAAACACCTAACTCAAAACAAGGTCCCGGAGTAGAAAATATTCCATTTAAACTACTGATAGCCTTGGGAGAGCCAGTCATGACAAAATTCTACCATCTGGTGAGCAAGACTTCAAGAAGAATGTAATAATTCCAAGCCCAAAGAAAGCTGGAGTTGACAGGTATGAAAATTACCGAACTGTCAGTTTAATAAGTCACGGCTACAAAATATTAACACGAATATTAAGACGAATGGACAAACTGGTTGAAGCCGCCCTGGGGAAGATCAGTTTGGATTCCGTAGAAATGTTGGAACACGCAAGGCAATACTGACCCTTCTACTTATCTTAGAAGACAGATTAAGAAAAGGCAAACCTACGTTTCTAGCATTTGTAGACTCAATGGCAAGGAAAGCGTTTCTGAAGAAGAGAAATTTGTTAACATCGAGTATAGATCTAAGTGGCAGGAAGTCGTTTCTGAAAGTATTTGTATGGAGTGTAGCCACGTATGGAAGTGAAACATGGACGAAAAATAGCTTGTACAAGAAGAGAATAGAAGCTTTCTAAATGTAGTGCTACAGAAGAATGCTGAAGATTAGATGGGTAGATCACATAACTAATGAGGAGGTATTGAATAGAATTGGCGACAAGAAGAGTTTGTGGCACAACTTGACAAGAAGAAGGGATCGGTTGGTAGGACGTGTTCTGAGGCATCAAGAGATCACCATTTTAGTACTGCAGGGCAGCGTGGAGGGTAAAAATCGTAGAGGGAGACCAAGAGATGAATACACTAAGCAGATTCAGAAGGATGTAGGCTGGAGTCGTTACCCAGAGATGAAGAAGCTTGCACAGGATAGAGTAGCATGGAGAGCTGCATCAAACCAGTCTCAGGACTGAAGACCACAACAACAACATAAGTAGTTAACTAACCTGAAATTCACTAAAATTTAGTCCAAATATAAGTGATTCTCTTTAATTATATTATTTCTCAAATTTCACATAAATTGAATATGACCAGTGATAGAAAAAACATAGATTAAAATTTAAGTCTGGGCAGGAGTGAAACTGTCGCCTAATACTCATTCGTCTGAAGTAGCTCGAACACTAACTACTTGACCACCACGAACTCTAACATCATGCGTCTATGGACAGATAACATCTATTACATATTAGAAGCGTAAAACTTCTCTTGCAATTTTCTCGGGATTGCCAGGGAAGTGCACCTTACTACATGCACATTACGTTGTTTCGATGGCCTACTGAAGGTGTACAAAGTTTGAAGTAAATCCGTGATGCCGACGTCGTGGCCGCGCGTGGTAGCCGCGCGATTTAAGGCCCTTGCCACGGTTCGCGAGGCTCGCCCCGTCGGAGGTTCGAGTCCTCCCTCAGGCATGGGTGTGTGTGTTGTCCTTAGCGTAAGTTAGACTAAGTAGTATGTAAGCTTAACGACCGATGACCTCAGTAGTTTGGTCTCATATGTTCTGTAAGTAGGCTGTTTAGATTTTTATGTTGCTAACGCCACGTAGCGCTCTGTATGAAAATCACTGACTGTGCAGTGTGCAGTCTGTGGCTGGTTGGACTCACTGTTGGAATATTCGCTTGTGTAGTGTCTGGTAGTTGGATGTGAACAGCACGTAGCGTTGGGCAGTTGGAGGTGAGCCGCCAGCAGTGCTGGATGTGGAGAGAGAGATGCCAGAGTTTTGAGAGGTTGCTATAAGCGGACAATCTGGACGTGTGTCCGCCAGAAAAAGGAAATTTGTATAGATGAATGTCATGAATTGATAGGTATATATATATATGATGACTTTTGAACATTATTAAGGTAAATACATTGTTTGTTCTCTATCAAAATCTTTCATTTGCTAACTATGCCTATCAGTAGTTAGTGCCTTCAGTAGTTGGAATCCTTTATTTAGCTGGCAGTATAGGTGCTCGCTGTATTGCAGTAGTTCGAGTAACGAAGGTTTTTGTGAGGTAAGTGATTCATGAAAGGTATAGGTTACTGTTAGTCTGGGCCATTCTTTTGTAGGGATTATTGAAAGATTGCGCTGCACTAAAAATATTGTATGTCAGTTTAGTGATGATCAGAATAAGTAAAGAGAGAAATATCTGAGTACGTTCAGTTTTACTAAGCTGTCTTTATCAAATAACGTAGAAGTTTACCAGCACAGTCATTCATAATTTTTCTAAGGGGATGTTTCAGTTCTTACCATTGTAAGTGTGAGGCGGGGGAACAGGGGGAAATAGCGAATGCGCCGCATTTAAATAACAGTGCAGTCGCCCTGCACACGAATTGGATTATACTTTATATTCCTCAACAACCTAGGTCACAAACAGAACAAATTTTCAGCAACATTTAACTATTTTCGTTGTGCTGGAGACACAATATAATTTTTATCTGGTGCAAACTGTCGGCGTTCGAACAGACGCAGACAACTTTACTCAGGCTGGCACGCATTCGTGACTCATTTAGTTTCATAATGGAAGGAGGGTCTCTCAAAATGTGTTGAACGAAATACTGCAGCTCTTTTACAACCTCGTTATGGAGGCGTGGAAACTCTACCTGAGGAAAAAATGTTAGAGTATTGGACTGTTTTAACGTAAAAAGATTTGTGCGTCAAATGTGAAATACATTGCACGTCAATCATTTACATCTTCACATACACAGAGGCGCTTCCAACTGAAACAGCAAACGGTCTCGAAACGATGTTAAGATTTACAGTGTCCTCAAAACGTCTAGGAAACGATCTTTGTAATTCTGTCAATGGCACAACGGATTTTTCACATCTCGAGTTTTCTTTAATGGCAATGAGTTACGGGCACTGGTTTTCTGTCATTCCCAGTCATTTTTAAAGGCTTGTCGCTAAACTACCTCTTCTTCGTACCAACAGGCACAGGACCTATGAACGTTCTCCATACGACGAACAAACAGCGAAGGGTAAACAGCGCCAACAATACGACTCTGCCGAAATGAAGATCGAGGCTTTTCTGACCCCCGGATCGGATGATGTTTGGCGTGCAGTGTTCGGTCCTTGTTTCGACTATACGATGTGGAACAGAAATACTCAGGCACCATTAAAGGAATACTTGTAAGGAAAACAACGAAGTTCCCGCCAGAACCTGTCGGTAAAATTTGGAAAACCTGAGTTTAAAGAAGACTATGCCACCATTATGCTGCTACCATCGCACATTTCCCTTAGGGTTTATGAGAATGAGAGAGAATGGGGTAAGTACAGCAAAAGTAAACATTCATTATAACCGTACTCTTTACACGAATGGAATACACTACTGGCCATTAAAATTGCTACACCAAGAAGAAATGCAGATGATAAATTGGTATTCATTGGAGAAATATATTATACCAGAACTGACGTATGATTACATTTTCACGCAATTCGGGTGCATAGATCCTGAGAAATCAGTACCCAGAAAAACCACCTCTGGCCGTAATAACGGCCTTCATATCCCTGGGCATTGAGTCAGAGCTTGGATGGTGTGTACAGGTACAGCTGCCCATGCAGTTTCAACACGATACCACACTTCATCAAGAGTAGTAACTGGCGTATTGTGACAAGCCAGTTGTTCGGCCACCATTGTCCAGACCTTTACAATTGGTGAGAGATCTGGAGAATGAGCTGGCCAGGACAACAGTCGAACGTTTTCTGTATCCAGAAAGGACCGTACAGGACCTGGAACATGCGCTCGTGCATTATCCAGAAGAAATGTAGGGTTTCGCAGGGATCGAATGAAGGGTAGACCCACGGGTCGTAACACATCTGAAATGTAACGTCCACTGTTCAAGGTGCTGTCAATGCGAACAAGAGGTGACCGACACGTGTAACCAATGGCACCCCGTACCGTCACGTCGGGTGATACGCCAGTAAGGCGATGACGAATACACGCTTCCAATGTGCGTTCACCGCGATGTCGCAGAATACGGATGCGACCATCATGATGCTGTAAACAGAACCTGGATTCATCCGGAAAAATGACGTTTTGCCATTCGTGCACACTGGTTCGTCGTTGAGTACACCATCACAGGCGCTCCTGTCTGTGATGCAGCGTCAAGGGTAACCGCAGCCATGGTCTCCGAGCTGATAGTCCATGCTGCTGCAATCGTCGTCGAACTGTTCGTGCAGATGGTTGTTGTCTTGCAAACGTCCCCATCTGTTGACTCAGGGATCGAGATGTGGCTGCAAGATCCGTTACAGCCATGCGGATAAGATGCCTGTCATGTCGACTGCTAGTGATACGAGGCCGTTAGGATCCAGTACAGCGTTCCATATTACCCTCCTGAACCCACCGATTCCATATTCTGCCAACAGTCATTGGATCTCGACCAACGCGAGCAGCAATGTCGCGATACGATAAACCGCAATCGCGATAGGCTACAATCCGACCTTTATCAAAGTCGGGAACGTGATGGTACGCATTTCTCCTCCTTACACGAGGCATCACAACAACGTTTCACCAGGGAACGCCGGTCAAATGCTGTCTGTGTAAGAGAAATCGGTTGGAAGCTTTCCTCATGTCAGCACGTTGTAGATATCGCCAACGGCGCCAACCTTGTGTAAATGCTCTGAAAAGCTAATCATTTGCATATCACAGCATCTTCTTTCTGTCGCTTAAATTTCGCGTCTGTAGCACGTCATCTTCGTGGTGTAGCCATTTTAATGCCCAGTAGTGTAGAAAAGAAAAACGGTATCATTTGTACGCAAGGAGTTGTACAGTGGCTTGCAGAGTAAACAGGTAGATGATGTAGTCCATCTCGATCAACGCGTCCACCCGCTCAAACGGCAGCTATGCATCCTGCCAGACACCCTAATTGGTTATGCTTATGGTTGCGCTTGTGACGGTTGCACGTTGATGTGTCGTTAAGTTGTGTTTCTTTCCAGACAGCGGCACAGCAAATACCAACCGTTGTCTATGATTGTGGGCATTAGTACAAGATGTTATGGTGAAGGGAATGTATCTAGGTGTCATGCACGAGTACTCATTTGACACCAACATGAGGACATTATGGACAGTTCTGCGCTCTTCCATTTTCGTCATACATAAGCAACTCTGATATCCGTGTACAGACATCAATTTCCTAAAGTAGCATGACGGAAGTCTCAGACAAACTCGAAACATTCACCCATGATGGGGAATTCCTGACCATTATGTTTTAAACATGTGGGACGTGATAATATAATCATCTGCCGTTAAGAGCGTGTCACAAAAGTTCAACAGTCTGATTGTGAAGTTGCCTCTTCGAATCTCATTAAAAACAAAATTTCATTTGTACGTTTACTTACCTTCTTCGCCTGTTATCAAACAGAAATCTCAGTTAATAAATACAGATCTTATTTTAATAAAAATAGCATAGTATTATTTTTAATTAAAACAGAAATTGTATGAAAATGGCAGTATTCGTAATAAATAAAAATTTAGCTAAAAAATGGAAAAGGTCAAACGTCCAGGAGACACATTTTTATTTTTGTACACTGAATGGTATTACTGACGTATGTGATATTTTTTCGATTAATGCTAAAGAAATTCGAATGTATGTATCACATTTCAGTTGATTTCCATACCAACAGTAATTAAAAATGTTATGTTTAGTAGAATAGAATTATTATTAAATGTATGTTAATTAACGTTTTTATTTTTGGGACATTTCGAAATTTCAGTAAAGCAAAAAATATGTGCTTGCAAGATTCGAACCGGAAACTTTACAAGAATAAGCATTTAACGCTACGCGCTCAGCTAGCGGGAATAATGTTGATAGGTTTTATGTGTTTGATACTTAACAGCAGTCAGAAATCTTCAAACACAACTTTTTCAAGTGCTTTTAAGAGATGCATTTCATTTCTTTAAGACTCTGACCTCCGACCACCGACGATCAAATCAAATCTAATAAGCTTCAAGTAAAGGGAAGTGGGCAGAGCGGCGCGCAACGTTCCTTGTAATATTGTTGCCAGCTGTAAGTATTGGGGCCGGGCGAAGTGGCCGTGCGGTTAAATGCGCTGCAGTCTGGAACCGCAAGACCGCTACGGTCGCAGGTTCGAATCCTGCCTCGGGCATGGATGTTTGTGATGTCCTTAGGTTAGTAAGGTTTAACTAGTTCTAAGTTCTAGGGGACTAATGACCTCAGCAGTTGAGTCCCATAGTGCTCAGAGCCATTTTTTTGTAAGTATTGGGTACCATGAAAAAAGGATTTCTAAACTTGTTTGACAGCTGTCGACCTCGCAGGTAACCTACAGGGTGAGCTTTCGCTTCGTTCTTGTATTACCTCATCCTTCTGTCGCCGTACTTTGGCTTCATAACATGCCACATTGGCTGTTGCAAGCAACGAGATTGATTACTCTCTTTACTTCACGCACTCCTTTGTGTCAGGTGCCTCATTCTCGCAAAATTCGATAGTAAGTGCTTTACTCACAGTTTTGCGTAACAGTCTTGTTGGTTCATCAGGTTGCTCATTGAGATTAGAGTTTGAAGAGAAAGCTTTGCTACGACGTACCTGAGAACGTGAGTATTACTTTATTCTCATTTGTGTTCTCAAATAGATGTACTTCGCTGGTTCCTGCACACACCGTAATTCTTCCTACGCCGCTTTTTGTGTATCTATATCTACAGTTCAGAAATATTGAACCAGTAACTGAACCAAAATTTGTTAAAGAATTGTTATCCATTTTGTACAGAATACTTTTGCGTATAGGACAGCGTCTTTGTAACGTGCTAAAACAGCTAAACTGCCGGCGTTTCGACCCACTTGCTGCGATCGTCTTCAGGGTGGTCCACTCTGAAGAGGAACGTAGTAAGTCGGTCGAAACGATGGCGATTTAGTTATTTCAGTAGTTCACAATGATGCAGTCAAATATCCAAAATTTTATCCAGAATGACACCAGTCTTGGGAGCCTACCAACTTGTTAACCATTGTTACTGAGAAAGTACCTAGTTAAAAACTTAGCTATAAACTGATTAATGGCGAATTCAATAATATTGACCAGGAATAATCAGTGCCCAGCTACAGGGGTTGAACAAGATTCAGGAAACACCAAGAGAAATGCATGCTTGAACATAAATACAGATGCTAAGACTGCAGGTTACACCGTTGTATTTGGCAACGAAAGTTATCTGTGCAATGTCCTCCATACGTTGCAAGCGTCGGAACAGTATTCTGCGTAGTTATGAGTGCATTATGTCAGAGATAAGTGAGTTAGAAAGTTGGCCAATTGTGGCTGCTCGTATGGTGCACCGTAACGAAGACTTATATCGCGTACTGGGAAAGAGCTAAATCAGACTGCGGATTGAACTGAGTATTGAGTGATCATGACAGAAGGACATTGAAGGACACTGTGACGATACTAGCAAAAGTCACTGGAGATCTGAATGTCGTACTAGTGAACCACGTCAGCACAAAAATAAGACGGGAGCTCGATAAGTACGGAACTGCAGGGCGAGTTGAAATTCCAAACCACTTACCAGTTTGCTAGAGTCCGTGTAAGTAGGCTGTTTATGTTTTCTTATTGGCAACGCTACGTAGCGCTCTGTACGAAAATCACTGGCTGTGCTGTGCGCAGTCTGTGGCTGGTTTGCATTATTGTCGGCTATTGTAGTGTTGGGCAGCTGGACGTTTTAACAGCGCGTAGCGTTGCGCAGTTGGAGGTGAGCCGCCAGCAGTGGTGGATGTGGGGAGAGAAATGGCGGAGTTTTGAAATTTGTAAGACTGTATGTCATGAACTGCTATATATATATATAATGAGTTTTGAAAACTATTGAGGTAAATACATTGTTTGTTCTCTATCAAAATCTTTCATTTGCTAACTATGCCTATCAGTAGTTAGTGCCTTCCGTAGTTTGAATCTTTTATTTAGCTGACAGTAGTGGCGCTCGCTGTATTGCAGTAGCTTGAGTAACCAAGATTTTTGTGAGGTAAGTGATTTGTGAAACGTATAGGTTAATGTTAGTCAGGGCCATTCTTTTGTAGGGATTTTTCTTCTGATTTTTTCTTGTAGTTTGTGTAATTAGTGTAGATTTTGTTTATTGCTAGCGCGTAATTATAGTGAGAATTTCCTTTGTAGTTGTAGTTTTTCATTGTCGTACACAGTTGTGGCATGCATGTAGATTTGCACCAAGTATTTCGCAGCTGCGCTTGCAATTAACTAGATATTATTTTCAATGCTATGTTAATGTGTTTTGTTATTTTGCTCTTCAAATTGTGCTTTTCTGTGTTGTCGTGTGAAATATTGTGACAATAATGGCGTGTGAAAAACGTAATACTAGGCTTCAAACTAAACTGAGAAATGACAGTGAAGACGAAAGTACTGTGTTAGCGCCGCAGAGTAATGAACTAACTAATGTTCAAAGTAGTAATTTGGTAATTGTGCATAGGGAAATGGAGCGGGCCGCAAATAATGGTGTAGGCAGTGAAACAATTAGTGAACAGGGAAGCATTATCGATCGATCGGTCGGCAGCAGCTCGCCTCAGGAATCCGAAATGACAGAACACAATATTGCAAATATCCAGGTTTTGGGTCCTCAACGTTTTCTCAAATGAGTCAAGACACATTTTCTGCTTGTCAAAACGTGAACGTTGCCGGTGAAAATGCACTGCCAAAAAGCAGAGAGAAACACATTCCAGACACTAATACATTATTATTGCAATTAATGCAACAAATGGAACAAAATCAGAGACAAACACAGCAAAAGCTTCAAAAGTTAGACACAATGGAACAAAATCAGAGACAAACACAGCAACAGTTAGACGCAATGGAACAAAATCTTCACACCACGCTTGAACAAACACGTGAAGATTTAACTACTGAGTTACATAACATTGAATCGAAATGTCAAAAAGTCTGTAATGACGTAAAAACACAAATTTGTGAGCATTTTCAACCTATTTTTTCGCGGCATGAAAATGCATTACAGAATCACGAAGCAGCCATAAAAGAACTGCAAATTATTGTTCATGAAAATCATGAGACCTTGCAAGCTAAAATTGACTCAGTTGCATCTACCGATTCGGTTACGCAACTTGCAAAAACTCAGGAAAACTTAAAGGACACAGTAGATACGATTTCAACACAAATGGACTCTCTGTAACGTGGTTCAGAAAAACACACTGAGGAAATGAGTACACTATCGGAGAAAGTAGCCGAACTTTCAGATCAGTTCACTAACTTATCTACAAAGGTAGATGATGATCTGAATGACACAAGACCTGTAGCCTTCATGGACACTGAAGAGTATGAACAAATTAGAAAATTCAAACAAAATCAAAATCAAATCAATACACAGTACAAAAGAGAAATCCGGGAAGTACAAGATCAGTTGGCTCAAGTAATACAAGAAATACATATTTCAGAGGACACTCGCGCTCCAGTATGGGAAGAGGGACATAGAAATACGGGGCAACCACAAAATAATAACACAAGACACTTCGGAAATTATGAAAGAAATTAGCAAGGCGTATTGAATTTTGAGATGGAACCGCCGAAACGAAGTAACAATGAGCGATGTGCGACTCGCCGACACGATGATTTTGACTATAAGCTGTTCATTACTACATGTAAATTTAAAACATTTAAGAATTCTGGCAACGACATTCATCCACAAGCGTGGCTCCGTCAATTATCTCATTGTTTTCCTCCCAACTGGTCATTAGAGCACAGATTAGAATTTATGTGTGGCTATTTAGAGAATGAACCAGCTGTAAGAATGGGATCGGTCATTCACGATTGTCACAGTGAAGGAGAATTTTACCATGCCTTCCTCTCAGTATATTGGTCTCAAGCTACACAAGACTGAGTAAAACATAGCATCATAATGATGAAACACTTCGAACAATCTGAATTCTCCAGTCTTGTGAAATATTTTGAAGACATGTTGCACATGAATCAGTACCTGTCAAACCCATACAGCCCTTCAGAACTCATCCGCATTTGCTTAATCAAATTACCTGAACATTTACGACATATTATTTTGGCATGACGTTGCAAAGACAACATTGAAGCTTTTCAGGAACTGTTACAAGAACTGGAAATTGACACTGACAATTGCGGAACGCGAAAACAGGAGTACAACAATTACAGATCACATCTGTCACAATTCCACGATGACAGAAATAATACACAACAAGGCTATTCTTACAACGTAAATCGTGACCAAAACAGACATCACCCCTATGACAACCGTTAGTAGAATAATAGTTCCAGAGAAAGATCGCACTTCCGTAGTAGTGAATATGACAGAGATTACCATAGAAACAGACAATATGGGAACAAAAACAATTATTATCAAGGGAGACAGAGTAACTTTAGACGCAACGGACCAACGCGCAGTTATGATTCAGGGAGAAGTTCTCCACCACGTGACCGACAAGAAAGAAACTATGGAATCTACCGACATGACGACAGACGATATGATCGTAACGACAGAGCTGAATTGCATCAGAACTGGCGGGATTCAAACAGAGCAGGGCCCTCTCGACAAGGTGAATTTGTAGAAGTTAGGTCTCCAAATCCCAATAACGACGCGCGCCAACAAAGAGACAATAGGCAATGACTCATACCGCTGGCAGCCACGAAACGTAAGTATGAAACTGACAACGCAGCTGCCGTAGCTAGTAATTACGTAAAAGTGGACGACATTAGAGACATCTTACTCCAGGAACACGACGTAAAACATAACAACATTGCATATCCTGTGATTCACATTACAGTAAATGACGTAAAATTTACGGCAGTACTTGACTCTGGCAGTCCCATTTCAGTAATTAGTGAAACAGCCTTTAGCAAATGTAACAAATCGAACGATTGCCCCACACTTCCGTTACGTAAGATTAAATTACAAGGTGCAATCTTTGGAAAAAGTGTAGATGTACGCCAACAAACCAATTTAGAATTCTTTTGTCAAAGCCACAGCTTCTCTATGAACTTTCTTATTGTTCCATTATTGTCGATGGAAATTATACTGGGAGTAGACTTTTTGAATGAATACAAAGCAATCTTAAACTTTCATGATGCTGAAATAAGTTTAGAGAGAGAAGGTAAGTCAATAGCTTTGAAATTTGAGGATTGGCTCTCAAACCATGACGAGGAAATTAATCGGCTTTACCTTCTGTTAGACAACACTTAGGAATTTTCTACGGTACTAGACACTAACAGTCACTCTGCAAGTACTGACAGGGATGATATCGACGGCATATTTGAAACTAATGAGTTAATTCAGAATAAAATTCAAACAATTGACAATTGTAATGACAGTGATAGGCAGGGCCTTTTTGAGATTTTACAAGCACATTCCACAGTTTTTACTCACAATACAGGAACAAACAAGGGATTTCAATACCAATTTCGTGTTCGTGAGCATACTAAATTTTGTGTTAGACCATATGTAATTCCAGCACATTATAGGGACCGTGTTAGAACAGAAATACAATTTATGCTTGACAAGGGCATTATTGAGCCTGCAGTAAGCTCATACAACAATCCATTACATGTTGTTGAGAAGAAAAATGGATCGATCAGGCTTGTCTTAGATTCGAGACAAATCAATACTATCATCATTCCTGAAACAGACAGGCCGCAAACGTTGGAAGAACTTCTTCAAAACTTTAATGGTGTAAAAGTGTTGTCTTCCATTGATCTCAGATCCAGCTTTTTTATCAGATCGAACTCCATCCAGAATGTAGAAAATACACAGCTTTCCTTTGTTTCGTCGTTTGTTATCAGTTTCGGAAACTTCCTTTTGGTTTGAACATTTCTTCGGCAGCATTCATTCGCGGGCTAAATTCCATATTACCTGAGTTTTTAAAACGTCACATCACCTTATATGTGGACGATATTCTAATAGCAGAAGCCTCATGGGAACGACATAATCGCATCCTCAACAGTTTGTTACGTATTTTTGCAGAATCTGGAATTACAGTTAACTTGGAAAAGTCTGAATTCGGTAGGTCAAAGGTGAGGTTTTTGGGACATATTATTTCTTCTGAAGGCATTCAGCCGGATACTGAAAAGTTAGAAGCAATCAGAGCCATTCCAGTTCCACCCACAAAAAGACAAGTCCGCAGTTTTCTAGGTCTCGTAAATTTTTACCGTCGTTTTCTGAATATGCAAATTCTTGTTACACCAAAACTTTGTTCTCTCACTGGAAAAAATACTATTTGGAACTGGGACGTGCAAGCACAGTTGGAATTCTATTCTTTGAAAGAATCGCTACTTAACGCGCCAATACTAGATTATCCAGATCTGTCACAAGATTTCTGTCTTAGCACGGATTCTTCTAAAGTCGGTCTTGGTGCCCATTTATTTCAAGAAGCCATAGAAAATGACACTACTGTTCAGAAAACCATTGCTTTTGCTAGCCGAGTGCTAACAAAATCTGAAAAAAATTATTCCGTTACTGAATTAGAAGCTTTAGCTGTCGTTTAGGCATTTAACAAATTCCGTTTCTTTCTTTCTGGTAAGCACGTAAACGTGTACAGTGATCATCGTGCATTACAATTTCTTATGTCTTCAAAATTAAATCATGACAGGTTAAAACGTTGGGCATTGTTTCTGCAAGAATTCCACTTCACAATAGTCTACATTCCCGGCAAGGAGAACATTGTTGTGGACGCACTGTCACGCGCACCGGCTGGGCTTGAGAAAAGTAACACAGAAGGCAACCTCGAAAAAAATTTCAGTACTCTTTACATTCAGAAAGTCGCCTTTGAAAACTTCATCACCACATCTTTAAAGGACATTGCTCATGAACAAAATAAGATCCGATTTGGAAAGACATCAAAAACAAATGGCATGAAAAGACGCACACTCAGATTCGGCATTATTACCTGGTTAGAAACAACATACTCTTCAAACGCTGCACTGTTGATGAGAAGCTATGGGTACTTTGCATTCCAGACGATTTTGTTAATAAGCTCATTTGGTACATTCATTTCAGCTATGCACATTTTGGCCCACGAAAATGTTATCATATTCTTCGAACGACTTGTTATTTTAACAATATGGAAAAGAGAATTCGAAGAGTCTTGTCTGTTTGTAAACTTTGTCAAAAGGCGAAACCATCTACTATCTCCCATCGTGCTCCGCTGTTTCCTATCATGCCTTCTAAACTAAAAGAATTTGCTGCTGTTGATCTCTTGGGACCGCTTGTCAGAACATCTAATGGATTTTCGTACGTTCTAGTCGCTGTTGAACTTACTTCAAAATTTGTTTCTTTCACACCGTTACGTAAAGCCACTGGACGGTCTGTATCCAACGCCTTTGTTAAAAATTTCTTACGTGAAGTTGGCCACGTTGCTAAAGTCATTTCAGATAACGGACCGCAATTCAGATCTGCTGCTTGGTCACACATGCTTCGGAATCATAAAATCAAACCTGTTTTTATTTCATTGTACTCACCACATTGTAACCCGTCTGAACGGATTATGAAAGAAATCAGTAAGCTTTGCAGACTTTATTGTCACAGAAAGCATCAGCATTGGGACAAATATTTACACTTATTTCAAAATGTGCTGAATGAAATGCCTCATGATTCCACTGCTTTACCACCTACTCTTGTACTGAAGAACCGCCGAACAGAATCAGAGAGCTTGTACCTTTCCTGAATACACGTAAACTTCGACACAAAGACATCATTGATTTGGCTCTTAAAAATATAAAATCTGCAGCAGACAAAAGGAGAAAACTACACAGCAAAGCAAATGCAAAGAAATTATATCTTGGTCAGAAAGTTCTCATTAAAGCTCATTCATTGTCACATAAGAAGAAACACTTGAGTCACAAATTCTTTCTAGTTTACAATGGACCTTACAGAATCCGACATGTACCACATGATAATTGCGTTGAAGTTGAAACTCTGCGTACTAGGAAGAGTAAAGGTTTACACCACATTTCACATGTAAAACCGTTTATTGAAAGATAATCTGTTTTTTAACGTAGTCTTTGCCATAAAACTTTTCACTTCACGCTACTAGTACAATTTGTCACACTGAGAAACTGTTAACATGCAACAATGTTTTGAAGTTAAATATCCAGTCAAGAACCAAGAGAACTTATTTAAACAGAAATTACGAATGCATTGTTATTGTGAACAGACGACACAGTGTTATGTGTGTGTACATTCTTGCTTGTTAGTTGCACGATTACGTAACGTCTATAGGGCTCATATACTTAGAACTTTTACCAGTACTGCTAATGAGATTTTAAAGCAACATTTTGGTTTACTTGAAAATACATTCTGGATTTAAAGTACTTTCTGTGAGATACCAGATGACACAGTGGATAGTTTATGTGACTGCTACACGATTTTATCACGACGCTACTAATGAGTGACATTTTACAGTGTTGCTTTTGCGGTGTATCTGTTTTATATCTGCACAGTTTTTCTGAATTCATCTGGAAAGTAAAACATGTTTTAGTAGTAACTTTTGTGGTATAGTTACAATGAGACAGCCTTTTCCGTAGCACAACAATACGTTACAGCACAGTACTTTCTTCATCACGGCAATAAGTGTAATAACTAAGATATCTATATGCAAAGCATTTCACTTTTGTTTATCATGAGGTAAGTACATTGGCTTCTGCAGAACTTAGCTTTCGGAGGACGATAACTACGACACTTCCACAGAGATTATCTTACAACAAGACGCACAGTTTAACGCTACAGTACACGCATTTGAGTGATTAATTTTGTACTTAAAACATTTATTTTTAAAGATATTTGAAGTACAATGATACAAAGGTTTTCCGTGATACATTTCATTCCATTGCTGTAATCTGTAACACCTGAGGGTATTATTCATTAATCCTCAGGTGGGTACACGCTTACTTTGTGTATCATGTGTTTGGCAAGCACAAGGAGCCCTAGCTAATATGGTATTTGCTTACACATCTTTACACATCGGTACCATATTTCTCTAACACACAAATTACACAGCTATCTGATCATTTAACTGAGAGATAAACATTTTTTTTACTACATCAGTGACACATGTTTACACAATTACACAGTTGGATAACTTCACACTTACGAAATTGTATTTTGTCTGTACTTTGTGAACTGTTCATATTTTTTCGGACCCATTGTGATATTATGAGCTTTGAATGATATATTTGGTGTGGGATCACGATTTTTAAAGTACGTTTGAGGCAGGTGACACTTTTGACATGAGCAGAGAATTTTTTTTAGGTTTTGAAATTATTGGAGTAAGCTACGACGATTTTGAGAGTTGACTGAGGTGTTATGATGTTATTATTACGATGACTATGTGTATTATGCTGTTGCGGTATGTTTATGATCAATAAGATGATGATACCGTATATGAGGAATTTGATTATGCTACGTATTTCTTATGATGAAATATTGAAGAAGTGTCGACGAATATGTACATGTGTAATAAGGTAAGGAATAATGAGTAGTGGTCACGGACTCTGGTTTGTGAAAAAGGTCGTTGGAAACCAAGAATCGTACTTTAAGAGTTATGAAATGTATGTAAATGCGTGAATGTATTAGAACGCCGACGAAAATTTTTTGGACACTGTTATATTAATAGGATTTTGTTTCTACACATCTGTAATGCAAATTCTTGACCTGTGAAACTTTTTATATGAGACTGCCACTGTAGTGCAAACTGGTGTCGTAAATATTTCGGTAAGAAAGTTAAGTGACCACCTGCACGTAATGCGTCGTGGGCACCCAGCTGGGCGACAGTCGCCTGGAAAAAAGCCATTAGTGTGTGCCTTTCAGAGGCGCAGGTGGAGAAAAAAAAAGGGAGGCCATTATCCTCGCTATTGACATTTCTTTGTAGAAAGCATCGCAAATACGACACGCTCAAACTTGAGAACATATGATTAATCTGTGGAGCTCTTAATTTATGATATTTACTAATATGCCTAATGAAATGATGAGAAACATTTTTACATCTATTGTCTTTCTAGTTGAGAGTTTGCTCATTTTGTTTAATATCTAGTTTCTAGCTGCACTGCAGCGTTGGTTAAAATAAAATTTTATGGATGTACTAATATAGATTTTTATGCCTACAGATCCAGTAAATAATAACTTTAAAAAAAAACGAAGGAGCACAAAAAGACATTTCCCTTCACAGGACTTGCATACATAATTTTCTTTTCAACTACTTGGTAATATTTTTCGTAGAATAAGTTGTGGTGCACCACTTTAATTACATAGACATTAAGATTTGTATAGACATTTCCCTTATATGCATTGTTGTCTTTAGGTTACTATTCTTTCTGCTTGAGCTTTGTCATGTTTAGATATAAGTTATTGCATTTGCTGCTGCTCTTTGCCAGGCATAGTGCTACTAAATTTCACTTTGTATTACTCTGTTAAGCTAGTTTTACTACTGATTTATTTTTCTTGTTGCTGCACATTGGCTCATATTAGTTGTAATGTTGCATTGCTTGGTAATTTAGATTTAACGTAGCTTGCTTTGACAATTTCCATTTTTTATTGCTGTTTGTGTTAATTGTTTTATGCTGCTGCATTGCCTTGTCCCTTAGTTTAGCATCTGAGCTCAGTAGATTTAAGTTAGCTTAAGAGGGGAAGACTATATAAGAAACTAACTATGATGAATTGGAAGAAATGCATTGAGAAGGTATATGAAAACGATTTGGGCCAAAATGAGTATTGTACAATGAGCCATAATTATTTTGAAATAAATATGGTTAGAATACAGAAAAGAGGTATAGATAGGACTTTTTGGGAATAATGATGAACGAAAGGAGATCTCCAAGAACAAAAAAGGTTTTGTTCGCAAAATACTGCAGTACCAAATGTTACACTGAAAACGAACCCTGTCCTTTCCATTGTGTTATCCCCCTATGTGTTTGTGTACCCTTGTATATTTGTTTTCTTCCTGTCTCTGTGCACTGTTTCATAGAATTTTTTTCTCTTCTAGTACTAAGCTACATTCACTATGATGAGGAGTACTGTTATCCTCAAATATAATTGGAATTAATAATATCTTATTTACTTTGTAAAGATGTTTAGACATTGTTTATTCTGTTTTGTTTTAATGCTCATGTGTGAAGTTGATGTTTCAAAAGTTATTCTGATCTTTTATGTATGAACATATGTCATAATTCCTGTAACACTGATGTATATGTCATTTCGATTCTTTTGTAAAGCTTGTACTAAAAATGTTATCTGTATTGTTATGTTCTTTAATGATGTATTTTGTACCTTTGTAATTGTATTCTTATGTTCTAAAATTGTAATTGACACCAGTTCATCAAATTAAGTAACTTGCAAGTTACATTTCACTACACACGTTTCTGTTGGGCATAGTATATGGACAATATGTGAGAAGTAGGGACTGTTAGTGTTTGCACGTGTGTTGATAATTCAGCAAGGGACTGGATAACAGCATTGCTGGCTCTAAGCACATTCCAAAAAATTTGTAAGTGCGCAAGTGGTGGTTTATGGACTTGCTATATTCTCTGCAAGACTCTTCGATGGTGATTGTGCACCTGCACAGTCGCAACAGATGGCTGCTGGCCGTCTCTACAAGGACCACAGTGGGTCTGCATCTTTGATGACCCACCAATACCATTATTTCTACAAAGACTACAGTGGGTCTACACCTTTGCTGACTCACCAGTACCATTATTTCTACAAGGACTGCAGTGGGTCTGCACCTCTGGTGGCCCACCAAGACCACAATCTCTACCAGGACTACAATGGGTCTGCACCTCTGGTGGCCCACCAATACCATACACTCTACCAGGACTACAGTGGGTCTGCTCTGTGATGCCTACCTACCAATATTCTTCAACTTCGACTGACTCTGCTGTGGGTTTGCTCTGTTGTGGTCCATTAGCTGTCTGCATGTCAAGAGTCAGTACTGTCTTTCCGTTTGAAGGACAACACTACTTCTTCAAGACTGCATGGAAATCCTCTACTTCCGTGTGCGGTTTCTTTTACTGCTCAGACTTTCAGAAAAACACTGCAATTTTACTGTGATGAATGATCAGGACTGTCTTTATGGACTGTGAGAAAATTTTAGCTTTTGACCAACATTGTATTAATAAGTTTGTGCATTTGATATCTTTCTTACTGTAATTATGAAAAGTTTTTTCAAATCTGTATTGGCCAGTGCCCAAAACAATTTGTAAAATTTTTTGTGGGGAGCATGGGGGCTATGTAAGTAAGCTGTTTATGTTTTCTTATTGGCAACGTTACGTAGCGCTCTGTATGAAAATCACTGGCTGTGCTGTGTGCAGTCTGTGGCTGGTTTGCATTGTTGTCGGCTATTGTAGTGTTGGGCGGCTGGACGTTAACAGCGCGTAGCGTTGGGCAGTTGGAGGTGAGCCACCAGCAGTGGTGGATGTGGGGAGAGAAATGGCGGAGTTTTGAAATTTGTAAGACTGTATGTCATGAACTGCTATATATATAATGAGTTTTGAAAACTATTGAGGTAAATACATTGTTTGTTCTCTATCAAAATCTTTCATTTGCTAACTATGCCTATCAGTAGTTAGTGCCTTCCGTAGTTCGAATCTTTTATTTAGCTGGCAGTAGTGGTGCTAGCTGTATTGCAGTAGTTCGAGTAACCAAGATTTTTGTGAGGTAAGTGATTTGTGAAACGTATAGGTTAATGTTAGTCAGGGCCATTCTTTTGTAGGGATTTTTGAAAGTCAGATTGCGTTGCGCTACAAAATATTGTGTGTAAGTTTAAGCACAGTCGTGTATAAATCTTTCTAAGGGGACGTTTCATCCGTAATTGGAAAACGTGGTGCCGAAGCCGTAATATTGGGAATATGGGGCAATGGAAGTATGTTAATTTGGCATCCGTGTTTTGTTTCACTCTGATTCCAACTTCTGACCGAGTTCACGACCCGAGAGTGAAAAATGGCGGGGCAGCCATATCGTTATTGTCCACGACCCTCCCAAGGGTACTCTGCAAGGTCACATTACTTTCAAGGAATTTTTTTACACAGTCCAATCTAGCCACTGTCACGAATGATGATGATGATGAAATGATGACAACACAAACACCCAGTCCCCGGGCAGAGGAAATTCCCAACCCGTCCGGGAATCGAACACGGGACCCCATGATCCAGAGGCAGCAACGCTAGCCTCTAGACCACGAGCTGCGGACGAAACGCTATGTAGAGTCACAGGACACTTATTCAATCTTTCATCTGAGCTTCTGTATGTCGATAAATTGGTTCTGAACTGAGAATGCAACTCAGACCACCCTTAACAGGAATTTGATTCCTTCGCGACAATACAGCTCGGATACAATTTGTTGTTTGTTCAAACCTGCAGATTCCTCAACATCTCCACATATTACGAGGGAATGGTTTCGAATCCTGGCCCAGCATTAAATATTTCATTATGTATTATCAAGCTCTAGCATGAGAACACATATCTACTGGTGGATAATAATTTAGATTTTTAATGTATTTTCATTCGTTGTCAACACTAACGGAATCTGAAGTTTTTAACTCCCAGTGGGACACAGAACTATTTGCGAGATCACTGTAAGTTCAAGATGTTATTCCGAGCTGCTGGTGGTGAAAAATTCGGTAGCTGACGTCTCTTCGTGTGTAGTCAACAACGATATGTGTGGGGCGCTATTCCCAGTGGGCACTGAACTCTTCGTCATATTATTTCAAGTTCAAACATGCTCACATGTCGCTGCTGGTGCAACAAACCCATATTTAACGTTCGTTTTCACTAGAATATAACGGCGATAGGTGCTGGTTTGGAGTCCTGGGAAGGAAAAAATTAATGTTTCGTCTCGCCATTTCAGTTAAAACATCTAGCTACTGCCGAGATAATTCGATATGTCACGGTTGGTTGCGCTTCGATATCAATCCGATTAGGTTCTGGGTTCGAATCCCTGTCCAACACAAAGCTTTGCCTCACGGCCTTTCATGTAAGTTACTTGTGAAGAAGCAATATTTAACATCTCTCGTAGTTCGTTAACAGGGACAAGAGACGCTGGGGAGGAATTCGCGTCCGTTAAAAAGGTTTGTGTTATGTAATTTAAAGTTGATATTTGCTTACTGATACTGTCTGAAATCTAGGTATATCACTCTCTGTAGCCCTAATCAGGAATGACTGTAAGTTTGTGTGAGTGACGAAATCATTGCTTACTCTGCCTGACCTGGTTTTGAATTCATATGCAGAACGAGACAGTTCGTCGTGTCATTTGAAGTTCATACATATTCTCAACTAACTGCTCGTGAATAACTTACATTTTTAATGTCATTTTGTGTTAAATAGTAAGTACTGTATGTTATTTTGAAGAGGAAATCATGAATACGACGAACTTACTACGTGCATTACCTACCTGACGTAATAATGAGAGTGGTAACATTTCAGGTATGTCATTTATTGTAATAAATGTGAGCTTACAAGCCTTAAGGACAGTCTTATCTGTGATAAGGTGTTCCCTGATATTTGTAACATCATGGTATTACTTTACATCTTGAGTTACTGCGATACAGAGCAGTGTTTTCTAGTGGTGACATGTTGGAACCATTTTCAATAGTCAAACGACTATACCATGGAGCGATTAGAGGACCTGCTAGACAGACGCGTTATGCCGGTTGCATGCGAATCAGGAGAAATGCAATTCAGGTCGTTGGGATGCTTTTGAGCATGACTGTACATTGCAAGCTGTTACTGATTTGTTTGACTGATGGGGCTGCTAAGTGCTATACCACTTACTGCACTCCCCTGACTTATGCTCTCGTAAGCTCAACTCGATTACTAAACTGAACGAAACACTTCAGTGCATTCACTTCAGAATTGCTACAAATTCGTCGGGCAATAGACCGCGCCGCTCGAACTGTCAAAATGAATGACACTGCTAAGAGTATCCTACGACTTCCACATCGCTGGCAACGGGTTATACACAATGCTGGTGACTACTTTCAAGATCAGTAAAACTTTGAAACACGTATCTACTTTGTATGAGCTGTAAATAAATAGTTGCCACTACCAAAGTTTAACCCCTCGTATTTTGTAGGAAGAATGATATAAGAGCCACTTGAAAACTGTGCAGGACGTGTATTTATCCATTCCGAGATGACTGGAAGCTATTTTGAATATTAACAGGTTTCGTACACAAGCGCATGGTAATGTGTTATGTATTTCGTGTTTCGATATTTTTATCCATCCGCTGTACATAAACATGGTGCCCTTTATTATGATACGTGGAATCGCCCCCCCCCCCCCCTCGCGCCCCACACACACACGACTCCTACAATGTAGTTACAGAGCTCTACTGTACAGGAGATCGCAGGATGACCTTTTATGCCCAACAAAATTGAAGTATTTATTTGGTATTTTACGTACATTTTTACTACACAGTATGACAATTAATAATGATAGAGTTAGGGTCTGCTGATGAAAATGATTGTATAAATTACATAATATGTGTAACATCTACGGACATGTATAAAAGCTTCAGATTCCGCATGGTGCCTGTTCCTTCGAACATGTAGCTAGTACATTCATACGACGAAACAGCACGCATCAATATTGACAGTGCCGCCATGGAACAGTGAACGCAGCCTCTGGCTGGTTTTCTGGAATCTCTTTAATTCCACCTCGGAGAATTATTTAAACTGATCCAGGTTGTCTAAACTCTCCATTATGTTCAGTATCAGACACTCGTTTAAATATTGGCACTCAGAACAAAATCTATACTTCCATCAAATGACTTCTGAGGAATTCTGCTATCGATATTGAAAGATGCCGAGAACACATCTCTCAGTAACACCTTCCCCCCGCATCCCCCTAGGGAGCAGCAGTGTCGAACAGCAAAGCCTTAAAATGCCGTAAGTGGATCGGTGCATGGTCTCGTCGCCTCCTGTGGATGGTAAGACTAGTGGACCTCGTGGGACGATGAGTGAGCTGTTCGCACGTGGAGCGAATGGCACGCACACCACTCATCTTGTTCACCAAGATTTTAAACTGTTTTCTCATGTCTGGCCTTTTCCCCCCTCAGTGGAAACAAGCCAAGCTGATTGCGATCCCCAAGAGGTTCAAAGACCCTACAGTCCCCACCAACAACAGGCCCATCAGCCTCCTAAACACTATGGCGAAGGTCCTTGAATCTGTGATCCTTCACCGACTTTCCCAACCACTTGCAGCAGCTGGGACATTCCGTCCTGAACAATTTGGATTCACTTCGCACCTCTCTGCTGAACTTCAGGTCCTACGGATCACTGAACACATCAGCAAGGGCTTCAACACTGCCAAGTCGACAGCTGCCGTTTTTCTGGACTTGCAAAACGCCTACGATAAGATCTGGCAAGACAACCTCGTACACAAGATGCTGACACAGACCCCTATACCGGATATTTATGTCAAGATCGTGGATGACTTCCTCCGTGGTAGGACTTTCCTAGTGGCACAGTGTTAAATAGGTGGCAGCATTTGTATTAGATGTTCACTGGGTCACCTGCGAGTGAAGTGGAGTTGGAGTTACGCTTCGAGCATAAACTGAGCATTGACGCGAATGGGTTATGCTTGCTGAGCCTGCTACTTCTCTGTCGAGATTTGGAGTTGTGTATGCAAAGTTAAATGTGCTATCCGTTTTATCTAAAGGTCAACAGACACAACAAGGTTGTGTCATTTGATAATTTGAATAGGTTTCGCCGTATTGCGCGTCAATTTTCATCGTAGTAAAAGAAGGAAAAATGCAAAAGAATAAACAGTGATGCCACAGTTGGATATGCAAACATTTGTCGGTTTTTGGTATTAATGTATGCCATCGATTAATCTTGTTTAGTAGACTGACGGTGTTTGAGAGGTTTGTTCCCGTGTATATTGTGAATGGTACGCTATGTGGTCAGACAGTTCCTCAGTCATTCGGTATTTTAGTTTGAATGAGTGCCAATAATTTTGTGTACTCGTGCTCACGCTTATAGATGCAGTGTTTTTAAATTCGTATATGAGTAAACAGCTTTATTCTTGTTAATTTCTTTAGAAAATTGTTTTAAAAGCGAATATATTTTAATAGCTCTGCTCTTGGTTAAGATTAGTGATCTATTATCATTAGAAAGAGAGACTTCTGATTACCTGTGATTCATGCCACACAAGGTGCCTTTCAAACCATATCGTGAGAAAGTTGTTTTAATCTTTTAACATTTGATATTTTGCCCAAGTAAATCTAAAACCTTGTTTATTCAAGTCATAGTTGAGAGTAGAATTTTGTTCAATGTGGTCTCAATTTTGAGATCTTTTATAGCATTGTTTCTTGATTTTCAGACATTACCCAAGGATGTGTTCCTCCTTTTTCAAAGTCGAAAGGATTTGGTAGCTTGTTTCATTTTAAGGTATGTGTTATAATTGTTTTTCACGTATGTTTTAGACCTGTATCATAATTAATCTGTTTCAGAAAGGAACATTCTGAAAGGTAGTATCCGGCAGTTATCTTTGAAGCTGTTGTGAGATTTTGCACTACACAAAGGGATTGTATCTGTTTTAATGTTTAAATTCTACATGTTTTAAAGAAGTATTGTCGTTCCCTTTTGCTAGAAGTATTCGTGTTTTTCAAATTTTTAAGCTCTCCTTTTGTATCAGTCACTTGATAAAATAGAATTACGTGAAAACGTTACACATGTTTATTTCTCGATATGTGCCCTTGGTACTGAGTGTTCTTTCTTGTGGTGATTTTGAGATAGCTCAGTGATAGCAGACAAAGTTGGACGTAGCAAATGGGCATATGCTTGGACGAACTCTTCTATTGTTCCTGGGCACAGTTATTTCTTTGTTGTTTTCCGATGAGATCTGTGCCTTGTGCTGTAGTTGGGATGCCTTGTTTGAAAATGTCCTGTGTGATGTAAGAGCTTCAGATTCGTGGAGCACAAGTAGAAGGGACAATGCCTGAAATTATAAAGTTCAGTTACACTAGTCCATCCACAACACTGTAAACACCATTGCTTCTGCTAAGCTGTTAAATGACGTGCGTGAGTGTGTTCAAATTTTGGAACAAGTAAGGTCTTCCCGATCCTAGCTTTGTTGTATCCACTAATACGTTAACCACTGGAGTGTTTCAAGTACCGATGTCACCTCTCGTTCTCAGATTCAACAACTCCAGGGTGATTTATTTTCATTACAACAAAAACATAATTTGTTAAACTGGAAAGGGAAGTCGGATATTCCATAAATAATTCGATGAGCTGTTTCAAAGAGTAATGAGCGGTGAACCAAAGTTTGGTAAAGTTATTCTTATTGTCAATAATTGGCAACTGAGGAGCGTTTTATCAAAACTCGACACATGCAAAAAAAATTCAAAATTGAGTTAGGTGTGGTAATGGCATAATGTTGACATTTTACATCAATCATAAGTCGACTAGTGCCGTGTGTATGAACACTCCAAATGACAATATTTTACCAATACACGATATATGCATTCTTACAGTTATAGCAAATGTCGGCAAATGCAATATACTTGTCGCTTTAAGCGATGTTACTCATTGTTGTAACCTCTTATTCACTGGCAGCAATAGTGTTGTAACCAGACATCATTGTAGTCGGAACACCTGCAGCTTACTTTCAGACGAGTACACACTTGACGATCACGTATGCGCTTACAGTGAAGTATTGCAAGTGGAAGCGGAATGGATGATGATTCTTGTGATTCTGAAAACGACATACAGGTCAAAGAATGGTCCGATGGCAGAAAATCCCGATTGAAGAAGAGCTTACATTGACATGAAACGCAAAGCATATATGTAAAGAGGAACCTATCATTAAATGAAGTCGTGGATTTGAGGTTTCGCCTTCAAAAGCTACAGAATGAAAGAATGCAAAGCTACTGAACTCCCCACTGGTGTATTCCCCCACTTTCATCATCACGTGACATTATTAAATAAAATTAATCAGGGTAAGTTTCTGTTAAAATTTCTTAAATTCCTTCACCTCAGCGCAGAGTAGTGGACACCCAGAGTGCAAAAAAAGGTAGAAAACAGTGACTGTGAAGTACACCACCAGAAAAAGGAATGTGCTGCCACTTTCCAAGGAGTATCTGGCATGTCAACTGACGGGTTATCCTATCTGTTAAGCAGGCTTCATGAAGGAGGAAGGCCCGCCTGGAGTGGCCATGCGGTTCTAGGCGCTACAGTCTGGGACTGCGTAACCGCTACGGTCGCAGGTTCGAATCCTGCCTCGGGCATGGCTGTGTGTGATGTCCTTAGGTTAGTTAGGTTTAAGTAGCTCTAAGTTCTAGGGGACTGATGACCTAAGAAGTTTAGTCCCATAGTGCTCAGAGCCATTTGAACCATTTTGAAGGAGGAAGGTTGCCAAAAGAAAGGAGAGGAGGCGATGGAAAAGGAAACGATCATAAAGAGTTAACTATTGCCATTAGAAATGACATAACAAAAAATATAAATGCAGATTTGTATGCATTGTGAACGTGCGTTACACATTTTGTTGGCTATTCGGAAATGTCATTTTCGACTATGTTATGTGGATTTGAAAATGGGTCTCGCCCCTAAGGTAATCATCGAACGAAAAAAAAATATTTGTGACTTGGACTGGTTTTTCGTTCTATTGATTAACAGAAGTTGTCAGTCCAAATTACTCCAGCATACTGGAAGTTCGCACAAGTATATACAGGGTGTATCATAGTTAATGGCGCAAACGCATACAGTTGAAAGTACACCATACTAAAAGTAAATAAGTCTCAGTAAACATAGGGGCGAAAATGCATACCATAAGAGGTACGAACAATTTTTCATCTTCGATACTGTGAAGCAAATCTCTTCTACTGCAAGTTCTTTGCTTTCCACGTTTTGGGAAGTAGTAGAATGGACCAAAACAAGAAAAAATTAGCCGCGCGGTATTAAAGGTCGGGACACGAACGTCCGGGCCGCGTCGCGGCCGAGCGTCGGACGAGTGACGGCCGTGCTCCGTTCCGTTCCTGCAGGGGCCACACATGACCGGGGCACGTCCGTGTCTTTGTTGTTCCTTGTAGTGACTCGGACGCGGTGATCTGTTTTTCTGTTTGTGAAAGCTGTCAAACATGTTCACTAATTTTCGTAATAGTGAATTAGGACTTATAGCACTTGCTTTAGACGAAGAGGAAAAAGAACGATGCCCGAGCGGTTAAAGGCGCTACAGTCTGGAACCGCACGACCGCTACGGTCGCAGGTTCGAATCCTGCCTCGGGCATGGAAGTGTGTGATGTCCTTAGGTTAGTTAGGTTTAAGTAGTTCTAAGTTCTAGGGGACTTATGTCCACAGCAGTTGAGTCCCATAGTGCTCAGAGCCATTGAAAAAGAACGAAGGAAAACAAGACGAAAATTATGGATCCACAGTGCCTAGAAAATAAGACCAGTACAGGGAGCGTTTCGAACATTATTTTCTCATCTCATGGATGATGAGACTACGTTTTATGAAGATTTTGGGATGACGCAGTACACCTACTGTGAACTTTTAAAGAAACTAGAACGAAGACTGAGAAAAAACGACACTTTCTGGAGAGTATCAGTTTCACTCAAAGAACGACTGGCTGTTTTTTAAGGTAGGTTAAAGTAAAGTACACAGAATACAAATAAATAAGAAGTTTTAAGGACAGCATTTTTATTTTATTACTTTAGTAATTGAAAGATAAATACATAAGTTAGTAAATAATACAGTTAAATTTCTACTATCTGTAGAAAAACAAATGAGGACTATTCAATGAATTAGTTTCTGAAGCTGATGAGGATGCAGGGGAACTTGGAGGATGATGGATTTGGTTATTTATATACGAATTGTGGAATCCCTTTGCAGATCCAAAAGCTGCTGTGTAGGTTCTGTTGACTCGTTTTCCACATGTGAAGTATATGGCGTTGAAACAGATTTTGCTGAGGAATTGGAGGATGATGGAATGAATTGATGGACTGATACGTCATTCGTGAGTTGCTTCAGTTCAAAGTCCTGTACAATTGAAAAAATCCTACTTTTAGCTCGATGAAAAAGTAGTGGATGCAATGATTTAGGGCTGGTGCTATACCAGCCAAAAAAGCATCAACTGGGTTTTGTATTTCTCTATGTTTTTCAACTTTTTTTTCTGCCAAAATGTAAGCCATGAGCTGGCTTGATGCAGATTCTTGTGGTTTAACCTCACGCAGAAATTTTCGTTTCAGTGTTGGTTTCATAAGCGTGTTCTTATTTGAAGTGACGGACGAATGAGCTGAGGACGTCTGGGAATGCCGAGTGCGCTCCATCAAATTCTCTGTTTACTACCCTGGGTTTTAATGATCCATTCTTCATCTGCAATGTCTTCTTGTGTAGACTCTTTTTCGTTTTCAACAATAGACTGCTGCTCTTGGGAATCTGTATTTGATTCTTGCTTATGCTCATTATTGTCTTGCGTGTAAGGAACATTGGAAACTGTTTCTCGTTCTACCATGTAAGGTAGCAGGAACTTGAAGAGATCTTCATACTTATATTTATGTTGATGAACAGCAGCTTGTCCTGAAACAGTTTTCCTTTTCTGCAGGGTCTTCCTTAGTTGGTCACGAACAGATGCCCTTTTTTTTGCGCTCCTCTATTCCACCTGTAGCAAAAATACACTCCTGGAAATTGAAATAAGAACACCGTGAATTCATTGTCCCAGGAAGGGGAAACTTTATTGACACATTCCTGGGGTCAGATACATCACATGATCACACTGACAGAACCACAGGCACATAGACACAGGCAACAGAGCATGCACAATGTCGGCACTAGTACAGTGTATATCCACCTTTCGCAGCAATGCAGGCTGCTATTCTCCCATGGCGACGATCGTAGAGATGCTGGATGTAGTCCTGTGGAACGGCTTGCCATGCCATTTCCACCTGGCGCCTCAGTTGGACCAGCGTTCGTGCTGGACGTGCAGACCGCGTGAGACGACGCTTCATCCAGTCCCAAACATGCTCAATGGGGGACAGATCCGGAGATCTTGCTGGCCA
This sequence comes from Schistocerca americana, assembly GCF_021461395.2. Taxonomy (NCBI): domain Eukaryota; kingdom Metazoa; phylum Arthropoda; class Insecta; order Orthoptera; family Acrididae; genus Schistocerca; species Schistocerca americana. The sequence continues at coordinate 426,188,884 of NC_060121.1, read as the reverse complement.
GGGTAGTTGACTTACACCTTCTAGAGCACGTTGGGTGGCACGGGATACATGCGGACGTGCATTGTCCTGTTGGAACAGCAAGTTCCCTTGCCGGTCTAGGAATGGTAGAACGATGGGTTCGATGACGGTTTGGATGTACCGTGCACTATTCAGTGTCCCCTCGACGATCACCAGTGGTGTACGGCCAGTGTAGGAGATCGCTCCCCACACCATAATGCCGGGTGTTGGCCCTGTGTGCCTCGGTCGTATGCAGTCCTGATTGTGGCGCTCACCTGCACGGCGCCAAACACGCATACGACCATAATTGGCACCAAGGCAGAAGCGACTCTCATCGCTGAAGACGACACGTCTCCATTCGTCCCTCCATTCACGCCTGTCGCGACGCTACTGGAGGCGGGCTGCACGATTTTGGGGCGTGAGCGGAAGACGGCCTAACGGTGTGCGGGACCGTAGCCCAGCTTCATGGAGACGGTTGCGAATGGTCCTCGCCGATACCCCATGAGCAACAGTGTCCCTAATTTGCTGGGACGTGGCGGTGCGGTCCCCTACGGCACTGCGTAGGATCCTACGGTCTTGGCGTGCATCCGTGCGTCGCTGCAGTCCGGTCCCAGGTCGACGGGCACGTGCACCTTCCGCCGACCACTGGCGACAACATCGATGTACTGTGGTGACCTCACGCCCCACGTGTTGAGCAATTCGGCGGTACGTCCACCCGGCCTCCCGCATGCCCACTATACGCCCTCGCTCAAAGTCCGTCAACTGCACATACGGTTCACGTCCACGCTGTCGCGGCATGCTACCAGTGTTAAAGACTGCGATGGAGCTCCGTATGCCACGGCAAACTGGCTGACACTGACGGCGGCGGTGCACAAATGCTGCGCAGCTAGCGCCATTCGACGGCCAACACCGCGGTTCCTGGTGTGTCCGCTGTGCCGTGCGTGTGATCATTGCTTGTACAGCCCTCTCGCAGTGTCCGGAGCAAGTATGGTGGGTCTGACACACCGGTATCAATGTGTTCTTTTTTCCATTTCCAGGAGTGTATTTTAAATCGCATATTTATATTTCAAGGTTTAAAATGCTGCAAATATTTTATAGATTATGCAGTATTTCTCATCTTATACAGTTCAATTTTTTTTCAGGTTCCTCGCTACAGGAGATTCCTTTAAAACTATTTCCTTCAGCTACAGGTTGGTAAAATCCAATGTTGGAGCTATCGTCCATGACACCTCTAGAGCAGTTATCGATTTATTGTTAGAAGAGGTGATGCTTGTGCCGAATAAAGAAAAATGGAGTGCTAAAGCTGAGGAGTTTTGGACAAAATGGCAGTTTCCAAACTGCATTTGATCTTTAGATGGAAAGCATGTAACAATACAGGCTCCAAACAACTCAGGAAGTCTCTATTGGAATTACAATAAAACATATTTCATCGTGCTTCTTGCTCTGGTTGACCCATCTTATAATTTTATTGCAATAGACGTGGGAGCGTACGGAAAAAACTCTGATGGAGGTATTCTAGTAAATTCAAACCTCGTAAAGTCATTGGAAAACAATACGCTTAGCGTCCCAAAGAGTAAAACTTTACCCGGAACTGATGTTGAACTTCCAATGGTAATTGTAGGCGATGAAGCTTTTCCTCTCAAAACATACTTGATGCGACCATATCTTGGCAGGAACTTAAACAAATGACAAGGCTATATTTAATAATCGTTTGAGTCGGGCAAGAAGAATATCCGAAAATGCATTCGGTATATTGCAACAGAAATTTCGAATATTTAGAAGAATCCTTCAGGGAGATCCTAATAACCTCACAATGATTGTGACGGTTGCGTGTGTACTGTACAACTTTATTCGAAAAATGGAAGGTTATAGGGTGCCTGAACACAGGATGGGTCAAAAGGAAACTACTGAGGGAACCAGAAGATCATCAGATCTTCGAAACCTACCTCGAATTCGTGGGAGATCAACAGATGCTGCACTTGCTGTATGAGAACAACTCAAAAAATTCCTGAATTCTCCACAAGGGACTGTGGAATGGCAAAAACATGTCGCCTTGGCGATATAACAATGACGTAAACCAAACATCTGTTTGTAAAATAAAAAGTAAATAAATATCTTTCGGGTATTAAAGCTCGTATAGTTTTTATCTTACCTTTGGCTTGTAGTTCTGTTGCAATTGTCTTCCAAACTCTGTCTTGGTACTCGGTATTCCTGTAGTTTTCACTTCCCTGATCGTAAAGAACAGGAAACTTAGGAACTTCTTCTATTAGTCGTTCCACATGCATGTTTTGTACACAGAACAGTCTTGCGCAGTTGCACAGCTCACAAGACAATTCTACCGTCAGGCCGCGTCCTTCACGTGAAAAATTAAACAGGGCGAATCCCGCCCAGTTCGGCCCCGGCCCGTTGACGTTCCCCGTGCACGGCCCGGCCAAGTGGGGCCCGCTACGCTACATTTGTTTTAATGATGTATTTCATTGTCCAGGTGAGAGCCGGTACTCGGACGTGTCTCGGCACGGACACGGTCCGGACATGTGTGTCCCGACATTAAGGCGCCTCGTCACGGTCCGCGCGGCTCCCCCCGTTGGAGGTTCGAGTCCGCCCTCGGGCATGGGTGTGTGTGTGTGTGTCGTCCTTAGATTAAGTTAGATTAAGTAGTGTGTAAGCTTGGGGACCGATGAACTCAGTAGTTTGGTCCTTTGGACCTTACCACAAGTTTCCAAGAAAAAATGTGCAGTAAACATTTGCTCTACAATGCATACTGTAAAAGTTATGAGCAATTGTTCATTAGAACAGTTGTGTTTCCAAATTGCGAAGAGGAACACGTGTTCATAGCTCTTAAGGTATGCATTTTGGAGCCCATGGTTACTGGAAATGTTTTTCTTGTTTTGGACCACATTACCACTTCCCAAAATAGGGAAAGCAAAGAGCTTTCGGTAGAAGAGATTTTCTTCACAGTATCGAAGATGAAAAATTGCCCGTAGCTCTTAAGTTATGCATTTTCGACCCTATGTTTAGTGAGACATTTTTGCTTCTAGTATCGTGTATTTTCAGCTCTATGCGTTTACTCCATCAATTATGATACACCCTGTATACTCCAAACATTTCAGTCCATCATTCAGGACACCTCATACGGATACCTGCTCCACGTTTAATGTTCGTTTTATGGAAACAAAAGCTGCAGCTCACACGGATACCTGCTCCACGTGTAATGTTCGTTTTATGGAAATAAAAGCTGCATATCTGCAGAAGCAGAATGAACTACGAACTACAAACAGATTACATAAAATTCGTGCTAAGAGGTTTTATAATATAATAAAGGAAGATAATCCTACTGTCATTAAGATTTGCTTTAAGAACCAGTCTATTCCAAAACTATTAGTCAGTGAGGTTTTCTACGCTGGACAAGTATAGTTATACAATCTGTGCATCATGATCCATACTAAGGAGCAAAACCCAGCCTATTCCTAAACTATCAGTCAGTGAGGTTTTCTACGCTAGATAAGTGTAATTATCCAATCTGTGCATCATTATCCATGCTAAGGAGCAAAAAAAGCGGAGGCATCGTTTTCTACACATGGATGGAGACAGAATCTTCAAGAGGGTACGCTCTTGCTTCGGCTTTGCTGGACTTCCTTTCTGGCTTCGATAGAAAACAATCATATGATGACACCAATACTATACTTCTACTCTACTATCTGTTCTCAGAGTCTTGAAGCAGCCGAAATAAAAACAGTTTTGTGACCGTAATGCTTATAGTGCTTTTGGAAAGGAGCACAAAAATTCAATAATATTCGTCATTTCATTCCTGTTCGTGAACACAGCTACATGCCTCCAGTAGAACTGAGAAATCTTACAGATAGAAAAGAAAGCATCTTGTCTCCTAAAGAATATTACGATATTTTAGAAGAGAATGGTACTCTCGAAGTTCTAAACACAGATTGGACTGTTAAAAATCTAGAAGATAGTGAACAGAAAGTACTAAAATCCAAACTGTCATTCGAAATGATCAGCCAGCGTATCATCTCATACAAGAAAGCAAAGAAAACTCTTCATCCACCCTTTTCCCAAAACAAAAAATGGTAATCAAAGAAAAGAAAAAATCTGTTTCTGCCTTGCTAAAATATTTTGAAATTCCGAGGACGCAAAGGAGTTTTACAAAGATGTCCTAAATGAATAATGTATAGATGTAAATGTACAGATGTAACAGGGAAAACTTGACAGTAACAATGTGATTGTAATATGCAATACTTTTTGTGTTATTCATTTCACACTTCAAGTAGTATTCATAATAATAACATAAGTTAAGCAATTATATAAACCAAAAACTATAAATTTAAAAAAAATGCTATGTATAGTAATATAGGCAAATACATGCATTTTACAACAATCCAGGTATATAATAAACACTACAGCACATAAAAATACTAGTTGTGGAAAAACTCATTTTATTAAAAACTGTAGGCTACATTTACAGAGTTTTGAAAAAACGTACCTCAGTTATCAAAATCCTTCTTTAGATAACAAATTAATGGCTGAAGCCGTTGAAAACCTGCGAAAGGATTTGGAAAACTGAACAGTGATAGCGGTTGGTAGAAGAAGTGAATTCGGTAGGCACGTAAAGGATACAGACACGAAACATACAGAGGCCGCATCCAGAGAATCAAACAGTGGAAACAGTGTTATTTGCGAATGTAAAGGCCTGAGCAGTGAATGTTACTCACAGCGACCCTGTGTGTGACAGGAGGAAGGAAAGACGGTGTCACGATGAGGCCGCCACTGGGAGGTGGTGTGTCACCGCACATCTGCATGGCTCATGGGTCTATGGGTGCTGCGCTTACCCACCATTCCTTCCCCCAGCGCTACTGCAGTAGGCGACACCCGCCATCGTAGCTGCTATTGCTGTCTGCATTACGTAGCGACATGTCACAACGCGATTGCTGGTACATCATGCCGGCATCGCTCGTTCAGGCCATGCAAATAAATTACGGCAAGAGTACTTAAAATATTTATTAACTGTTTCTAACCAGATGTCAAAGATTCAGAGATGGAGCTACCAGAAAAGAGTGATGTAAGAATTGTAGTAGAATCACTTTCTTATGATAATGGCACAGAAATAGAAAGTAACTCAAAGACAGAATCATATGTAGAGAGCAACGTGAAAGTAAAATCAGAACCGATTTCAGTTGATGAGTTAGTGGAAGAAGAGTGGCAAGTTAACCCTCCAGGGGCGCGCTATTACAAAAAGGCACAACAACGGCGGTTTTTATGCTTTATCAGTACTTCAACCCTGAGCTATTGCTCTAGCCTTGCAATGTATTCCACTGTTGATATTTACTCGACTATGCTAATAGGGCTCCAGTTTCTTTGTTTAGCTTTCTTAGTTAATTTTCTGAGCTGTAAGCAACGAGGTGTTGATTGTTGTAAAAAGTGCAATGTTCGCCTGCTGTGACGACTGCAAGCTCTTTTCTAGGAGTTGGTGTGAGAAGGTTAGTGTAATAAGAAGTTAACAATACTTATTCATTGTTGATGAGCTCAGAAGTTAAGTCCCATAGTGCTCAGAGCCATTTGAACCTTTCTTTTTTTTTTTTTTTTTTTTTTTTTTTGTTGCTTAAAAATATCCATGGAGCAAATTTACAGCACGCACCTGCTAATGTGGCAACATCAGTGTGCTTACTGGAAAGTTTACCCTGCTATACCCAGCTGCTGTAAAGGACACCAGAGGCCGCTTTTATGCCTTATCGATGCCGTAACCTTAGCCTACTGCTCCAGGATTGCTTTTACTTAAAATGTCCATGTTGTAAATTTTACAACGCATGCATGCTCGTCTGACAAATTCAGGCGTGCCTGGTGGAAGGTTAAAGTAAAGATAGAATTTAAAGTAAAGATAGAATCAACTTCTGATGATATTACAGAAGCAGAAGTTAAGAAAAAAAAACTAGATTTGTTGAATGTGTCATATAGCGAAACTGAGTTGGGCATGTCTAAGATACAGCCAAGTTATATATTGTAAGAGACTCCTTTGAAACCAATAGCAGTGGCAAGTGGGAATGTAGGGATGCCAGATTGGATACAGTCAGTGTTTCCCAAAATTTAAGGTAGAAACAATGGGGTGGAACCCAGTAATAATGAAATGCAAAATAAATTGGAATCCATTTTATAACATGAGTCGGAATCCAGTAGTAATGAAGTCAAAAGTAGTTTAAACTTCAAAACCGATTCCAGTATTGAAGAATTAAAAAATAAAAATGAATACAACCAAAATGCACTAAGAAATGATCTTGAATCTGGTATAGATAGCTTAAATTTTAAAACTTATTCGAATCCTAACGATCTGAAAATCAAAGAAGGGTAACAGCTGACAGAAGTGCATAATATGTGCAAAACCAACATCGGTGAAGTTTACAACGAAATTAACAAAGTGAATAAACAGTTAAAAATGTTCACAGAAAGAGTAAGCAAGGAACACTAACTTTGCTCTAGTCAAACTCAAGGAAAAAATGCTAAAGTGGACATGTGTCAAACGCAAGTCAACTCAAGAAAGTCTCTTTTATGAGAAATAATTTGTTAGGAGGTGGTTTGCGATGGTCAGCTAGTGTCACGTGGAAGACTGACCGAATTCAAATCCGCTTTCTTGAATGTGTACTGGTCACCCAATAAGAAAAATGGTGTATTAAGTGAGTTCTGGAATGGTAGGAAGTACACTCCTGGTATCGAATCTATCAATGAATGCTCCAGAAAGTAGATCTGGAATCTATTAAAGAACTCTCTCGAAAGCAGGTTTCGCATCTGTCGGATCTGACAGAAAATATGAAATCGGAAATAGCAACGACGAGTTTAGAAGGTAAATTACCTTAGTGTTGGCAGAAATGAATCCTTACCTGGAATCAATGTGGACATATGGATTGAATACTTAGTTCGAGTAGAGAGAGTGGCAGCTAATATGGAATATATACCCATAATAATAGGACGCCTGATAGGAATGTAAACAACACAAATGATCATGATGGAAACGTGTATGTGCGGAGCTTAGAAGCATAAAATACAAATTCTAACTATCATGTACAAAGTACAGGATGAGGAAGAAGACAGCCTCCTCTTTTTGAAAATGATGACGATAACACATTTGTAGAGCATGTAGACTTTACGCAGAACATAGAACAAAATTCTTTCCGATCTGTAAATGTAATTAACGGAAGTAGTAGGAAATTTGAGGGAAACTAGCTCCCGTCTATTTGAAAACTAACTTATGACACACATACTTATGACAGGGATGTTGTTCAAATACCAATCACCAGCACTGATAATTGTTTCAAACAAACTGATTAATATGAAGTGTTGCGGACAAATTAAAAAAGTGGAATAAGCTCGAAAAGGAACGTAGTACACATAATAGGGAAAACGAAACAAATTCATTTGTAACAGTTAGTAACGAAGATAGAGTAAGTGCTTGTATTTATGATAATGATGGAAATCTGCAGGCTAAAATTTCTCTGGAGGAAAGTTTTGAAGAGGAGGACTTATTGGTGAGGTGGGTAAGCAAGTAGAATAGGACTGAGTAACCTATGAACTATGATAAGAAGCTTCTACTTCAAAAGAAGTAGAATTAGATGACAATTTATACGGCAGTGACGTGATAATGCGTCGTTGCTCAAAAAGTTTAGCTCATGGGCACAAAACAAAGGTAGAAGAGGTCGTCAAATGCTTTGATTTGAAATTGGTGGATAGGTTAGAAAAGTCAGCTGAAAATGTGATTATTGATGACCCCACTAACCTAAGTGTCAATGTAACCACAACTGAAAGAGATTATTTTAGCTGGAGGCAGACTGAAAATGATTTGCTTGACTAATTTCATCAGGCACCTGTAACAATTAGAATAAGATACTTGATATGTGGCGACGATTCATTTAAGATCTCTGCGATCGACGCTGCATCAGGTGTCTGTGGTTTTCCTCTTTGGTCGCTTTACGGCTGCTTGAGCGCACGAACCCACGAAGAGAGGGCTCGTTTTGGTCGGTTGGTTGGCGCTCCGGTGTGCAGTCTTGTTATCAGCGGTCGCTCTTTGCGCATGCTCTGCCTCTTTCTGTCAGGTGGGCAGTGGGGCTGCGGACGGAGAAGGAGACGCGCTTGCGATCGGCGAGTGTGTACTGCGTGCGACTAGTGAGAGGGCGATGGTCTCGTCTGTGCTGATAAACTATGTGAACATGTGAAAGTGACTTTGGAATGTATCAGCCTGCAACCGGATACGGCAGGCCGGCGTGGCCGTGCGGTTCTAGGCGCTTCAGTCTGGAAGCGCGTGACCGCTACGGTGGCAGGTTCGAATCCTGCCTCGGGCATGGATGTGTGTGATGTTCTTAGGTTAGTTAGGTTTAAGTAGTTCTAAGTTCTAGGGGACTGATGACCACAGACGTTAAGTCCCATAGTTCTCAGAGCCATTTGAACCATTTTGAACCGGATACGCTGCAGAATCAAACGGTGGGAATTATTCAGGTTCTTAAAGTCCATCTGAATAAGCACTATATGATCAAAAGTATCCGGTGACCAGCAAAAGCATACGTTTCTCTTATTAGGACCATTGTGCTGCCACCTACTGCCAGGTACTCCATATCAGCGACCTCAGTAGTCATTAGACATAGCGAGAGAGCAGAATGGGGCACCGAGCGAGGTGGCGCAGTGGTTAGCACACTGGACTCGCATTCGGGAGGACGACGGTTCAATCTCGTCTCCGGCCATCCTGATTTAGGTTTTCCGTGATTTCCCTAAATCGTTTCAGGCAAATGCCGGGATGGTTCCTTTGAAAGGGCACGGCCGATTTCCTTCCCACTTCTTCCCTAACCTGAGCTTGCGCTCCGTCTCTAATGACCTCGTTGTCGACGGGACGTTAAACACTAACCACCACCACCACCACCAGAATGGGGCGCCCCACGGAACTCACGGACTACGAATGTGGTCACGTGATTGGGTATCACTTGTGTCATTCGTCTGTACGCGAGATTTCCACACTCATAAAGATCCCTAGGTCCACTGTTTCCGATGTGATAGTGAAGTGAAAACGTGAAGGGAGACGTACAGCACAATAGCGTACAGGTCGACCTCGTCTGTTGACTGACAGAGACCGACGACAGTTGAAGAGGGTCATAATGTGTAATAGGCAGACATCTGTCCAGACCATCACACATGAATTCCAAACTACATCTGGATCCACTGCAAGTACTATGATAGGCGGGAGGTGCGAAAACTTGGATTTTTTGGTCGAGCGGCTGCTCATGAGCCACACATCACACCGATAAATGCCAAACGACACCTCGCTTTGTGTAAGGAGTTTAAACGTTGGACGATTGAACAGTGGAAAAACCTTGTGTGGAGCCTCGAATCACGGCACACAATGTGGCGATCCGACGGCGGGGAGTGGCTGTGGCGAGTGCCTGGTGAACGTCATCTGCCAGCGTGTGTAGTGCCAACAGTATAATTCGGAGGCGGTGGTGTTGCGGTGAGGTCGTGTTTTTCATGTAGGGGGCTTCAACACGTTGTTGTTTTGCGTAGCACTATCACAGCACAGGCCTACATTGATGTTTTAAGCACCTTCTCGCTTCCCACTGTTGAAGAGCAATTCGAGGATGGCGATTGCATCTTTCAACACGATCGACCACCAGTTCATGGCCTGTGGCAGAGTGGTTACACGACAATAACATCCCTGTAATGGACTGACCTGCACAGAGTTCAAATGGCTCTGAGCACTATGGGACTTAACAGCTGAGGTCATCAGTCCCCTAGAACGTAGAACTACTTAAACCTAACTAGCCTAAGGACATCATCCACACCCACGCCCGAGGCAGAATTCGAACCAGAGACTGCAGCGGTCCCGCGGTTCCACACTGAAGCGCCTAGAACCGTTCGGTCACACCGGTCGGCCTGCACAGAGTCTTGACCTAAATCCTACAGAACACATTTGGGATGTTTTGGAACGCCGACTTCGTGAAAGGCCTCACCGACCGACATTGACATCTCTCCTCATTGCAGCACTCCGTGAAGAATTGACTGCCGTTCCTCAGGAAACGTTTCAGCACCTGATTGAACTTATGTCTGCGAGAGTGGAAGCTGTTATCAAGGCTAAGGGTGGACCAACACCATACTGAATTGCAGCATTACCCATGGAAGGCGGGATGCACTTGTAGGTCTTTTTCAGCCAGGTGTCCGGATACTTTTGATCACATAGTGTATATAATGTAATTAATCTGCTTTGGGGTTATGTTATGAGTTAAGTTATGAGGGCGTGATTTAGCAGTATGACCATCTTCTTATATATTTGAGTATATTATTACTTCCTGCTCGCCGGCTTGAGTGGCCGAGTGGTTCTAGTCGCTACAGTCTGGAACTGCGCGACCGCTACGGTCGCAGGTTCGAATCCTGCCTCGGGCGTGGATGTGTGTGATGTCCTTAGGTTAGTTAGGTTTAAGTAGTTCTAAGTCCTAGTGGACTGATGACCTGAACAGTTTAGTCCCATAGTGCTCAGAGCCATTTGAACCATTTTTGAACTTCCTGCTCTGGCAGTGATAAGCCTGTCTTCACATATTATTAATGACATAGTAGTGCAAATATTTAAAGTTGTTAATATTGAAAGTGAATGGCTTGTGGGTCCCTTGTGGCCGTATTCCAGATTTGAAATTTTTCTAATGTTTTAAGGATTGTGTTACTCTGGATACTGCCTAGTTGCTTTGTGTTTTTATGTTGTTTCAGTGGTACAATCAGCGGTGCGTGTCTTCCGCTGTAGTTGGTCGCTTAACTGGAGGACGACGCCTTGGATGCGGCCAGTTTGAACTGTAACAAACAGCGCGGTCACTGTGTTTATCAGTAGACTCCAATTCTTCGGCGAATTTAAGTTGACCATTTTATTATTTGTTCCAGGTGACACCCAAGCGTATATCTTTCCTTCTTCACCGTTCCTTTCAGCTTTCATTTAGGCTCTATCTGACTTGTAGTTTCCGTACAGAGTTTTAATGGGAATAAAAATGGTACAAAAACGCTTAAGGAACTCAGTTTATTGTAAAACAATATCCACAAGGAATAACTTGATGATTATAGTGAATTTTCTACCTATGAATTACAGTTAAAAACTTAAATGTGAATAAATGTAAAACGGTTATTATGTTTTGAGTTAACAAGGAAACCATGAATATCAACATTGTAGCCATTACTTGTCAGTGAAATTTTGTAATAACTGAAAGATGCCTTCAATTGTATTGGGTTTTTAAAATCTCATTGAGAAACATAAATTGTGAACTGTTGCTGCTGTTATATCTTAAAAGGTGTCCTGCTTCTGTGGGAGTTTTTCTCAGTAATCCATTTATTGTTTGTATGGTTCTTACAATTTATGTAAAGAGGGTTTTTAAATTAATTGTTGTTTAGGGTGGGCTTTGACGCCCGTAGACATTTCGTCCATTTAGTAACGTTTCGAATTCTAGGGCAATTATGTATGTTATTCTGGGGTAACAGCAGTTTAATATTGTCATGAAACTGTTAAATAAAATCTTTTTGAAATCACAAGCCAGAGTTTGTGTCTGATTGTTAATTATTGCCTTTTTTATTGAGTTGAATTATCCTTGAATGTGTGTCCCACATCTCAATACCCTATTGTTGTTGTGGTCTACAGTCCAGCGACTGGTTTGATGCAGCTCTCCTTGCTACTCTATCCTGTGCAAGCTTCTTCATCTCCCAGTACCTACTGCAACCTACATCCTTCTGAATCTGTTTAGTGTATCCATCTCTTGGTCTCCTTCTACGATTTTCACCCTCCACACAGCCCTCCAATACCAAATTGGTGATCCTTTGGTGCCTCAGAATATGCCCCACCAACTGATCCCTTCTTCTAGTCAAGTTGTGCCACAAATTTCTCTTCTCTCCAATTCTTCTTCAAATTTCACTTCTTCAGAAAGGCTTTCCTTGCCATTGCCAGTCTGCATTTTATATCCTCTCCACTTCGACCATCATCAGTTATTTTGCTCCCAAAATAGCAAAACCCATTTACTACTTTAAGCATCTTATTTCCTAATCTAATCCCCGCAGCATCACCCGATTTAATTCGACTACATTCCATTATCCTCGTTTTGCTTTTGTTGATGTTCATCTTATATCCTCCTTTCAAGACACTGGCCATTCCGTTCAGCTGCTCTTCCAAGTCATTTGCTCTCTCTGACAGAATTACAATGTCATCGGCGAAGTTATTCTTTTGTTTTCTTTACTGCTTGCTCAATATACAGATTGAATAACATCGGGGATAGGCTACAACCTTGTCTCACACCCTTCCCAACCACTGCTTCCCTTTCATGCCCCTCGACCCTTATAACTGCCATCTGCTTTCTCTACAAATTGTAAATAGCCTTTCGCTCCCGGTATTTTACCCCTGCCACCTTCAGCATTTGAAAGAGAGTACTCCAGTCAACTTTGTCAAAAGCTTTCTCTAAGTCTACAAATGCTAGAAACGTAGGTTTGCCTTTCTTTAATCTATTTTCATTACCTCACGTGTTCCAACATTTCTACGGAATCCAAACTGATCTTCCCCGAGGTCGGCCCCTTCCAGTTTTTCCATTCGCCTGCAAAGAATTCGTGTTATTATTTTGCAGCCGTGGCTTACTAAACTGATAGTTCGGTAATTTTCACATCTGTCACCACCAGGCTATTTCGCCTGTCTCATACATCTTGCTCACTAGATGGTAGAGTTTTGTTAGGCCTGGCTCTCCCAAGGCTATCAGTAGTTCTAATGGAATGTTGTCTAATCCTGGGGCCTTGTTTCGACTCAGGTCTGTCTGTGCTCTGTCAAACTCTTCACGCAGTATCATATCTCCTATTTCATCTTCATCTACATTCTCTTCCATTTCTGTAATATTGTCCTCAAGAACATCGCCTTTATAGACCCTCTATATACTCCATCTACCTTTCTGCTTTCCCTTCTTTGCTTAGAACTGGGTTTCCATCTGAGCTCTTGATATTCATGCAAGTGGTTCTCTTTTCTCCAAAGGTCTCTTTAATTTTCCTGTAGGCAGTATTTATCTTACCCATAGTGACATGCGCCTCTGCATACTTACCTTTGTCCTCTAGCCATCCCTGCTTAGCCATTTTGCACTTCCTGACGATCTCATTTTTGAGACGAAAAAGATGGCTCTGAGCACTATGGGACTTAACTGCTACGGTCATCAGTCCCCTAGAACTTAGAACTATTTGAACCTAACTAACCTAAGGACAGCACACAACACCCAGCCATCACGAGGCAGAGAAAATCCCTGACCCCGCCGGGAATCGAACCCGGGAACCCGGGCGTGGGAAGCGAGAACGCTACCGCACGACCACGAGATGCGGGCCGTTTTTGAGACGTTTGTATTCCTTTTTGCCTGCTTCATTTACTGCATTTTTGTATTTTCTCCTTTCATCAGTTAAATTCAGTATCTCTTCTGTTACCCAAGGATTTGTATTAGCCCTCGTCGTTTAACCTACTTAATCCTCTGCTACCTTCATTATTTCATCTCTCAAAGCTACCCATTCTCCTTCTACTGTATTTCTTTCCCCCATTCTTCTCAATCGTTCCCTAATTGACTCCCTGAAGCTCTCTATAACCTCTGGTTCTTTCAGTTTATCTAGGTCCCATTGCCTTAAATTCCCACCTTTTTGCAGTTTCTTCAGTTTTAATCTATAGTTCATAACCAATAGATTGTGGTCAGAGTCCACGTCTACCCCTGGAAACGTCTTACAATTTAAAACCTGGTTCCTGAATCTCTGTCTTACCATTATATAATCTATCTGAGACCTTCCAGTATCTCCAGGCTTTTCCCATGTATGCAACCCTCTTTCATGATTCTTGAACTGTTAGCTATGATTAAGTTATGTTCTATGCAAAATTCTACCAGGCAGCTTCCTCTTTCATTCCCTACTCCCATTCCATATTCACCTACTACGTTTTCTTCTCTTCCTTTTCAGTCACCCATGACTATTAAATTTTCGTCTCCCTTCACTATCTGAATAATTTTTTTATCTCATCATACATTTCATCAATCTCTTCGTCATCTGCGGAGCTAGTTGGGGTATAAACTTGTACTACTGTGGTAGGAGTGAGCTTCGTATCTATCTTGGCCATAATAAAGCGTTCAATATGCTGTTTGCAGTAGCTTACTCGCATTCCTATTTTCCTATTCATTGTTAAACCTACTCCTGCAATACGCCTATTTGATTTTGTATTTATAACCCTGTATTCGCCTTATCAGAAGTCTTGTTCCTCCTGCCACCGAACTTCGCTAATTCCCACTATATCTAACTTTAACCTATCCATTTCCCTTTTTAAATTTTCTAACCTACCTGCCCGACTAAGGAATGTGACATTCCGCGCTCCAATCCATAGAATGACAGTTTTGTTTCTCCTGATAACGACGTCCTTCTGAGTAGTTCCCTCCATGAGACTGGAAAGGGGGACTATTTTACATTCAGAATATTTTACCCAAGAGGATGCCGTCATCATTTAACCATACAGTAAACCTGCATGCCCTCGAGAAAAATTACGGCTGTAGTTTCCCCTTGCTTTCAGCCGTTCACAGTACCAGCACAGCAAGGCCGTTTTGGTTAGTGTTACAAGGCCAGATCAGTTAATCATCCAGACTGTTGCCCCTGCAACTACTAAAAAGGCTGCTGCCCCTCTTCAGGAAATACACGTTTGTCTGGCCTCTCAACAGAACCCCTCCGTTGTGGTTGCACCTACGGTACGGCTATCTGTATCGCTAAGGCACGCAAGCCTCCCCACCAATGGCAAGGTCCATTATAGAATTAAATATTTGAGGCATAATACAGCGACATCTTCTGGACATTGGCAGTGGATCAAGTGCATTGTCACAAGCTTTCTTTGATTCTGTTCCTAACAGGAATAGCATTGCTGTAATGAGAGTACCTTGTTTAAGGATAGTAGGTGCTACTGGGAAAATATCAGGACTAGTGAAGCAAGAAGTACTGATAATCATAAATATAAGAGAGGTAGTTATAAACTATCGTTGTTTATTTGTGTTAGGTTTAAGTGCGGATATGTTAATTGGCACTGATTGTTTATCAGAGTGCGAAGGGAAGACTGACTTTGAACAGAGCCAAGTAGTATTAACTTTGCCATACTCTGATATAACCATTGTACCTTTCATTTTTGCCAGGTACACAGTCTGGTGTGCCTTGTAGTCCCACCTGGACGAAATTTTATTTCATTTCAGGTTTCATACATTCGTCTTATCTTTTCTATCAGTAGTTTCCTGTCCATAGTGAATAATAATTATATGTCTCCATTTTTATCAATAAGCTATATAAAAAGTCTGAGAAAATTATACAGATGGATGGAATTGTCTAAGGAGACCACATGAGTACAACGCTGTTCAGGATCTGTACAGCAGACGTGGTAGACATAACAGAGGAAGACTCCAAAGCAGAAATTATTATGACAGGCCACCCGGTGGTAGGAGTAGCAGTAAGAGAGAATGTACGAAAGGCACAACAAGATATAGAAAGTTGGCCAAAAGAAAATGATTTGAAAGTATCCCAAGAGAAGCCAGTTCAAATTATATTAAGTTCAGGACGAAATAATCATTCAAAGATAGTAAGCCCTATACAGTGAACCACTACAAAAAGCAGAGAAATATAAATACCCGGGAATTATATGAGACACGACAGCAACATCTTTCGCAATATACATTCAGGAAAAGATAACAGCAGCAATAAAAGGCACTTACAACGTCCTGAACATAACCAATAAATTGACAAGCACAGCTACGACACTTTTCAAAGCGACAGTAGTGCCAGTCATAATGTGTGGAATAGAGAACATACGGGACAAACTGAAGACCCGTATTATGTAAAGAACAGAAAAAAATCAACATTATTTTCATGAAATAGATACTAGCAGTAGGAGAAACAGCACCACTACGACTTACATATGAACTCATGAAAGAGACGTGTTTTCAGAGAGGAGATCAAATTACAACACTGGCTATCTTACACAGGGCCATATCGGAATTAATTAACTTAACGGGAAAGGGAAGAGAAGAAGACAGACATAGAGTTTTACAACACACTAGACATGCTAGATAGCAGCTGACCCAGAGAATGCTGGAACAAGAGATCTGTAACTGTAAGACTCCCCATACATAATATATGGAACTAAAACAATATTGTAAATGTGTACTTTGGGACAAGGATTGTAAAATACTACATTACGACATGAGCGAAGATAACTAAAATTGCAACAGACTGTGGAAAAGACTAAAACTTGTAAAATTTGTGTAACAATGTTCAACCTGGTGCTCTCCTCCCATTAAAAATAATAGCGAGAAATTGACATTGTAATAAAATAATTCAGAACTAGCACGAAAACACTTAAGAGTTTATTTTTCCTACGTGTTATTAGAGAGTGAAAAGTCGAAAAATTTAAAGTGCTTCTATAAAGCCACTGCTACGTGTGAACTGCACAGCAGTCATGTAGACATAAATATAGGAGTAGATCTGACACTTCTTTTAGGAGGACTCTACCTATGGAAATGAATCCTGAGAGGACTGCAAGCTAGGATATATTCAACTAAAATGCATGGAGCCTGAACTTGAGGTGTGCTTCAGAAGCACCCACAGAAACTCTATGCCAACTTACGCACACAAACAGAGAACTGTCAGTCATCGTTAGCTAGTAGCGGCGGGTTTCTTAAAATCACCAAAGGCAGTAGAGCAAAACAAAGACGGTTTCAGCGAATGAACGGTGATAACTCAGAATTCTTTCATGTCAAATAAAAGTCCGAAAACGATGCCTACCGTGTTGCAGTGTACAAGTCACTCCGTGAAAGACAATAACTGGATGACACACAGTCCCCCCAGACATTCGTTGCAAAAGGAAACAGAGACTAAATTATGGTAGTTCTATGCTCCGCACGGAACTACGTCACGATGATGGATATGGATTTATCGAAACGCCTACTGTGTCTAGTCTTTTCGGTTTGGAACCAAAGATTTTCAAGAGAGCTGTGTGTGGCATTCTGCCTTTTGTGCATGAAGATGAAGAGAAAAAGAGATTGAAAGAAATAGTTTAACTCATTCATCTGTGGGTTCTTGATGAAAGAGCTTCGTTCAGTTAATACAAGAAATAACGCCTCACGGTATGTGTTGCTGGCAGACAGAAGAATGTGGGGACGCAAAAGACGGTGCCACTGTTTATTGTCAGATTATCTTACATGCCTGAGGACAGAAAAATATTTAAACACAATTGGTTGTATTTTTGGTGATAAAAATCCTAAAGTTTCATGCTTATTCTACAAAGAGAACAGAAAGTTGCTCTCGAGGACAGAATATTTTCCATGTCTCGCGAATCTATGATCTAACCAAAAGCGTCACCTGCACGACTGGCAGGTTCCCAAACACCGTTACGAACATCAGTTGCGCAGACAAAACAATTGCCGACGTACAATGGTTACATTCCCAGAATGAGATTTTCACTCTGCAGCGGAGTGTGCGCTGATATGAAACTTCCTGGCAGATTAAAACTATGTCCCCGACCGAGACTCGAACTCGGGACCTTTGCCTTTCGCGGGCAAGTGCTCTGCCATCTTTTTTTTTTGTTGATCGTTGTGTTTTGTCGTTGCGGACGTCACCTCACATCCGTTCAAGTTCGTTTTGTTGATCCTTCCTGGGGGATGTTTCTGGAAACATCCCCCAGGCTGTGGCTAAGGCATGTCTCCGCAGTATCCTTTCTTTCAGGAGTGCTAGTTCTGCAAGGTTCGCAGGAGAGCTTCTGTAAAGTTTGGAAGGTAGGAGAGGAGATATTGGCAGAAGTAAAGCTGTGAGAACCGGGCGTGGGTCGTGCTTCGGCAGCTCAGATGGTAGAGCATTTGCCCGCGAAAGGCAAAGGTCCCGAGTTCGAGTCTCGGTCGGGCACACACTTTAAATCTACCAGAAAGTTTCAATGGTTACATTGTTCACGACATTACACGTATTAAGTCTCGACAGTTCGCTCCGTCTAAGCTATCAAGGATTCGACAGAGGAGCAAAATAACCACAGAGCAACTCACAGCTGGTCCTCAAACTGGAGTGCTGTCTTGAGATATCAAATGTTTAGTTCTCCAGTAGCAGCAACAACAACAGGAAGTTGTCCATCGCCAAAATTCTCTAACCTTTGAGGACACAACAGCTCTATGCCCCGTAGAGAACCAATGAGAAGCCCTGGTGTAATTTCTGAGAAAAATGTAGACGAATGCCCAAAAATGTAGACGAGTGTCCTCCCTGACGTATACTCCATGGCCCACCACCAAGTTACGTTACCGCCACCCAGCAAGCCTTCAGCAGGTTTCAGAAGGCATTCAGTGAAAATACGCATCTAGTTTACGAACAGTATTGTATGTCTAAAGGGCGTCCCAATGGGTGCTTTGAAGGCCAAGGACATATAACCATACTGGCTATAATTTCAACAAATTCTTTGGGATCAAAATACCGATGACACAGAAAATTATATCTGAAACTCGCTCCATCACTATCTCTCTTCATTGCCACCTTTCGGAGAAAATTGCTATTGTTGCAGAGATGACATGAGGTCTCGAAACTTTTATTGCAGTTGTACGATTCCCACGAGGACATGTCGACTCAGAAGATGGGCAGGCCTTTTGAGGACAGTGCTCCGACCTCGAAGCAGGCTGCTCCGATTACGCACGTACCTGTCAGTAGTCGCTGTTTTCTGTGTCGTCCTTATCAACCCCACGCTGACGTCCGGTTTTGCGAAGCCCACCCTCCATCCACACGACAGTTTAAGGACTACACGACAAGAAATGTCCTGCTTTCTCTAACCTCGCGCACTTCAGTAATCGTCCTGCTAGCCGCAGAGCATATGACATCATCTGACGGAAGAGTACTAAGTGTACCAGCACATGCTCTGGTACAAAGCCACGTGACACAGTGAAGAAATTCACCCGGACCGGAATGCCACGCTAAAACTGGAAGAGGTGATAGCTTACTACTGTGACATTTTGATACTTTCTCTGTATGTCCATCTTTATAAGGATGGTTGCGGGACATCGGTTGTTCAGTAGAGAATGTCAGACCAGAACACCTTTCAGCCGTCTAAATTTACAAATTATTATTTTATTGATCAACGAGTTTGGGCAGTATATTACGCCACGTTGTTAGTCTAACATTTGGCAGATGATGATTGAAGTGATCGCAGTCTCAAAAATCCTCGGATACCAGTCATTGAATGCTGACCCATATTTTGACTGGACCAGAGCTGGGGTCTTCCTAAGTGTTGGCCAGGGGGCCTCAAGATGGCGCAATATACCGCCGAAACCGGTTGCTCCATAAAACGACATGGTATATGACTTTTAGCCGTTCAGATCTGTCTATCAGAATTGAGCACACATTGTTTGGAAGCAAAATGCCCAATAGCTTACCACGTAAGGTCACTTTACCATTACGTTCTACGTAGTCCGATTTCATACCTTGGCCACTTTGTGCACAGAAGTCTCTATATGATACTGTCACGCTCAATGGTTTTAAACAATAACGACACATGTGCGTGCTGCGTGTATTGACCTTTACGTAAAATGGACCGGAAAATCAACAGTGCATACAAAACTCATAATCGTGAGGGAGAACTGGCTGCTGCAGCAAGCACGGAATTTTGATGCCAGTGGTAAGTTAAAGCTTCAAACGTAGCTCGAGCTGCACTGCACTTGCAGGTGACCCATCAAATTTCCATCCAATGTAACACTGTGCCAACCAAGCAGCATCAGCTCCACATGCGAACAGCTTCGCCCACCACTGTCCCGTAACACACACTAGCTCTTCCATTCGCACTAGCTCTTCCATTCGCAGGAGGTGACAAGACCATGAGCCAATCTGCGTGCAGTGATTTAAAGCCTCACCGCTCGACCCTGCTGTCAGCTAGTGGGATGCAGAGGAAGGTGTTGCCAAGAGACGCGGTCTCGGCATTTTTCAGTATAGATAGTGGACCGGCTCATCCTCTCTGCTTAAACAAAATCAAGGAATACTAACCACTAACTAGCTTCCTGGTCCAGGGCATTTATTATCTAATTTCAGCTGACTAAGATGAGCTCAGATACATTCTTTGGGTTTTGGGTTCTGGACCAAGTAACCACTGGTGCGACGTTTGGGACACCTTCGAATGGTTCCATGAAACGCGTTATCATCTTTCCCATTATTTCCTGTTCACCTTTACTATACATCCAAAGTTCCTTAACATAAACCAAGTCCCCAACATGAAGAGAAATCTCACTACGACATTGGTTATACGACTTCGCCTGCACCTGATACTCGCATTTGGGTGTTTCGATAGGACACTTTCCATTTGCTTTTGATAATATCTGAGTCTATCCTTTCAGGTGAGAGGTCGCCCATTGTCCACAAATTACTAACGGCAAATTGATAGAGTAGCTAAGTGAGAGTGGTCTTACGCATTTCATGTACTAAAGGAAGGTGATGAAATTCAAAGAGATTACAGTCCATACAGAATGTCGTAATTCGTTCAAACTCATCTGGAAACGGAATGTGAGAACAACCTTGGTGAAATCGATGGCGATGAAAAGAGGAACGCCAGAAAACGAAGAAAAACAACTGTGTAAATCAAGCAACTGTACTGATTCTGCCGTTTAAGGCACGATTGTCCAATCTGGGACGATAATCTGCCCCACCTGATTTAGGAAGTGGGCGACGCATGAGGAGATATCGAAGATCTAATCACACCATCGTCCAGAAGCTGGTCGACTATCTAACACAACTACTCCATCTTGGGAAGTAACAAACAACAGCTGGTTTGTCTAACAGGTATGTGAACTGTTAAACGAATACGGTACTGAATTTTATTAGTTTCTCTAAGTCTGTCTGTTAAAACGTCTACATACTGGTCTAGAATTTGAAGTAAGATTTTAGCTTGTCGTTTACTTAAATTATTCAGATTAAAATTATTAGCCTCTCCATTAACTGCACAAAACCTCTGGTGAGCATCATGTAGGCAGAAGGGCATATCACTCACTCCTGTAATTTAAAGAAATAAATCTTATCATAATAATTCGACAGGCTTTGCTTAAAAAAACCGCATCCCAAAAATACTCACGTAGTTAATCCTTTAACAAACAGAAACTGGAGGGGCTACGAAAGTTCCCAATTATTTATTTCGGCCAAATTAATTTTCCGACAATGGAATGGTGATGGTGTTAGGACAGCAACCAGCCACAAAAACAGCCACGGTCTCCAACATGTCATCATATGACAAAATTGCAAATGGAATGGTGGTTCGTGGCCAGTCTCATGCCATGCCACGCCATCAGATCATGGCATCATTTGCTTCAAAAAGCTTCAGGAAGTTGTGGGCAGTCTCTGACTACACGACCAGATTTATAGTAACGTAAAAACTCAGTATCATCACGAAGTTTTCGTGCAGAAACAGGCGACACCGCGTTTCCGAAAATTTCTTGTTGCTCGGTCGCTAAAAGCGAGCTTTGATGCTGAACCGTAATCTTAATATTTTCTACTTCATGTAAATCAGAAAAATACAATGTGTGAGCGATCCTATGGGAGCATTCCTCCGAGAAACTGTTTCGCGTTCTGATAGTGTCCTCTCTCATGTGAATCGCAATCCTTTTTTGCAAAATATTTTTACAAAAGTAACCTAGAGAACCAGAGTTTTTAACAGTTTCAGGCACGAATTTACTATCTCAAGAAGGATTTTGATAATTGCCAGTTACTGATAATAAGAATAACTTTGCGAATGTTTGGTTTACTGGCCATTGCTCGTGGAAACCGTGCTCCGAAGTAATTCTAGAATATCCGACTTCCCTTTCTAATTTAATACGATGAAATTAAATCACTCTGGAGTTGTTGAATCCGAGGACGAGAGGTGACAGCGGTACTCAAAACATTCCAGTGGTTAATGTATGGCTTGCTACATGTAGCTGGGATCGCGAAGGCCCTACTTGCTCCAAAATTTCAACACTCTCATACACGCCATCTAACAGCTTAGCAGAAGCAGTGCTGCTGGTACTCACCTTTCCTATAGTGTTTACGGCGGTGTGGATGGGATAGTCTAAGAGGCCCTGTAAGAACTGTACAAGTTCAGGCACTGTCCCTTCTATTGGTGCTCCATGAACCTGAAGCTCGTACATCAAACAGTACATTTTCAAACGAGGCACCTCCATTACAGCGCAACGCGCAGACGTCATCCCAAAACAACAACAAAAAAGCCGTGCCCAGAACAATATAAGAGTTCATTTACACAGGTCCGAGCACATTCTCATACGCTACGCCAAAATTTGTCTGCTACCACTGACCTATCTCAAAACAACCCAAGAAAGAACACTCAATTTAGTAGCGGGAGGTACCAAGCGCACATAACGAGGAATAAACATGTACAATTTGTTTTCACATAATTATATTTTACCAAACTACTCTAATACAACAGCAGAGCTTAAAAATTAAAAAAAATAGTAATAATGCTCATAAATGGAAACGACGAAATTTCTTTAAAATATATGCAGTTAAAATATCAAAATAGATACAATCCCTTTATGGAATACAGCATCTCACAACAGCTTCAAAGATAACTACCTTATCAGATCTTCCAAAATGTTCCTTTCTCAACCGGAGGGTATCTCTCTTTAGTGATATAAAACACACGTCAGACACAACTATAATACGTATCTTAAAATGAGATAAGCAGATAAATCCTTTACATTCTGAAACACGAGGGACGCATGCTTGGGTAATGTGGCCTGAAAATCAGGTAACAATGTTATAACAGATCTCAAAATACCGAACCGTTGAACAAAATTCTACTCTCAATTATGACTTGAATAAACAAAGTTTTTAACAATACTTGGACAGAATATCAAGCATTAAAAGTTTAGAACAACTTTCTCATGATATGGTTTGAAAGGCATCTTCTGTGGCATGAGTCACAGGTGAGCAAGTCTCTCTTTCTGATGATAACCGATCACTGACCTTTGCCAAGAGCAGCGCTTTTAAGAATATATTTGCTTTGAAAAGAATCTTTGGAGAAATTAGCAAGAACAAAGCTGTCTGCTCATATACGATATTAAAAACACTGCACCTATAAAAATGAGCATGAGTTCACAAAAATTAATGGTATTCGTTCAATAGAAAATACTGAATGATTGAGGAATTGTCTGATCACGCAGTGTGCCATTCACTATATACACGCGACAAACTTCTCAAACACCGTCACGCTATTAAACAAGATTAACCGATAGCGCACATTAATTCCAAAAGCTGACAAATGTTTGCGTATCGAACTGTGAGGGCACTGTTGTTTTGCAGTACCCCTTCTTCTGCTACGATGAAAATCCAAAAGCAATACGGCGAAACCTAACTAGATTATCTAATGGCACATGTTGTTGAGTCTGTTGACCTTTGGATAGAACGGATAGCACATTTAACTGTGCCTACACAACTCCAAATCTCGACAGAGAACTAGCTGGCCCGGCATGCACAACGCATTCAGGCCAATGATCAGTTTATGCTCCAAGCATTACTCGAACTCCATTTCACTTGCAGGTGACCCTCTAAACATCTACTGTAAGTGCTGCCACCGAACGTAGATCCAATATAACACTGTGCCCCTCATGGCATCCACTCCATGTGCGAACAGTTCCACCAATGCCCCACAAGATCCACTAGCTTTTCCATTGACAGGAGCTGACGAGACCATGAACCGATCCACATACAGCCCTTTAAAGGCTCTTTGTTCGTCCCTGCTGCTCCCTAACGGGGAACCGAGGAAGGTGTTACCGAGAGACGTGCCGTCGATATCTTTCAATATCGATAGCAGGCTTTCTCAGAAGTCATCTGATGGAACGAAGAAGTATTAGTTTTCTTCTGAGTACCTATACCTACATGTAAGAACAACCACACTGGTGTGTCTGATACTGAACGTAATAGGGACTCCAAACAACTTAGACCAGTGTACATAATTATCTATGGAGGAATTAAAGATATTCCACAAAACGAGGCAATCCATGGGGACATTATCAATATTCGTCTTAAGAACGTGTCAGCCACATGTCCGTAAGAACAGGCACCATGCGGAATCAGTGGCTGTGATAAATATTATGTAATTTACATTATCATAGTTCATAAGACAGAAATTAAGTCTATAATTGTTAATTGTAACACTGTATAATAAAAAGGTACATAAAATGTCAAATAGGTACTTGAATTATGTTTCATATAAAAAAAAAGTCATCCTGCGATTTCCTGTACAGTAGAGCTCTACAGATACATTGTAGGAGTCATGTGGTATTGTGCGTAGGCAATTATACGTATCATCAATCGCGGGTATCAGGTTTATGTACAGGGGAACATGAAATACACATTATCATGTCTAATAAGATGGCAGAAACCCATCAGCATTCAAAAGAGCCTCCGGTCATCTCGGAATGGATAAATACACGGTTTTCAAGGGGATCATATACCATTCTTCCTGCAAAATAATTGCAAGTTCAGGCAACGCTGATGGAAGTGGATAGCCATCACGTACCCTTTCCTCCAAAGTACACCACAAAGGGTCAATAAGTTTAACATCTGGTGGCTGTGGTGTCCGGGAGAGAGACGACAATTCATCCTGGTGCTCACAAAAGCAGTCCTAGTCGGTGCGATCTGTGTAAACGCGGGCCTTCGTGTCTCGCAGCACAGCTGCACCATTAAAGAATAAACATTGTGCCTTTGAGTCACATAATCCTTGACAGAAATGCGATATTGCAGAGTAGCCTTGGGGGCCATGGAATATCACGATATGGCTTCCCACCGTTTTTGACTCTCGGTTCGTAAAGTGGCCCAGAAGTTGGAATCAGACTGAAACAAAAGACACAGCTCTAACTGACTTTCTTCCATTGCTCCTTAGGCCCTATTTTACCGCTTTGGCACCACGCTTCCCAATTACGGGCTTTTGCAACACTGATAGGTGGTTTTGGAATTCCAGCTCGCCTACAATTCCCTGCTTATCGAGCTCCCTCCGTCCTCTTTTTGTGCTGACATGGTTCACGAGTACGACATTCAGTTCTCCAGTGACTTTTGCTGCTGTCGTCACAACCCCTTGAGTGACCGTCCGTAAAGATCACTCAACACACAATTCAATCCGCAGCGGATGATAGAAGTTTAATTGTGAACATTTTGAGCATATCAAATCCTGTACTTACAGGAAATATTAAAAAGCGTAATAAAATGGTACGATCATACAACATCAGTATTAGGGAAAACAAAGTGAATAACTAGATTATTTTCTGAGAGTTCTAGGAAAATACAGTGCATGTGTAATGAAAATCGCTTACGTGACGATAGTAAGACCAATTCAATTCCTCTAGCATCTTTATCAACAATAATGACCACAGACAGAAAACGAATTGAAAGATGCAAAGCTAAGATCGTAACTGATGTGTGTGGACCAGCGGCGGCCAATAATTCGGCCATAGCGCTCAGCCTCTCTATACACTTCCTCTACCGCCAGGCTGAGTGCGAGGAGGCGGGGGACACAGCGAATGCGCCGCATTTAAATAGCAGTGCAGACGCACTGCACGAGAATTATTTTATACTTTACGCTCACCAACAACATAGATCACAGATAAAACAAATTTTCAGCAATATTTAAATATTTTCGGCGTGTCGAAGACTATAATTTTTATCTGGCACAAACAGTCGACATTCAGACAGACGCAGAGAATTTCACTCAGGCTGGCACTCAATCCTGACTTCCTTAATTTCATAATGGTTGGATCGATGACAGAAGAAAGTACAAAAACGTTCAGGGAAAGTCAGGAATACAGAAATACAAATCGCTGAGGAATGAAATAAACAGACAGTGCAGAGAAGCTACGACGAAATGGGTGCATGAAAAATGTGACGAAATCGAAAAACAAAGGATACTCGTAAGAAATGATTCAGAATATAGGAGAGTTAAATTACCCTCGCTCAAATTAAAAGCAAGTGTGGTAACATTAAGAGTGTAACTGAAATTCTGTTGTTAAATGCAGAGAAGAGAGCGGATAGGTGGAAAGAGTAGATTGAAGGCCTGTATGGCGGGGAAGAATTGTCTGATGTGATAGAGGAAGAAACAGCTGTCGATTTAAAAGATATTGGGGAACCCAGTATTGGAATCATAATTTGAGAGAGTTTTGGAGGACTTAAGGTGAAATAAGGCAGAAGGGATCGATCACATTCCATCAGAAATTCTAAAATCGTCAGAGGAAGTAGCAACAAAACCACTATTGATTGGCGACTCCATGGAGTGTCCTGTGCACCACGACCAGATAATGGATATACTTGGAAGGAGAGACAGCATTGGTCGTATATTTTTGGATTATTAACCGCAAAATCGATTTTCGGTCACTTAGTGACCATCTTCAGTGCTGTAATATACAATTTAAATTGGTAAGCACTGGTGTCAACAAGCTTACAGTGATCACATAAACTCAAGGGTGTGCCTTTGAGTCACATAATCCTTGACAGAAATGCGATATTGCAGAGTAGCCTTGGGGGCCATGGATTATCACGATATGGCTTCCCACCGTTTTTGACTCTCGGGTCGTAAAGTTTATGTGATCGCTGTAAGCTTGTTGACACCAGTGCTTACCAATTTAAATTATATATTACAGCACTGAAGATGGTCACTAAGTGACCGAAAATCGATTTTGCGGTTAATAAAACAAAAATATACGACCAATGCTGTCTCTCCTTCCAAGTAAAACCACTATTCACGTTGGTGTGTAGAATGTATGAGTTGGGTTGTTTGGGGAAGAGGCCAAACCGCGAGATCATCGGTCTCATCGGATTAGGGAAGGACGGGGAAGGAAGTCGGCCGTGCCCTTTCAAAGGAACCATCCCGGCATTTTCCTGGAGCGATTTAGGGAAATCACGGAAAACCTAAACCAGGATGGCCGGACGCGGGATTGAACCGTCGTCCTCCCGGATGCGAGTCCAGTGTGCTAACCACTGCGCCACTTCGCTCGGTATGAGTCTGGCAATATACCGTCTCACTTTTGGAAAAATATCATCCATGTAATTCCGAAGACTGAAAGAGCTGATAAGTGAGAGAATTATTGCACAATCAGGTTAACAGCTCATGCATCCAAGTTACTGAGAAGAATAGTATTCAGAAGAACGGAAAGAAAATTGATGATATGTTAGATGACGATCACTTTGGCTTTAGGAAAGGTAATGGCACCAGAAATGCAAATCCGACGTTGCGGTTGATAATGGAACAACGACTAAAGAAAAATCAAGATACGTTCATAGAATTTGTCGACCTAGGAAAAAGCGTCCTACAATGTAAAATAGTGCAAGATGTTCAAAACTCTGAGAAAAATAGGGGTAAGCTGTATGGAGAGACGGGTAATATACAGTATGTACAAGAACCAAGAGGGAACAATAAGAGTGGACAACCAAGAACGAAATACGAAATGCTGGCATTAAAAATGATGTAAGACACGGATGTAATCTTTCGCCCCTACTGTTCAATCTGTATATCGAAATAGCAATTATGAAAATAGAAGAAAGGTTCTGTAGTGGAATTAAAATTAAAGTGAAAGAGTATCAATGATACGATTCGCTCATGACATTGCTATCCTAAGTGAAAATGAAGAATAATTACATGATCTGCTGAATGGAATTGCTAGTCTAATGAGTACAGAATATGGATTGTGAGTAAATCGAAGAAATGCGAAAGTAATGAGAAGTAGCAGAAATGAGTACAGCGAGAAACTTAACATCAGGACTGATGGTCACGAAGCAGATGAAGTTAAGGAATTCTGATACCTAGGCAGCAAAACAGCCAATGACGGAGGGAGCAAGGAGGACATCAAAAGCAGACTAGCAGCATTGGCAAGAAGGGCACTCCTGGCCAAGAGAGAAGTGTCAAACATAGGTCTTAATTTGAGGATGAAATTTCTGAGAATATACGACTCGAGCCCAGCATTGTATGATTGAGAAACATGGACTGTGGGAAAACCGGAACAGCATTTGAGATGACGTGCTACAGACGAACGTTGAAAATTAGGTGGGCTGATAATTAAGAAATGAGGAGGTTCTGCGCAGAATCAGGGAGGAAAGGAATATGTGGAAAACACTGACAATGAGCAGGGACAGGATGATAGGACATCTGTTAAGATATCAAGGACTGACATCCATGGTACTAGAGGGAGCTGTGAAGGGCAAAAACTGTAGAGAAAGACAGAAATTGGAATACATTCAGCAGGTAATTAAGGACGTAGGTTGCAAGTGTTACTCTGAGATGAAGATGTTGGCACAGGAGAGAAATTCGTGGCGGGCCGCATCAAAGAAAAGAAAAGGGTGTTCTTTCACACAAAACGTGTTGAACGAAATATTGCAGCTCATTTTGCAAACTGGTTATGGAGACGTGGTAACTCTACCTGAGGAAGACAATGTAGAAATCCTGGACAGTTTTAACGTAAAAGAATTTATGCGTTTCACGTGAAATACATTGCACATAAATCAGTTACATCTGTATATGCACAGGTGCACGCGATCTAGAAACATGTAAATTGGCCATGTCATCAAAACGTTTAGGAAAAGATTCTTGTAATGCCACTACGGGTTTTTCAGATTCCGTGTTTCCTTTAACGGCAGTGAGCTAACGGAACTGGACTTCTGTCATTCCCACTCATTTTTAAACGCTTGTGGC
This sequence comes from Schistocerca americana, assembly GCF_021461395.2. Lineage (NCBI taxonomy): Eukaryota > Metazoa > Arthropoda > Insecta > Orthoptera > Acrididae > Schistocerca > Schistocerca americana. The sequence goes on along the minus strand of NC_060121.1, from coordinate 426,160,179 downwards.
GAAAGATCGTTAGAGTGCCAAGAGTGAAGTGTCATACATACGTCTTAATTTGAGGGTAAACAGAGCCAACAATACGATTCTGCCGATCTGAAGAGAGTTGTGCAATCCGAGAAATGCCACACCGTAACACTAAATGAAATACGAATACCACGAAAAAACCGTGTACTTCCGGGAAATAACGAGCAAAAGTGCTGCCTTGTCTCACAAGCGGTCATCACCCCCGGACCGCAAGATGTTTGGCACGCAATGGCCGGTCCTAGTGTCGACTATACGAATGTGGAACAGAAATACTCGGCCAACATCAAAGGAATCAGTCGTTTTCTTTACAGGATGTTCTTGCCGAAACCTATCTGGAAAATTTGGAGGACCGGTATTTAAAGAAGACTGTGCCACCATTATGCTGCTACCATCGCACGTTTCACTTAGGGATTACGACAGTAAGAGAGATTACGGTACGTACAGCGAAAAGCAGACAGTCATTATCCCCATACTCAGTACACGAAAGGGATAGAATACAAAAACGATAATATTCATACGATATACCATCCGCCAAGAACAGCACAGTGGCTCGCGGAGTAAATAGGTAGATGATATAGTCCATCACGATCAACGCGTCCACCAGCTGAAACGGCAGCTACGCATTCTGGCAGATACCCTAATTGGTTACGCTTGTATCGGTTGCCCGTTGATGTGTCGTAAGTTCTGTTGGTTTCCAGACAGCGGCACAGCAGATACCATCCGTTGTCGAGGATTGTGGGCATTAGTACAAGATGTTACGGCGAAGGGAGCGTATCTAGGCGTCATGTACCAGTACTCATTCGACACCAACAAGATGACATTATGGACAGTTCTGCGCTCTTCCATTATCGTCTTATATAAGGAACTCTAATATCTGTGTCTGGACATCAGTTTCCTAAAGTAGTTGATGATGATGATAGTTGGTTTGTGGCGCGCACAACTGTGCGGTTATCAGCGCCCGTACCAATTCCCAACATTTGCTCAGGCCAATCTCGCCACTTTCATGAATGATAATGAAATGATGAGGACACCACAAACACCCAGTCATCTCGAGGCAGGTGAAAATCCCTGACCCCGCCGGGAATCGAAACCGGGACCCCGGGCTCGGAAAGCGAGAATACGACCGCGAGACCACGAGCTGCGGACTCCTAAAGTAGTGTGACGCAATTCTCAAACAGACTCGAAAAAAATCACCCATGAAGAATGGATAGTTTCCGACCATTGTTATGTGTTAAACATGTGGGACGTGTTAATATAATTGTTGGTAGCTAAGCGAGTGTCGTAAAAGTTCGACAGTCTGATGGTGAAGTTGCCACTTCGAATCTCGCTAGAAACAAAATTTCATTTATACTTTTACGTATATTCCATGCTTATTATCAAACAGAACTGTCACTTAACAAACGTAAACCATATTTTAATAAAAATAACATAGCATTATTTTTAAATACTACAGTAACTGTGTGAAAATGCCAGTATACAAAATAAATAAAAATTTAGCCAACAAATCCAAAAGGTCAAATGGCAAATAGAAGAGTATTTTATTTTTGTAGGCTAAATACTGTTGTTGATGAACGTGATATGTATTCAATTAACGCTAATAAAATTCGAATGTATGAATCAAATTTTAGTTGATTTCCATACCAGCAGTGATTAAAAATAAGAAGATGTTATTTTTTAGAACAGAATTATTATTCAATATGTGTTAATTAACGTTCCGATTTTCTGAATATTTTGTAATTTGAATTAAACAAGAATTATGTGATTACAAGATCGGAACCAGAAAGTTTACAAATTTGGAAATTTGTGGTAAGGTCTTATGGGATCAAACAGCTGAGGTCATCGGTCCCTAAGCTTATGCACTACTTAATCTAACTTAAACTAACTTACGCTAAGAACAACACACACAAACCCATGCCCGGGGGAGGACTCTGAACCTCCGACGGGGGAAGCCGCGCGGACCGTTGCAACGCGCCTCAGACCTAGCGGCTACAGCTGGCGCAACTTTACAAGAATGAGTATCCAACGCTACGCGCTCAGCTAACGGGGAAAATGTTGACAGGTTTTATGTGTTTGATACTTAACAGCAGTCATAAATCTCCAAAAACAACTTTTTCAAGTGCTTTTAAGAGACGCATATATTTATTTAAGACCGACCTCCGGTCACTGACGTTCAAATCTAATTAGTCTGACGTAAAGCGAAATGGGCAGAGCAGAGCACAACGTCCGTTGTAACGTTGTTGCCAGCTGTGCACATTGCACGTCATGAAATAAGAGTTTTGTATCCCGCCTGGAAGGCGGCGCGTGGGTCTGCTCCTGAAAACTGAAGGGTAGGACGAATGTAGGAAGCTAGGAGGAGCAGGTGATGTAGAACACTTCGTACTGCAATTAAAAGTGGTTTTACTTAACTTTGGCTGAGATGAGTACGTAGGTGCAAAGCTGTACATAAAGTTACAAAGGCAGCATCTGTAGTGGCTCGCCCACTATGAAATAGAAACAATGTAGCTTAGTCGTCTACTCGGAATCAAATGGGCTGAATCTGGAGCGGCCCTCGTAGAGCTGCACAGCGCCGGCTAGAGGGCGCTGTCGTCGGTGTCGTAGTGCCAACCTAGAAGAGCGCACCTACATTGTGGCATCGTAGCTAGCTACCACAAAGAGGTTCTTATCTCGTCTGACAGCTGTCGACCTCGCAGATAACCTACAAGATGAACTTTCGCGTTGTTTTTCTGTCACCCCATCCTTCTATCGCCGTAGTTTGACGTCATAACATCCCACATGGGCAGTTACAAGTAACAAGATTTATCACTCACTTGATTTTGCGTACTATGTTGTGTCACGTGCGACATACTTGCTAAAGGCGATAATAAACACTTTACTGACGATTATGTGCAACAGTCTTGTTGGTTCATTTAGTTGCTCATTAATACTAGAGACAACCAGGCGTAGGTATTTTAGTACAGTCCATAAGGGAGAGGAGCAGACAGCGACAAGAGTTTGAAGAGAAAGCCCTGCTACAACATGCCTGAGAACGTGAGTGTTACATTTTCTCATTTGTATTCTCAAACAGATACACATTCGTTGGTTCCTGCACACACCGTAATTCTTCCTACACCGTTTTCTGTGTATCCGTATCTACAGTTACCGAAAGTGGAATCAGTAACTGAAGCAAAATTTGTAAAAAACTTTGGCTTATTGGTCAGCGTCATTGTAAAGTACTAAAACAACTAAACCGCCGACGTTTCTACCGACTTGCCGCGGTCGTCTTCTGGGCGTTTCACTCTAAAGATGACCGTAGTAGGTTGGTTGAAACATCGGCAGTTTAGTTATTTCAGTAGATTACAGTGAAGCGGTCCAGTACCCGAAATGATTTGATCCAGAATGACATCGGTCCTGGGAGCCTACGAACTTGTAATCCATTGTACTCAGAAAGTATCTAGTTAAAAACTTAGCTATAATCTGGTTAATGGCGCATGCCAAAATATTACCCAGAAGTAATCAGTGCATAGCTGCAGAGTTTGGATAAAAAATAAGGAAAGACCGTGAGAAATGGACGATTGACTGCAACTGCAGATGTTGTCTAGGTCTGCAGGTTACACTGTGTTATTTGACGAGGAAAGGTACCTCTGCAACATCCTCAATACGTTGCAAGCGTGGTTCGTGGTCGGAACAGTATTCTGCGTAGTCGTGAGTGCGTTGTATCAGAGATAAGTCAATTCGAACGTAGGAAAATTGTTGATGAACCGTAACGAAGAATTATAGACAGGGAAAGCGGAGAAATACCATCCGCTAAGTCACAATGCGGATTGAATTGTGTGTTGAGTGATCTTCACGGACGGTCACTGAAGGGGCCCGTGAGGACAGCAGCAAAAGTCACTGGAGAACTGAATGTCGTACTCGTGAACCATGTCAGCGCAAAAAGAGGACGGAGGGAGCTCGATAAGCAGGGAATTGTATGCGAGCTGGTATTCTAAAACCACGAATCAGTGTTGCAAAAGCCTGTAAATGGAAAGCGTGGTGCCAAAGCGGTAAAAGCGGGACTAAGGAGCAATGGAAGAAAGTCATTTAGACCTATGTCTTTTGTTTCAGTCTGATTCCAACTTCTGGCCGACTTCACGACCCGAGATTGAAAAACGGTGGAAAGTCATATCGTGATAATAATTGTCCCCCAAAGCTACTCTGCAAGGTCACATTGCTGCAAAGGATTATGTGACTCAAAGGCACAATGGTTCAAAATGGTTCAAATGGATCTGAGCACTATGGGACTTAACTACTGAGGTCATCAGTCCCCTAGAACTTAGAACTACTTAACCCTAACTAACCTAAGGACATCACACACATCCATGCCCGAAGCAGGATTCGAACCTGCGACCGTAGCGGTCACGCGGTTCCAAACTGAAGCGCTTAGAACCGCACGGCCAAGGCACAATGTTTGTTCTTTAATGGTGTTGCTGTGCTGTAAGACACGAAGGGCCGTGTTTACACAGATCGCACCGACTAGTACTGCTTTTGTGAGCACAAGGATGAATTGTCGTCTCTCTCTCGGCCATCACAGACACCAGATGTTAAAGTTATTGACTCTTCCTGGTGTACTTTGGAGGAAAAGCTGAATGATCGGGAGGAATGATAGAAGGCCCTTTGAAAACCGTGTATTTATTCATTCCGAGATAACTGGAGGCTCTTTTGAATGCTAATGGTTTTCTTCCACCTTATTAGACATGGTAATGTGTATTACGTGTTTCGATATTTTTATCTTATCCCCTGTACACAAACCTGATGCCCGCGATTGATGATACGTAGAATTTCCTACGCACAATCACACATGATTCCTACAATGTAGTTGTAGAGCTCTACTTTACAGGAAATCGCAGGATGACTTTTTCATACCAAACAGAATTACAGTATTTATTTGAGATTTTATGTACCTTTTATTATACAATGTTAAATTAACAATTATAGACTTAATTTCTTTCTTATGAACTATCATTACGTAAATTACATAGTATTTATCACAGATACTGATTCCGCATGGTGCCTGTTCTTACGGACATGTGGCTGACACGTTCTTAAGACGAATATTGATAATGTCCTCATGGAATTGTAAACGCAGTCATTGCCTCGTTTTGTGGAATCTCTTTAATTCCTCCGTGGATAGTTATGAACACTGGTCTAAGTTGTCTGGAGTCTCTATTACGTTCAGTATCAGATATACGTGTGTGGTTGTTCTCTCACTTAGGCATATGTACTCAGAAGAAAACCAATACTTCTTCGTTCCATCGGATGACTTCTGAGAAAGCCTGCTATGGATATTGAAAGATACAGAGGGCACGTCTCTCGGTAACACCTTCCGCGGTTCTCCGTTAGGGAGCAGCAGGGTTGAACAAAGAGCCTTTAAAGGGCTGCATGTGGATCGGTTCATGGTCTCGTTAGCTCCTGTCAATGGAAGAGCTAGTGGATCTTGTGGGACAGTGGAGGAACTGTTCGCATATGAAGTGGATGCCATGAGACTGCCACAGTGTTATATTGGATGTAAGTTCGGTGGCAGCAGGTATAGTAGATGTTTAGAGGGTTACCTGCAAGTGAAATGGAGTTCTAATAATGGTTGGAGCATAAACTGATCATTGGCGTGAATGCGTTGCGCATGCCGGCCAGCTAGTTCTCTGTCGAGATTTGGAGTTGTGTATGCAGTTAAATGTGCTATCCGTTCTATCCAAAGCCGGCCGGTGTCACCTAGCGGTTCAAGGCGCTACAGTCTGGAATCGTGCGACCGCTATGGTCGCAGGTTCGAATCCTGCCTCGAGCATGGATGTCTGTGATGTCCTTAGGTTAGTTAGGTTTAAGTAGTTCTAATTTCTAGGGGACTGATTACCTCCGATGTTAAGTCCCATAATGCTCAGAGCCATCTGAACCATCGTCGTTCTATCCAAAGGTCAACAGACTCAACAACATGTGCCATTTGATAATCTAGTTAGGTTTCGCCGTATTGCTTTTGGATTTTCATTGTAGCAGAAGAAGGGAAACGGCAAAATAACAGTGACTTCACAGTTCGATACGCAAACATTTGTCAGCTTTTGGAACTATGTGTGCCATCGGTTAATTTTGTTTAATAGCGTGACGGTGTTTGAAAAGTTTGTTCGCGTATATATAGTGAATGGTACATTGCGTGATCAGACAATTCCTCAATCATTCAGTATTTTCTATTGAATGAATACCATTAATTTTTGTGAACTCATGCTTATTTTTATAGGTGCAGTGTTTTTAAAATCGTGTATGAACAGACAGCTTTATTCTTGCTAATTCCTTCAAAAAATTTTTTCAAAGCAAATATATATTTAATAGCTCTGCTCTTGGCAAAGGTCAGTGATCTGTTATCATTGGAAAGAGAGACTTTTGCTGACCTGTGATTCATGCCACAGAAGATGCCTTTCTAACCATGTCATGAGAAAGTTGTTCTAAACTTTTAATGCTTGATATTCTGTCCAAGTACTGTTAAAAACCTTGTTTATTCTAGTCATAGTTGAGAGTAGAATTTTGTTCAACAGTTCGGTATTTTGAGACCTGTTTTAACATTGTTACCTGATTTTCAGGCCACATTACCCAAGCATGCGTCCCTCGTGTTTCAGAATGTAAAGGATTTATCTGCTTATTTCATTTTTTTTTTTAAGATATGTATTATAGTTGTGTCGTACGTGTGTTTTAGATCACTAAAGAGAGATACCCTCCGTTTGAGAAAGGAACATTTTGGAAGGTCGGATATGGTAGTTATCTTTGAAGCTGTTGTGAGATGCTGTGCTCCATAAAGGGATTGTATCTATTTTAATAATTTAACTGTATATATTTTAAAGAAATTTCGTCGTTACCATTTATGAGCATTATTACTGTTTTTCAAATTTTTAAGCTCTGTGGTTGTATTAGAGTAGTTTTGTAAAATATGATTACGTGAAAACAAATTGTACATGTTTATTTCTCGTTATGTGCGCTACCGCTACTAAATTGAGTGTTCTTTCTTGCGGCAGTTTTGAGATAGGTCAGTGGTAGCAGACAAATTTTGGCGTAGCGTATGAGAATGTGCTCGGACCTGTGTAAATGAACTCTTATATTGTTCCTGGGCACGGCTTTTTCTTTGTTGTGTTGGGATGACGTGTGCGCGTTGCGCTGTAATGGAGGTGCCTTGTTTGAAAATGACCTGTTTGATGTACGAGCTTCAGGCTCTTGGCCGGCCGGAGTGTCCGTGCTGTTCTAGGCGCTACAGTCTGGAACCGGGCGACCGCAACGGTCGCAGGTTCGAATCCTGCCTCGGGCATGGATATGTGTGATGTCCTTAGATTAGTTAGGTTTAATTAGTTCTAAGTTCTAGGCGACTGATGACCTCAGAAGTTAAATCGCATAGTGCTCAGAGCCATTTGAACCATTTTTGAAGCGCTCAGGTTCTTGGAGCACCAACAGAAGGGACAGTACCTTATACTAGGTGATCAAAAAGTCAGTATAAATTTGAAAAATGAAAAAATCATGGAATAATGTAGATAGAGAGGTAGAAATTGACACACATGCTTGGAATGACATGGGGTTTTATTAGAACCAAAAAACTACAAAAGTTCAAAAAATGTCCGACAGATGGCGCTTCATCTGATCAGAATAGCAATAATTAGCATAACAAAGTAAGACAAAGCAAAGATGATGTTCTTTACAGGAAATGCTCGACATGTTCAACATCATTCCTCAACAATAGCTGTAGTCGGGGAATAATCTTGTGAACAGCACTGTAAAGCATGTCCGGAGTTTTGGTGAGGCATTGGCGTCGGATGTTGTCTTTCAGTGTCCCTAGAGATGTCGGTCGATCACGATACACTTGCGACTTCAGTTAACCCCAAGGCCAATAATCGCACGGACTGAGGTCTGGGGACCTGGGAGGCCAAGCGTGACGAAAGTGGCGGCTGAGCACACGATCACCACCAAACGACGCGCGCAAGAGATCTTTCACGCGTCTAGCAATATGGAGTGGTTCTAATAAAACCCCATGTCATTCCAAGCATGTGTGTCAATTTTTACCTCTCTATCTACATTATTCCGTGGTTTATTAAGTTTTCAAATTTATACTGACTTTTTGATCACCCGGTACTTTTAGACTTATACAGTTCTTGCAGGGCCTCTTAGACTATCCCATCCTCACCGCCGTAAACACTATAGGAAAGGTGAGTACCAGCTGCACTGCTTCTGCTAAGCTGTTAGGTGGCGTGTATGAGAGTGTTGATATTTTGGAACAAGTTGGGCCTTCGCGCTCCCAGCTATACGAGGTGTGGCTAGAAAAAAACCGGACTAGTACTGGTGAAACAATAAAACGAATGCAATAAGGCTGAAAGTCGCGTGGCCTGTCACGTGACTCTCGCTCCGCCTACTGCTCGAGTTTCATCTGCCTCCTGCACTCAGTCTGCCCTTGGCGTCTGTTTTAAGTAGTTGACGTTTTGTCTGTGCGTCGGAAAATGTTGAGTGTACAGAAAGAACAGCGTGTTAACATCAAATTTTGTTTCAAACTAGGAAAATCTGCAAGTGAAACGTTTGTAATGTTACAACAAGTGTACGGCGATGATTGTTTATCGCGAACACAAGTGTTTGAGTGGTTTAAACGATTTAAAGATGGCCGCGAAGACAACAGTGATGACACTCGCACTGGCAGACCATTGTCAGCAAAAACTGATGCAAACATTGAAAAAATCGGTAAACTTGTTCGACAAGATCGCCGTTTAACAAACAGTTAACAGGAGTTGACAAGGAAAGTGTTAGGCAGATTATTCATGAAAGTTTCAACATGAACAAAGTGTGTTCAAAAATGGTTTCAAAGTGTCTCACAATTGAACAGAAGGAACGCCGAAGAATGATTTGTTCTGACATCCTGGAAAACATTGAAAGTGATCCCACCTTCTTACAAAATGTTATTACTTGCGGTGAATCGTGGTTTTTTACTTACGATCCCGAAACTAAACGCCAATCGATGCATTGGAAAACTCCTGGTTCTCCACGACAAAAAAAAAGCACGAATGTCAAAATCGAAATTCAAGGCAATGATGATTGTTTTTTTTGACATCAAAGGGATTGTGCACATTGATTGGGTACCAGAGGGACAAGCAGTGAATCAGCATTACTACATTAGCGTCCTGGCTACCCTACGCGAGCGAGTACGGAGAAAACGGAACGATTTGTGGAGAAAAAAGTCATGGATCCTTCACCAAGACAATGCCCCAGCTCACAGTGCGTTGTCAGTGAAGACGTTTTTGGCAAAACACAACATTCCCATCTTAGATCATCCACCCTACTCACCTGATTTGGCCCCCTGTGACTTTTTTCTTTTCCCTAAAGTCAAGTCAGCTTTGAAAGGAACTAGATTTGAGACTGTTGAAGCAGTAAAAGAAAAAGCGACGGAAGTAATGTATGGAATTACCGAAAATGATCTGCAGCATTGCTATGAACAGTGGAAAATTCGTATGGAGCGGTGTAGAGACCGAGGAGGAGAGTACATTGAAGGAGATAACATGAAATTATAAATAATTGTAAATAAATATTTTTTCCAGCATCAGTCCGGTTTTTTTCTAGCCGCACCTCGTATGTATCGAGCCACTGAAATGTTTTGAGTACCGATGTCACCTCGCGTTCTCAGATTCAACAACTCCAGAGTGATTTAACTTCATTATATTAAATTGGAAAGGGAAGTCGGATATTCGAGAATTACTTTGGAGCACGGTTTCCAAGAGTAGTGTCCAGTAAACCTAAATTTCGCAAAGTTGTACTTATTATCAATAATAGGCAAGCATCAACATCCTTCTTTACATAATAAATTCGTGTCTGAAGCTGTTGGAAACGCTGGTTCTGTAGGTTACTTTTGGAAGAGTATATTGCAAGAAAAAATTGCTATTCACATGAGAGAGTACACTATCAGCAAATACTTATTTACGATACAAGGTGGTCAGGAAAAGTATTCGTGTAGCTAGAATTACATTATGTGGCAATTTATCAGAACGTTTAACAGTTTCTCGAAGGAATACGCTCACGGGATCGCTCACACGTTGTATTTTGCAATAGACCAACGTCTTTTGCTGATTTATATAAAGAAGAAAATATTAAGTTTGCGGATCAGCATCGAAGCTCGCAGTTAGCGGTCGAGAAGCAAGAAATTTGCGGAAACGTGGTGTCGGCTGTTTCTGCACGAAAACTTCGTGATGATACTGTGTGTTTTAGTTGCTGTAAATCTGGTCGTGTAGTCAGAGACTTCCCATAACTTCCTGAAGCTTTTTGAAGCAAATGATGCCATGATCTGATGGCGCGACATGGCATGAGACTGGCCACGAACCACCGTTTCATTGTCGGAAAATTAATTTGTTACATGGTTGTTCGTTACCTCTTGTATCCTCATTTTTGAACTCCGAACCAGTCTGTGCCTTGTTTTCTCCCTGCAGTTCGGTTTCTTTGTTAGACAGTGGGTGTTACTTTCGGTATCGAGGTGTGGGAGAATCTGGACCGTTAAATCATGTGGAGGAAATGTGCTTTATGGCCAATAGTAGCTTGTTACTGGTAGCTACATGGTGTTGGCCGAAATAAATATTGAGAACTTTCGTAGCCCCTCCAGTTTCTGTTTCTTAAAGGATTAACCACCCGAGTAATTTTTGGATGCGACTTTTTAAGCAAAGCAGCGTGCCTGTTGAATTATTCTGATAAGATTTATTTCTTTAAATTATAGGAGTGAGTGATATTGCCTTCTGCTAACATGATGCTCACCAGACGTTTCGTACAGTTAATGGTGAGGCTAATAATTTTAATCTGAATAATTTAAGTAAACGACAAGCTAAAAGATTACTTCAAATTCTAGATCAATTTCTAGAAGTTTTAACAAATGGTTCAAATGGCTCTGAGCACTATGCGACTTAACTTCTGAGGTTATCAGTCGCCTAGAACTTAGAACAAATTAAACCTAACTAACCTAAGGAAAACACACACATCCATGCCCGAGGCAGGATTCGAACCTGCAACCGTAGCGGTTGCTCGGTTCCAGACTGTAGCGCCAGAACCGCACGGCCACTACGGCCGGCCAAGTTTTAACAGACAGACTTGGAGAAACTAATAAAATTCAGTACCGCATTCGTTTAACAGATCACATGCTTGTTAGACAAACCCGTTGTTGTTTGCTACTTCCCAAGATGGAGTAGTTGTGGAAGACAAGTCGACCAGCTTCTGGAGGTTGGTTTGATTAGATCTTCGATATCTCCTTAGGCGTCGCCCATTTTGTTACTTCCTAAATCAGGTGGGGCAGATTATAGTCCCAGATTGGACAATCGTGCCTTAAACGGCACAGTCGTTTTAGAATCAGTACCGTTTTCACCAAGCTTGTTCTCAGATTCCGCTTGCAAATGAGTTTAAACGAACTACGACATTCTGTATGGACTGTAATCTCTTTGAAATTAATCACCTTCCCGTAGTGTTGGCCACTACAGCCGCTGCGCTGTCTAGGTTGTCACATGCAGTTTCCAATTCAAAAAGATTTATTCCACTATCGAATTTATTTGCCAAAGCACCTAATATCGGTTGGTTCCAATAATTTCTACACTATTTTTATGGTGGTCATTTGGGTTTCTCTAAGATAGTTCAAAAAATTAAGGATTATCTGACTCGGGAGGGGTTTTACAAAGATGTTAGGAAACTAGTTGGTCAGTGTGAATTACGAAGGTAGCTAGGCCGAAACCCATCACGCATCGCGACTGTCGTGGTCTTCCAAGGAAATCAACCAAATGGGTAAGAAGTTAACCTACTACGTAGGACCTCTTGCCCCTACCAGAAACAGACATTGCTACGTATGTGTTACTGTCGGTGCTTTAGTAGACTTGTTTGGCTCATTGCTAGCACGTCATTTACAACGAATGTTACCGTGCAACACATTACTAACATTTTCTCTAGCTTTGAGCCACTCAAGGTCAACTTTCCTTCCAGTTCTTTTGGGAAGTTTTACTTTTATCAAGCCATTTTTCTTGTTACTACTGTGCCCTATTTCCCCAAACAAATTTTGTTGAACAGATCAACTGGAATTTAAAAGCATCTTTGAAAGTTTACATTGTCGTAACCAATCACAATGGCGTAGTTTAGTCATTTGGTTTGTTTTCGTATTTAACAGCGCAGTAATGAAATGTATAAGATCACTCTAGCTAAGCTCATGTTATGCTACCCTATCAATTAGCAGTTAGTAATTTGTGGACAATGGGCGACCTCTCACCTGAAAGGACAGACTCAGATACTATTAAAATTAAATGGAATGTCTACTACCACATCACCTATCGCTAGTATCAGGGGCAGGTTATGTCGTACAACCAATGTTGTAGTGACATTTCTCTTCGTGTTGGGGACTTGGTTTATGTTAAGGAACTCTGGATGTATAGTAAAGATGGACAGGAAATTATGGAAAAGATGACAACGCGTTTCATAGAACCATTCGAAATTGTACAAAACGTCGCACCAGTGGTTACTTGGTCCAGAACCCCAAACCCAAAGAATTTATCTGAGTTCATCTTAGTCAGCTAAGTTAAATAATAAAGGCGCTGGACGAGGTAGCCATTTGGTGGTTAGTATTCCTTGATTTTGTTTAAGCAGGGGAGGATGAGCCGGTCCACTATCGATACTGAAAAATGTCGAGACCGCGTCTCTTGGCAACACCTTCCTCTGCATCCCACTAGCTGACAGCAGGGTCGAGGGGTGAGGCTTTAAATCACTCCACGCAGATTGGCTCATGGTCTTGTCACCTCCTGCGAATGGAAGAGCTAGTGCGAATGGAAGAGCTAGTGTGTGTTACGGGACAGTGGTGGGCGAAGCTGTTCGCATGTGGAGCTGATGCTGCTTGGTTGGCACAGTGTTACATTGGATGGAAATTTGATGGGTCACCTGCAAGTGCAGTGCAGCTCGAGCTACGTTTGAAGCTTTAACTTACCACTGGCATCAAAATTCCGTGCTTGCTGCAGCAGCCAGTTCTCCCTCACGATTATGAGTTTTGTATGCACTGTTGATTTTCCGGTCCATTTTACGTAAAGGTCAATACACGCAGCACGCACATGTGTCGTTATTATTTAAAAGCATTGAGCGTGACAGTATCATATAGAGACTTCTGTGCACAAAGTGGCAAAGGTATCAAATCGGACTACGTAGAACGTAATGGTAAAGTGACCTTTCGCGGTAAGCTATTGGCCATTTTGCTTCCAAACAATGTGTGCTCAATTCTGATAGACAGAACTGAAACGTTTGAAGTCACAAACCAGATGAAATGCATGATTCCAAAGGAGTCTGTATTACTGCAAATGGATTTGTTATGTTGTAGTTGTTGTGGTCTTCAGTCCAAAGACTGTTTCGATGCAGCTCTCCATGCTACTCTATCCTGTGCAAGTCTCTTCATCTTCGTGTAATTACTGAAACCTATATTTCTCTGAATCTGATTACTGTATTCATCTCTTGGTCTCTGTCTACGATTTTTACCCCCTCCCCCCCCCCCTCCCCATGCGTCCCTACAGTATTAGATTAGTATCCCTTGGGGCCTCAGAATGTATCCTACCAACCGGTCCCTTCTTTTTGTAAGTTTGTACCACAAATTTCTCTTCTCCCCAATTCTACTCAGTACTTGCTCATTAGTTACGTGATCTACACACCTAATCTTCAGCAATGTTCTATAGAAGCACATTTCAAAAACACATTTATTATAATGCAGTTTATTGCATTTGTTATAATCTACATTATTAATCATTAATTATTACAAATTACGTGGAGCAGTTACTCGTAGCTCTATTCGCCAGTGCAACAAAAGAAGAAATGAAGACCCGAAGAGGAAGTCTACGCTTTCACACTTTTAAAAATGAATAACATTGGGATGTTAGTCTTTTCCGATTTTCGCTAAACACAATCTGTGAATTAAATAATCTTCTGATTGGCATTAAATTTATCTTTTAAATTTACAAAAGAAGTAAAAATTTACGTTCTCCTTGTAAGACATGCTTCAGTCTCTTCGTACGTAGGAGATCCAGACTAGGTACCGACTATCAGTGCTTGCATCCACTAAAAATTCACTACACTCACCTAGTAGCACTACACCTCTGCATACACTTTTCAAGCAATCTCTTTTATCGGGAACTCCGCCCGGCGGCTGAGAAATTCCCATTCGTGGCTAACGAACGTTTATCAAGACACTAACCAAATTGTTTCTTATTCCGAAAGTGAAGCACGCAATCGACTACTACCCCGCATTTAAAGTACTGGCACTGTCTCTAAAATGTTTCGTAGATCTACAACACATACAGCATTCGGGCAGTAAATGAAAATGCTTTGGACATGTAGAATATCTCTGTATCTCTTCAGCGTCAAAAGAGGTGGCAATTTGGTGTTCTTCCCTCGTCGACTGGCTCCAAATAGTATCTGCAAAAGTGTCGTTTCTTTCTCTTCGCTGGCGTCTGGATGATTGCATCAAGAATGCCAAGCGGAAATTGGGCTCGTGTTGGTGAGGAAGTGCACGATAATCATCGGTGATGCTTCCGATTTCAGTGCTAAAAGTTTCTCATGTTACTTGCTGTTTAGATCTCCACATCGCTGTTTAGCGGACAAATCATGGCAGTGTTTCTAGCTCTTATTCAGGCGAAACTTCTCATGTATCATCTCGTGGATTTCTTGCAGCGTAGATTTCACCGGGTGCCCATTTCATTTTATTAGCGGCGTCGAAAATATCAAATTATTATGTCAAACCAAATCTCCTTTCAGCCGTCTAAATTTCCAAATTGTCGTTTTATTGAGCAACCGGTTTCGGCGGTATATTGCGCCATCTTCAGGCCCACTGCCAACACTTAGGAAGACCCCAGCTCTGGTCCAGTCAAAATATGGGTCAACATTCAATGACTGGTATCCGAGGATTTTTGAGACTGCGATCATTTCAATCATCACCTGCCAAATGTTAGACAAATAATGTGGCGTAATATACTGCCGAAACTCGTTGATCAATAAAATAATAATTTGTAAATTTAGACGGCTGAAAGGCGTTCTGTTCTGACATTCTCTACTGAACAGCCGAGGTCCCGCAACCATCCTTATAAAGATGGACATACAGAGAAAATATCAAAATGTCACAGTAGTAAGCTATCACCTCTTCCAGTTTTAGCGTGGCATTCCGGTCCGGGTGAATTTCTTCACTGTGTCACGTGGCTTTGAATCAGAGCATGTGCTGGTACACTTAGTACTCTTCCGTCAGGTGATGTCATATGCTCTGCGGCTAGCAGGACGATCACTGAAGTGCGTGACGTTAGAGAAAGCAGGACATTTCTTCTCGCGTAATCCTTAAATTGTCGTGTGGATTGAGGGTGGGCTTCACAAAACCGCACGTCGGCGTGAGATTAGTAAGGACGACACAGAAGACAGCGACTACTGACATGTACGTGCGGAATCGGAGCAGCCTACTTCCAGGTGGGAGCACAGTCCTCAAAAGGCCTGCCCATCTTCTGAGTCGAAATGTCCTCGTGGGAGTCGTACAGCTGCAATAAATGTTTCGAGACCTCATGCCATCTCTGCAACAACAGTAGTTCTCTCCGAAAGGTGGCAATGAGGCGAGATAGTGGCGGAGCGAGCTTCAGATATAAATTTCGGTGTCATTGGTATTTTGATCCCAAAGGATTTGTTGAAATTCTAGGCAGTCCTTGGCATTCAAAGCACCCATTGCGACGCCCTTTAGACATACAATACTGTTCCTAAACTAGGTGCGTATTTTCACTGAATTCTTTCTGAAACTCACAGAATGGCCATAACGTAACTTTATGTGTGTCATGGAATATATGTCAGGGAGGGCACTCGTCCACATTTTTGAGCATTCGCCTACATTTTTCTCAGAGGTATTACACCACGGCTTCTCATTGGTTCTCTATGGAGCATAAAACTATTGTGTCTCTTCTCAAAGGTTTTATAACCAACTAAACTCAGTTCGAAAAGTGTAACTTCCTAAGTCTAATATCATGCACGTTTAAACTTTCGTAAATACTGGATTTGTGAAGAAACTGATAATCAGATCACGCTGAGCCTCAAAACATTTGACACTGGTGTAGTTTTACTTAATCTCGCCAAGTTCTGTATTAGCATTTGAATTTTACATGAGATTACTGTCCGATCTCTCTGTTCACGCAGCACTGTCACCCTGACGCTGGCAAGCGACGGAGAAGATCAGTACCTCGCTCATCATGCCAGACATACCGATGAGCGCTTGCTTCCCCACACTCCGGCTCCGTCATGGCTCTACATCGTTTTCACGCCCAGATTTATTCTGTCAGGCTCAGTAACGCGGTTTTCATGAAACAGAGAAAGACAGTAAGCATTAATCTACTGGACTATAACGTCCTCTAATCGGTCGCCAATGTAGTGTCTTACAAAAAAAAAAGAAAAAAAACTGTTTTCTTCCTCGGATGCGTTTAGAGGGAATGTGAAAAAATAGTTCTTTAGAAAAATATAGTTGCCGTAACAGTTAAAAATGCTAAGTACAGGTACTTCAAGAAACTTTGTATCAATCACTACAATTAAGATGATGAAAATGAGTAAGAGTACAGCCTAATTACTATGATAGTACAATTATCGAAAAAATAATACCACTGCTATGTCCCCTGCTATAGCGCATAACAATACGTGGGCGAAGAGAGAATAACGTGTATTACAAATTTTTAGCTGAAATACTGTACATTTAAGAGCTATTACACGTAAAAAAATTAAACAATGCCGTTGCTGTGTATAAACTGTTTTCAAAAATAATTGTACTGTGAAACTATCCAAATAGTTTTAAAAACCACTATAAT
Source organism: Schistocerca americana (assembly GCF_021461395.2). NCBI lineage: Eukaryota > Metazoa > Arthropoda > Insecta > Orthoptera > Acrididae > Schistocerca > Schistocerca americana. The sequence goes on along the minus strand of NC_060121.1, from coordinate 426,143,332 downwards.
TCTCACCAGCCACTTGACGCAAAATTTACACACCAGTTTTAGTGGGAAAACCAGTAACTTGGCAACATTGGTCTGGAGCAGCTTACAGTCAATCTCTGAACACTTGAGTGCCTGTTTCGCTACACTATGATGCAGGAATATAAATAATCAGGAAACTCTATCTACACCGTGCCTAAGAGCAAAATACTCTAAACAGCACTGTAAAATTGTGATAGCTTCTGTACAAAACTTAACACAAGCAAGCTTCCACGAATAAGTGTAACATTACTTGAATACCTTAGCTCCACCAACGAAATTCTCGTGGGCTCTAATTGCTGATATTTTTACGATTTTATGATTTTTCTCCCATTTCTGGTTAGTGCTGATTTAATTCCATGGAAGAGAAAGCAAAGTTGTGTTAATATAAGCGAAATAGCAAGGCACCAGTTTTCCAAAGCGCCCTGGAATGGGAGCGTTTCCATGCATTAAACGAATATTACATGTGTAGTATTATACCCTATTCGTCTGATCTGTGTAATTAAAGTTTATTAAAGTTGATTTTTGATGCGACTGACTTTAAATTCGAACTCTTTTTAACGCTATATTGAACATAAGATATTTATATAAGTTTTCTTCTCGTAACATCTTCATCCTTCAGAGTCAACGACAGACGACAGAAAGCAGAAAGAGTGGTAGACATTCACGATTTCAAGTTTTATGACTTAGTAATAACCACCGAATACAGTAAGTTCATCTTTCTTTAAATGTTCAGAAATGTAAAATTGTGCATTTCACACAAAGTGTAGTATTCCGTGACTACAACATCAATGAGTCACAGCTGGAATCGGCCAGCTCATACAAATACCGAGGTGTAACACCTTCTAAGGATATAGGCTTAGCCGTCGCTAATATCGACAGGAAATACTGCGGAAATGATGTCAGTCTATAAAAGAGACTGCTTAATAATTACTCGTGCAATCAATGCTAGAATATTATTAAGTGCGTGGAACCCTCTCCAAATAGGACTAACAGGGGATATTGAAAGTATGCAGAGTAGGACAGCACAGATGGGTCACAAGTGTGGTTGACCCATTGGAGAGTGTCACAGAAGTGATGACGAAATTGAACTGCCAGGCGCTTGAAGAGAAACCTTACTTACAACGTTTCAAGAACTGGTTTAAATGATGACTCTGGGAATATACTGCTTCCCTCATAGGTCGTTCCCACAGATTCTGTAAGGACAAGATTACATTAATTAAGGCACGCACAGAGCCATTTAGACAATCATTGTTCCCATGCTCTATATTTGAATGTAGTACAAAGAAACTCTAATAACTGGTACACTGGGCAGAGAATTATACCTTGCATCACGCCCTTATGTACATAAAACAATTATCAGCAATTAGTGTAAGCAGTCAGTTCAGTAGGCCTAGATGTGTTGCGTCATCTAAGTGTTCTGTCAATGAAAGGCAGCCTTTGGTTGGCATTCCTTACAACATTTGCTAAGTTGTTTATAACTGTAACCTCTAGATATCTAGTTCAACTCATAATCATTAAATGTGCGTGAATTTATCATGTAACTAATTTTTTAGTACGTATGTGGAGGACCTCACACTTTTTATTGCTTAAGGTCAATTTACCAGTCTTGTGGATTGGCTCTTTGGATGGCACACCTAATTCTGTGCCTGTCTGCGGCTTAAGTGTACTATGGGCAGCAGATGACTGACATTGGCGTTCCGCTGTTGTCATTTATATAGATCTTATCTTAACCACTGGGCAGTTCGTTTTGATCTGCGCATGACTTTACTTGACAGACTCTACAGTGACTTAAGATCATGTCAGGGCTGGTTGTGGGGTTATCTGCTGTCACCCTTCTTTCTGCACTGTGTTACAGGTACACACAACACGGGAAACTCCCCCTCCCCCCCCCCCTCCTACCTCCCAAATACAAGTTCACACGAACTCACTGCAAAACTATTACAGAGGGACAGCTTTATTTATGCTACAGCAGGTGACGGTGTTTTGTAAGTATGAAAAAATGACACAATCGTGGTGCTGTACCATAGTGAATGATTCATGGCCTTGATCCTGTTTGTTAGTTACAGTCTCTAACAATTCACCTCTGCTACGCAGTTGAATCTGGAGTACGCAATGGTAAGAACTATATCAATCAAATAAGAAATCATTTTTCTAAATACGCGGTATATGGTAAATCATTCAAAACGACAAGACTGTGTAACCTGTTTCAGTAAGAAGACTAATGCAATGTTCTTTCGGGTTTGCATGCGGATCATATATCCGCTTATACCAGGCAGCGACTTTCACTTAAGGTATCTTCCGCTTTCAGTTAAAAAGTCATCCCCTGTACGGGAACAATGTGTCTACAAGTACAGGTTGTGATGCGGGAACAATGACATATAGATGATTGGGTCTGACTGTGAGTCACGCATGAATAGCCCACGCGGTTAAGGTGACTGTTCGAGTAAAGTTTAAAATCCAGGTACGAGCCGCAGTCTGGCACATATTTCATTGTCGCCATTCCCTTATATAGCTGATGGTTGTTCGTATTCGTAACTGCAAATACATTTCATGTACGTTCAAAAATAATTTTAGTAAGATTATCTAAAGTGGTTAGACAACACTTAATGATTGCTTCAAAAATTTAAAACGTATGTTCAGTGGCTCCTTTTGAATAAAAAGTCGCATATCATGTTCAACTTCCTTAGTCAATAAGCGTTCTCTCTTCATGTACAGTCACACAATTTCCCATTTTAGTCAAAGTAATAGCTGAGCCTGAAGAACGTGGAGATTAAAATGGCCTCGTTAATAACGCCGCCCTGGAACTCGTCTCAAATGATATACTGATATTAAGGTTGAAGTAAAAATTTGAAAGATAGTTTCATCGTAATTCTACAGATTATGTTTCATTGTTGATGTCAGTGGAAAACGAGGAGTATCCACCTTGTACCGACACATAGGATAACACTATATTAAAACATAAGGGTAGTCTCCCTTATGAAATTGCCCCACCGCACAGAAGATTAACATCGACTTGTTACAGCCCCATGTGGTGAAGAATGTTGGTGGGAGCGAAGTTGGGCTGGGAGGTTGTGTTTGTTTGGACTTTTAATCAGTGTGTATTTTATTAAAGAACCTTTTACAAAACCAGAGGCATGTGAATACAGACAATCCTTGAACTCACCCTTTTGTAATGACTAACTTCTGATAACAAGTGACATATCAAAAAGCAAAACGATTATTCGCACCACTGTAATAAAATAATCTGATCTCCAGAGTGGGTAACAATAAAATTTAGTAAAACATATCCCAAAAAAGAGGCACACATATGTAGGTGAAGCACTATTGCTTCTGCAACAAATCACCTTACAAGCGGACACAAAAATGCAGTAGCAACAAGTGGAGTGGCTCACTAGAATGATCTGCAATTCACTACGTACAACAACTCCACCATATCCCAGATGGGCAACACAAAGGAGAACACTATCTACATGGATATACTCAAACAGCCACTATGAAACGTACAAGGAAAAGGTATGAACATGTAAAAGATACGATTTTTTATCGCTAATACTCAGTTACCCATGTTTTCAAACTTAATAATGATACACTCAGACAGCACTACGGCCGATCAAGCAAATATACAAAACAATTACGGCGCAATGAATGTTTTACACAACCTTGTCACGCTCCTTCATAACAACAAACAATACCCAGCAGACTTCTTTTTTGGGTTGGTCAAAACTCCAGCTACTACCAATGTTTCCCAATTACAACTGTGGCGCGTGCACAAAGGCACTCGCCATTGTGTGCCTTGCACTTTATTACCACAACCGAAGCTCACCATCATCCTTCCCTCTTAGCTGTCAGCTGCAGTCTTCTTCTGAGTGATGAAAGAAAGACACACTCTAGTACCACAGCTCAGCGAAAGTCTGCATTACAACTGTCTGCACTCCACGCTGACGACTGCAGTTCAGTACTGCTGTTTCCACGCTGCTCTCTGTTCCACAGCATTCTGCTTCCCCAGGACCCGTTTTTCTTGGCTGCCATCAATGAACTTGCCTCGCTCAGTACCGAACTGTATTCCACAGTGACTCCTTATGCCTGCCACACTGAAGCGGAACAAGTCCGAACAGGACGCCATACAAAGCTCTGGCGTCACCCCACGATTTTTCAGTTGCTAAACACAGTGACCTCTGGTGTTGGCTCAAATCGATTCTGCCGCTTTAGCTCCGTAGTTTCAATTGCCAACCACTGCAGGCCACGACAACAAGACTCAGAATGAGGCTGTCTCTGCAAGCTCGCAGCCATAAGCGCCCTCTGAAGAGACTAAATGGCTCCACTGTTCTGCCTCCACTGCCTGGTGGACGAGAAGACAAACCTAGTGTGAATTTTCAATTTCATGGCAGACCTACGAGTTAGGAGAGGCTTGAGTACCAGAAACAGAATGGATGTTGGCTGCGCTGAATGAGAATGCCCCACTGCTCTCTGTACTTGCTGTTACTGTCAAAACACTGGCGAGGAAAGTCTCTTCAACTGTCAGCATTTCAATGTGTACCCCTATTTCCAGTTTCTCAGTAGATCTCTCTCGCCCAGGCTGTAGCTGTGTGTTTACTTTAGGAACCACAATCAATATCAGCAGTAAATTGTGACCACTGTAAAAATATTCTAATAAAATAAGAACCATGCGCATGAGAGAAAACTACTCGAACTGCCTAATTTTTCTGTTTTCTGTTGACAGGGTAAAGTCATTGGAAAGGTGGAGAACGTTATATTTGAGGATATAATAGAAGAAATCGGCAGTTATGGAAAGTTCCAAATACGCTTCAGCATTGTCTTCTGTTGCCTGGCATCGTGTTTTTCCGCAATGTCAGCCTATGCCATGATTATTGCTCTCACAGTACCTGAGCACTGGTGCCACGTTCCAGGAAGAGAAGGTACCAATTCAACCATAGAAATGTGGAAGAAACTGACAATACCAAGGCAAGTAATACAAGTACGATACTAACTTTAGTGAACTGAAAATAAAATCATAAGAAATATTAACACGTTACTTCTACGCTATAACTGTATAAAATAATTACTGTTGTTGCTACTGGAGAAAGAAACATAATACTTATAATGCTTTAGTACGACAACTGGTGTATGTATATGTTTCTAACTAAGGACGAGTGTCACTGTAAAGGAGAACATGCCCACGTGGCTTTACTGTTAAGTAAGACAGGGTTCCAAATATTTTTACAGTGTCCTTTAATAATGTTACCCCCATCTGTTGTTGTGAATACAGATAAAGCTACCAGTAAGACAAATGTAGAACTTATTTATTAAATTTATTACTTGTTTGGTTTTCAAAGTTTCCAAACATTCATATTCACTAAATACTTTATTCAGAAACTGCCGCTATCTACGCTACAACAATAATCTCCACTGCCTCTGATACTGAAACATGATATTTCTTTACTTTGGTAATGTTGACTCCATTATAGCCTATGGTATCACATTTTGGTACAACTCTGTGCAATAACTAATAATACTGCAAAACCACAATAGGGCAGACAGGCAGATCTTCTGTGTCAATTGACGAACTTCGTCTATGCTATTGTTCAGGTGCCTCTACATTTTAACTCTGCATTCTTTGCATATCTACTCCAGCCATGTTGTTGTCAACATTGTTCCTTTAAGAAGAAACTGCAACATAGTACACGTAGGTAGTACTTTCTGAAATGTGGTTGCTTGTATGTATGTGTGAGTGTTCCACATCTCCTTATAAACCACTGGACTGATTTCAACAGAACGTGGTACACATGTAACTTACTGTCAGGCTACAGTTGCTGTTGGGGTAGGAACCGCCTACTTGTCATAGGGATGAGGGTAGGGGTAAAAAAGTAGCATAGCCCGCGAAGTGTATATTTCCAGATTTTATTCATCCAGCATTTGAGAATGAGAACAATTAGTGACTTTCAACAAACTTTACACATAATTTCAAACCATTACGGTATTTTTTCGCTAAGAAGCCCAAAAAAATGACGAAAAGACGAAAAGAAAAATATTTACCGCTTACTACTTTTATGCTGTTCATGCAGTAAAAGTACAGCATGAAGTACAACGTTATGACTTACTAATAACTGTATTGATGATACATTTTACAGACAATATGCGCATATGAAACTGAATTTAAGTGCAAAATTATATCGTTGTGCAGACACATTGAGCTAGATATTTGCATCACAAATAATAACATGCATGGAAAACGGACGCATCATGCATGACGTTTAAATTTATTATTTCTTTGCTATAAACTCTATTCGTAATAAATTTCACAGACCGTGTCCATATATGCCGATGAATGAACCTACAGCCTTATGTCATTGCATGTAACATAGTCAGTGCAGAACAGGGAATCAGTGATCATAAGGCCGTTGGAGCATCCCTGAATATGGAAGTTAATAGGAATATAAAAAAAGGGAGGAAGGTTTATCTGTTTAGCAAGAGTAATAGAAGGCAGATTTCAGACTACCTAACAGATCAAAACGAAAATTTCTGTTCCGACACTGACAATGTTGAATGTTTATGGAAAAAGTTCAAGGCAATCGTAAAATGCGTTTTAGACAGGTACGTGCCGAGTAAAACTGTGAGGCACGGGAAAAACCCACCGTGGTTCAACAACAAAGTTAGGAAACTACTGCGAAAGCAAAGAGATCTTCACTGCAAGTTTAAACGCAGCCAAAACCTCTCAGACAAACAGAAGCTAAACGATGTCAAAGTTAGCGTAAGGAGGGATGCGTGAAGCGTTCAGTGAATTCGAAAGTAAAATTCTATGTACCGACTTGACAGAAAATCTTAGGAAGTTCTGGTCTTACGTTAAATCGGTAAGTGGCTCGGAACAGCATATACAGACACTCTGGGATGATGATGCTATTGAAACAGAGGACGACACGTGTAAAGCTGAAATACTAAACACCTTTTTCCAAAGCTGTTTCACAGAGGAAGACCGCACTGCAGTTCCTTCTCTAAATCTTCGCACAAACGAAAAAATGGCTGACATCGAAATAAGTGTCCAAGGAATAGAAAAGCAACTGGAATCACTCAACAGAGGAAAGTCCACTGGACCTGACGGGATACCAATTCCATTCTACACAGAGTACGTGAAAGAACTTGCCTCCCTTCTAACAGCCGTGTACCGCAAGTCTCTAGAGCAGGCTGTTCCAATCGAGCTCCAGGGAGCCGGAGCGCTCCGGAGCGCTCACTGCAGCAGCTCGGAGCCAGCGTGGAGGGGGAAAGCGAACTCACTGAACCCTGGCCGCATGCAGCCGCAACTGACGCAATAATCCGTGCTCAATGACAGCTATGACTAGCCACGGGGGCCCTATACCTCTATTGGAGGATACCTTTCTATTCATTGAGAGGGATGGCAGTCTGCAGTGTCTTGTATGTCATAAAGTATTTAATTCTGCGAAGAGCTACAATATACAACGACATTATACACGTCTTCACGCAGCGCACTACGATCAGGTAGAAGGCATTGCACGCAGAGAACTGGTAGCCAGGCTAAAGAATGACATACCAGGAGACGTAAGTTTAAAAACGGTTTCGTAATACGGAGGCTATCAAAACATGCAACATAGTTCGTTTATAATTTTCAAGTGAATTAGAGCGGAGAAAACACTACCGAATTTGCAATTCGAGCAAGCTACAGAATCACTCACATCATTGCCGCGAGTGGCAAGCATTTTTCGGTGGGACCACACGTAAAATCGTGCATGGTAG